>NC_080039.1:1084717-1778674 GCF_030020395.1 Manis pentadactyla
AAGGACATAATAAAGAACAGAAACCATAAAATTCTTAAAAGGAGGAATGTACAAGTGAAGTGTTGAGCATTTACATTACTAATATTTTTCTTGTCATCTCTCCACAGCAATGGGGAACAAAGAAAAGTAAGTATGTGGAGGGCATCAGACTAAAAATGACTACACAACAAACTGAAAATTTCTGTACAACAAGGCTAAGTGTGATAATACATTGCCAAATTATATGTAAGGGATCAATTTCTGAAATACATAAAAATAACTCATACAAGTCAGTGCAGTAAAAATTACATGTATTCTGAATAAAAATAAATAAATAATTGGATAAGACATCTTAAAAATCATACAGATGGCTGAAGGATATATGGAAAAATTCTGAACATCACTAATCATCAGGGAAATTCAAATCAAAGCCAAAATGTGGTAATACTTCATAATAGTAAGAATGGCTATTTTTTTAAAAGAAAGGATAAAGATAAAAGAAGGGTAGGTGGAATGTGGGGAAAAGGGGAACTACAGGCATACACTTCTGGGAATGGAAAGGGTCGTGTAGTTGCAATGGAGTGCAGTGTGGATATTTGTCTTTAAGTAAAAAAAATACTGTATACCACAGTTCCTGCAAATCCACCATTGGGAATTTACCCAGGGACTATAAAATTAGTAATTCAAAGACATCTACTCATTCCTGCGTTTATTGCTGCATAATTTACTAGCCAACCTATGGAGGCAACTGGAAAGTCCATTGGTAAATGAATGGATACAGAGAAGGTGTGATTTATCATGGTATATTAATAAACCATGAAAAATACAGTCATGCCATTTGCAGCAACATGGATGGACCTGAAGAATAAAAAGATTAAATATATGATTGCCCTTACAGGTGGAATCTAATATGCAAAAGAAATGAACAGACAAAATGAAAACTTAAATACTGACAACAGGGTGCTTATTTTCTTAGGAAGTGAGGTGGTCTGATTTTGATGTACTAGAGGAAGGGATTAAAGAAGTACATATTTATAGTTATACAACCAGTTTGTCACAGGAATAGAAGAACAGCAGATGGACTATAGTCAATAAAATTGTAATATTTTGTATGGTGACAGTGTTAGTACATTTAGAGTAGTTAGCATCAGTATACATGTGTCAAATCACAACACTTTATGTCTGAAGCCATTATATTATGGTATATAGATTATATTTCCATTAATATATTTTAAAATTGAATATAAACAAAGGATGAAAATTTCCCAGGCTATTGGAGGAAAATATGAAACCAGGTTCAGGACACTAAATACCAAAAATAGGTTGAACTCAACAATGGCTAAACTCAGACACATTAAAATTACATTTTCAAAAATCATAAAGAGACAATTTTGAAAATATCAAGGGACAATTGATTGCCCACATAAAGAGGGTGAAAACAATGAGTGGATATACAAGCAGAAACTTGCAGGCTGAGAGAAATGGAATAATGTACCCAAAGGGTTAAAATACTCAAACAAGAATACTAACCTCAGACAAGGACTCTGAAGGACTAAACTGTCCTTCAGAACAGAGAGTAAAAAGGTTTACAAAGAAAGAAACAGAATTAATCATTACCAGTTTATGTGAAAAATGTTAAAATGTAATATACAAGCTGAAATAAAAGGATACCAATATATGTAAAAAAACAAGCAATTTAAAAACTACTGGTAAATAAAATTATAGTCATTGCCAATTTCTTTAATTTTTTTGTCTGTCATTTTTACAATTTTCTTAAGGTATTATTGATACACACACACTCTTATGAAGTTTTCACGTGAAAAACATTGTGGTTACCAAATTCAACTATATTATCAAGTACCCACCCATACCCCATTGCAGTCCCTGTCCAATCAGTGTAGTAAGCTGCCACAGAGTCCCCATTTGCCTTCTCTGAGCTACACTGTCTTCCCCATAATCCCCCCACAATTTCTCTAATATTTTAAAGTGGTACATAAATAACTTACTTCTATAGTTAACAAGATGTGAAACAAACAACTGAAGCATGGTAATGAGTTAAACGGTAGCATAGGAATTTTTACCACTTGTACTTCTTCCAGAAACATGAGCTTGAAGTATTCTGCGCACATGAAAATACCTTTAAGGAGCCAAGAACGAAGAGGGTTTATAGAAGTTGGGTCCTGTAGATACATAAGAATACAATATTTTGAGATACCAGAAAAACTAGGTTCATTCTAGCCTTGTTACTCATCCAACAAACCCAGGCAAAATAGTGCAGATTTCAACTCCATGTTCTCAGAGAAAAAAGAGAAAGTCTCAATTCACCATAGACAACCCAAACAGCCCACTCCATAATCCAGGTTGAATCATGTTCCCATGTTGGCTCTGTGGCTGATAAGGACAGAGGCTCCCAACTTGCCCCATATAATGCTGGTACTACCTTTCTCAGTCAGTTCCCATGGCATCAAGTTCTGAGCTCCCAGCTCATCCCCACACCTTCCAGCTTCAGCAGGAACAGACAGCTCATGTGGCATCAGTTTCCAGGAGGACCCCCACAAACCTACACATTCAATATTGCACTTGAAGATTCCAAAAGACCACAGCTGGTTTTGCTAGGCCAGGAGCAAACTAGGAACCAAACACTAGATCGACTCTATTGAAACAGAACACCCAGTTCACCCTGGTTTTTGGAAAGACCATTGTCTCCTGCAACATCAGGCTCCCTTCGGACTCCAGAGAACTAAGACACCCAGCACAGGATGTTACCACTTGATCCCTGCAGCCCTGGATATCTCTAATGACCACAGACTCCTGATAAATACCTGAAAACCCAGACTCCAGTGTTGAACCCATTAACCCATTCTATCAACAAGGACCTGTGCCAAATTGAATATTCAGTATTTCAGTCCAGCCGCACACCAGGTCACCCACTTACTCCAAAGCCAGCACACACAGAGATGCCACCAGATACAACAATCTTAATCCATCCTCTAGTTTGGCTGAATGAAAGATGCCTTTGCCTATGGTGACAGTGTGTAAATACTGGAAGGAGTGTGGACTGGAAGGACCATGAAAGGCCAAAAGAGTCATGAATTAACAAGAAGATTTGCACCACTAAATGAAGACAGTATCTCCAATCAGGGACACTAGAGAACTGAGAGCTATGATCTATCAAAACATTCAGAATAATCCTCTTAAATTTAACAGTCAGGAGAGAGTGATATAAAAGAGAAGGTGATATAAGTTTTTCCTCACTGCTTCAACTAGAAAGAACTAAAAACTTTTCATGGAAAAGTAAAAAGGAGCAAATGCTAGAGTTCCTAAGTCAGGTTTATGTGCCCTTGTTTCACAAAGACCAAGGCAGCCCACACTGTGTAAGGCGAATGGCTGAATGTTGACCACATTGCCTTTCCCCCAGCCCTTCCAGCATTACACTAAGTTTCCTCTATATTACTATTTCCCCTGTGGAAAAAAGAAAGCACACATTGGACATCTAGATGTCCTACTGTTGATGAAGCACCATGGGAAGCCACATGGGTATTGCAGATTATCTAGAAGTTGATAATGTGAAATATGATTGTGAAAGAGAAGGGGGGAAGAGGCATGCAACAATACGTGGATCTTGGCAGAACAATTTATATCCTTGAAATGTCCTAGGTGAGTCTGAAAAAAAGGTTTTGCTCAATACAGAGAAAGGCCTGTAATGCAGCTTCACCAGGAAACTTGGACCAGTGAAACTCTACCTTATGTGTTTCCTCAGAGGGAGGATCTCCCCCACACTCAAGACTGGACGGACTACCCAACCACATGAGCTAAGTAATAGACAAGGACTTGCTGCTTATAGTTTCTGGTCCCACCCTAATAGAAAATATAGAATCTACAAGACCCAGCAATTCTCATTGAGAGAGCACAGAAGCTGGTTATCCTGAGTGAAACCAGTGGTGCGGATTGGCCAGTGACATGAAGAGCAGAAAATTTTGAGTCAAGACAAAAATCAGTGTCTTGACAAGTTTGGCCCCCCTGCTACTCCACCAAGACTACAGGGCCAAATCAAAGCCCCGCAAATAGCTGAGTGTAGCTCTTGGAACTGCCTAACCTGAAAGCCTTGTCCGGACACCTAAATGTGATGCCTAGGTGAATTCAGGGTCCCTCTGGTCACATGATTTGAGTGGCAATGTGCATTGACACTTATCTTCCACACCAATTAGAAGACAAACTGATTTATAGACACAAAAATGAGTTAATTGTATCCAGACACCACCAATCAAGATATGTAATCTGAACACATGGGAAGCTCCATTGAAATACGCTGTATACAGTAGCACTTGAAATGACAGGACACACTCTGGTTTCTCCAAGCTTCTGGGAAAACTGGAAACCCTACTCAGGAGGGAATAAATGCACAGCATTGCCAGGCTCATGACCTGGGGCGCATCTTGATGCCCTAACAGTGCAAGGAAGGTAATTCATAAGTCGACCTACTGTTTAATGTAGAACACATTCCTGATCACTTAGGAAATCTGAACATAGAATCCAGGCAATCATAGAGCCCATGAAAACTCCTAGCCTGAAAATTAAACCAGAAGAACAGCCCAGCTTTTCTCAGCAAGGATCTCTGCCCCCAACCAAAAGACAGTGGCCTCTGAAATTTAGTGCCAGTAGCTACCCCACACGCACAAGGACGTTTCCAGCAAGATATCGAAAATCCCAAACTGAGGTAAATAGTGAAGAACTGTGTGCCCAAGCAAACCTGTAATAATTGGAACAGACCATTTCCTCAAGTGCATATATGCAACATGAGGAATTTTGGAATAAGAAAAATCAGAGAAATTATACACCACCAGAAGAAATACATGAAAGTCTAAGAACTAGCCCTGAATAATGGAGATCTATGAACTGTCAGGCAAGTATTTCTGAATAATTCCCTTAAGAAAATTGGGTGAAACAAGAACACACCACTAAATAAAATTAACGGAACAACACATGAACCAAAAATGTTCAACAAAGAAACAGAAACCATAAAAAGCAAATGAATCCTTGAGGTAAAAAGTGGAAAAGTTGAAATTGCATAATTGAATAGAGAGCCTCAAAACCACACAGCCATACAGAGGAAATAATCGTTGCTAAAAGTCATAGGATATTTGACATAACACAGAGAAGGAGCACAAATGGAAAATTGAAAAAAAGTTAAGGAAGGTTTTCTAAATTATAGGAGCAAAACAGGAAAAATATTTGTATTATGAAAACATATGAAACAGGATAGAATGCAAAGGAAAGACTATCATGAAAGCTATAGTGGCTGTAGACTAATCAGGAAGGGAATTGTGGACATGAAGATCCATGTCAAGTGGAACAAATTAGACTGAACTCTAATTGGAGTAACTAAGGTAATTTAAATGTCCTTATTAAAGAAAATTAAATCAGAAACAAAAGAGAATTCTGAAGGTACCAAGAGAAAAACAGTATGCCCCATATGTGCATTAATCTCTATGTTACTGTGGATGAGTCAACAGAACTTTTTAAAGCCAGGAAGGAAACTGGATCATGAATTTAAACTATTGAAAGAACAAAAAGTCTGGCAAGAATTATTCCACCTATATGAATATAAATAATACTGTATCAGAATTGTCCTTCAGAAATGGAGAGACAAAAATTTCCCAAAGAAAGTGAAGAGATTTCTTCACTATATATGCCTCATAAGAAAACCAAAACAAGAGGTTTATTTTAGTGGAAGTAAAATAAGGGCAGTTAACATAAAAAACATAAATTAAAAAAGCACTGTTTTTTTGTAAATATTAAGTCAAAGTTAGTTTCTGTAATATGGTGAAAGTGTGCATAAACACTCCGTAAAATTAAAGAGCAAACTGTTAAAAATAGCCATACCTACAATAATTTGTTATTGGGTACACAAAAAACATAAAATGTAGGAAAATATAATAAAAGTAACCTAAAATGTGAAAGGATGTAAGAAGAAAAAGGATAAATTCAAGGAATATTAAAAAAAATTTTTAGCAGCTTAAAATATGGTATAATAATTTTAAAGTATTTGAGGCGAGTCTCATTGTAATCTCAAGGGGGGAAAACATAATGTTTTATATATATATATACACACATATAAACTACTCAATGCTTGAGTTTGCCTACATCTGGGGAAGAAAAGAAGACCTCACAGAAAAGCATCAAGTGGTAGAGCAACACCCAGTGGATCCAAGCCCTCCATGAACCCTAGCCCCCAGATGGGAGGAAGAGAAACAGAGCAGGAAGGGAGTAGAGACCCAGGACTACTGAATAACCAGATGTGCTGTGGGAAAATAAACCCACAACACATCGTGTTCTGAGGATTAGTGGGGTTGGAAAGCAAAGACAGGCAGAATACTCAGAGAGACTGAGATTGCAAATGTTTGTGGAGAACAGGTATGCACAACTGGCTTCCCTGGAAAAAAGAAAGATGAGCAGTGTAAAGAACTCCCCAGCAGTGAGAGGTGTGCTAGAGGGACAAAGCTTAGTCAGACCTTGCTTCTCAGGAGAAAGGGCAGGTGGAAAAAACCTTCCTGGAATGCTCAGACCAGCAGGTTGGGAACTCTCAGGAGCTTCAGACACTCCATCCCCCTGGCTGGCAGTGCAGCACTGAGGACACCCACTACTTGTACAGTGCTTGCTACTCCTTCCTCCTGGCAGGCACCTGACTGGCTCACCTGCTTCACTGCCTTCATGCCAGGCCTGCCAGAGGGTGGCCCTGCCCATAAAGCTACGGGAGCATAGCACAGACGCTCCCTCTGCACTCATGGCCCACTTGAGCCGGCAGTGGAGGTAGCAGTTACAGCCAGGAAAGCAAGGAACACTCCCAGCCACCTTTTTTATCCTGGAAGGAGCCAGTCTACTCGCTGTAACCTGGGCCATTGCTGCAGGTGCTGAGCAGCTCCAGAGAGTATTCTCCCAGTGCACACAATCAGCTGATGGCCCACAGAGCTCATCTGAAGTCAGATCAATACAAGCAAAGCAGAAATGAACCACACCCACTGGGGGTCCCAAGCAGGAAACTGAGCTTCTGGGTGCAAGAGGGTTCTACCAAAACCATCTTTTTATTCAACAGGGAACGCTAAACAGATTAAGAGCTAAAGGAATATGGTCCAAACAAATTACAAGAAAAAAAAACACCAGAAAGTGGGGTCAGTGAAACAGAAATAACCAATCTTCTTGATGAAGATTTCAAAAAAAATATCATAAATATGTTCACAAAGGTGCAGAAAAATATTCGAGATCTCAGAGATGACACAAGAAAGAGAATCTTTGAAAAATGCACTCTCTGAAATGAAACATATGACTCCCTTCTTGCTCTGTTTCTCTTCCTCCCATCTGGGGGCTAGGGTGACAGGACATACAATCTTTGAAATGTACACTACCTGAGATGAAACATACAGTGGAGGCATTTAAAAGAAGATTAGGTACAGGAGACAATAAATTAAATAGAAATTAGGGAACAGGGGAAAAAACAGGCTCAAAGAGGAAAAAACGATCTCTAGGAGTGAAAGAATAATAAGAGAGCTGTGTAACCAATCCAAATGGAACAATATCAGTATTAAAGGAGTACCAGAAGAAAAAGAGATAGAAAAAGGGATAAAAAGTGTCTTTAAAGAAATAATTCCTGAAAACTTCCCCATCCTGCAGAAGGAAAGGTCCACTCACATCACGGAAGTGCAGAGATCTCCCAACACAAGGAACCCTAGGAAGACAACAACAAGATATACAATAATTAAAATGGTGAAGATCAGGACAAAGACAGAGTACTAGTAGCAGCCAGAGAGGGGAAAAATCACATATACAGGAAAACCCATCAGTCTATCACTAGTCTTCTCAGCAGAAACCTTACAGGCCAGAAGGGAGTTTCATTGCATACTTAATGCAATGAAGCAGACAGGCCTCCATCCAAGAACACTCTACCCAGGAGGATTATCATTTGAATTTGAAAGACAGATTAATTAATTTACAGGGAAGCAAAACTTGAGCTAATTTACCTCTGACAAACCAACTCTACAGTGTCTTTTGGATGGACTGCTATAGGTGGAAGTGTGGCTAAGACTAAAAAGGTGTCACCAGAGAAAATAAAACCACAGCAAAGGAAGTAGACCAATTAATTACTAAGGAAATAATAAATTAAATCAAATACTCACAAAGTTAGACATACACAAAAAGTACAAAACATGACACCTAATATATAAAGAGTGGGGGAGGAAGAAGAAGAAGACAGGGGAAAAAAAACCTTTAGATTGTGTTTGAATTGGCAAACAAGCAATTTAAAATAGACTTCAGATACTGTAAAAGCTAACCTTGACCCTTAGGTAACCACAAATCTAAAGCCAAAAATGGCAGTAAGTACATATCTATTGATCACTCCAAATGTAAATGGACTGAATACATGAACCAAAAGACATAGAATCACTGAATGGATTAAAGAAAAGACCCATCTATATGCTGAATATAAAGAGACTCATTTCAAACACAAACACAAACTAAAAGTGAAGGGATGGAAAAAGATATTTCGTGCAAATAATTGGGGGAAAAAGCAGAAGTTGAAGTATTTGTATCAGACAAAACAGACTTCAAAACAAAGAAATTAACAAAAGATAAAGAAGGACATTATGTAATGATAAAGTGGTCAGTCCAACAGAGGATATAACCATTATAAGTACCTATGCATCTAATATAGAAGCACCTAAATATGTGAAACAAATACTAACAGAATTAAAAGAAGAAATGGAATGCAATGACTCATCTTAGGTGATTTCAACATACCACTCACACCACAAGACAGAATAACCAGGCATAAAATAAGTAAGAAGACAGCAGCACAGAACAATGCATTAGAACAGATGGACCTTATAGACATCTACAGAACAGTCTTCATAAAAGCTTCAGCATACATATACTTCTCAAGTGTACCTGGAACTAGTTCCAGAATAGATCATATACTAGGCCACCAAGAAGACTCAGTAAACCAAAAATGATTGAAATTTTGCCAGCCAGCTTCTCAGATCACAAAGGTATGAAACTAGAAATAAATTATGCAAAGAAAACAAAAAGCCCACAAACACATGGAGGCTTAAAAACAAGCTAATAAATAATCAATGGATCAAAAGATCAAATAATAATAGAGTTCAAGCAATATGGAGACAAATGTATACAGTAAGTCAACACCCCAAAATCTGTGAGATGTAGCAAAAAGCTATCTAAGAGGAAACTATTGCAATACAGGCATACCTTAATAAAGAAGAACAATCCCATCTGAAAAATCTAAACTCAAAATTAATGAAACTACAAAAGGAAGAACAAATGAGGCCCAAAGTCAGAAGAAGGATGGACATAATAAAGATCAGAGCAGAAATAAAAACTGAGAAGAATAAAGCAATAGAAAGAATCAGTGAAATCAGGAGCTCATTCCTTGAGAACACAGACAAAATATAGAAACCCTAGCCAGAATTATTAAGTAAAAAAGAGAGTGTAAACACATACACAGAATCAGATATGAAAAAGGAAAAACCACTGTAGAGACCACACAAAAAACAAACAACTATTAGAGAATAGTATGAAAAAGTATATGACAACAAACTGCATAAACTAGAAAAATGGACAACTATCAACAAAACTATAACCTTCCAAGCATGACCCAGGAAGGACCAGAAAATATGAACAGACCAACTACAAGCAATGAAATGAAACTGATAATCAAAAAATTACTTAAAAACAGAACACCTCGGCTCTTTATATATTTTGGATGTCAACCCTTATCGGATCTGCCATTTATGAATATATTCTTCAATATTGTAGGATACCTTCCTGTTCTATTGATGGTGTCCTTTGCTGTACAGAATAATTTTAGCTTGATAAAGCCCCACTTGTTCATTTTTGCTTTTGTTTCCCTTGCCCAGGGAGATATGTTCATGAAGAGGTCACTCATGTTTATGTCCATGAGGTTTTTGCCTATGATTTTCCTAAAAGTTTTATGGTTTCATGACTTACATCCAGGTCTTTGATCCGTTTCAAATTTACTTTTGTGCGTGGGGTTAGACAGTATATAAAGAGTTCACACACCTCAACAAACAAAGAGCAAATAATTAATTTAAAAAATGGGCAGAGGAGCTGAACAGACAGTTATACAAAGAGGAAACTCAGATGGCCAACAGACACAGGGAAAAAAATGCTCCACTTCGCTTGTCATCAGAGAAATGCAAATTAAAACCACAATGAGATATCACATCACACCAGTAAGAATCACCACAATCCAAAAGACAAACAACAAATGATGGCTAGGTTGTGGAGAAAGGATAACCTTCCTATACTGCTGGTGGGAATGTAAATTAGTTCAACCATTGTAGAAAGCATTATGGAGGTTCCTCAAAAGGCTAAAAGTAGAAATGCCATTTGACCCAGGAATTCCACTACTAGAAATTTACCCTAAGAATGCAGCACTCCAGTTTGACAAAGACAGGTGCACCCCTATGTTTGTCGCTGCACTATTTACAATAGCCAAGAAATGGAAGCAACCTAAATGTCCATCAGTAGATGAATCGATAAAGAAGATATGGTACATATACACAATGGTTTATTACTCAGCCATAACAAAAAAAGAGAACCTACCATTTGCAACAACATAGATGGAATTAGAGGGTATTATGCTCAGTGAAATAAGCCAGGTGGAGAAAGACAAGTACCAAATGATTTTACTAATATGTGGAGTTTAAAAACAAAGAAAAACCGAAGGAACAAAACAGCAGCTGAATCACAGAACCCAAGAATGGACTAATAGTTACCAAAGGGAAAGGGACTGGGGAAGATGGTTGGGAAGGGAGGGACAAGGGTGGGGAAAAAGAAATGGGGCATTACGATTAGCATGTGTAGTGGGGTGGGGAACGGGGAGCTCTGTGCAACACTGAGAAGACAAGTAGTGATTTTACAGAACCTTACTATGCTGATGGACAGTGACTGTGAAGGGGTGTGTTGGGGGGGCTTGGTGAAGGGGGGAGCCTAGTAAACATAATATTCCCTATGTAATTGCAGATTAATGATACCTAAAACAAACAAACAAACAGAACACCTGGTCCAGATGGCATCACAGATGTATTTTACCATTTGTGAAGACCTAATATCTTTTACCCTTAAAATTTTCCAGAAAGTAGAAGGGGAGGAAATACTTCCAAACTCATTCTAAGAAGCCACCATCACTCTAATAACAAAACCAGGCAAAAACACCAAAAACACAGCAAAACATTACAAACAAATATCTCTGATGAATATAGATGCAAAAATACTCAAGAAATTATTAACAAACAATTAAAAAGTGTATCCAGAAGACCATACATCATGATCAAGTGGGATTTATTCCATGGATGTAAGGATGGTAAAATATTTGAAAATTAGTTGTACATGACATCAACAAAAAGAAAGACAAAAACACATGGTCATCTCAATAGATGCTGAAAAATCACTTAACAAAATTCAATATCCATTCATGATAAAAACTCTCAACAAAATGTAAAGGGTAAGTACCTCAACATAAGACCATATACTGAAAACACTCAGCCAAAACCATTCTTTACAGCGAAAAGCTGAAAGCTTTTCCTCTAAGATTGGGAACAAGATTAGGATGCTAACTCTTTCCACTTCTATTCAGTATAGTACTGGAGGTCACAGCCATGGCAATCAGACAACAACAAAAAATGCATCAAGAATCTACCACCAACTACTTGAACTAATACCTGAACTCAGCAAAATTGCAGGATATAAAATTTATAAACAGTCTGTTATATTCTTATATGCTCTCCATTTATTAGCAGGAAGACAAAACAGAAAAACAAGTCCATTTACAATTGCACAAAAAGGATGAGATACCTAGGAATATAACTATCCAATGGGTGAAAGACCTATACCCAGAAAACAAGACGCTTAGAAAATAAAATTAAGACACTAATAAATGGAAATACATCCCATGGTCATTGATAGGAAGAATGAATATTATTAAAATGGCCATCATATCTAAACCAAGATTCAATGAAATCCCTATCAAAATACCAATAGCAAGGGGTTAACAACCAAAATATGTAAAGAACTCACATGCCTGAACACCCAAAAAGCAAATGGGCTGAGGATCTGAGCAGACAGTTCTCCAAAGAAGAAATCCAGATGGCCAACGGGCACATGAAAAGATGCTCCACATCGCTAATTATCAGGGAAATGCAAATTAAAACCCACAATTAGATATCACTTCACACCAGTTAGGTTTGCCAACATAGAAAAGACTAGGAATAACAAATGCTGGCAAAGAGGTGGAGAGAGGGGAACCCTCCTACACTGCTGGTGGGAATGTGAACTAGTTCAACCAGTGTGGAAAGCAGTATGCAGTTTCCTCTACTAAAAAGAGAAATATCATTTGATCCAGGAAACCCACTCCTGGTTTTTACCCAAAGAATGTAAGTTACCAGATTCAAAAGGACATATGCATCCCTATGTTTATTGAAGCACTATTTACAATAGCCAAGAAATGAAGGCAAGCAACCTAAGTGCCCATCAGTAGATGAGTGGATAAAGAAGATGTGGTACATATACACAAAGGAATATTATTCAGCCAGAAGAAAGAAAGAAATCCTATCATTTGCAACAACATGGATGGAGCTAGAGGGTATTATGCTCAGTTTAATAAGCCCGGCAGGGAAAGACAAGTTACAAAAGATTTCCCTCATTTGTGGAGTATAACAACAAAGCAAAACTCAAGGAACAAAATAGCAGCAGACTAACAGACTCCAAGAAGAGACTCATGGTAACAAGAGAGGGGTGGGATGGAGAGGGCAGGTGTGGAGGGAGGTAGAAGGGCATGGTGGGATATCATGATTAGTGCACATAGTGTGTGTGGGGTCATGGGGAAGACAGCATCGCTCACTCAGAGAGGACAAACGAGGCTGTCTGGCATCTTACCACACCGATGGACAGTGACTGCAATGGGGTATGGGGGTGACTCGATAATAAGGTGAATATAATAACTACATTGTTTTCTTGTGAAACCTTCATAAGAGTGTATATCAATGATACCATAATTAAAAATAAAATACCAATAACACTCTTCAAAAAACTAGAGAAATTAGTTCTAAAATTTATATGGAACCACAGAATACCCCAAATAGTCAAAGCAATCCAGAGAAGGAAGAACAAAGCTGGGGGATCATGTTCCCTAACTTCAATCTCTACTACAAACCCACAGTATTCAGAACACCTTGGTACTGGCTCAAAAAACAGACCCATGGATCAATGGAACAGAATAGAGAGCCAACACATAATCCTACATATATATGACCAATTAATATATGATAAAGGATCCATGGGCATACAATGGGGAAACGACAGCCTCTTCAACTGGTGTTGGCAAAACTGGACAGGTATGCTCAAGAGAATGAGACTGGATTATTATATGACCCCATACACAAAAGAAACTCAAAATGGATCAAACACCTGAATGCAAGTCATGAAACCATAAAACCCTTAGAAGAAAACATAGGTGAAACTCTCTTGAATGTAAACGAGCAACATTTTCCTGAACACATCTCTTTAAGCAAGGGAAACAAAATCAGGAAAGAGGAAATGGGACTGTATGAAACTAATAAGCTTCTATAGAGCAAAAGACACCATCAGCAGAACAAAAATGTATCCTGCAATATGTTAAAATATATTCATAAATGACTTATTTGAGAAGGGGTTAACACCCAAAATAAGAAAAGACACACATGCATGAACAGTCACTAAACTAATAAAATCCCTTTAAAAAAATAGGCAGAGAATATGAACTGACAGTTCTCCAAAGAAGAATGTCAGAAGGTCAACAGGCACATGAAAAGATGCTTGACATCCTTAATTATCAGGCAAATGCAGATTAAAACCACAGTGAGATAATCACCTCCCACTAGGTAGGATGGCCAACATCCAAAAGACAAGGAACAACGAATTCTGATGAGGATGAAGAGATAGGGGAATCCTCTTACACCAACGGTGGGAATATAAATTAGTTCAAACATTGTGGAAAGCAATGAGGAAATTCCTCCAAAAAATTAAAAATAGAAATACCATTTGACCCTATGGTAATTCTACTCCTAGGAATTTATCCAAAGAAGTGAGATCCCTGATTCAAAAAGACAAATGCACCCCTATTTTATTGCAGCACTATTTACAATAGGCAACATATGGAATCAACCTAAGTGTCCATCAGCAGATGAATGAATAAAGAAGATGTGGTATACATACTTAATAGAGTATTATTCAGCCAAAAGGAGAAAACAAATACTAACATTTTCAACGACATGAATGGAGTATTCCATGAATTGAGGGTAGTATGTTTAGTGAAATCAGCCAAATGATTCCACTCATTTGTGGAGTAAAACAACAAAGCAAAACTGAAGGAACAAAAAGTAGCAGAGTCACAGAGTGCAGTAAGGGATGAGCGGTTACCAAAGGATAGGGGTTCGGGAGGGTGGGCGGGATTAAGAAGGGAATTAAGGAGAATTATAATTAACACCCTTAATGTAGGGGGGTCACGGGGAGTCCGTTCAGTATTAAGATGACAGGTAATGCCTCTCTAGCATCTTACTATGCTGATGGACAGTGACGGCAATGAAGGGTGAGGACCTGATAATGTGGATGAATATTGAAACCAGAATGTTGTTCATGCGAAACCTTCATCAGATTGTATATTAATGATAGTTTAATTAAAAAAATCGAAGTCCTAATGCAGTGGTCCTATGGTTCAGAATTGACCTAACATTAAATTATTTTATTTAAAGCATTATTAGTAATATTACCATTCAATTAAATACATCTGTAAAAATCAACCAAAGGAAATTAATATTTTTTGGAATGGAGGGAGTTTTGCTGTTGTTGCTCTTTTTTAACTTAAAAACTAAAAACTAAAATCAAGAAAACTGCCAAACCAGTAAAACATGCCTTTAACAAAAGTTTTAAATGGAGGATTAACAATCACTTAAAACAAAGATCTTGAGAATAAACCTCTGGTCTGGGCATTTACTTCATATATAATGAAGATGATATAGCTTTCACCTTCTTAAAATTAAAGTCTACAGCCCTTCTACATTGTTGGTGGGAATAGAAAATGTTGCACGTACTGTGGAAAACAATTTGACAGTTCCTCAAAATTCTGGGCATAGAACTAACATATGACCCAGCAATTCCACTTCTAGATACATACGTAAAATAAGAAAACAGGAAATTTTGCAGATACTTGTGTACCAAATTTCATATCACTGTTATTCATAATAGCCAAAATGTGGAAACAATTCAAGTGTCCATTGCCAGATGAACTGGCAATTAAAGTGTGTGTGTGTCTACATACATACATACATATGCATAAGTATGTGTATGTAGAAAAGATGTAAACATGTACCTCATATGTTTATACATCTATAAAGTCACATCCTACCACATGTGTGAACCCTGAAAACATGCTAAATGAAAAAAGAGGCCATACACAACAGGACAAATAATGTACGATTCCACATAAAGAAATACCTAAGATGGTAAACTCACAGATTCTGAAAGCAGATTAGAAGTTACCAGAAGTTGGTGGTAAAGGAAATAAAGTGTTATTGCTTAGTATTTACATGGTTTCCATTTGGGATTATGAACACGTTTTGGAAACAATTGATGGTAGTGGGTACACAATATTGTAAATGCCAATGAATTGTACACTTCTATTGTATGCTTACTTGTATTTTATTTATTAATGTTTCATGCTGTATATATATCAACAATTAAAATTTGTTTGAAAATAAATAAAATCAACTTTCACTATGTAGGCATTGAGTATCGGGAAACTTACTCTGAAGGAGATCCTATATGTTTAATTTTTAATTCTACAAATCCAAAGGCCATTGTAGGCCTAGCACTAAAGAACAAACAAAAAACAGATACACATTTATTTTAGGAAACTTAATTAATGTTGTCCTCAAAACACAATTTATAGATTCAAAATCTTTTGTGGCAAGTATTGATTAAAGTAGCAACAGGCTGAATGAAACTAGCCATGATCTAATTTCTGGGCATAAACCTCAATTAAAAATTAGTGATGTGAACACTGAGATGAGGCATTAAGAAAAGTAGGAGCCAGAAATACAGGTCGCTCAATTGTGCTCATTTGAAAGATCTTGTCCTAGCTTTTCCCCAACTTTTTGGTAAGAAATTTTCCTGTTGTATCAGGGGACTTATTTATTTTCATATTTTGAAAGCGTAGTGAATCTTTAAAAAAAAATTTAACTCTAACAGTCTCCACCATTTTGTTTATTTATTTATTTATATTCATTTTATTACCATTAATCTGCAATTACATGAAGAACATTATGGTTACTAGGCTCCCCCCTTCACCAAGTACCCTCCCACAAACCCCATTACAGTCACTGTCCATCAGCGTAGTAAGATGCTGTAGACTCACTACTTGTCTTCTCTGTGTTGCAGAGCCCTGCCTATGCAATCCCACATTATACATGCTAATCGTAAGGCCGCCTTTCTTTTTCCCTGCCCTTATGCCTCCCTTCCCACCCATCCTCCCCAATCCCTTTCCCTTTGGTAACCGTTAGTCCTTCCTTGGGTTCTGTGATTCTGCTACTGTATAGTACCTTCAGTTTTTCTTTGTTCTTATACTCCACATATGAGTGAAATCATTTGGTACTTGTCTTTCTCCACCTGGCTTTTTTCACTGAGAATAATGCCCTCTAGCTCCATCCATGTTGTTCCAAATGGTAGGACTCGTTTTGTTTCTTATGGCTGAATAATACTCCATTGTGTATATGTACCACATCTTCTTTATCCATTCATCTATTGATGGACACTGAGGTTCCTTCCATTTCTTGGGTATTGTAAATAGTTCAGCAATAAGCATAGGGGTGCAGATGTTTTTTTCAAATTGGGCTACTGCATTCTTAGGGTAAATTCCTAAAAATGGAATTCCTGGGTCAAATGGTATTTCTATTTTGAGCTTTTTGAGGAACCTCCATACTGCTTTCCACAATGGTTGAACTAATTTACATTCTTACCAGCAGTTTAGGAGGGTTCCCCTTTCTCCGCAACTTCACCAACATTTGTTGTTGTTTGTCTTTTGAATGGTGGTGTTTCTTACTGGTGTGAGGTAATATCTCATTGTGGTTTTAATTTGCATTTGTTTGATGACAGGTGATGTGGAGCATATTTTCATGTGTCTGTTGGCCATCTGAATTTCTTCTTTGGATAACTGTCTGTTCGACTCCTCTGTCCATTTTTTATTGGGTTATTTGTTTTTTGTTTTTGGAGGTGTGTGAGCTCTTTATATATTTTGGATATCAACCCTTTATCAGATCTGTCATTTATACATATATTCTCATATACTGTATGGTAACTTTTGGTTCTATTGATGGGGTCCATTGCTGTACAGAAGCTTTTCAGCTTGATATAGTCCCATTTGTTCATTTTAGCTTTTGTTTCCCTTGTCCAGGGAGACATGTTCATGAAGAAGTCGCTCACGTTTATGTCCAAGAGAGTTTTACCCTTGTTTTCTTCTATGAGTTTTATGTTTAAATGACTTACATTCAGTTCATTGATCCATTTAGAATTTACTTTTGTGTATTTTTTTAGACAGTGATCCAGTTTCATTCTCTTACATGTAGCTGTCCAGTTTTGCCAGCATCATCTTTGAAGAGACTGTCATTTCCCCGCTGCATGTCCATGTCTCCTTTATCATATATTACTTGACCATATATGTTTGGGTTAATATCTGAGGTCCCCATTCTGTTCCACTGGTCTGTGGCTCTGTTCTTCTGCCAGTACAAAACTGTCTTGATTACTGTGGCTTTGTAGTAGAGCTTGAAGTTGGGGAGCGAGTTCAGCCCCCACTTTATTCTTCCTTGTCAGGATTTCTTTGGATATTCAGGGTCTTTGGAGTTTCCATATGAATTTTTGAACTATTTGTTCTAGTTTGTTGAAGAATGATGTTGGTAATTTGAGAGGGATTGCATCAAATCTGTAAATTGCTTTAGGCAGGATGGCCATTTTGCCAATATTAATTCTTCCTAGCCAAGATCATGGATGAGTTTCCATTTGTTAGTGTCCTCTTTGATTTCTCTTGACTGTCTTATAGTTTTCAGTGTATAGGTCTTTCACTTCCTTGGTAAGGTTTATACCTAAGTATTTTATTCTTTTTGAGGCCATTGTGAATGGAATTGTTTTCCTGATTTCCTTTCTATTAGTTCATTGTTAGTGCATAGGAAAGCCACAGATTTCTGTGTATTAATTTTGTATCATGCAAATTTGCTGTATTCCGATATTAGTTCTAGTAGTTTTGGAATGGAGTCTTTAAGGTTTTCTATGTACAATATCTTGTCATCTGCAAATAGTGACAGCTTGACTTCTTCTTTACCAATATGGATTCCTTGTATTTCTTTGTTTTGTCTGATTGCCATGGCTAGGACCTCCAGTACTATGTTGAATAACAGTGGGGAGAGTGGATATCCCTGTCTTGTTCCCGATCTCTGAGGAAAAGCTTTCTGCTTTTCACTGTTCAGTATGATGTTGGCTGTGGGTTTATGATACATGGCCTTTATTATTTTGAGTTACCTCCCCTCATTACCCATTTTGTTTAGAGTTTTTACCATGAATGGATGTTGAATTTTTTCAAATGCTTTTTTAGCGTCTATGGAGATGATCTTGTGGTTTTTGTCCTTCTTTTTCTTTATATGGTGGATGATGTTGATGGATTGTCAAATGTTGTACCATCCTTGCATCCCTGGGGTGAATCCTACTTAGTCATGGTGTATGGCCCCTTTGTTGTGTTTTTGAATTTGGTTTGCTAATATTTTGTTGAGTATTTTTGCATCTGCATTCATCAGGGATATTGGTCTGTAATTTTCTTTTTTGGTGTGGTCTTTGCCTGGTTTTGGTATTAGGGTGATGTTGGCTTCATAGAATGAGTTTGGCAGTATTCCCTCCTCTTCTACTTTTTGGAAAACTTTAAGGAGAATGGGTATTATATCTTCTCTGTATGTCTGATAAAATTCTGAGGTAAATCCATCTGGCCCAGGTGTTTTGTTCTTGGGTAGTTTTTTGATTACTGCTTCAATTGCCTTGCTGCTAATTGGTTTGTTCTGATTTTGTTTTTCTTCCTTGGTCACTCCCGGTAGGTTGTGCTTTTCTTGGAATTTGTCCATTTCTTCTAGGTTTTCCAGCTTCCTAGCATATAGGTTTCCATAGCACTCTCTAATAATTCTTTGTATTTCTGTTGGGTCACTCGTGATATTTCCTTTCTAATTTCTGAATCTGTTGATGTTTGTTGGTTCTCTTCTTCTCTTAATAAATCTGGTTAGAGGCTTATCTCTTTTGTTAATTTTCTCAAAGAACCAGCTCTTGGTTTCATTGATTTTTTTCTGTTGTTTTATTTTTCTCAATTTTATTTATTTCTTCTCTGATCTTTATTATATCCTTTCTTCTTTTGACTTTAGGTCTCATTTGTTCTTCCTTCTCCAATTTTGATAATTGTGACTTTAGACTATACATTTGGGTTTGTTCTGCCTTCTTTAAGTATGCCTGGATTGCTATATACTTTCCTCTTAAGACTGCTTTCACTGAGTCCCACAGAAGTTGGCATTTTGTGTTGTTGTTGTCATTTATTTCCATATATTGCTGGATCTCCATTTTAATTTAGTCATTGATACATTGACTATTTAGGAGCATGTTGTAAAGCCTCCATGTGTTTGTGAGCCTTTTTGCTTTCTTTGTACAATTTATTTCTAGTTTTATAACTTTGTGGTCTGAAAAGTTGTTTGTTAGAATTTCAATCATTTTTAATTTTCTGAGGCTCTTTTTGTGGCCTAGTATGTGGTCTATTCTGGAGAATGTACCATGTGCACTTGAGAAGAATGTGTATCCTGTTGCTTTTGGTGTAGAGTTCTATAGATGTCTAATAGGTCCATCTGTTCTAGTGTGTTGTTTAGTGCCTCCGTGTCCTTACTCATTTTCTGTCTGGTGGATCTGTCCTTTGGAGGGAATGGCGTGTTAAAGACACCTAAAATGAATGCATTGCATTCTGTTTCCTCCTTTAGTTCTGTTAGTATTTGTTTCACATATGCTGGTGCTCCTGTGTTGGGTGCATATATATTTATAATGGTTATATCCTCTTGTTGGACTGAGCCACTTATCATTACGTAATGTCTTTCCTTATCTCTTATTATTTTCGTTGTTTTGAAGTCCATTTTATCTCATACTAGTACTGTAACACCAGCATTTTTCTATCTATAGTTTACATGAAATATCTTTTTCCATCCCTTAACTTTTAGTCTCTGCATGTCTCTGGGTTTGAGGTGAGTCTCTTGTAAGCAGCATATAAATGGGTTTTATTTGTTTATCCATTCAGTGACTCTTGAATGATGCATACAGTCCATTTACATTTAGGGTGATTATCGACAGGTATGTACTTATTGCCATGTCAGGCTTTAGTTTGTGGTTACCAAAAGTTCCAGGTTACTTTCCTTACTATCTAAGAGTCTTACTTAACTCACTTAGTATGCTGTTACAAACACAATTTAAATGTTCTTTTCTATTTCTCCTTCTTTTTATTCCTCCTTCATTCTTTATATATTAGGTATCAAATTCTGTACTTTTTGTCTATCCCTTGATTGACTTTGGGATAGTTGATTTAATTTTGCATTTGCTCTGTAATTAGCTGTTCTACTTTCTTTACTGTGGTTTTACTACCTCTGGTGACAGCTATCCAACCCTAGGAACACTTCCATCTATAGCAGGCCCTCCAAAATAGGCTGCAGAGATTTGCAGGTTTGTGGGAGCTAAACTCTCTCAGCTTTTGCTTATCTGGAAATTGTTAATCCCTCCTTCAAATTTAAATGATAACCTTGCTGGATAAAGTAAGGTTGGTTCCAGGCCCTTCTGCTTCATGGCATTTAATACATCATGCCACTCCCTTCTGGCCTGTAAGGTTTCTGCTGAGAAGTCTGATGTTAGTCTGATGGGCTTTCCTTTGTATGTGATTTTATTTCTGCCTCTTGGTGCTTTTAACAGTCTGTCCTTAGCCTTGATCTTTCCCATTTTAATTACTATGTGTCTTGATGTTGTCTTCCTTGGGTCCCCTGTGTTGGGGGATCTGTGGCTCTCCATGGCCTGACAGACTATCTCCTTCCCTGAAGTTTGCAGCAACTACCTCCTCAAAGACACTTTCTATCCCCTTTTCTCTCTCTTCTTCTTCTGGTATCCCTATAATGCAAATATTGTTCCGCTTGGATTGGTCACACAGTCCTCACAATATTCTTTCATTCTTAGAGATCCGTTTCTCTCTCTGTGCCTCAGCTTCTTTGCATTCCTCTTCTCTAGTTTCTATTTCATTTATTGTCTCCTCCACTGCATCCAACCTGCTTTTAATACCCTCCATCGTGCTCTTCAACAATTGGATCTCTGACCTGAATTCATTCCTGCATTCTTGGATGTCTTTCTGTACCTCCACTAGCATGTTAATGAGTTTTATTTTAACTCCCTTTCAGGAAGAGTCATGAGGTCCACATCATTTGAATCTTTCTCGGGCACTGTATTAACAATTTTACTCTGGACAAGGTTCCCTTTTCGTTTCTTGTTTGTATATGGCGCCCTCTAGTGTCCAGAAGCTCTATTCTGCACCTGCCCAGCCCCTGAAGCAATGTCGGGGGTCGCGGGGGATCGGTACTGGTTCCTGGGGGGAGGAAAGAGCTGTTCCCCACCTCCCAGCTGCTGTGCCTGTCTACCACCTGAACCAGTGGGCCGGGCACACAGGTATAAGCTTTTGTCCCAGAGAAGCTGGATATGGATCCCTGCTTTCCACAAGTGGCCGGAGTCCCAGTCTCCCCAGGAACTCTGCCTGTATTAACTTTCCAACCCAGTAGTCATGCGAGTCTCATGAAAGCACCATGAAATGTAGGTTTGTGATCCCAGAGCAGATCTCTAGAGCTAGGTATTCAGCAGTCCCAAGCCTTCCACTCCCTCCCTGCTCCGTTTCTCTTCTTCACACCAGTGAGCTGGGGTTGGGGATGGGCTCAGGTCCTGTGGAGCCACAGCTCTGGTACGTTACCCCATTTGGTGAGGTCTGCTCTTTTCTCCAGATGTGTGCAGTCCGACACCATCCATCCTCTTTCCTGATTCTCTGTCAGGATTAGTTGCACCAACTCTATTTTCTAATTGTATTCAGTTTTAGGAGGAAGCCTCTGTCTCTCCTCTCATGCTGTCATCTTTAATCCCCTTTTCCCTGTTTCATTTTTCTTCTTCATGCCAGTGAGCTGGGTGGTGAAAGGGCCTGGTCACACTGGATTAGGTCTTTCATATGTTACCCTGTTTCATGAGGTATGCTCTATTCCTGAGGTCTGTACGCAGTCTGATCAGACTTTCCTGTTGCTCTTTTAGGGTTTGTTGTATTAATTAACTATATTTTGTTTCTAGGTTTTGGTTTAAAGGAATTGTGAGAAGACAAATTTTTAAATGACATAATATGATTCTAGGCTTCTAGCTATCATTTAGCAGAAATTTTCGTTTGAGTGATTTTATTTGAAATCTTTTATATATTATCTGGAATACTGAATGATGGTACATTAAACTAGTTAATGCACTACTAACAGGTATAATTCAGAGGATTCATATTGTATGGAAGGATGTGTATTGTTTCTCTTAGATTTTTTAATTGATTCATGAAGCCACATTTATTTGATAAATGTACTTTAAAAGAAAATTAGACTTATTATCACTAATTTTATAAATGGCAAGTAGGACAAAATTAAGCAAGTTTATACCTTGTTAATTACTTAAGCTGTGTATCTTTGTAAATCAGTCTAAAATTGTCAATGTCTCTGGCAAGCAAACACCCATTTTCAGAGGTAGTAATGATAGTGGTGTGGTGTAATGTAAATTATGCATCACTTACTACAATGTGTGCTTAAAAATGGATGAAATTCTCACTTATAATTCACATATGAGATTATTTTAAAGTCAGCACACATATTTCATATACTGTTTCTTATTTATCATTTTGGAGAGTCTTCAGTGAATATGTCTTGTTAAGAAAAAGTGTCACGGTTAATAAAACCACAACTATAAAGTTTTATTTACTGGCTAGGAATCACTTTTTATCAGCTTCATGTATAAGATTTTCTCAGGGTAAGAAAGGTGACCTATTTAAAAGTTTTAAATGTATCAGAAAAAATGAGTAATCCACTTTTATTTGAGCTTGTATGTACCAGTGAAATGGCAGTTCATGCAGGGAAGAGAGAATTGTCATTTGTGAAATCTATACTGTGCCTTGACTTATTTATTATTCTGAGTAGCAACTAAAAAATATGATAAAAGATGTCTTTGAGTTGTCTGTATGGAAACTTCTGCTCCTCCTTTTTCCTCCTAAGATGGAAGTAAATATTAGACAACTCAGAACAATCCATTATTCTATATGTTAAGATAATAAATAGAAATAAAGCAAAAGCTTTTCTTAGATCTTCATAAATGAGTAATTCCACCAGAATATTTTTCCTCAGAAAATTAAATAATTGAAACGCTGAAGGACCCTTACTAAATTCTTTATAAAAATGTTATTAATGTAACTACATTAAGATACATAATATTGTAGAGGCGAGTGATAAAATAACAGAATTTAAAATTAAAGTGTAATAATTTATTTTTTTGCCTTTGGGCTGTGAATGGGTGTTTGCAAGAATAGGAACCTTCTCTCAGTTTCTGGAAGAAAATAAAAGAAATTTCCCCCATTGCTGAATCAAGAGAACATCTTTCATTGTCCATCTTCCAGAAGTTAAGTGGTTTGGTACAGTCCCCCTCTCCAAATTGTTTTCTAAAGTTTCTTTTTATAAGAATTCTGAGACATTAAGATGTTCTCCAGCAATGATTATTTTGAGTGAATAAATCAAAATACTCCTTTTGAAGGAAAATTTAAATTCTGTTTAAGTGTAATTTAAAATTGTAACATTTGGACTTTTGAAAACTAAGTTCAAACACTTAGTACACATCCTGAATAAATCTACCTATTCTCACCTGCTCTTGATTTTTGCAGAGTTGCCCCTTTCATTTTAAAGCTGCAACTTTTGAAAGGTGCAGTTCTTATTCCATATGTTTTAATGAAGTATACAGAGTATCTTTTAATATTTGAAATTATTTCCCCATCTTTCCTGAGATATTAAAAGTCTTATACATTACATAATTTTTCCATAAATAATTTAAATTTTCTAATGATTTCTTGGTGGTCCAACCTTGAAAATCTTTATGAAGCAAGTGTTCCCATACATAGGTTTATTTGAAGACTGGGAGATTTGGTCTGGATAAATGCAGGCACTGTGCATTAGGTTCAGGCTGTTGGCTGGTGCAACAATATGGCTTGGAATGTTAGTCCCCTACCTAACTCGTAGTTTTTTTAAATTAAGGTACATTGAGTAAAAAGCAAAAATTTTACTGTGTAGTTCGTTGAATTTTCACATGTGAATATACCCATATAACCATCACACCCATCAAGATAGCAAACATTCTTACTAATTTTTTTCCCTTCTAACATGTTTCATCCATTTCCCAAATCTACTCCACCAGTCTGTTCTCTGTGTCTGTGAGTTTATTTCTGGTTTGATTATTTCATTTTTTAGATCCAATATAAAAGTGAATTCAATTGATATTTGTCTTTCCACTTAGTATAATACTCTTGAGGTCCATCAATGTTGTAATAAATGGGAAGATTACATTCTTTTTTATTGTTTAGTAGTATTCCATTTTATGTACCACGTCTTCTTATATATTTGTTTATTTTCAACAGGTATTGATTTTCAAATTTATTTTTAATTGAAGTATCATTGGTATACACTCTTATATTGTTTCAATTTTACAACTTATCCACTCAACAGTTACCCATATTATTACATCCTCACCTCCACTGTGTAGTGACTGTGTGTCAACATAAAAGACATTACAGAATCATTGGCTATTTTCTCCATTCTGTAGTACCATCACAGTGACCAACTGATACTATGACTGAAAATTTTATGTGTGCCTTCTTCTCCTTCTGGGACTCTTGAATGGAATGTTCACATGTTTTTTGTGGTCCCAGTGGTCCCTTACTCTAGTCTCATTTCTTTCTTCTTTTTGTTTCTAGTGTTCAGCTTAAATACTTTCTTACTGTCTCTTCCAAATCACTGATCTCTTCTTCTGAATCCTCTAATCTTCTATTGCATTTTTCATTTCCTTTATTGTACTTTGCACTTCTGATTGGTGCTTTTTTGCATTTTCCATCTCGTTTTCAAGTCCTCTCAAAGTTCTTCCACTGTTCTCTTAAGCCCAATGAGCATATTTATAACCATTACTTTGAATTCTGTTGGGTAAACAGCTTAACTCTCATCTTGTCCTTTTTCTGAAATTTTTCTTCTTTGCTTCAAGCATATTCCTCTCTTTATTTTGTTTGAGTTTTCTGTGTTTGTATGGATGAAATGAAAGTGCTCTCTCACTCACTCTTGAAGGTGTGGCCGAGTGTGGGAGTGTACTCTGAGTAGTCTTAAGTTTGGTGGTTTTGGCTAGCCATCTAGGGCTCTTAGAGTGTGGACCAGGGTTCTATTGTGATGGGGCTACAGGGAAATGGCCAGGAGCTCTGCTGGCAGGGTTTCCCCAAGTGAACAGAGTCCACATAGTGGTGCTATATAGTAGTGGTACTAGGGACAGAAGAAGAATGGGCTGCATGAATCTGAGTGGACCTGCACTAGCAGTATTTTAGTTCCACCTTACTAATAATCTTCTTAAATAATACATTAACAGATTTTACATTTTAATGGAAGCTTTCTCAAAAAATCTTAATTGTTAATACCGAGAGTAAATTCAAGTTAAGAAATAGATATCCAAAAACAGATACTTTGTCAAATACCAAATGAGTCCTTTTGTAGACAGAGAGTATATACTTCTGATATTTTCAGGTATTATGTGTTTATATAAAAGGAGATTTTATGGAGGAATGAGGAATGCTAAGCAGAATAGTTTTTCTTTCAAATTTTTATTCATCTGGTATGTCATATGAGAAGCCTTAAGTATGACAAAATCTTCTTAATATATATGCTGAATAATCTGCTCTTTGAAGAAAAAAAAATACATGAGCGAGTCCTTGGCTCTACTTTTGCTAAATTAGTGACTTTGGGGGAAAGGTTTTGATTCTCTCCAGATCATGAAAATTATGGTATCAGTAAAGGTTTGAAAGGATGAAAGGAGATAAGGTATAAGAAGAGTCCAGAATAACACCTAGCCTTTTGTTAACTTCTCTTTAAATGAGAAGTATTTTTAAACCTGAATTTTCCTAAGACATAATGTTTTTAGGTTTTCAGAATTCATGTTAAATTTATCATCTGAAAGGTGATAATGCTTTTGTTACATCAGGTTGCTATTTTATAAACAAAAAATTCTTTTTCTCCCTTTAGCCTGGCAATATAAATTAGCAGTGAAACGGTAAGAGTGGAACAAATTTCAAAGTGTGAAGTCGGTAATACCCATGGTTCATCTTACCTGGAATATGGCATGAAATATCAAAGTCTCAGATCCCAAGCTTTTTGAAATGATTAAGTAAGTGGAGTGCTTTCCAAAATTGTTGTAGTGGTGCATCTTTGGAGAGGAGGGCAGAAAAGATAAACAGGTATTGTTTCACTGATTTTTTTTTTTCCCCAGAGAACTATATTAGTTCACATCATTACAAAATAGTCTGAAGTTCTCTACTTCACTTTTAAATTCACATGTTAAAAGTATTTTCTTCCTTTCCAAACAATCAGACTATGGCTATTATGATACAGAGAGTGATAAAGATATATATGATTCTGAATGGGTAAATTCATGTATTTGTGCTTTCTCTTGCCCTGCGACCAAGCGCTTTCCCAGGATATCTTTAGTTTTAATATAACAAGTCTACCTGCACCAATAGGAAGGAAGAAAGATGTAAATTTCCCATAAAGAACTCGCATCTAAAATAGTGATTCAACTTAAAGTAAAATGTTCTTTTTAATTAAATCGTTTAGGTTCTTGATTCACTGCAAATTTTATTAATAATTTGAATATCTATTTTGGTAACTTCTCATTAGTAGCCTTGTTTCTGTTAATTTTTTTTAGTAAGTGCAGTTAGAGTACATTTTTTTAGACCGTGCCACCTAGCAGTGTTTCTGCAGATTGTGATTTACATGCTTTTCTTGCTCCTTACCCTCTTCTCTTACCACTGAAAAGTAATTCTGGTCAAATATTGGGAAATTATACACTAAACATTTAAGCTACTGTGCTTTTTTTGTTATTGAAACAATGTGATTGTTTCAGAATGGGTGGGAGTTATTGTTCTTGATAAGTCTTTTAAGGGCCTGTGTAATTTCATGTACATTTTGAATGGGAGAGGAAGATTTAGTGTCCCAAACTTACTAGACCAGTCTTTTTTTTAATACTGGCTTATGATAAACAGTTTCAAATTCTATATTCAAAATTTTGTTTTAACAGATACATCCAAATAACGATTGTGAGACCTAGGTAATGGTTCTGGGCACTATTTGATTGAGTGGCTTCGTCTATTTTTGATACATGTTTGAAATATAAAATTAGTAAGATTTGAAAGAGCATTTAGTGAAAACCCATACATAATGTAGCAATTTCTATTTAAAATCCACAGTTTGTGGTCATTTGGGAACTTGTTCATGATACTAATTATAAACTCAAATTCTTGAAAATAACATTATGATCATAGAAAATGTACTGTTTGTTCCTAATGCATAAATTTTTTAAGGATTTATGCAAAGTGAATCATACTCAACAACCGTTGAGTATGTGAAACACTGTTCTTGACAATGGGGGTATATTCTGTAACATATAACACAAAATCTATGCCTTTGTGTAGTTTAAATGCTAGTGGAACTAGAAACAAATTCCCAATAAAATCAATAAATTACTGTTAGAGTAACATGAGTAAAATAAAACAGACAACTATTTGAATTTTTGTTAAAGGATCAGAGAATGCTGATTTTGCCAAAGTTCTGAAAGCATGATTTCTGTGCTTGGACCTATATAATGAAAGAAGACAACTGTAAGAAAAACTAGAAATAGGACATTTCAGGCTTGAAAATAAGTGAAAAATTTAAATGAGAACAACTTTGGCGTATTTGTGGGACAGAAAAGTCAATATGACTATTTCAGAATGAAGGGAATAATAGCTTTGGTGATGAGTTCATGCATGTGACCAGGTACCAAATAATAGATGGCCTTGTAGGTAGGGGTAATTCTGAATGGTGTAGGTTACTACTAGAGGATTCAAACAAGTAAAGGGATTAATTCTGTTCTATACTTTTGAAATAAGAATCTTTAATTTTCGGAAAGTGGATTGAAGGGTGTAAGATTAGCAATGCAACAAAATAATTACAGCAATCCACACTACTTCAGTTGAGACTGTAGAAGTGAATAGAGGGATCACACTACAGAGTATTATGAAGCTAGAGCTCAAGGGTTTATGCATTGATAAGAGAGTGTGAGATAAGGATGAAAAAGGAATCAAGAAAAGGGGATTATCAACTTGTGTTACTCTTAACTTATTGATTAACATAAAATATGTCTCCCTTCTGTATTTTCATTCTCTCTGCTTAATGTTCCTCTAGACCCTTCCACTTTGGCAGGGTCTTTCTCAGTATTTGACAGGTGGCACATTAAGACCTGACTTTCCATTACGTGGGATGTTCCCATGCTCTATGGTGAAAGCTTAAATGTATTGTTTTTGTTGTGGCAATGGTACCATTAACCTTCAATATAAAAATTTAGGGGTTATATTCCCCTTGAATTATTGAAAACAGTTTTATCCATAGTTTCCTTATGCATTTTTTAAAAACCTAGATGAATCTTACTTATTTAACTGGAATCTGTTTCACCTGGAATTTCTGTTTTGGTGTGTGGGACGGTTGGTTTTTGAATACTTGATTACAAAATATAAAATCATTTTAAATATTGATATCCTAATTGTAATTTCAGAATTCTACTCCGAACTTTAGTTGTCTAATGTTTAATTAGTACTGCTTTTTCTCATCACTCTGATTCAAATTATTAACTAAATTCAGCAACCTTTGTCAATGTACTTTCACCAGCTAAGAATGCTTATTTATAGTGTCTTTATTAATGAATATTTTAGTACTGATTGAATAGAAGGGCTCTTGGCTAAGGCCTGTAGATTTAGAAATATTTTGTACATATTCCTGTTTTGTATTGTGCCAGTAGGGAAAATAGAGAGAGACAGTGGTGGTGTACATGGGCAAGACACTGCATGTAAATGCATGGATTGAAATCTGTGTATTTTTACATGTAACCATTATATCTCAATTTTAACATTAATGTTCAATCAAAAAAGTTAATATATATCCTTTGGATTCTACAGAAATCAGGAATCTTTGGGAGGAGCTCTTTTTTTCTCAAGAAAGTAGTATGTATGAAGGACAAAAGTATAGAGGAGGAAAGCACAGAATAGAGAGAACCTGACTTGGGAAAAGAGTGAGTACATTAACCCTTTGGGTTTTTATGTCACATAGGTTCTCATTGTCCAGTACTTAGTAAGCTTAGTGAGTTCTGTAATAAGTGATTAACTACAGTTACAACAGTTGTAGGTCACCCATCTAGTTAGAGTCAGCATTTTAAAACACCTATCTGTTCAAGAGGAAAGCATTGGGTTATAATTATGATACACCATCAGTTTGACAGAGTAGCAGGATCGAGAAGATGGATGCAGATTTTATTAAAAGCTGCTGAAAATGCAAGACTTCAGAGAGCCATCGGAAAAGTAACTAACTGGGGAATATTCCACCTAGTAATTGTCATTTCCATCAGAGAATGAAAGCAGTGACAAATAGAACCTCAGAGAATACTTCTGCTTTAAGAACAGGGAAAATAAGGAAAGTAAATGAACCAAAGGTACAGAAAAAAGTACTGTTGCAGACTCATAGGATTTATTGTTGTTTTCCCATAAGCACAGATCAGCTGTGTAATTATTGTATCCACATCATTGCTTTGGTCCTCTGTTGGTCCCTGCCAGCCTCTGACCCACAGATAAGAGGAGACGTGATGAGATATTGAAGGTCTGAAAGGACCAGCCAGGGGATTCAAGATTTAACAGAGCAAGAGTGATGCTGAGAGAGCCCCTCTCATATTTATTCAACAAATGGTTGTTAACGACAATAAAATTCTGTGTAGGGGACTCAATACACAATCATTAATCAACCTCAAGCCTAACTCTCAACAGTCTCAAATATTCTGAAGCATAATGAACAAGTTCTTACATAGTGAAGAAGTTCTTACATGGTGAACAATGCAAGGGTAGTCATATCACAAAAGCTATTTTGGTTGTGATCACGCATCATGAACCATAAACAATAAAGTCAGATATGATTACTCATTTGATTTTTATACTTGATTTATATGTGAATCCCACATTTCTCCCTTATTATTTTTAATAAACTGCTGAAGTAGTAGGTAGATGTAAGATAAAGATAGAAAGCATAACTTAGTGCTTTAAGGAGGCAAGTGTAGATGATCAGGTCTGTGCCTATAGACTAGGTATTAATCTAAGCTAGGCAAGGGCAACAAAACATCAACGGGTGCAGAAGATTTCTCTGAAAACTGGGAGGGGGTTCTAAACCACACCTATGTTGACCTAGAATTTCTCACCTGATGGCCCCCCTGTGACTGTGCCTGTTTTAGGTTGTTCCTCCCTTGAGGAATCTTACCTGTCTCACGCTAACCAGCCATCTTCTGGGCCAGACAGGCAGATGTAAAGTAGGTAAGTGAGAGAGAATCAATATTCTTTGAAAAGGTTAGCCTTTTACTTCTTTGCAGATTTATGCCCTGTGGCTTCTATGCCCAGCACTTGTCTTGAGATATCTTTACCACTTGGAAGAATTATGATACTCGGTAATTTCAAGTATGAGGCATGAATTCTGATAAAGGTCTTTAATTAGGAAGGAAGAAGAAAAGCTATAGAAGTAGCAGATGGAAGAAAACATGAGAAAATGTATTATTTCTTTGACATGCTTCTTGTAGAGTAATGTAAGCATGAATACGTTTTAACAAACTAGTAATTAAATTGTGGACACACATTAACAGAATAGGAATGCAGACACATAACAAAAGCAGACCTACAATTACTGATTATATCCAATGAAACCAAGAAAACCAGTTAGGTAACCCAGGCATTTGTGAAAACATCAATAATATGATGGATATTGTCTAATTGGTTTTGAATTGTTTGAGAAAAATCAGATAAATTAAAACAACACATCCAGGACACTTCACATCTCATATGTTGTTTTAACAGCAGATAATCTATAGCAGTGCGATTTTGAAGTACTGCGACTGGTACTTCTACAAATTCTTGGTTAAGTTCCAACAATATAGATGCAGTCAAATTCGTTGTTTTACTGTACACACAAGGCAGCTTGAATATTTCTTTCTGCATTCCTAAGAGAAGTCCAGGAACTGGCAAGATTGATGCAGCAGCAACAGTCACAGCAACAGGACCTAACAACTTCAAGTTGTCATCACAATCAGGTGGCACAGCTCGGAGAAGTCTTCTGTGCTTATATCCAGGATGATGTATTAGGGCAGGAAGAATGCGTCCTACACCACAAACACCTCGATAATATGAAGAGAGGGCTTGATACGTTTTTTTTCGTTGTTGTGCAGAAGTAAAAGACATTTGAAAAGTTTTTGAGAAACCAGAACAAGTTGTATAGGCTGCTTTAAAAGATTTTGTACCACATTTAAAACAGTAACAGTACTTGATAATGAATTAAGGGAAGTTTTTTTTGAGGAAGGATCCATTGATGGCACTGAGAAAAGGAAAATTATTTATTCTTAGGGTAATGACAGTTAATATTTCCCAAATAATCAGAAAGTGCAACTTGCCAATGAATATTTTCTTGAAATACCTGCATGATATTTTGTTTAGATAATGGAAGAATAATGGGGTGAGGATCTTGACCTATCATGTGTGTTAATCTCTGTCATCCTTTAAGGATAATGGAGGTTACTTTGTCAATGTGAGGTTGTAATGAGGGTTTAGTTTGATACTGCAAAAATATCCATTCTAACGATCCATCACATTGACAGAGCAATCCTGTGGGAGAATGGGGAGTAAAGTAAATTAATAAAAGTAAGGGTTTGTGTAAGTCAATTTTTGATAATTGAGCATTTCAATGTGTTGTTCTATCTGCTTGTGTTCTCCGTCAGCCTTTGAGATTAAGTCTCTAGGACTGTTAATATCTAGGGGTCCCTTCGAGGTATTGAAAAGATGTCGTTTATAAGCAGGAATACCTAATAACGGTTGGATCCAATTGTTATCTACTAAGGGCTTTTGAAAATCATTTAAAGTTTTTAGATAATCTTTCCTTATCTGAATTTTCTGAGGGATTATTGAATTTTATTGAATTTTATTCCCAAAACAATTAATTGTATTTGTATTTGTATTTTTGTATTTGTATTTTATCAGGGGCTATTGCTAAGCCCTGTTGTTTTAATTCAACTCCAGTCTCACTGAGAATAGTAGTAAGAGGTAGATGTTTAGGTAGAGCTATGAGAATATCATCCATATAATGAATGTTATGAATTGAGGGCCATTTTTTACATATAGGCTGAAGAGCCCTGTTCAGTTTACTAAATGGGAAGGCAGGCTTTCCAGCTGCTTGTATATTTTTCCAAGCTTTTAGGCAGCACAGACGTACTTGTGTTACTGCCGTGTCTTTGTACCCAGCTTGTACAAAGATTGTAATTGCATCCAATCTTCTTGTCCTGCTAGTTGTTCAGCAGTTATAAGAATTGGAGGATTGGCATGCTGATTTCTCAAAGCTTGTGATTTTGCTTCCTCATACCACCACATTTTAAACTGTTAAAAATCAGAAGAGTCTAGACAAGTACAAGCCAATAAATCCCAATCGTGAAGAATTGTCCTTTCCTGTTCTGCCAACACCTTCAAGAGACGAACAACATATGGAGAATTAGTACCATAAGAGGAAATCGCCTGCTTAAAGTCTTTTAATGTCTTGTAAGGTAAGGTGTATAAAGTGCTTTGACCCCTCCTTGTGGAAAATCATGATCCTCATTTGGCTCAAAAGGAGTCCAATAAACTGGTGCCACTAAGGGTGTCAGGTAAGCATCTATATCACCCTCCCTCTGGGCTTTATGTATTCATGCCGTGAGGGCAGACGCAGCAGGAACAGGAGCTGAGTGTTCCTTACGATGAGAGGAAAGAATGGGACTCTCACCATAAGTCTCTGAAATAGAGGAAGAGGAGGACGACGAGGAGTCAGACAGATGTGGGGATGAAGATCGCTTACTTGATTTCACCACATCATCCAAGAGCTCTCTCTTACACTCCTGTGTATCTGACTTGGTTTCAGAAAGTGGGGGGTTTGCAAAAGCTGCAAGGAGAGAGTGATCAAATTACATAAAGACCAAACAGGCACAGGGATGACATTTCCCTGTCTAGAGCCTTTTAAAGTCTCCTAATACATTATCCCAATCAACTTGTTTAAGGGTTCCCTGTGGTGGCAACAAGTCACAATAATTTTTAATATCTTTGTGAAATTGAGCAAACCCGTTTTTAGAAGTTTTCACTCCTGATGTTTTTAGGAGGGTATTGGGTAATTTTAAATAATCTGGTTTAGGTGCTTTAGTTTCATTTTGGCCCATTGTGGTGTCCCTGATGTCTCAACCCTATCCCTACATAAGCTTTCCTGGGAGTCTTGCTGAATCGACGATCTTTGGAGCTTCCCCACTCTGAGTTTCAGGGTCCCTGTTCAGGCACCACTTGTTGGTCCCTCCCTGCCTCTGACCCACAGTCAAGGGAGGAGATGCGATGAAATATTGAAGATCTGAAAGGGACAGCCAGGGGTCTCGAGGCTTAACCGTGCAAGACTGGTGCTTAGAGGGCACCTCTCATTTGTTGATCTAATGGTTGTTAACAACAATAAAATTCTGTATAGGGGACTTAATAGACAATCATTGATCATCCCCAAGCCTAACTCAACAGTCTCCAATCATCGGAAGCATAACAAACAAGTTCTTACATGGTGAAAAATGCAAGGAACTCTTTCGGTTTTGATCACACATCATGAACTATAAACAATCAAGTAATATATGCTTATTCATTTGATTTTTATACTGGATTTATATGTGAATCCCACAGTCCTCAAATCCAGTACTTTGTCAAAAAGGAAGTGGTATTAATTTAACATATTTTGTGACCTCTTTTGATCCTTTAAAAACAGTCTTTTCCTTGAATTATTTTTCCTCTGCTTTGATTCATTTGATGTTAATCTTCACGCCTCCATCCACACTGTTTCAAACATAAAATAACCCAATTGTGGACTTTCTTAGAATCTGCATTTCTAAGTGAAGCATACTAATTATTTAAAAGCCTGAAACTCACATCCTTCATTGATCTTAATATCCATTTCTCTCTTGATATGTGAACTTGATTTTTTATTATTTTTATTGCTATTATTTACCATTTAAAATTTCATTTGAATTACATTAAAACATATCATAAGTAAAAGTTATGTATTTTTAAGTATATAAATTATATATAATTTTAAAACAATTGGAAATCAGCTAGTTGTAAGAAGTGTAATGAAAAAGATATGCACAGGTGGTATTCTTTCTTACCTTTCTCCCTAGTTCTTAATTATTCTGAATCTACGGAGTGTGTTGACCATGTGTATAGTGCTTTTTATATCTTCATAGTTCATTTATACTTAAAGTACAGAAATTACACCAACAAAAAGTAAATGAAAAGATATCTTTTGATCTTCCACTTATCTACTGAGGTATAATGAGAACCTTTTAATTCTTTAATTCAGTGGGTGTTTATTATAAACCAACTTGGTGCCTAGGCACTCTGCAGGGTTCTTAAAAAGAATGATCAGTTCTAAGGTGTTAACATTTAATCAGAAACAGACCATTAAATTATATGACCTTTGCATTATTTAAAAACTTGATATAGAACAATAAAGGGGCACAGACTAAGATCCTTCCAAGAAAGGACTTAAAGTTATGTAGTTCTTTTTCTTAAATCTTTGGGTCAGATGTATTTTCAAATTCAGATCTTTCTTGGTTTTAGAGATTTTTATGATATTTTTTCCCTACTCACAGTGTCTAGGGAAGCAATCTTATACACACATTCTAACTACAAATAACCTGATTTTAACACTAAAAAATTTTACAAACAGGAAAATTTGTAGGTATAAATAAGTGATTGGCACTTTATATTGGCACTGGGTGATTTAATAATGGCAAATGATATTTCCTCTTGTGAATTTATAGATTCATTATGGCTTTAAGACTGACTTTCTTTCCTTCCTCAACTAGTCTATTTACTACACCTGTTTTGTTTTTCTCTGTAGTGTTTCAAGTATGGTATCAGGGCTAATTCTATATAAGCTATTTGTCTCAATTAGTCATTAAGTACAATTTTTACTTTCTACAATGAGCAGTTTTACAAATATATACTGATCTTCATTAATGCTGTAGTTCAAATATCCCTTAAAGTAACAATTTGCAAATTCTAGAGTGAAAAGCATACTTAAATATGTTGAATTTTGTCTGCCATTTTAGAAGGCAATGGACTTCATATAAAATATTTTCATTCTGAGTCCTGAAAAATCACTTTTTGTAATAATTCATCTCAGTTTTTAAGTTTATTTTTTGACCTAGTTGTAGAACTTTTCACCACACACTCCTTATGTTATAAATGAAGTTCATTTCTTCTGATATCAAACTAAAAGTGAAAGCTTATGTCTTCAGAACAAATAAGGCACAAAGTCAGTAGAAGGAGGAACATAATAAAGATTAGAGCAGACATGCATAAAATTGAGAGGAATGAAACAATAGAAATAATGAAAGGATGACCTGGTTCTTTGAGAAAATAAACAAAATAGATAAACCGCTAGGCAGACTTACCAAGAAAAAATGGGAGTCTACACACATAAACAGAATCAGAAATGAGATAGTAAAAATCATGGTGGATACCACAGAAATACAAAGAATTATTAGAGGATAATATGAAAAATTATATACTAATTGGGTAAACTAGAAAAAATGGACAACTTTCTAGAAAAATACAACCTTCCAAGGCTGACCCAGGAAGAAACAGAAAATCTGAATAGACCAATTACCATCAAGGAAATTCAATTGGTAATCAAAAACCTACCTAAGAATGAAATTCCTGGACCAGATGGTTTCACTGCTGCATTCATCAAACACTTAATGTAGACCTAGTACCCATCCTCCTTAAAATTTTCCAAAAGTAGAAGAGGAGGGATACTCCCAAACTCATTCTATGAGGCCAACATCACTCTAATACCAAAAGCAGTCAATGACAAAACAAAAAAAAGAAAACTACAGACCAATACCCCTGATGAACATAGATGCAAAAATACTCAGCAAAACATTAGCAAACTGAATTAAAAATACATCAAAAAGCTCATCCATCATATCAAGTAGGATTTATTCCAAGGAAGCAAGGATGATAAAACATTAAAAAATCCTTCAACATCATCCCCCACATCAACCAAAAGAAGGACAAAACCACAAGATCATCTTCATAGATGCTGAAAAAGCATTCTACAAAATTCAACATCCATTTATGATAAAAAAAATTCTCAACAAAATGGGCATAGACGGCAAGTATACCTCAACATAATAAAGGCCATAAATGACAAGCCCACAGCCAACATCATACTTAAGAGCAAGAAGCTGAAAGCTTTTCCTTTAAGATGGGGAACAGGACAAGGTTGCTCACTCTGCACACTTTTGTCCAACATAGTTCTGAAGGCCTAGACATGGCAATCAGAAAACACAAAGAAGTAAAAGGCATCCAGATAGGCAAGGAAGAAATTAAACTGTCCCTGTTTGCAGATGACATGATATTGTACATAAAAACTGTAAAGAATCCACTCCAAAACTACTCGATCTGATATATGAATTCAGCAAAGATGCAGGATTCAATATTAATACACAAAAATATGTTGCACTGCTATAGATGAACTAGCAGAAAGAGAAATCAGGTAAACAATTCGATGCACGATTGCATCAAAAAGAATAAAATACCTAGGAATAAATGTAACTAAGAAAGCGAAAGACTTATACTCTAAAAACTACAAGAAACTCGAGATAGAAATTAAAGAAGATACTGACAAATGGAAAGATCCTGAGTTCATGGATAGGAAGAATTAATATTATCAAAATGGCTATTCTGCTTAAAGGACTCTACAGATTCAATGCACCCCTTATCAAAACACCAGAAGGATTCTTCAGTGAACTAGAGCAAATAGTTCTATAATTCATATGGTACCACAAAAGATCCCAAATGGCCAAAGGAATTCTGAGAAGGAAGAATAAAGCATGAGGGATTACAGTCCCCAAATTCAAGCTCTATTACAAAGCTACAGTAATCCAGACAATTTGGTGCTGGCACAAGAACTGACCCACAGACCAGTGGAACATACTACAGAGCCCAGATATAAACCCAAGCATATATGGTCAATTAATACATGATAAAGGAGCCATGGATAAAAAATGGAGAAATTACAGCCTCTTCAGCAGCTGGTGTTGGCAAAATGGACAGCTACATGCTAGAGAAGGAGTCGGGATTATTGTCTAACCCCATACACAAAAGTAAATTCAAAATGGATCAAAGACCTGAATGTAAGTCTTGAAACCATGAAACTTAGAAGAAAACATAGGCAAAAATCTCTTGAATATAAACATGAGCAACTTTTTCCTGAACACATCTCCTCAGGCAAGGGAAACTAAATAATAAATGAACAAATGGGACTGCATCTTCTGTACAGCAATGGACACCATCTGCAGAACCAAATGGCATCTTACAGTATGGGAGAATGTATTTGTAAATGACATATCTGACAAGGGGTTAACATTCAAAATATATAAAGAATTCACACACCTCAACAAGCAAAGAGCACATAACTCTTTTAAAAAATGAGTGGAGGAGCTGAACAGACATTTCTCTGAAGAAGAAATAAAGATGGCCAAGATGCACACGAAAAGATGTTCCACATGGCTAATTATTAGGGAAATGCAGATTAAAACCCACAATGAGATATCACTTCCCACCTGTAAGGATGGTCAACATAGTAAAGACTAGGAACAACAAATGCTGGCAGGGTTGCAGAGAAAGGGGCACTCTCCTGCACTGCTGGTGGGAATGTAAATTAACTCAACCATTCTGGAAAGCCATATGTACGTACCTCTAAAAACTAAAAATAGAAATATGGTTTGATGCAGGAATTCTACTGCTAAGAATTTACCCAAAAAAAACAACCTCTCAGATTCAAAAAGATATATGCACCATTATGTTTATCACAGCACTGTTTACACTAGCCGAGATATGGAAGCAACCTAAGTGTCCTTCAGTAGATGAATGGATAAAGGAGAGGTGGTATATATACACAATGGAATACTGTTCAGCCATAAGAAAGAAACAAGTCCTTCCATTTGCAACAACATGGATGGAACTAGAGGGTATTATTCTCAGTGAAATAAGTCAGGCATTGAAAGACAAATACCAAATGATTTCCCTCATTTGTGGAGTATAACAACGAAGCAAAACTAAATGAACAAAATAGCAGCACACTAACAGACTCCAAGAAGGGACTTGTGGTTACCAAAGGGGAGGGGTGTGAGAGGCCAGGTGGAGAGGGAGGCAGAAAGGGATTGTGAGGTGTCTTGATTGTTACACATGGTGTGTGTGGGGTCATGGGGAAGACAGTATAGCTTAGGGAAGACAAATAGGGATTCTGTGGCATCTTACTACACTGATGGGCAGAGACTGCAATGGGGCATGGTGGCTACTCAATAATAAGGGTGAATGCAATAACCATATTGTTTTCCTTGTGAAAACTTCATAAGAGTGGTTATCAATCATATCTTCATTTTTTAAATGCTTAAAATCGTGGGAAAAAAGATTATGTCTTCCATTTATGCTGTCCTTGTTTAAAATGGAAGTCCATATAAACTTCTTGGCTAAAATTTTCAGTTGTCACATTAGCAAACAGTTGCTAATGAGACAGAATTTTAATGTTAGATGTGATAATACCAAATGTTCAAATTAGATCAGTTGAATTGTATTGAAAGGAGATAGGAAGAATATACATATGATTTGAAAGGTAATTGCTACAGGAGAAGGTAGAGCCGAAATACAGAAGATAAAATAGGGTAGATATTGGACAATTGGATGGTTGAGGTGAGGGGAGGAACCGGGGTCACTGGATTTGCAATTGCTTTACTTGGGCAGCAAGCATTTACACTTGTCGTTGAAATTAGGGATTAAGGAGAGGAATGTGTTATTATTAAATGACCATCAACTTAGTTTTTAAAAATTATGTAATTATTTATTTTATTTTACTCTCATTAATGTACAATTAAATGAACAACGTTATGGTTACTAGACTCCCCTATTATGAAGTCCCCACCACATACCCCATTAAAGTCACTGTCCATCAGTGTAGTAAGATGCCATAGAATCACTCCTTCTCTCTGTTATACTGCCTTCCCCATGTCCCCCCACATACATTATATGTACTAATCTTAATGGCCCTCCTTTCCCCCCATTATCCCTCCCTTTCCATCCATCCTCCCCAGTCCCTTTCCCTTTAGTAACTGTTAGTCCATTTTTGGGTTCTGTGACTCTGCTGCTGTTTTCTTGTTCCTTCAGTTTTTGCTTTGTCCCTATACTCCATAGATGAGATAAATCATTTGATACTTGTCTTTCTCCTCCAGCTTATTTCACTGATCATAGTACCCTCTAGCTCCATCCATGTTGTTGGAAATGGTAGAATTTGTTTTCTTCTTATGGCTGAATAATATTCCATTGTGTATATGTACATATCTTCTTTATCCATTCATCTACTGAAAGACACTTAGGTTATTTCCATTTCTTGGTTACTGTAAATAGTGCTGTGATAAACATACGGGTGCATATGTCTCTATCAAACTGGTCTGCTGCATTCTTAGGGTAAATTCCCAGAAGTGGAATTCCCGAGTCAAAAGTTATTTCTATTTTTAGTTTGGTAGTGCTTGGTCAAAGACGTGGGGATGTTGCAGGGAGCATTGACTATTTTCCTTGGTTCTCGTCCCACTGTGACAAAGAATTAAAGGGCAGAGAAAGAGTAGTGAATCAGAGTAAAAGTTTTATTTAAAGTTACTTAAAGAGAGAATAGATGCAGCAGTCGACCTTAGGGCAGAGAGTCACCTTGACCCAAATTTTATTGAAAGAGAGAAAGTCTATGCACTTAGAAAGTGTAGGTGACCTCAGAAAGAGGAGCGCCATGAAAGGTTGGGGGTTCCCCAATTTTTAAGAATTTTTGTGTATTATGACAAAGGGCTTGTGGGAGTAAGTGGTCCCTGAATGTTTAAAATTAACTTAACAGAAGAAATGTAATATGTTGATTCCACTCTGAGATACAATAGGCTTGGTCTGGCAGCTTTCAAACAAGACTATCCGCCCAGACTCCTCCCTCAAAGCCCCTGATTTGGGCTGAGCTATTGTCTGTTTGCTAATGAGTATGTTAAGAAACTTACTTAATTGGCTTTGAAAATGCAATCTTATCTTCTAGATGGAATCCTTCTTAGTTTTACTGTTGTTAATGGCTGGGGTTCCTTTCCTTATTAATTGCCCAGGTTGTATATTACTTGATTAGGAAGTGGAGGAGAATAAAAACAGCATATAGGTAAAGGTAAAAAATAAATTGGGCTCATCAAAGATACTTGAGAAAAGAGGAGCCCAGATCACGGCATGAATAAGCAGTGGAAATTTCCTCCTAAAACCATATATATATATTTGAAAATACAACAAATACAACTATTCCCAAAATAGAAACCAGTGAATACAGTACAACAGCCAGGCTACATTTACACCTGTGAGAACTCAGCATCACACGAAGTGGGTAAGATACAAGCCATAGCCTAGCAGGTCCCTAGAGTGCCCCCACCCCAGCTCCCCAGTGGGAGGAGAAGAGTCAGAGCAGGGAGGGAGTGGGAACCTAGGACTGCTAAATACCCAGCCCTAGTCATCCGCACTGGGAGCACAGACATACATTGCATGGTGTGCTGGATATTAGGGAAAAGGAACAGTAAAATCTGCAAGCAGATCCCCGCAGACAGCACCCTGGGACAAAAGAAACGCAAGTGCTTTTTGAAAGTCTTAAAGGGACAGTGGCCTTGCAGCTAGATGGAAGCATCCTGGCACAGTCAGCCCAGGATGCTGGGTATTCTTAGGAGCTATAGGTGCTCCAGACCCCTGGGCAACAGTGCAGCTCTGAAGCCCCTCAATGAAGTGAAGAAGGGTTCCCCTTTCTCTACAACCTTACCAACATTTATTGCTGTTTGTGTTGTGGATGGTGGCCATCCTTATTGATGTGAGGTGATATATCATTGTGGTTTTAATTTGCATCTCTCTGTTGACTAGTGATGTGGACCATCTTTTCACTTGTCTCTTCGCCATCTGAATTTCTTCTTTGGAGAAGTGTCTGTTCAGATCCTGTGCCCATTTTATATTTATATGTATTTATTCATATTTCCAATTCAGGAAACAATCCAATTCCAAATATTGGGACAGATTTTCTTAAATAGAGATAGAATTTCATCAATAAGAGCTTTTTAAAAGTGTATATCAGTAGATGAATGGATAAAGAAGACGTGGTACATATACACAATGGCATATTATTCAGCCATAAGAAGAAAACAAATCCTACCATTTGCAACAACATGGATGGAGATAGAGGGTATTATGCAAATTGAAGTAAGCCAGGCAGAGAGGATAAGTACCAAATGATTTCACTCATATGTGGAGTATAAGAAAAAAGAAAAACTGAAGGAACAAACCAGCATCAGAATCACAGAACCCAAGAATGGACAATAGTTACCAAAGGGAAAGGGACTTAGGCGGGGTGGGTGGTAAGGGAGAGATAAGGGTGGGGAAGAAGAAAGGAGGCATTACAATTAGCATTTATAATGTGGGTAGGGGGCATGGGGTGGCTGTACAACACAGAGAAGACAAGTAGTGATTCTACAGCATCTTACTACGCTGATGGACAGTGACTGTAATGGGGTTTGTGGGGAGGACTTGATGAAGGGTAGAACCTAGTAAACATAATGTTCATGTAATTGTAGATTAATGGTAACAAAATAAAAAAATACAAGTGGGAAAATGAGGTAAGAATTAGCTTAAGTAAAGTTAATGCAACATCAAGTTTGCAAATTCAATTGAACAGAGTTAGAAAATTCAGAGCTTTTATTACAAGAATGAATTCAAATTATGTTATTTGGTTATGTGTGTTAAAACTGCATAAATTTTACCCTTATTTGTATAATTTGTTAATAGTAAAGTTCTGCATTGCAAAGCTTATTATCTAAAAAATGATTTCATCCAATTCTGAATCTGAGGTTCTGTCTGGTTATAGGGAGGAAAGTTAGCACAGCTCAGATTCAATACTTATCCTAATCCACTCCTGCTCTCAGTTCTTTACGTGAAAGAGTACAGATACAGGTAGGGATAGGGAAAGAGATTAGATGTCTGCGTGAATGTGTATATTTTCCTGTCCTTTTTGCACTCTCTAGAAATGGTATTTCAAACTTGTTAAAAATTTAATTTTCAGGAAATAGTAAAAATTATTGTGTATAATGAAGACACACTTCATTTTTCTTGAGGCTCACCCTACAAATAGAAAAAAAGACTAGTTTTGTTGAAGGATGATATGAGGATGGCTACGGTCTGTACTTCTACAGGGAAGCAATAGAAATGGTTTGAGTGCCTGGACATAGTACGTCCAGGATAATCTTTTACTATAATATTCCTAATGTAAACAAAAATGCCTGAACTCCCAAGAGAGTATCAAATTCAGATCATTTATGTGCTTCATGGTAAACAGCTTTTCCAGTTTATTAGGAAAAGTTGACTTAATCCATCTTGAACATTTATTTCCAACTTTGTGTCAGCTTTTTCTTCTTATACTCTACTGGAGGTAAAGAATGCTAGAGTTCTCTGACCTGGGACCTCAAATTTGTCCATTAAACTCATATTTTATTTCACATATTTTTACAAGGCTGTTCAACTGACATCACATTAATGTTACACACAACCTAGAATGGGGTATTTTTCCAGCAAGTCTGTTACTGTCACTATATTTTAGGATTTAAAGGGGACATGGAGAGCAGGATTTGCAAAGGAAAATATATGGTTTAGGAAAAAAATCATGAATTTCTTATATGAGAAGTTAGCCAAAGAATACCATAAGGGGGAATTCTACATCTTAGGACTTGAATATATGTGGGATTTTAATGCAATAAAGTTTCTGAGTCATGCTGGAGGAGAAAAATGAGAAAAGCAAAATGAATCAGATGTAGTTATGACAGAAATCCTACCTTGTATTATATAAATTATCACTGAATATTGTCTGTGGTATTTCTCTACAGTGCAAGAAATAGTTTGTCAGAGAAATGTGTTATGGGAGAAGCTACAGTATCCTTGAAAATATATATAATGTTTATGTCACAAGTTTGTGATTATTCTTTTAAGTGAAAAGTCACTATTCAAGATTGTACTTGTTTTCAGCATCATAAGATTTTAGAAATAATTTGGCTTTATGATGCAAAGTAGAGCTGTTGGCATAATTTTTTCTTTCAGCCATGGGTAATGGCCACATATATTTATTTGAGTTATCATTTGTGTTTAATGCTTATGTTGTAGTAAAAAACACTACTCAGCAATACTGTGCTTCTCTCATTGTTTATGATGATTTATACTGCAAAATATTGAAGAGCTTCCACAAGATGAGCAAATAATTTAAGAAAATTGTGCTTTTGCTAGAGAGCTACATATTTGCAGTTATGTTAGATTTCACATAATGCAGAAAACATGATGCCATTATGTAGTTTTGCACCATTAAATGGGGTGTAATGTGATTTATTATTACTTCCTTTGATGAAGGAAATGAGTAAGCCTTCTGTGCCTCCTATTCTCAATCAGTAGACTACAGGAAGAAAAGTATCAAAACGTTGAACTACATGGCCAATACTATGTCATGAAGGCTAAGACCATATTAAATAATTAAACTGTGCCTATTTTTAATTGGATTATTTGCTTTTTCTTTGTTGAGGTGCGTGAGCTCTTTATATATTTTGGATATCAACCCTTTATCAGATCTGTCATTTATGAATATATTCTCCCATGCCGTAGGATACCTTTTTGTTTTATTGATGGTGTCCTTTGCTGTAAAGAAGGTTTTCAGCTTGATATAGCCCCACTTGTTTATTTTTGCCTCTGTTTCCCTTTCTCGGGGACATATGTTCATGAAGACTTTACTCATGTTTATGTCCAAGACATTTTTGCCTTTTTTTTTCTAAGAGTTTTATGGTTTCATGACTTAAATTCAGGTCTTTAATACAGTTCGAATTTATGTTTGTGTATGGTGTTGGACAATGAACCAGTTTCATTTTCTTACATGTAGCTGTCCAGTTTTGCCAAAATCAGCTGTTGAAGAGGCTGTCATTTCCCCATTGTACGTGTATGGCTCCTTTATCATATATTAATTGACTATATACGTTTGGGTTAATATCTGTACTCTATTGTGTTCCACTGGTGTGTGGGTCTGTTCTTGTGCCAGTACCAATTAGTCTTAATTACTGTGGCTTTGTAGTATATCTTGCAGTTGGGAAGCGAGATGCCCCTGCTTTATTCTTCCTTCTCAGGATTGCTTTGGATATTTGGGGTCTTTTGTGCTTCCATATGATTTTAAAACTATCTGTTCCAGTTTGTTGAAGAATGCTGTTGGTATTGTGATAGAAATTGCATTGAATTTGTAGATTTCTTTAGGCAGGATGTCCATTTTGTCAAAATTAATTATTCCTAGCCAAGAGCATGGGATGAGTTTCTGTTTGTTAGTGTTCTCTTTAATTTCTCTTAAGAGTGTCTTGTAGTTTTCAGGGTATAGGTCTTTTATGTCCTTGGTTAGGTTTATTCCTAGGTATTTCCACTCTACTTTTCAAAATGGAATCTAAGCATTAAGATGGAGTTCCTCCTGTTCTTGCTATACTGTTTATGTCTCAGCAGTTTTCATCATAGTTGGGAAAAGTTAATCATGATGCTTGCCCCATATCTCTGCCCCACCTCATTCACCCCATTTCTATGATATATACACAGTTATTGTTGTATATTTGTTTGGGATGAAGATTCCATTTTTGTATGTGCTTGTTTCCCACCTGCTTGTGATAGGCTCAGGACATGCACTGACTTATCAATAAAAAAAGAGTCTACACACATAAATAAAATAGAAATGAGAGGAAACATCTCTACAGACACTCCTTTAATGTAAAGAATTATTAGGAAGTACTATTAAAAAATTACGTGCTGACAAACTGGATAACCAGAAGAAATGGACAACTTTCTAGAAAAATACAATCTTCCTACGCTGACCCAGGAAGAAACAGAAAATCTGAACAGACCAATTAACAAGCAACAAAATTGAATTCATAATCAAAAACTACCTAAGAACAGAATTCCAGGACCAGTTGACTTCACTGCTAAATTTTATAAAACATTTAGTGAAGACCTAAAACCATCCTCCTTAAAGTTTTCCATAAATTAGAAGTAGAGGGAATACTTCCAAACTCATTCTATGAGGCATCAACACTCTAATACCAAAACCAGGAAATGACACCACAGAAAAAGAAAATTACATGCCACTATCCCTTATGAACATACATACAAAAATACTCAACAAAATACTAGCAAACTGAATTCAAAAATATGTCAGAAACATCGTCTGTCATGACGAAGTAGGATTTATTCCTGGGATGCAAGGATGGAACCATATTCTAAAGTCCATCAACATCTTACACCACATCAACCAAAAGGAAAACAAGGATATGATTGTCTTCATAGGTTCTGAGAAAGCATTCAACAAAATTCAGCATCCATTTGTGATAAAAATTAAAGAAAAATGGGTATCAAGGACCAGTACCTCAATGTAATAAAGGCCATGTATGACAAACCCACAGCCAACATCATACTTAACAGTGAGAATCTGAACACTTTTCCTTTTAGATAGGGAAAAGACAAGGATGCTCACTCTCCCCACTTTTTCAGGAGTTACGGAGCTGTTAGCCACAGCAATCAGACAACACAAAGAAATTAAAGGCATCCAGATTGGTAAGGAAGAATTCAAACTGTCACTATTTGTAGATGACATGACACTGTACATAGAAAGCCCTAATGACTGCACCAAAAAACTTTGCAACTAAGAACTGAATTCAGTTAAGTTTGAAGGATACAAAAGTAATACACAATAATGGCTCCATTCTTATATACTAAAAACAAAGTAGCAGAAAGAGAAATCAGGAAAACCCCATTTACAAGTACTCTCAGGAAACAACCTACCTAAGAGAATAAAATACGTAGGAATAAAACTAACCAAGGAGGTGAAAGAACTTTATTCTGAAAACAAAAGACTCAAGAGAAATTAGAGGACACCAATAAATGGAAATCTATCTGGCTCTCATGGGTAGGAAGCATTATTATTGTCAAAGTGGCAATCCTTCCTAAAGCAATCTACACATTCAGAGAAATCCCCATCAAAATACCAGCGACATTCTTTAATGAAATAGAACAAACAGTTCTAAAATACATATGGAACTACAAAAGATTCCAAATAGTCAAAGCAATCCTGAGAAAGAGCAAAGATGACGGATTACTAAGCTCCATAACTTCAAGTACAACTGCAAAGACACTGTAATCAAAACAATTTGGTACTGGCACATGAACAGAGCCATAGATCAGTGGAACAGAATAGAGAGTCCAGATATAAACCTACACGTACATGGTCTATTAATATACAACAAAGGAGCTATTAAGATACAGTGGGGAAATTAGCCTCTTCAACTGCTGATGTTGGGAAAACTAGAGAGCTACATGTAAGAGAATGAAACTGGGTTATTTTCTAACTCCATACACAAAAGTAAACTTGAAATGAATAAAAAATCTGAATGTAAGTCATGAAATCTTAAAATTCTTGGACAAAAACAGACAAAAATGTCTTAAACATAAACAAGTGCAATTTTTTCCTGAAAACATCTCCTTGGACAAGGGATACAAAAAATGAACAATTGGAAGTACATCAAAAAGCTTCTGTTCATCAAAGGACTCCATTAGCAGAACAAAATGCAATCTACAGAACAGGAGAATATATTCTTAAATGATTCATTCAGTAAGGGGTTTATACCCAAAATATATATAAAAATCTAATATGCCTCAACACCCAAAAAACAACCCAACTAAGAAATGGGCAAATGACAAGAACACACACTTCTGCAAAGAACAAATACATATGACCAAGAGGGACACAAAAGGATGTTTCACATGACTAATCACTAGGGAAATGCAAATTAGAACCTCAAGGATATATCACCACACACCAGTTAGGAAACTACCTATACGAAAGAGAAGTAACAAATGCTGGTATGGATGTGGAGTTAGGGGAACATTTCTATACTGTTGAGGCGAATGTAGGTTGGTGTAACGAATGTGGAAAGTGATAAGGAGGTTTCTCAAAAAGCCAAAAATAGAAATACCATTTGACCCAGGAATTCCATTCCTATGAATTTACCTGAACCAAACAAGATCTCTGATTCAAAAAGACATATGCACCCTTATGTTTATCACTGCAGTATTTACATTAGCCAAGATATGGAAGAAACTTAAGTGTACATCACAGATGAATGGATAAAGAAGAGGGAGTACATGTGTACAATGGGATATCATTCAACCATTAAAAGAAAAATCCTGCTATTTGCAATAACATTGATGGATCTAGAGAGCATTATGTTCAGTGAAATAATCCAGGTAGAGAAAGACAAATGCCAAATAATTTCACTCCGTTGTGGAGTAAAATAACAATTCAAAACTCAGGAACAAAAAAGATATAGAGTCATATATTCTGAGAAGGGACTAATGGTTACCAAATAGAGGTGCTGGGGAAGGTGTGGGGGCTGCTGAAGGGGATTGGGGGCACATTTCACAAACACAATATGCATGGAGCACAGGGATGGTAGTATAGCACAGAGAATACAAATAATGATGGTAACATCTTGCTACATTGATAGAGACTGCAATGTAGGAGGTAAGAGGTATGTGTGAAATGTTAAATCACTGTTTTGTGTATTTGAAACAATAAGATTGTTTAATAATAAGTGGATCTGTGAATAAGTTAAAACAGAGGTCAAGCAATACAAGCAGATACATAAAAAAACACCAGCCCAAATCTGTGTGAGGCAGTAAAGACAGTTCTTAGAAGAAAATAGAAAGCAATATAGGTTTACCTCAAGAAACAGAAAAAAAAGTCTAAAATTACAAAGTAGGAAAAGAGGATAAATGATCTGAAGTCAGTAGAAAGAAGGACATAATAAAGATGAGAACAGAAATAAATGAAATTGATAAGAATAAAATTCAATGAAACCAGAGCTGGTTCTTCAAGAAAATAGATTAGATAAAACCCTAGGCAGACTTAACAGGAAAAAAGAATGTACACACATAAAAAAATCAGAAATGAAGAAGGAATAATTACTACATGTATCACCAAGAATTATTACAAAGAATTATTAAAGAATACTATAAAAAATTATATGCAAATTGGACAACCTATAAGGAAATGCAGAACTTACTGGAAAAGTGCAACCTTTCAAGCCTTAGGAAGAAACAAAAATCTGAAGAATCTAATTACCAGCAATGAAATTGAATTGGTGATCAAAAATCCCCCAAGAATCTAAATCCCAGAACCAGAGGGCATCACAAATTCTTTCAAACATTTAAAGTACAGCTAATATCCACAATTCTTAAAGAAATCCAAAAAAGCAGAAGAGGAAAGAATACTTCCAAACTCATTCTGTGATTCCAGCATCACTCTAATACCAAAATCAGATAATAGAACAATGAAAAGAACATTACAGAACAATATTCCTGATGAACATAGGCACAAAAATCCTCAACAAAATATTAGCAAACTGAATTCAAAAATACATAAAAAATATCATCCTTCATGATCATGATCAAGTGAGATTTAGTCCAAGGATGCAAGGATGGTACAATATTCGTCGATCAACCAATCAATAACATACATCACATTCACAAAAAGAATAATGAAAACTACACAATCATCTCATTAGAAAAAAAAAAGCGTTTGACAGACTTCACCATCCATTCATGATAAAAAGTCACAACTAACTGGGCATTACTTCAGCATAATAAAAGCCCAAAACTTAATAGCAAGAACTGAAAGCTTTTCATCTAAGATCAAGAACAAGACAAGGATGTCCACTGTCACCACTCTTATTCAATATAGTTACTGGAGGTCCCAGCCACATTAGTCAGGCAACACAGATAGATAAAAAGCGTCCAAATTGGTAAGAAAGAAAGAAATTAAACTGTCACTCTTTACAGATGACATGCTATTATACACAGAAAACCCTAAAGAATTCACCAAAATACTAGAACTAATAACTGAATCCAGCAAAGTTTCAAGATACAAAATCAAAACACAAATCCATCACATTCTCATATACTAACAACTAGTAGAAAGAGAAATCAGGAAAACAACTCCATTTACAATTGCACCCAAAAGAAAATACCTAGGAATAAACCTATCCAAGGAGATGAAAGACCTAGTATAGCCAGATGGAAGGGTGTTACCAGACCTGGTGAATCCCATATGAGACCAGGGAAACTGAAATAAGGGGAAGGGTAGTTTGGGAAAAATCATTTTTTATTGCTCACAGCTTGTTCAAATTCACTAACTAGGACAAGCCCTGTCCAACTTCCCCAGCCATCACTCACACTTTTCCCCCTCACCTTGCTCTCCACTTCCCACCCATCACTTCTAGGAGGAACTCCATTAGCAGGTCTTTGGTGACTGGCAGATGCCCAGCCAAATACATACCAGGAACAGAGCGGAAAAGCAAATGGCTATTATCTCTCCAGCCCTTTCCCAGACAGAGAGGAGGCTCTGCATTGTGAAACACCCATTGATATGTAAATGAACTAGGGCTAGGTGGAAGATTCTGGAAATTTTGAAATTTACCCCACACCTCTACTCTGAAACCCACAAGACACTCATGAGAGAAATTAAAGAGGACACCAGCAATTTAAAGAGGACACCTATCCTGTGCTTATGGATAGAAAGAATTGTCAAAATGGAAATTAAGCTCAAAGCAATATACAGCTTCAATGCAATCCCTACCAAAATACCAATAGCATTTTTCAATGAACTAGAACAAGTACTAAAATTCATATGGAACCACGAAAGACCCTAAATATCCAAAGCAATCCTGAGAAGGAAAAACAAATCTGAGTGTATTATGCTTCCCAACTTCAAGCTCTACTATAAAGCCACAGTAATCAGAACAATTTGGTACTGGCAAAAGAACAGACCCATAGACCAATGGAACAGAATAGAGAGCCCAGATATAAACAAACCCACACATACATAGTCAATTAATATATGATAAAGGAGCCATGGACAAACAATGGGGAAATGACAGCCTCTTCAACAATTGGAATAACTGGACAGCTACATGTAAAAGAATGAAACTGGATTGTTGACAAACTCCATACAGAAAAGTAAACTTGAAATGAATCAAAGACCTGAATGCAAGTCATGATGCCATAAAACTCTTAGAAGAAAACAAACAAATATCTGTTGAATATAACATGAACAACTTTTTTCTGAACACATCTGCTTGGGCAAGGGAAACAAAAGTAAAAATGAACAATGGGACTACATTAAACTAAAAACATTCTGTACAGCTAAGAACAACATAAGCAGAAAAAAAAGGTCCTGTCACATTATGGGAGAACATATTGGTACATGACTGATTTGATAAGGGGTTAACACCGAATTATAAGAACTCATGCCTCGACATCGAAAAAAAACAAATAACATAATGGATGGAGGACTTGAACAGACATTTCTCTAAAGAAGAAATACAGATTGCCAACAGGAAATTTGAAGATGGACAACAACATTAATCATCAGGTAAATGCAAAAAAAATTGACAAGGAGATAGCACCTCCCTTGGATTATAATGGCCACTGCCCAGAAAGTAAGAAATAACAAGTACTGGCCAGGATGAGGAGAAATAGGAACACTCAAACACTATTGGTGGATCTTCAAATCTGGACAACCACTGTGGAAAGCAGTACAGAACTTCCTCAAAAAGCTAAAAATAGAAATGCCATTTATCCATGAATTATATTCCTGAGAAACTACCCAAAGAAAACAAAGTCCCTGGTTTGAAAGATATATGCACCCCTATGTTTATCACCAAAGTGTTTACAATAGCCAAGATACAGAAACAAAGTGTCCATCCAGAAATGAATGGATAAAGAGTACATAAACACAAATGGAACATTATTGAACACTATAAGAAGAAAACAAATCCTGCCATTTGCAGCAGTACAAATGGATCTAGATGGTATTGTTCTCAGTGAATCAAGACAGGAGAAGAATGACAAACAGCATATAATCTCACTTCTTTGTAGAATCTAAAAACAGAGAAAAATAGACGGAACACAACAACAATAGGTGCAAAGTCATTGAGAAATGACAGGTGGTTACAAAGTGTGGCAGGGGTTGGGGGTTTGGCATGGGTGCAGGAGGTAAGCGAGTAAGGGATAAAATGGCACAATAATAAGCAACTACAATATTGATCATGTGGACTGATTTTAATGGTAGGTACTCATCTGCATTAATTCAGGGTGAACAACTGAATCCCATTTACAAAGTAACTAGATTTAATGTGCAGTCACATTCTTGGTTACCAGAGTGACTTCATGTTTTCAATTTTGCTGACACAAGTTACTGCAAATTCTTCAAGATTTCTGCCCAACCAGGAAGCCTCTTCTACCAGGACGCACAGGTGCACCAGCACTTACTTGGCTGGAGAGCAAGATGAGTGGGGCGCTCCGCAGACCCTGGGAATCCTGGGCTCGGTAGCAGGCCAAGTTAGCTTCCTCAGTGGTTGCCTGTCTCCCTGGGTTTACTGGAGAGTGAGATGTAAGTTCTGGGGCCTGTGGGAATGGGTGTGACTCAAGATGTTATGGAAAAACCAGAAAATCTGGACTGGATCACTGACAGTCAAGTGGCAATTGAAGGTTTTGGAGAGTTGAGTTTTGTTTTACACTACAGGCTCAGAGGGGAGTAATCTCCCAAGGTCTGGGCCTTGAACAAAGACAAGGAGAGAAATTTGTATCTTTCTGCTTCTGTATCTGTAACATTTCTACATGCATAGCAAGCAGGCAGCAAGCAGGTGAAAAAGGAGTTTGGGGGAGTGAGGATGAAGGAGAAGGGGCCAGGAGTGTTTGAGTGTTTCTTTTGAGGAGTGGAGGGGCACCTGGACACAATTGCTGACCTTGTAAATCTTAAATGTTCCCCTTGTCACTAGCCCCACTGATGTCCCCTCAAACATTTCATTTTACGGAGCAGCATCCTGATCTATGACTGACCAATAGCCTTGCACAGCCAGTATATGAGTGGTCATGGTGACTCAATTTGTAATAGTGTTTTCTATGAACTTTGTGAGGGTATTTAGTACACAGGGGCCGATAGTGATGAGGAGGAGGCTAGAGATGAGGAGCCCAGCCAGTGGAAGTAACCAGGAGGACCACTGGCTGAGTCCCCACATCACCCCTGTCTCTAATTCCTTTCTCCTTTCTAATATTCTTTCTTTCAGTTCTTTGATTTTTGTGGTTGCTATTTCTGACTGGTTCACATAATAACAGCACTCCTAGCCTAAGAATACACAGGTTCCTCCCTTTTCCGCCATGAGCAGGTCTAGGGCTCATTGGTTTTGGAGCGGGACTGCTGCAAGTGAATTAATCTGACCTTGCAGGGAAAAGAGGGAGTCTGCAACCTTTTCCACGTCCTCATTTAGTTCTTGAGAAAGTTTGTGATCAAAGTGCAGCAAAGAGCCTAAGCTAGCTGCTCCTGGTCCACTTCCTGCAAGTGTTCCCACACCCAACAAAGTCATGCTTAGAACTGTCCATTTTTGTATCCTCAGAAAGGGACCAATAGTGGTGCAACCTCTTGGTCAGAACAGACAGACATGTCAGAGGTGAGGAGGACCAGCATACATAAACTGGACCAGCTCATCTGGAGGCATCAGAAGACAGTACTTCCACACAGGACAAAAATTCCCAGGGAAGACAGTAGTGTTTGATTGATTGACAGCGTAGGTTTTGGAACACAACCGGGTTGGGGTGGAGCCACAGCTAATGTTGCCTGCCTTCGAGTTGGTCAGGCACATGATGCTGTCTGAGGTGGGTTACAGCTGGATGTTGTAGGCTACCAGACCAATTAGTTCTCTCTTTTTCTGCGATGTATTATTTTTGGCTGCCTGAGTGGAGCTCCAGTATGAGGGCACTGGGGTTCCAATATATGCCCTGTGGGTTAAGGGCAATCAAAGCCAGCAGGTTTGTATCTAGTTGCTGATGTTTCAAATCAGCTCATAGGCTGCTGTAATGACCTGGTTGACCCACTAGAGTCTTAGTTAGTTGTCAGATTTCTGAGAAATCAATATTGCAGTAAGCTGGTGGCCCTTTAGTCAGTGGCCTTAGGGTCTGCTTGACCTTTTCATCCCTGTCACTTCGTACCTGAACCTGGACTCCCCACCATCAGACATTCCAATGTGTGTGAGCTGGGCCCAGCAGACAGTGGATCCCTTTCTTCACCTAATTGCACAGTCTGAGTCCTGTTTACTTATTGTTCCAGTCCAGTACTTTTTCCCATCCTTAAGGCAAAGGGTGACCTTGCTCTAATCAACTGATCAGGCACTGAACCTGGTCCCTCATTTGTCTGACTTTATGAAACCACACTGAGGTTCCCCAGAAGTCCTGGGGAGGATGGGAAGAGAAAGAAGGCATATAAATAACATCATAGAGAGGTCCTAGGGATATGCCGACTGAGGCTTGAGTATAGTTAGGAAAGACAGGTAAACACAGCAAAACAAGCTACGATTACCCAATGGACAATAGAAAGGGCAACTTTTTGAGGAACAGTCCAGTCCGAGGGGCAACAGCAGAGAGTCCAATGCCCAGGATGAGAGATACCACTCCAGCGAGGGCCTGGATCCACAGCATGCAGGTGTTCATTAGTCAGAGGATAATCATCAGATTCGGAGGTGGAGAGGATTCTGGAGGCCTAGCTGGGCCTCCACTGATGTATATCTTTGTCTGAATCATGGCCCTTTTTCACTCTAGAATGATGGACCCACGGAGCAATACCAGCCATTTAGAGGGCAGTAGGAGTGGTCTGATCAACAATGTGGGGCTCAGTCCACTGAGATTTGAGGGGGTCCCTTTTCCAACCTTTGGCCCAGACAGACTCTCCAGCCTGGATGGAATGTACTGGGGTCCCTAAGGAGATCTGGGCTCCTTCTATGGTGTATTGTTGCAGGTTATTTAGGGTGGCTCTCAAGGCTTGGAGCTGTTCTCCTGCTCCCTTATATCCCAACTGGTGTAGGTTTTCTGAGACGCTTCCTAGGCACGGGGTGGGAGGCATCCATACACTAATTCAGAGGGGAATAAAGCCTTGAGTCCCAGGTGTGCATCGTGCATGCTGGAGGGCCAGAGGGCAGTAGGTCCAGCCACAGGAATCCACTTTCTTGGCAAAACTTAGCTAGGGTTCCCCTGAGGGTGCGATTCATTTGCTCTACTTTCCCTGAACTTTGTGGCCTGTATGCAGTATGGAGTTTCTAGTTAATGTTGAGAGGTTTAGCTAAAATTTTTACTGTGTCTGCTACAAATCCAGGTGCATTGTCACTGTGACTTGTAGATGGTAGGCCAAACCAGGGCACAATTTCACTCAGCAGGACTTTGGCCACCTCTTGGCTTCATTCTGTCCTGCTCAGGAAGATTTTGACCCACCCAGAGTATTTACACACTATCACTAGAAGGTATCTGAGTCCTCTACTTGGCTGGACATCTGTGAAATCTATCTCAGTCTTCAAAGGGGACAACTCCTGCCCTTTGGACACCTGGCAGGGGTTACGGTGCAGATCAAGCATTATTTCTGGTGCAAGTTATGCACTGCCCACTTATTCCATGGCATAAATGCTGGCAGCTGGCTGATGTAGTATTGCTTTTTGAGGAGGGCTCCCAGTGAAGTTTTTCCTTGGTGGGTGAGCTGATGGTACTTGCTGCCTAAATGTTTTCTGGTTGCAGTTGGGACAAAGATGTACCTGCTAGGCAGCATCCACCATCCTTTTTCAGTTAGAGTGGCTCCTTCAGCCGTGGCCCAGTCCTTCTCCTTCTCAGTGCACTTGGGTGTAGGTGCCTCCATGCAGGATGTTAGGGCCATAGTGAAGGAAGGAGCTTCACCTGCATCCTTACTACCTCTGCTCTAGCTGCTTCACCTGCCAGCTGATTCCCCTGTGTTAGAGGGTTGTTTCCCTTTTGGTGTCCTTGGTAATAGAGAATTTCTAGTTCTTTGAGGAGCCAGAGAACCTCAAGGAGTTTTAGTATTTGTTCCTTTATCTTGACTGTTTTTCCTGCTGCTGTGAGAAGATATCTTTCCTTGTAGGTTGCCCCATGTATGTGTACAGTGGCAAAGGCATATTGGGAGTCAGTGTAGATGTTGGTTCACTTGCTCTCACTGATGGTGATGCATGAATCAAGGCATGCAGTTCAGCTCATTGTGCTAACCGTCTAGCTGGCAGGGCTTTTACTTATAAGACCTCAGTGGCCATAGTTACTGCATAACCTACTCCCCACATACCCTCTTGTAGGTAACTGCTGCCATAACTGAACAGTATGAGTTCTGGATTTTTTTACTGCTTGGTCTTGCAAATCTGGATGACTTCCATAGACATTCGTCAGTTACTTCAGAGAAGTCATGATCTGGTTTCTCCTTTTTGGTGGGTAGAATGAATTCAGTGTCTGTACTGATTTAAGAGTGACCCATTGGTTTTCAGAAGGGAGCCACTGGTATTTGTGCCAACCGGGAGTTGGAGAGGAAGTAGTGTCCATTTGTGATCATGAGGAACACAACAGCATGGGGGACCTTGACATTTAGTTGTCCCAGGGTGATTTTATCTGCTTCTTTAATGAGTAGAACTGTGGCTGCCAGCACCCTGAGGCAGGGTGACCACCCTGCCTCAACTGGATCCAGTCTTTTTTGTTATTGTGTTGTTCTTTCATTTTTAATTTTTATTTTGGAATCATTACTCTACAATTACATGAGGAACATTTTGTTTACTAGACTCCCCCCATCACCAAGTTGCCCCACATTCCCCATTGCAGTCATTGTCCATCAGTGTAGTACAATATTGTAGAATCACTACTTGTCTTCTCTGTGTTGTAAAGCCCTCCCTGTATCCCTCCCACATTGGACATGCTAATCATAATGCCCCCTTTCTTAATCCCACATCTTATCCCTCCCTTCCCACACATCCTCCCCAGTCCCTTACCCTTTGGTAACTGTTAGTCCATTCTTGGGTTCTGTGAGTTGGCTGCTGTTTTGCTCTTTCAGTTTTTCCTTTGTTCTTATACTCCACAGAAGAATGAAATCATTTGGTACTTGTCTGTCTCTGCATGGTGTATTTCACTGAGCATAATACCCTCTAGCTCCATCCTTGTTGTTGCAAATGGTAGGATTTGTTTTCTCCTTATGGCTGAATAATATTCCATTGTGTATATGTACCACATCTTCTTTATCCATTAATCTACTGATGGAAACTTAGGTTGCTTCCATTTCTTGGCTATTGTAAATGCTGCTATGATAAACATAGGTTGCATCTATCTTTTTTAAACTGGGCTGCTGTATTCTTAGGGTAAATTTCTAAGAGTAGAATTCCTGGGTCAAATGGTATTTCTATTTTGAGCTTTTTGAGGAACCTCCATAATGCTTTCCACAATGGCTGAACTAATTTACATTCCCACCAGCAATGGAGGAGGTCTCCCCTTTCTCCACATCCTCACCAACATTTGTTGTTTGTCTTTTGGATGGTGGTGATCCTTACTGTTATGAGGTGATTTCTCTTTGTGGTTTTAGTTTGCATTTCTCTGATGACCAGTGATGTGAGCATCTTTTCATGTGTCTGTTGGCCATCTGAATTTCTTGGAGAATTGTCTGTTTAGCTCCTGTAACCATTTTTTAATTGGATTATTTGCTTTTTGTTTGTTGAGGTGCATGAACTCTTTATATAATTTGGATGTCAAGCCTTTATCAGATCTGTCATTTATGAATATTTCTCCCATACTGTAGGATGCCTCTTTGTTCTTTTGGTGGCATCCTTTGCTGTACAGAAACTTTCCAATTTGAAGTAGTCCCACTTTTTCATTTTTGCTTTTGTTTCCCTTGCCTGGGGAGAAATATTCATGAATAAGTCATTCATGTTTATGTCCAAGAGATGGGTCAGGCTTTTTGACAGATATGAAACTGGTCACTGCCAGGGCCTAGCAATCTGTGTTATAACCCTGAGGGCCACATTTTCCTTTTCATTTATTAAGAGACTGAAGGGCTTTTCCATGTCTAATGGGCCTAGGGCTGGTGTCTGTCCTAAAGCAGCCTGTATTTCCAGGAAGGTGAGTTTTGCCTCTTCTGTCCAGACAGGGAGCTCTTGGTCTGGCTCCTCAAGAGGCCATAGAGGAGTCTCGCCATTGCCGAGAATCCAGGAATCCAGATTTGACAGAACCCAACAGCCCCCAGGAATTCTTATATTCCCTTTTTCGTATGGGGCTGGGATAAGGAGGTAATGGTCTTTTCCTTTCTGGCCTTAGTGCCGTTTATCCCTAGGTGAGAATAAAGCCCAAGTACAGGATTTGCAGCTGGCATATTTGTGCCTTTTCCCATTAGACTTGGTATTCTGAGTCTGACAGGAGATGCAAGAGGGCCTTTGTGCCTTTTGCATAATTTTCCTGGGTGTCGTTGTCAAGGAGGAGGTCATCTACATACTGGAGGAGGGTGAAGTGCATGGCTTCTCTCAGAAAGCTGGCACGATGTGAAGCCAACCCCTCTCCAAAGAGAGCGGGTGAGTTCTCGAGCCCTTGTGGAAGCCGCATCCATGTTAACTTCATATGCTGCCTGGTATCCAGTTCAGTCAATTTGAAGGCAAAGAAGGGCTGGCTTTGGGGGACCAGCCAGAGGCAGAAGAAGGCATCCTTTATGTCTAGGCAAGTGAACAATTTGGCATACCCTGGGATCTGGCTGAGGAGTGTGTATGGATTTGGGACCACTGGGTGTAAAGAAACAGTCACTTTACTGATGGTTTGCAGGTCTTAAACCAGCGAGTACCCTCCTTCTGGCCTTTTTATTGGTAGAAGTGGGGTGTTTCAGAGTGACTGACCCTCAATTAGTGTGCCTGCCTTTTGGAGTCTGAGCAGGTGTTTCTGGATGCCTGCTCTTGCCTCTTGTGAGAGGGGTTACTGCCACTGTCTTTGTTGCTGGGGCCCCGGAGTTAATTCCACAATGACAAGGAGGGCTCAGTTATGAGCAAGGCCAGGTGAGTTGTCTTCAGACCATACTTAGCTCTGAATTCAGGTGGGACACTTGAAGGGTCCTGGGGACAGAATAGACTGCAATCCTCTTCCCTAGGTGCGGTTAATGCCAGTACAAGGGACCCTGGCTCTTCTTGGCATGGGTTTTGTTTGAGGCTGGTGCACCCAGAGGGTTCAAAAGTTATTTGGGCTGTGAGCTTTGAGAGTATATCTCAGCTGAGGAGGGGTATGGAGCTCTCAGGCAGGTAGAGAAACTCATGTCAGCCCTTGTGGCCTCCAAGTTCACATTGGTAGGCTTGGCAAAAGTGTTGCTGGACTGCTTTTGTCCTGGTGGCTCCTAGAATAGTTGCAGTCTTTTTCACTGTAGGTAGTTACAGGGAGGGTGACCACAGAGTGTTCTGCTCCTGTGTTAAGCATAAAAGTCATGTTTTGCCCCCCAACCTTCTTTTTGACCGTGGGCTCATGGGGGCTGAGTGCGAGAGAGCCCAGTGTTTGTCAGTCTGCGACTGCTCATGCCAGGCAAGTGATCCTTTCTCCTTGAGGCTCATTTTGGTAGCGACCGGGCTTCGGGGCTTTGCCACGGTTGGGGCATTCGTTCTTCCAATGCCCCTTCTCTTTACAGTAAGCACACTGGCCCCTGGCTAGGAATTTCCTAGGCTTCCCCACTCTTGGAAGCCAGCTTTTCTCTGACTTTTGGTCATCTTTTCCTTTTAGGGTAGCTACTAGGAGGCTGCATTTTTCTTCATTCTTCTTTCAGCCTCTCTGTCAGCCTCAACTTCTCTTTTTTGATATAGTTTGTGGGCAATTTCAATCAGCTGAGTGATATTCATCCTGGCAAAGCCCTCAAGTTTCTGAAGCTTTCATTTGATCTCTGGGCATCTTGGACCACAAATGAGGTGTTGACCATCTGCTGGCTCTCTTGTGCCTCACAGCCAAAAGGGGTGTAGATGCGATAAGCTTCACACAGTCTTAAAAATAGTCCCCAGGAATCTCTCCTGGTTCTTGACTGACTTGAAAATACTTTGGTCATATTCATAGGCTTTTTGGGCCTGGCTTTGATCCCCTGGAGGAGGGCGTCCCAATGTCAGTAGATCTGGTGCTGCCTGTCATGGGTGGTGAAGTCCCACTCAGGACGCTCCTCAGGGACAGCAATTTCAGCCCATGCAGCTTGATCTAGGCCCCTGGCTGGTGTGTGCTAATTCAGGTTTTGGTGAGCCCCTTTTGTAATCTGTCTCCTCTCTTCCATGTTGAACAGGGTGTGGGAAAGCTGCTGACAGTCTTCCCAGATCAGCTGATGAGTTTGGAAGAGGGATGCCATGAGATCAACCAGGAGTTATGGCTTCTCCAAGGATGACAGGATGTTGTGTTCCCAGCTGAGGAGGTCAGTCATGGAAAAGGGTTGATAGTAAAGCATGGACTGGCCTGGCTCATTGGTCCCATTCTTATCTCACCTCTCAGGATCCCTCATCTCTTGCACTGGCATCTGTAGGGTGCCTGCTCCCAGCCAAGGGTTCAGCTGGCTGCAGCTCCAGGGTGAGTGTGTCCACTGATTCTGGAGTTGGCATGGAGACAGAAGGGGCGGAATATCCAGAACTGGGTACTGAGTGCTGCCAGAGTTAGTGGTGTATAAGGTGGGAGCAACATTAGCTCTTCCTCTGGATCACCAGCAGGAATTTGCAGAGGCTCAGGCTTTTGTTGATCCTTTGTGTGCTGCTTTGTTGAGGTGACTAAGACCGTACCTTGTCTCTGCCTTTTGCAAGAGAATTGCAACCAAGGGGGAAGAGTCTGGGCAACTCCTAACCAGGAGTCGGTATGTGGGAACTGGTCAGGATGACCTGGGTCTCCAGTGATGACCCACCTCACTCAGCAGATTATTGGGACATCTAGGGTTCCTTCTGGAGGAGACACCACACTAAAAGTGGGCCATTTGGATTCACACAGGGTTTTTAACGTTCCAGGAGTTAATTTTACTGCGAAGTCTCCTGAAAATCCCTTCCTGAAATTTTTATCATGGTGTCAAGAACTGTCGGTTGGCTGTACTCTGACCCCAAGACACGTCAGTGTAATGGTACCACAACAGCAGACAGAGGACAGGTGCCTCCTCTAGGGAGGAGACCAATCAGAAAGTTTCTTTTTGGAAACTTTGGTCAGCCTTGAACAGTATAAGTCCCAGGCCAGGTCAGCTGAAGCTGAGTCACCAAAATGCTGTGATGGCCGACCATGAATGTGGATGAGGGCCCACTCAGAGGCTGTAGTGCAGACCATGGAATCACAGATTCAGTGCACACTGAATGACTTCAGGGGTCTGCAAACACACACACACACACACACACACACACACATGCACACACGCACACACACACTAGTTTAAACATTGACCCCCTTGGAAAGTCTACCTGTTAGACTTCGGAGAAGTCTCCAGGGAGGTGGTCAGGCTCCCCTTCCACCCCAGTGGGTGGGACTGGCTGGCTCAAGGGCCCTGGGGCCTTCCCGGATTTGATGTCAGAACCAGGTCCCCACATGCCAAGCCTGCTTGAGTCCAGCAGGAACAGCGGAGTGGGGCTGGCCCATGGCGACCGGGTGGGGGACTGAGAAAAGATCAGGTAGGGTGCGCCTTCTCCATTGCAGTCCCCTGTTCCATCACCGGCCCACGGTTGCCCCAAGCCGGTGGCAACAATGGGCCAGCATGGTTGGGATTCCTGGTTAGGGAGCCAAATATGAAGGAAAACCTGAAAACCTGGACTGGATCACTGAGGGAAGAACTTAGTGGCACTCAGAAGTCTTTCAGAGCTGAGTTTTATTTCACACCATCAGGCTCAGAGGGGAGTAATCTCCAAGGTCTGAGCCCCAAACAAAGACAAGGGGAGCAACTGATACTTTTCTGCTTCCGTATCTGTAACATTTCTATGACGCAGGCAGCAAGCAGGGTGAAAAAGGAGTTTCAGGATGAAGTTGAAGGGACTGGGAGTTGTTTGAGTGTTTCTTTTGAGAAGCAGAGGGGACCACCGGACTGGATCGCTGACCCTGTAACTGTTAAATGCTTTCCTTATCATAGACACGGGTGGCCGCATGTGCCTGGCCCCGTGTGGTCTGCAGATCTGGCGGCCCGCCTCCCCGCACATGGCTGTGTGGCCGGCTCTCTGGGGCTCGCAGCCAGCCCTGTGGACCAAGCCTCGGCCAGGGAAGCCCCGGAGGAGACAAGCGCAAATGCCTCGTGGGCTCAGGACCTTGGTGCCCGTGCCCACGTGGCCCTTGCCCCCGTGCAGAGGGCTGCGGCCCGAGTCCTCAACTCTGCAATGGGAAACCGGCCCCCAGCCCATATCCGCAGCTGGGAATAGGGCGGTGCCACCTTCAGGGGTGGGTGGGCGGTATTTCCTCTTGCCCAGAGGTCTCTTGTGATCGTGTGGCAACCTTATGCGAACAGACTGGCTAGAAAACCAGCCTCCCTTCCTTCAAAGCCGGACTTTCCAGAAAAGAGCCTGTGGGTAAAATAGACGTGTTTCAAAATGACCATGAACCTCCAGCTTTCTTAAGAATGTTTGCAGCACAGGAGTAGTTTTCCTCTTCTTTGCAAAACTGCACTTCTGTCTCTCCTGTCCCCTTTGTTTTCCCACCACAGACTGGCCTCACCAGTTAAATTGTTGATGCTCACTATTAAAGAGCAGCTGAAAAAAATTCATCCCTCCACTCTTTTCCCATTTCAAAACCAAGTAAAATAGTTTTTGTTTTTAACTTGAAAATGTAAGTGTGAGACAGTGTTCCCATGCTATGCTTACAGAGGTGAGAGGTGTTTGTCAGATGGGCACTGTGCACATTTGGGGCTGCATGATTCTTTGTGCTCAGGCCAACATGCACACAGTAGGCTGTTTAGCAACATCGCTGGCTGCTACTCACTAATGGCAGCAGGACTGTACTCCCTAAGTTGTGACAACCTAAAATGTGCCCAGACATTTCCAGATGTCCCCTGGGGGACAGAATGATCCTAGTTGAAAACTGCCCACTCAGACAAACTCAAGCTGCTTTCTCTTCTCTGCAAGGAGAGTCTAGACATCTCTCCCATACCTCACCATTTTGGGATGATCCCACCCTCCTGCTCGCAGGATCCAAAGTTGGAAGAGCAGTGACTTTAGCACCTGTACAACCCCAGCTTTATTTCAGTGGCTTCAGTCAGACCCATTCCTGTCAAGGATCCAAAGGGCTCTCAAGGAGAAACCAGGGAAACATGCCCCCAAATGGGAAGGTTCTGTCTGAAGCAAGGAGGCTCTAGAATCAGCCTCACAGCCATGGACACCCACTTCACAGCCTTCATCATGCCTCCCTCAGCTCTGACCGTGGGGGCTTTCTTTGGGCCCAGCTGGCAGCCTGGTTTGTAGGGTGAAGAACGACCTCCCTGACCTGCATTGGTCCACCTGGGGTACACTTTGTGACCCCACCCGAAGTTCTTAGCCTTTGCTCTGTGAGAGCCGGACCTCCCTCCTTCTCCCCAAAGGTTCAGTCACACATGTCAGAAGGCCTTGCAGCCCATTCTGTCTGTCATGACAACCTGAGCAGCCCTTAACCTGAGGGAAAGGGGACACTGGATTAGCTAGATTGTTCCTAGGAAATTCGTGCTGGCCACTGAAGATTGCCATCATCCTAAGAATTCACAAATTATACCTTTGTCATTTCCTGGAATTTTATAGTTATTGACATTAAGCTTACCGGTTCTCAGATTTAAGGATTTGCTTCTTTATCTTTCTGAAAACCAACTTGACACTTCTCTGCCTTCAGCTGATGGCCTGTCAACATTTTCTTAGAAGTGACAAAAAAGGTATTGTGGCCCACGCCCTGGGCTGGAACCCATTTAGACTTGTAGAATAGAGTCCTGTGACCCAGCAAGGCACCTATGAGTGGGCCACAAAGTGAAAGAAAAGCATGTTTGGGTACCATTGTTCTTAAGAGAGAATCAGTGAGAACTGCCAGGCATCTATCAAGTGGGGCCCGTGTGTAAGTTCCAGTAACAGAGCTGAAGGAATAGGCGGCCACATGACTACCATGCACGGAGTGTTTACTGGGCATGTTGAAGAACCTAGCCCGGTTTATGCCTCTTAGTGTCGACGTGCTGAGGACAACTACTCCTCCTCAGGTACTGCTCCACGTTTACAGGTGGAGTGCCTGGGGGACTGAGGTAAATACCAAGCCGAGGTCAAACTGTAAGGGGCTGTTGAAGATGCTGAGTGTCACACTGTTGGCTCTGCTACCTTTCCCATTTCAGGCACCTGCCAGCAGGCAACACGTTAGATTCTGGCCTGGGGTGCGGTGGCCGTGCAGGCAGGTTGAGGAGTTTGTAAGTCACACAAAGGCCTACAGAGTGTATATAATGATGGCTCTGATCGATACACCTCATTGGTAACATTAAGGTGTGACTTCCATTTTCTACCACAAACTATACATATGAGCCCTGGCTGATTTTTGTGACTTCTGGAGTGGAAGTCTATATTCCCTGAGCTCTGAAGTTCTCATGGAATGACTGTCCAGAAGAAGTCCATACTGCACAGCTCAGGAGGAGCCTGGGAATAGCAGCTCATCAAGGTTCATGAGAAAGTGCATCAAACACGGCTGTGTGTCCCCCACGATCTGGTTTTCTTCTCTCCTACGCATGTCCCAGAGCCAAATTTCCCAGCCATGTGGCTGGGACTAGTCACTGTTAAGAGAGCAGACGTACTGCACACCACTGCCTGGCCAGCCTCTGAAGTGCCCCCTGAGTGATGTTCCACATGCCTTTCACTTCAGATTGAGGCAAACAGGCCCAGAAAACTCACCATCTACCTGTTGAGGAAAAGTGGCTACAAAATGGAAGGGACTGGAGTCTCCGAGTCATAGCTTGCAGGACACAACCTGAGGCAGAAATACAACTACACCGTGGGAATGTCACTGTTGTTTCATCTTTTGTTAAAGCAACTCATGCTCCCCAAAGAACAGAAAACTCCTGAGCATTTCTGGATGGCAGTACATTAAATGGAGAATTGCCGACTTAATAATATTGAGTCATCTCATCCATGAACAGTGTCTATGTCTTTATTAACTTACTTGTCTTTCACAAAGTTAATCTCATTTTAAAAGTCTTAAATGAGATTCTTTTCTTTCCCCTTGAGAGTCTTGCACATCTTCCACTCAGATTTATTCCTTTGACCACTGTTGGTTTTCTTACCATTGTAAATAGCATATTTTTTGTTGTAATGAATTTTTTAAATTAAGGTATCACCGATATGCACTATTATAAAGTTTCAACATGAAAAAACAATGTCGTTACTACATTCACACATATCAAGTCTCCCCATACCCCATTGCTGTCACCATCCATCAGTGTAGTAAGACACCACTGAGTCACTACTTGTCTCTCTGTGCTACACTGTCTTCCCCATGGTTTCCCCCCCACACCATGTGTGCCAATCATAATGCCCCTCAATCCCCTTCTCCCTTCCTCCCTAACCATCCTTCCCACCTCTCCCACTTGTTCCTTCTTGGAGTTTGTTTATAAGTCTTGTAAATAGCATTTATTTTAAATCACATTTTTAAAAAGTTGTCCCTGGTATATAGGAATGCAGTTGGATTTATTTTTAAACATCTCTGCTGAGATACACTTTGTATACCATAATATTCACTCATTTAAGGTATAGAGTTTGAAGCATTTTTAGTAAATGTATGTAATTGTAGTACCATGACCACAACGCAGTTTTTGAACATACCTGTCTGCCCACAATGTTCCCCATTGCCCACTTGCCAGCATTTCCACTCCTGCCTCAGCACAAGAAAACCACTGCTTTATTTCTTTCTCCATACTGTTGCCCTCCCTAGAAAAATCCCTATACATAGAATCATGACCATGTAGTCTTTTCTTGGATATTCTACATAATCATGTTACCTCTGAAAATTTTCACTTTTGTTTCTTTGTATGCAGTCCTTCCTCTCATTTTTCACCTTCTGGCTTTTTTTTTTAGTGGCTACCCTTAACATTCTAACATACAGAACACGCTTATAATCCAAAGTTAATCAATGACTCAGAATACACAAGGACATTAAAAAGTTCTAGCCCTAAATTTTCATCCCTTACCTTACATGTCTGTGAACTCCAGGGTATAGACAGAGTTCAGAGCTCTAATCAATGCAAAGGTAGATGACCCATGTGTCTACCAATTTCTTTGTTTATTACTGATTCTCAATCCAAGTCCTCCTTTCTGGGTCCAATTACTTTGTTCCTAAAGACTCTCCTTTCATAAGCTCTTTATGTTCATTTTGTCATCGTTCTTGACTGATGGTTTTGTGGATAGAAAACTACTGGATGACCACTACTTTCGGTCAGTATGTTGAGGATCCTATTTAACTGTTTTTGCTCTTTGTTTAAAAGGCTGGTGCTCACTGGTTGAATGTACATCCTTCATCATTAATTTCAGTTTTCTCCCTGGACTCTTTTAGGAATTTGTGTCTGAAATTTCTGCCTTTTCAGTATCATATGTCTAGGTGTGATTCTATTTTTATTTATCCTGCTCAAGACTCAATGTACTATTTCCATCTAAGACTTTCCCTAATTATTGAAATTTTTCAACCTCCTTTCAGTACTGCCTTCTTCACAATCTATTTTTATGCCACTGAAATGCCTTGAGACTCATATGGGGACTTCTCACATTCATCTCCTTGCCTCCTAAGGGCTATACCACTGTTTCCTTCATGCCGTTTGCCTTTGTGCTGTTTTTCAGGCAATTTTTGCAGATTTATCCTCCAACTTTCCTAAGTCTCTCACCAACACAGTCTTTTCTAGATATCCAGTACTGTCATGGCATTTTAGATCTCAGCAATTTCATTTTTACTGATCTTGCCAAAGGTGCCCAGGGAAAGGCAGGCAAATCACCCCAATAGACATTTGAGTTCAAAGAATCCAAAGTCGCAGGCAGTTGGATGCTAGGGTCTGTTGAGTGTGCAGTTTTATTTTATAAATCTTCTGCTTTACTTAAAATTGTCTCAACATGCCATGGCATCTGTCAGCGAGCGTTGGTACCTACCTCTGACCTACTGGTTGCACATGTACCCATGGACACTGGAAAATTTCTGGAGACATTTTTCAGTCTCAACTGGGGTAGAGAACCCCCACTGGCATCTGAGGATAAGAGCCCGCAGATGCCACTTACCATTCTATGGTGCCCAGCGCAGCCGCCCTCCCCACAGAACCCAGCCCAAAACATCAATACTGCTGAGTGAGGAAACCCTGCTGTAACCAACCAATTATTATCTTCAAGATCTCTAAGCTCTAAGCATATTGGCTTCCTGTGCACACATCTGAGCTCTCTGATAGCCACTGGCTCAGCTTAGAGTTGGCCACGCTCACTGATGCTGTACATGTGTGCTTGTGCCATAGCAGTGTTTATTTTCTGCCTTTGATTTTTGACAGTGTATGTACATGACATATCTGCCTAGATTTCAGGAACTGAAAAGCTTCAAGGAAAGGAATTGGTTTCTGAATAGAACAGCAGAGGAGACAATAAGCTTCAGATGTACCGTGGAAACCCAAATACGTTTTATTTTCAATGAGCAGATGATACAGTGTGATGTGTACATAAGGAGTTCCTTCACAAAAACAAATGCCAGCAACTGCGAAGAGCAGCCCATTCAGACTTCCTCTGAACATTCGGGTTAGTCATGGGTTCACTCGATTTGACCATTTTGCTGAACATTTTTACACAAGAATAGGTGGCACTTTTAGTGAGAGGATGACCATTGTGATTCTTAGTAGGAGCACATAGGTGAAGAGTTTATTTACTAGCATTTCTTTTTTAACTGGAAAACTAGGTGGAAAGTCAAGGGTGGTTTGACCATAAAAATCCACATAGAAATTCCAGGTCACTGCAGTGATATCCACCACTGCCGCTGAAGAAAAGAAAGGAGGTGGTGATTTTGTAATAAAATTGGCTGAATTCTGGGTGTGTGTCACTGATCGGTGCACCCAAAATGCCTCAGAGAACAAAGTAAGGGCGAGTGACACCATGCAATTCGCCACCAGTATCGGCTCCCACCCATACCGAATTTCACCCGAAAGGATGCAGCTCCCATTGAGACTGCTCTCCATGCACAGCTAAACGATGTTTGCATTTTGAAAATAGCATCCCGAATCCAATGAACACAACGGGAGCAATGGTGCTGTCAAATTCCCACATGCGCCAGAATCTGCTTCTGGCTAGGAATATGCCCAGAGACCATACCCAAATACTAATAAGGAGGCCCGTCATTTTGACGAAGAAGTGCTTATGCTCAGCTTTACTGAGAACGGCATAGAGGCATCATGAAGACACCCCAGGAACACCAGAGAGTAAAAAATAAACAGATGGGAAGAGACGCGGTTTATGAAGGGCTAGTATTTAAACACTGTCCTGGTCTAAAAGGTACATTTAAGCGTTCTGTGAATGCATTGGGTGCTAACTGGTGTTCTAAAAATTTTATGTAAGAATAAGATGCCTAGAATCCCTGATTATTTTTAGTATATTAATTTGCAAATCATTAAGGGAACATAATTTGACAATGACTTTAAAGAGTTGAAATGGGCCTAGCATAGTCCAGCACATCCAACTCCGGGAATTCATACTGAGGTGTTTATAATAATTGGCAAAAATGACGCAGAGACTGCCGGGAGCCATGCTACTCAAGCTGCATAGCAAAACTCAGGCTGGAAGAAGACCCCCATAAGGCAGGGGCCTTCGCAGCTATCTCCCCCTATTACCCACCTTGATTTTGTTTTTCTCCATTATACTATTGGCTTTGTGTGTTGCTTGCATTGTTGCAAAGGGTTAACTAACCTTTGCTGAGCAGTGTGGAAAGGATGAGAACATAAGTTTCCCAGGAGCTTTTCAGGACCGAGCTCCTGAAGAATGGAATGCGCAGGGGCCAAATGGTGATCTTAGCATAAAGTACCGAAACCTGCTGTCAGTTAGTCAAACATTGACCACCCCATTTCCACTGAGAATGCCCCCCTTGTTTACAATGCTAGTGAAACTAGTGATGGAAAGTTTCCTAGAAATAGAGTTACGAGAGAATGTTGAATGGAATAACCCTGTTGACACTTAATTAATCCTCTCATGTTTTCTTCCCTCTGCCACTCCTACAGCTTGTTTTTCTCCTTTCTTAATTACAACCATTTACTAAACTTTGTGCCTTATATGTGAGATACTCAAATACTGTAATTTTCCAGGAAGTAAAGATACTTCAGAACAACTGCTGGGCATAGAAGCCAGAGAACATGAATTTGCAAAGAATGAAAAACTAACATTTTCAAAGAATATTACTTCTCTGTCACTTACCAGCTTAACATTTCCCTGTATGGCCCCGTAAGAGGGCTAGTTAGCCAGAGACGGGTAAGATTCCTCAAGGGAGGAACAACTGAAGACAGGCACAGTCGCAGGGGCGCCATCAGGTGAGAAATTGGGGACCAACAGAGGTGAGGCTTAGAACCTCACCACCACCCCCAAGTTTTGAGAGAAATCTTCTACACCTGTGGATGTTTTGTTGCCCTTGTTCAGCTTGGATTAAGACCTGGTCTGCAGGCACAAACCTTGTTCATCTACACGTGCCTTCTTACAGTTCTAAATCATGCTTTCTATCTATACCTTGCATTTGCCTAATACAATCACATTTTATTAGATACACATATAAAGTATAAAAATGAAATGAATAATCATCCATAGTTTTAAGATCTGTAGTTAAAACAGAAACAGTCTCTATGATATGAACGCCCTTGCATTGTTCACCACGCAGGAGTGGAGTCAGGGAGACCTGGGTAGCATATGTCAGGGAGATTTCGGTATCCACACAGAATAGCAATGTAGAAGGGGAAATTTAGTTTGCTGCCTACTGTGCCCTATAAAGGGGTATAAGGTGAAAATATGAGTTTATGAATTTAGATTGGCTCTAAATTTATTAAAACCTCTAAGAATATTTTCGTGAGAAAGAATCCTAGCTAACTGTCTCACTAGGTGACCTGTATTTCACCCCGAGCTGATAGACTCCATAGTCGCTTCTACATACTTCACTCCCCTAAAGTCACATGCACTACTTAGAAACTGCGCTGCATAGAAACGTAAAACACGATAGAGTGCATGTTGATAGGAAAAGTTTCATTCAAGGAACAGTAAAACAATTACCTGTCTAACGCTTGTCCAGCCATGACCAGATTAGAATTAGAAGAAAGAAAATAGCTTGCCTATACTTATTAACCAACTGCCTATACTAATTAATCAACAGAATAATAAAAAGTTAACATATCATTGTGCAAAATGGTATAAATAAAGTTGTCATAGGCACTTTGTTGAGAGAAAACGTCCATCTGACTCTGTGTCCTGTCTTTCCAGGCGCCGAACCTGTCTCATTCTTTTGGGCTTCACACCCCTTCGCTGGAGCTGGCCTCCGGCAATTGGTGCCCAACGTGGGGCTCGAGAAGCGAGATTCATTACGGTGATGGATAGGATCTTGTGCAAGGGTGCTGCACACCCCTTTGTACAATGAGACAAAGTGAGAAAGGGCAAGGAACCCAGGAGCTACGGGCCATACTGAGTTTAAAGAAAGAGGACTCTTTGTTGAAGTTTCAGTGCAACAGGAAAGAAATCCACAAGATATGGGCCATACAGAGCCTAAAGAAAGAGGACTCTTTATTGAAGTTTTAATGCACATGCTTGTAGGTAGAGGAATAAAAGTCAGCAATGGACAATTAGCAACATTCTTAGATTTTGTCCAAGAATGTTGTCCTTGGTTTCCTGACCAAGGCACAGTGAGTCTCACAACCTGGCAGACGGTTGGGGAAGATATAAGGGAACATTACGCAAGCCACGGATGTGAGAAGGTCCCTACAGAAGCCATTGTATTGTGGAATTTAATCAAAGAGGTTTTAGAAGTTAAACAGCACAGATTTAATCAGAAGACTCCTACTGGAGTAAGGGCTGCCTTAAAAGGAAGCAGAACAAGAAGAAGACATAGAATTTATGTTACCCATTTATTTTTGGAAGAGAATTTGATGATGAAAGTGTATCATGGGAGCCCATCCCATATAAAGTATTAAAAGAATTAAAGATTGTTTGCAAAGACTATGGTCGCTTGACACCTTACACTTTGACATTGTTAGATGCCATATCTAATAGACAGATGACACTGCTAATCTCTGTAACAAAATCTCGAGTGACGCTGGCCTCTGCCTCCCATTATGATGAAAGATTAACTCCAGGCAGAGAAGAGAACTTGGAGAAAATGCAGCCCAATATAATCCTTTTAGAATAGGTGCTGCTCAACTAGTTTAAAAGCCTCCAGATTTTAAGGTATCTCTAAACAAGTAAGCTAAAAGGAAAGAAGGCAGTTGAATATTAACAACTCAAAACTTTGTGTCAGTTTGTCTATCTGTGTATATGTTCTTTTGTGTAAGTGTTGCTAACTGTAGGCATTGTGTCTCAATCTGTATGTTTGTGGGTCTAAGTGTGTGAATGAGAAATATTTTTTTACCTCCGGATGGTATTAATAAAAATGGATTTAAAGACAAGTGCTTGTAAAAATTGGGCATTCTAAAACTTCTAGAAAATTTTAATAAAAGATATTAAGCATTAATGCTAATTGAAATTAATGTGAAATGGACATGTTCTTATGGTTATCAGCTGCCTAAGATTACCTAAAGTCATTGAAGTTAATGTTATCTGTTAAATATTTCAAGAAAAAATGCTTAAAGAAGTCTTGACTTTGCCTACTGTTTTGTGAGCATGGTTGTTAGGAATCTCCTGTACAGCTGTATGTGCAAACTAAAGAAGAGTTACTGAGCCCACGATATGGCCAGCAGAGCAACTTCCTGTTGCCATCACAACATGAAGTAAACCCCGGAGTCACTGTTAAGTGGATGTGGCAGTGAACATTTTGCCACATAGACCAGCAGTGGCTGGCCCTTCTGTCACCTTGGAGAAATGACCTGGAAGCTGGCCTCATGTGTATTCCTGGAGTGACAGCAGAGAGGCCCCCAAAGATCACAGCAGTCTAACCACACTGTACAGGAGGTAAGAACATCCTACAGGGAAATTATGTTTTATCTTTATGGCCAGTGCATGCAACTCCTGTAGCACTACATATTGATCCATCTGTAACTCCCACGGTAGGTGAGCGAATGTCAAATATACTGGACCAGGACGAGATCCATTCCTGCCAACTGTCCTCTCATGGGACAACTCTCTTGCATGCACCCTACCTGATGGGAAAGACTTGGGTATGCTGGTGTCATTAAACTATGTATCTTAGTGCCCCAAAGGTTATTTTATTCTATAGTCCCTGAGGCCTGGATACACCCCCTCAGTGCACCTGCTGCATGATGATTGCTCTGAACTCCCTAGCTGTTAATCTGCTGACTGCCTATGGAGTGGGTGAGCTATGCCCTTATGGACTTGGAACCTAGCTGAGTGCTCTGACTTGAGAATTATGATTTTTTTCTGTTGCTATTGTATGTTATTGGTCTGGTTACACTGCTACAGTTTCTCACACAGAGGACATTGCAGAAGATGGGGAATGAGTAGATTGAAAGGAGAGATTTCTGGAAGGGTGGGCTGAGGGCACAATTGCAATATTTCCAGAATCTCTTCCTGGCTTTAATGCATATCCATACAATAGGGGTTTCCAAGGGGTGGAGAGAAGAAGTCCACTTCCTTATGAATAGGTAATTTACAAGGGCAAGAGAGGGCTTATCTGCACTAAAGAGGTTGGGTGGGGTCTTCTCCTGCAGATCCATCATGAGAGACACAGGGGAGCCGAAGTGAACACCTTGTAAGAAATAAATGAGTTTCTCCCATTTTATTTCTCCTTTTGACTGATTTCAGTTTCAATGGCATTTTTCCCTGGGATTTTCCCCTGCAGTTACAACATGTCAGAATTTTCCTTATCATATGGTTCCTTAGGAAATAAATTTAGCTTGTTTCAATGAGCACTTAAGATGTTGAATAATTTTTATAAGAACAGTCACATCTGCTTCATTCACTTGTCTAATAGTTAACTGTTCCCTTTCTTCCTTGTATGGTTTCCTCATTTAATGGGGAGGTGGGAGCAGTTCCCAATGTGGTATGTATGATTCTGTTACCTTGTGTTCCTGCTGGTGAAGCTGAACATTCAGCCTGGGACTGTCCTTATCTGACTGCATCTGTAAAGTCTCCAGAAGCCCTTTCATTTCAGAGATGTCTTGGTCTCTAGAGTTTTTGGCTTGTCAGGCTGCAGGTGGACAGATGAGAGACAGGGAGCAGGCCTCAGGGTGTACATGAGGCAGCAAGAGGTGATGACTGCCTGAGTGTGCTGTCAGCTCACTGTAGGCCAGGAATAAAGGAACTGCACATATAAATGGAGAATTAATTTTCAGGATAAGTAGGAAGTCCAAGAAAAGAAGACTGATAAAGTAAAATATTTTATACAGTTTTGTAATGTACTTAAAGTTTAATGAGCTTATTAAGTACTTATATGGCTTTGAAACAGTAATTTTGATATTACTTTTATTTCTGTAATAAAACATCAAAGTTCAACTAATATCCTCTGCCTTTTTGTCTTGCTTGGAAGGTGTCCCAATATTATGATTAAAATACATGATGTTCCAGTCCATCATATTCTACTGTTTAAAATTCTAGCATGATGCCCCCTTCCAGCTGCAAAGAAATTCTTATCTACCACCAACCCTGGAGCTTTCTCCCTGCTTTAACTGGGATTTGGTGCTGTTTAGTTTCAGAGATGGAAAAAATGATGAGACTTTGTTATTTTCATTTCACTGAATATTTTCAGACTTAATAAACAGCCTTACTTTATACACCTGCATTTGTAAAATGACATGTCCCATTTAGCTAACTATTATGGCTGCTGTTAGGTACTTCTTTGAATTTTCACATACCTCTGCTGCCACAGGAATGGTTCTCAGCTGCAGGCTGTGGTGATCGGGCATGGATTCCGGGCAGCTGGAGGGTCGCCAGCCTCACTGGTTCCTCTTCTGGGTTCTGAAATTTGCTTCCCCAGGGCCAAGCAGCTCCTGAACAAGGCTTCCTGTTGCTGCCTCACCATCCTCAGTGGTGACCTGGTGTACAGCCCAGGACTCATGCCAGAGGCAGGTGGGGTCCTCCCTGTGGCTGATCCCACACTCACTGTTACCCTGGAAACAGGCAGCCCTGCCAGTGTGCTACACAGTATTTCCAATTCTGAAGTTTATTCACACACATGTGTGCACAAACACACACACACACACACAGAGATCAGTATTATTGCATGTTAGTCTTTTACTTTTATTTCTGTAATGAAACAGCAAACTTCAGCTCATATCCTCTGCCTTTTTGTCTTGCTTGGAAGGTGATCCAATATTATGATTAAAATATCTGATGTTCCAGTCCATCATATTATACTGTTTAAAATTGTTGCAGCAAGTTAATTTATTTTAAAGTTTGGAAATTACAGGTTCATGTCTAACTTGATGTTCCATTTTCTTTTCTTTCCACATTTATATTCACCGTGTCCTCACCCAAAATAAAAATTGACTATCAGCAAATGCTCATTTTATATATGACATTTCATATGTGTCTTTTAAATTTGGGTTGCATTAAAGTTCTGGAGTCACAAAGTTCTAAAGTTGGATTTTTGAGACTAAGAAGTTGGTTTGCCAGCCTCTCATCATGGCAATGTTTTGTTCTCAATAAGTTTTGAATTTTTTAAAAAATTGGGACTCAGTATTTTGTTGATGTGTATAACTCGTAGGCTTGCTTAGCTTAGATTTTAAATTATTCCTGCATGAGATGTTTTTAGTATATTCAGCATGGATTTGCCTGCTTTTCTTCATATTCCTGTGAGTTGTGATTATTAAGGTTCTCCTGATGTTTAGGGTTTGCAGTCATTCTTAGATGAGAGAAGCCCACTGACGGTCTTCAGTATGTTGTGAAGAAAAGGACTCAGGGTAGTGTCATAGGGAAAAAAAATATATATATATATATTCTCTCCATTGTTTTCCTGGTGTTTTGGTAAAATATAAATAATGTAAAATTCACCACTTTAATAACCATTTTTTAAGTCTATTGACATGGAGTACATTCACAGTGCTGTGCAACCATCTTAAAAAAATGTTCTTTTATATGTAGTATTTTCAATGTGTTTTCTTCATTTAAAAATATATAACTTGAAACCCATCTCATTTTCAAACACTCTTCCCTGTTCTTTTCTTTCTGGCTGAATAATAGGTGGATCATCATTTATTTAACCTTTCCCCTGCAGGTGGACATGCAGATCGTTTCTAATCTTAGCAGAAATGTATTGAATAATTTTATGTAAGAATACCTGCAGGACCGACCTTTGGAAGTGAAATTTCTTGGTCACAGGATATGTGCATTTATATTTGACAAGAATAGCTGTTTTTCGTAGACATTCTGGAATCCCTCAGTGCAGGCTGCACTAAGGAATACCCTTACAGGCACCCTTGTCAGCATGAAGGGGGTAACAGCAACCACTTTTACCTTTTCTCTTCAGATAAATGAAAAAATAGCCTATTAATATTGCTATTTTCTAATTTGCTCTTTAATCGACGAAAAAGTTTTAATTATTGTAGTACTTGGGAAATGCAGAAAATCACAAAGAACAAAACAAGAGTTAGCCAGATTATTTCACCTGGGGATAACCTCTACTAATACTTTGGGATACATACATGTACATGCATATATAAATGAATTACGTTCTGTTAACAGATTTTTATGGCAATAATACTCTCATGGTAAAAAATATAATTACACATTTATTATAAAACCAGAGAATCCGTGTAAGTATAAAGCATTGGTACTTACATGGAATTCTAAAACCTAGAGAATGTATATACAGATTATTAACCTGGTTTCATTTCACATTAATTTATCTTAATTCAGGTAACTTTACATCAATTGATTCTTTCAGTGGTTGATGTGAAGATCTTTTAAGAATTAGTGTATTTCCTTCAACCTGCCTGTTCATGACTTTTATTAATTTTTATGTAGGATAGTTTGTCATTCCTCTTCATTTATAAAGGCTTTTTGGAGATATGTTTCATATTGCTTGTGAGAGCAGTTACAAATATTTGACCCACTTTGTCATCTGTATTTTGAATTGTTTTACTGCTTTTTATGATATCAAATTTATCAAAGTTTCAAATACTTTAATAGATTCTTGGACTTGAATAACAGATGTTTCCTCTTTGGAATTCATAAATATTTACTTTAAAATTCTCTTATGGCTACTTCTGTACTTTTGCAGTTTCTTTATGTTTTGTAAAGTAGACAAATATCTTATCCATTTGAAATTTATCCTGGTATAAGGTGAGCACTATGGCTACCCAGCTGTCCCAATACTCTACCCCCCTATTGACATGTCACCTTTATTAACTTATTTCCACCATTATTTACTTTATACTCACATGTACTTAGACCTCTTTCCTGGCTATTAAAGAATCAACTTCTGTTTAGTTCTAAAGCTATTTTTTATTTTATTGGAACTGTGCTATTTTTATATGTTAACCTAAGGAAAAACAACATCCTTATAATGTCTCTTAGCTGTCCAGGAATAAGGTACATTTACCAAAAGACTCAAGTTTCTATTTCCTTCAAATAGTATTTTAATATTTTCTTCATAGAGGTCTTGTATGTTTCATTCTTACTCTTCGTTCTTTTGTATTAGATATTTTATGCTTAGATAGTCTTAGATTTGCCCTTAGATATTTTATCATTTCTGGACTTTTCTGAATTTATATTCTTTAAAAATGATCTGTGCATTTTAGCCAGACCCGCATGAAAATTAATTACTTTAAAATTTTCAACTTACCTGTATTTGGTTCAATTTTGGTGAATCCCAGTTCTCCGGACACAGATTCATTCATGAGACAGACTTTCATTCTTAATTCTCAGGGCATTGTTTTGCTGCCAGCTGCCTTTGTTGGTATGCGCCTTTTACTCTCCTTCTGAGTCTTATTTTCCTCATCTGTGTATGAAGGAATTTGGATCAGATTTTATCAGAAGTCTCTCCAGCAGCTCTGTCCTTACTGGGTCTGATGTGATTAGCCTCCTAGAGGGTTAATACCTGCCACACAAACCCTCTTGGTGCCAGCAGGGCCTGACTCCAAGTGGCTAAGGACTGTCTGAGCTTTGGACTTTTAATCCTTTGTGGTGAGGCTGCTGGTCTACCCTCAGGGCCATGTTGGGAAGCTCACTGTGCACCTTCCAGAGACACCCATTTCAGGGCCCTAGTTTGGAATTGCTTGAAGTAACCCAGTATCTCCTTTATCTGCTTTTCCTCTCCATTCTCTACTGCATGTGGGTTAAAGCAAGGGTGATTTGCACTCTTTGCCCTGAGGCTTACTATCCTCAGGCCATCCATACATGTCTCCCAGTGCCCCCTCGTGTCCGCTCCTTTCTTTTTCTCTCTGGCACCTGCCCCTCTTCTCCCCATCCCCTTAACCAGGGAAGGCAGTGGAGCCTACGGGTTAAAGAACTAGCTTTGCAGGTAGCCAGGCTTGTGTTCTGAACTACCTTTGCCTCTCTTCAGCTGCATGACCAGTGTTAAGGTTTAGGGAGAATAAATGCAAAGTGCTAGCACATGGTTACTGCAGGACAACAACATCAGAGCGAAGTAGCTTGCCTGTTCGTAGTGTGGTAGCCTCTTAATATGTAAAAGCTATGTGCCAGGCTCTGAGGTAGGAGCTTTTATACATGACCCATTGTTCTTCTCAGGCATCCCACATGATCCTTGGACTAGTATTCCATTATGCAGAAAGCAACACCTAATCCCAGGTTGAGAAATGATCTGTGCAAACCCCCACAGCTAATATTGTGAGCCAGAATTCAAACTCAGGTCTGTTAATCTTCTTCTAAAGTCTTTCTAATTTAATTCACTAATTTGAATGTAGAGTCACACGTGCCTAGTGGCTGTCACTGGCCATCACAGTTGTAGGCGAGGATTCGCTTCTCAGCTCATGGTAAGTCAGCTGCGAGTGGTAATTCTCCACTGTTCCCTCTCCTCACAGGTAGGACTTATATTTGGATGGAGGATACGTTCTGAATTTAATTTTTATTGCTTCTTTAATTCTACCTGTTTGAAGAACGCCAGTGCTGGCAGCATGGGTTCTGCATGGGATTTCTGGAAGAAAATGTCCCTGAGAAGTTCACCTGTTATGTTTGCCAAGACCCTCCAGGTAGAGATTTCTGGAGTCAGAGATATTAATACTATGTAGCCTTTTCCTTGGCACAGTGGTCTGTGAGGCAACCAGTCTGTGGTCTTGAGATTCATTTCTTCAGCATAGGCTACACCCTGATTCCTCACCTTTGTTGCTAGCTCCTGGTGACTAGATACCTGTTGCTAGATACCTGGTGCCTATCCTGAATTTAGGGGTAAGAGAGCACATGCGAAGAGCTTCACTGAGAGCAGAAATTGGTGGAAACTCGTGGCTTTTTTGCCTGTCATGTATAGAGACATACGCCTTCCACACAGTCTGCCCGCACTTCTCTCTCTGTTCTTCCCCTAGAAGTCCTGGTTTTTCAGCAGGTGATCTGGGCCTGGAAAACGAGTCTGGAGTTTGTGTCAGTCACCACCCCATTTGTGGCACTGTGTGATCTCAATTTTTAAAAACAAACACCTAACCTTTTCTCCTTTTGCAAACTCATTTTTCTGCGCGCGCGCGTGTGTGTGTGTGTGTGTGTCATAACTAATCTCCAAAACTTCATAAAAGTCTCCTTAAAGCAAATTGAAGGCTTCAGAGGAATTAGACTCAAAATATCATCAGGAGGTCTCTTCCAAAATCTCAACTCATAGGTCTGTGTACATATTTGTATAGTTTTCATAAACATTTATCTATTTTTCCAATTTCCTATTGTGGTAAAACAACACCCAACATTTTAAAAATACAAAATAAGACTTATTATTCAAAATACTTTAATTTTTTTAATGCACAGAAAATTCAAATGTACATTCATAGTTATTAAATATGTTGATAATGAGCTGTCACTACCACTATGGATTTCTAGAACTCTTTTCACCTTGTTTACAAAGAAACTCTATACCCATTACAGAATAACTCTCCATTCCCTTTCCCTGCATTCCCTGGTGACCACTCTTTTACTCTCTGTCTCTATGATTTTGATTACTCTAAGTACCACATGCAAGGGGAATCATACTGTGTGTGTGTGTGTTTTATTTCATTTAGTATAATGTGCTAAGGTTCATTCATATTTCACCATATTTCAGAATTTCCTTTCCACAATACAAACACACACACACACACACACACACACACACACACACACACACACACACACACACCCCGTGAGTAATACTGCAATGAACATGGCTGAACAAATATCACCTCAAAACCTGCCTTCAGTCCTTTTGGACAGGAAGTGAAATTGCTGTATTATATGATTATTCTATTTTCAGCTGTCATACTGTTTTCCCCAGCAGCTGCACCATATGACATTCCCACCAGCAGTGTAGGAGGGTTCCAATTTTGCCATATCCTTGCCAACTATATTCTTCCTCTTTATTAAGTGATAGGCATCCTAACATGAGTCGATATCTCCACATAGTTCTGGTTTATATTTCCCTAATGATTGTTGAGAAGGAACCACTTTCTGTGTTTTGATTTTTTAAAATGTCATCTTTGAAGGTATTTCTGTTTGGGTCTTTGCCTGTTTTTTAAGTTGTTTTATTTGTTCTTGTTGAGCTGTCAGAATTATTTATATAATCTGGATATTAACACCTTACCAGATTTATGATTTGCGAGTATTTTCTCCCATTCTTCAGGTTGTCATTTCACTGTTTATTATGATTTTTGATGTACTCAAGTTTTTGAGCATGATAATAGTGCCGTTTTGTATATTTTTGCATTTCTTGCCAATACCTTTTATCTCATATGCAGAAAACTGTTGCCAAATCCAGTATCACCAAGAATTTTTCCCCTGCCTTTTTCCAGGAGTTTTACAGTTTCAACTCTTCCATGTAGGTCATTGATCCATGATTTTTGCATGTGGTGTAAGAGTAGGCCCAGCACCATTCTTTTAGACTATTTGCTGAGTAGACTGTTAATTTCTTTCCACCATTGAATGGTCTTATCACCTTGGAGGAACATAATCTGGCCATATTTGTGAGGGTTTATTTGAACTTGCTATTATGTTCTCGTGTTCCATTGTCTATATTTACAATAACAGCAACTTGCTTTTTGATTTCTGTAACCTTGCAATATGTTCTGAAATCTGGAGTTTTGAGATGTACGTTTGAAGACATTCTGGCTCCATCGGGTACTGGGCTCTCTGGTTTTGCATCTGCCAGTGGAGAAGGAATTTTCAGTATTTGATTTTAAGCGTTTGTTGGGAATTCCTCATCCCCAGCTACCCCAGCTCCTGCTTCCTTTATAGTGCCAGGGGGAGGAAACATGAGCTTACCTGATCGGAGGGAGGTTAGGTCAGGCCCTGGGGTCAGATCTGGTCAGCCACACTCACTCAGCACATGGGTCGAGGTGGGGGGCGCCTACAAAGGGGAGAAGAGAGGGCCAGGCTTCCTGTCCAGGAAGCCAAATCCCCTACTTCAGTGACTGTCTACACCAGAAATGTTAAGGGGGCAATTTTTTAGGCTGTAACTCAGCAAGGCCTGCTGTTTCCCCTGCTAGCATGGATCCTCATGTGGTCTTTCTTGGTAGTCTAGTCTGAGGCCTTACCGTCAGTCACTTGGCTCTGTACTTTCCTAATCTACCTCTGCGACCGTGCCTGGCGTATGGCCAGACCAGCTGAGATCTACTGGTTCCAAGCCAGTGAGGATCTCCCAGAGCAGGTTTGACCCGTGCAACTACCTGACTTCCTCCTAGCTGGAATGGCAACTCCACCTTATCCTCCTGCCACTCTTCTACCATACAAGGTCTTCTGGGAGGCGTAGTCTGCCTAAAAACAATAACGGTTTTAGTACTTTTTGTAAACGGGAGGGAAATTTTCTGATGGACCTGTTTGGCGCTTTCGGTGCCTGCAAAGATCTTAAGAGCATATGTATTGTCTCTGGGGAAAAATGAGAGGAAACCATGCAGAAGGCCTTGGGCCCAGGGGCCACCCCGGCGCATCCCCTGCGTGGGGCCTGTGATGGGCCATCCCTGGGCTCCCCCACTGGGGTGTAAGGGACAGGTTAGGCCTGGTCGTGCAGCCCAGTCTGACTCATGAACCCAGTTGGCCTAGTCGCCAGCTGACTTTCCCTTTGTGTGCAGCCGCTCCCAAGGCCCCCTTCTCTGAGCCAGAGCCTCCCGTGCTTTGCCATGGGCTCGCGAGGGCCGCGCACGGGCCCTAATCCAGTGGATGGGCTGCCAAGGGCAGCGTGGCTCCCTTATCGGCGATGACGCTCCCTGACCTCCGCTGCTGTCCAGCAGCGCTCCAGCCTGGACAGACTTCAGGGCACCCCTGCGGAGACATGACCCAGTCGTGAGCCCCAGGAGAAGCCTTGCTTCACAAAGAAATGAAGCAAAGGTCCTGGTCAGGTTAAACAAGCTTTTGTTCAAGATGTGTTAGGAGAGGTGCAGGTTCAGGATACACTGAACTTCTGTTCCACAGGGCTCCACAGTGCAGGGGGCCTGTGAAGACAAACCCGCAAGGCTAAGGACAGCCAACTTATTTGTCAAAAATTGTGATTGGTGCTGTCAAGGAGTAACGGTGCTTGTTCATGGGGATTGCTAAAGGGAAATCACAGTCACAAATGCTGCTGGGTTTTTGAGAACCTGCAATGCTGCAGTCATCAGAATTCAGTTACACAGCTGCTGGAGAGATCGTGCGTTAGCAGAGTGTAAAGTTTAAGTTGTTTTGGAGTGAGGATGTGTTTGGTCCTGAGTCAACAATATCCCCCATTCCATTTTCACTTGCCAACGTGAAATGTGATTCAGTGTGAGTCAGAGTGAAATGGGAATGCAAATGTGATCCAATCTTGATTTCTGAAAACAAAACAGAAACAATAAATAAAACCACATGGGTTTAAAAGAACATATATGTTCTGATGTGGCTTTGATGATATTTTCAAACAATGGAATATGTTCTAGCTGATGATTTACATTTTAAACCCATCCCTTGATCATCATTCCCAGGACTGTTGCTAAGGGGAAAGTAAATAAAGAATAGCAGAATTGGTACAAAAATTGCATTCTTTATCCATTCATCTACTGATGGACACTAAGTTGCTTCCATATCTTGGCTATTGTAAGTACTGCAGTGCTAAACATAGGGGTGCATCTGTCTTTTTCAAACTGGAGTGCTGCATTCTTGGGGTAAATTCCTAGAAGTGGAATTCCTGGGTCAAATGGTATTTCTATTTTGAGCTTTTTGAGGAACCTCCATACTGCTTTCCACAATGGTTGAACTAATTTGCATTCCCACCAGCAGTATAGGAGGGTTCCCCTTTCTCCACAATCTCACCAACATTTGTTGTTGTTTGTCTTTTTGATGATGGCGAGCCCTACTGGTGTGAGGTGATATCTCATTGTGGTTTTAATTTGCCTTTCTCTGATGACAAGCGATGTGGAGCATCTTTTCATGTGTCTGTTGACCATCTGAATTTCTTCTTTAGAGAACTGTCTATTCAGCTCCTCTGCCCATTTTTTAATTGGATTATTTGCTTTTTGTTTGTTGAGGTGTGTGAACTCAGTCATAAGAAAGAAAAGCAGATCCTACCATTTGCAACAACATGGATGGAGCTAGAGGGTATTATGCTCAGTGAAATAAGCCATGCAGAGAAAGACAAGTACAAAATGATTTCACTCATATGTGGAGTATAAGAACAAAGGAAAACTGAAGGAACAAAACAGCAGCAGAATCACAGAACCCAAGAATGGACTAACAGTTACCAAAGGGAAAGGGACTATGGGTGGAAAGGGAGGGATAAGAGTGGGGAAAAAGAAAGAGGGCATTACGATTAGCATGTATAATTTGGGAGGTACGGGGAGGGCTGTGCAACACAGAGAAGACAAGCAGTGATTTTACAGCATCTTAGTATGCAGATGGACACTGTCTGTAGTGGGGTTTGTCGGGGGGACTTGGTGATGGGGGGAGTCTAGTAAACATAATGTTATTCATGTAATTGTAGATTAATGATACCAAAATTTAAAAATTGCATTTGAATATCTGATTAGAATATGCAAGAAATTGAGAACACAGGAAGAGGATCTGCAAAGTTCTGCAAGCAAGGGAGGCAGATTCCATTTCTCATCAGTTTTCCTCTGTTCTTCTTCATGAATAACAGAGTATAACACAATTGTAATGCTTGTTTCTTTCTCTATTTTCATGAGTGGGAATCCACTGTACATGATGCTCTGTACATTCTCCATGTGAAATTTATGGATACACCTTAGAGCATAACATTGCCACACCTCACAGGATTTCACGCATGTATGGATACATCAACTTCCTCCATCTTCCCTCCCCGTTCTGCCAAAAATGCCTAGGATCTATATAATTCCTGAATTTTCATTTCTCTGACTTCAACTTCTCTGTGCAATTTAAGTTACTCAATTGTAAAAGCTTTCTTCTCTGTCTTATACATATAGACCATATTCCCTTTATCCATTTCTTACTTGGTGAAAGCTGGGCCCAAATTCCAAGTTATTTGGAAGTTCCCATTTATTTCATGGGGTGAAATGGATTTCCTCTCAATGAAACAGATCTTCCCAAGTGATTTTTCTTTTCTCCTTCCTTCTATCACACCCCTCCCTCTCTCCCTCCCCTCCATTTATTTTCTTTCATCATTTTTTGCTGGAACAACAGTCATGCAATTGTATTATTCATATGGAAAATCCTGGTTTTGACAAGCAAGCTATGTATATAATTTCATGACAACAGCAAATATGAGACCATGGTTTTTCACTCTTGTGTACCTCATTCTCTTGTGTATCTCTGTCTTCACTACTGTTCCTGTTTCTGTACACTTGGGCTTCCAAGTTTGTTTTATAGGTGGTATTTCAAGTTTGTTCTCATTAAGATCATGTTATCTTATGGTCCACAGTGCCTGCCAAAGTGATTGGAAAATGATTAGAAAATATATTTCTCCAAGTGGAGTCTACACAGAAACATGCACTTGAATAAACAGAATTACTTAATATCAACTCGGAGCAAGTAAGGTTAAATATGATGAAGATAAATTTTAATTATACTAAGAAGAATATTTCACTACCATGCTGTTCATGTGCTCATTGCAGTAAAACATTGGTTGGCATGATTTTTTTTCTTTTAATTGAATGATATTCCTGTTTATGCTTCAAAATTCCCAGTGATGCCTATGAATATGATTGTATTGACCTAAATGAAATATCTCTATTTACCAGATCTTGTCATAAACACAAATATGGGCAGTCAATAAACAATATCAGTATCGTCCTCATGATCAGAGGATGACTAACTTGAGACCTTTAATTCTTGTCCACTCATGTGACTCAGGTCACTGCTTTTGTGGTGAGGCCCAGCAAGTCCCAAAAACCTTTCCTGGTTATCGGGAAGGGAGCTTCAATAGAGTCACTTCTTAAATACATTTTTTTACTGAGGTTCATTTTTCACTGAGGTTCATAGAATAAAATTCACAAATCTTAGTGTACAGCATGCTGAAATTTGACATGTGTATATATTCATGTAACCATCCATCACAGAGCCCGCCAAATTGATTGGAAAACGATTAGCAAATACATTTCTCCAAGTGAAGTCTACACAGAATGCAGATCAAGATATCAAACATGCTCACTGATACTTTCCCCCTTCACTTATTTCATCCTCCGCCCCCTCAAGTCTCTCCCCTGTGGCAACCAGCAGTATGTTCTCCGTGTCTGAGTCTATTTCTGTTTTGTTTGCTCATCTCTCTTGTTTTTCAGATTCCATGTATAACTGAGCTTGCAGTATTTGCTTTTCTCTGTCTGCCTTACTTCACTTAACATAATATCCCCTAGGTCTGTCCATGTTGTCACAAATGGCAAGATTTCACTCTTTTCTATGGCTGAGTAATGTTCCATTGTATATGTCCCGCATCTTCTTTATCCACTCAGCTATGGATGTACACTTAGGTGCTTCCATAACCTGGCTATTATTGTAAATAGTGCTATGATAAGCAGAAGAGTGCACTCGTCTTGCAAATTAGTGATTTTGTTTTCTGCAGGTCAATTCCCAGAAATGGAATTGCTGGGTCATATGTGAGTCACTTTTTAACATAGATTTCTAAAATAAAGTTCTATAGCAGAGTAGTTATTTATGAGTGGTGTCTCTGAATATCAGTAAAATGCTTACAAGTGGAAAAAGCAGATTATTATAATTTCTCTCAGTTCTGCTTGCTAGATATGGCTGGTGGGCCACCATTTTGTAACCAGTGATGATAGTTAAAGTATTTTATACCTAGAAGAGGCCATATAGATTCAGTACTGGGTGTTGCAAATAGGTAACATGGCAGACAGGTAACAGAATTCTGTGAGGTCAGGAATTTAGTGAGTTGGAGAGTCCATTCCCCATGTAAAGAGAAGACAATTAAGTTTTAACAATATTTTAAACCAGATACCATGTGGGTAAAATAAAGCAGTTTTCAAGCTCAGTTTGGCTCATGGGGGAAGTGTTTATTACCTCTGCCAGCCCATCCTCATTTCCAACCACATCTCCTGTGCATTTCACATTTCAGCCACATCTTGGGCTCTCTGAACTGGTCCTGCCCTTTCTTTGTACATCTTTATAGCTTTTTTATAGTAAGACTTTCTCCTATAGCTGTGAAAATACTTTCCTTCTCCGCCATATTATGAACTGCTTGTGAGCAGAAACCCTTCCATGTAGAATCATCCATTGTGACATGGGAGATTCTGAGGATGAGTTTTTATCAGAACCAGGTTTCCAGCAGTGGCTGTGTAGGCTATGAGAAGTGGAGAGGAGCTCTTACCTTGCCTCTGAGGAAGCTATTCATTGTTAATATAACTGAATGATTGGGAAAGGATTTATGGTCCTACCCTTGAAAGACAAAGGGGCAAGTTGTGCCATTTGCCAAATCAAGAACCATGAACAGATATAAGGTGTCTTATTCTTGGCAGGTCCTGAAGAAGGAACTGCTGACGAGTGTCAGGAGCCCTGGGAGAGGCTGATTTGCTCTCAGGCCTAATTCCAAATTCCGAGGGAAAAGATTGGATGGCCCATCTTGGATTAGGTATTCTTTTAGGATGCTAGTGCTACTTTAACATATTGCTGCGATTCAGTGGTTCAAAACAAAACAAATTTATTAATCTTAGGGAAGGGAGAAATCTGGCAAGGGTCTCTGTGGGCTAAAACCGGGCATCAGCAGGACTGCATTTCTTTCTTTAGGGTCCTGAGAATAATCCATTGCTTTGGCTTTTCTAGCTTCTAGAGACCACCCACGTTGCTTGGCTAACAGCCGCCTTCCTCTCATTTCAAAGCCAGCAACGATGATCTCTCTGACCATTTTTCCCTCAGGTCCAGCCGACTCTAAAATTCAGGCCCTCTACATCGCCCCTCACTGCCTGCCATTCTTTGGGCACCTTACTTTGTGAACTGAAGTGAAGGCCTTGACTTTTAACTAGACCTGCTCCGGTGAATGTTTTAACTGCCTCCTGGGGAGGTGCCCCGTTTGTAGTAGCTGCCAGTTTCCATGGCACAAGCACTCCCACAATGGCAAGATCAAGCTGCCGCCATGATTTTAACAGGCTTGAAAATACAAACTTCCTGAACATGTTACCACTGTTCCAGCATACCACTGCATTTAGTCCTGTTATGTATCACCTTGTTCAGCTCCACCCAGCTTGCTGTTGACTGTTGAAAACAGAGTTTCCACTTACCTTGTTTGCTCTCTTTCCCCTGGGACTTCACAAGCTCACAGTGGATATCACTGTGATGATCCGAGTGTGTAAAATGTTCCACCAAGGCCTCAGGGGATTCTGGAAATACCAGATCATTGAGACTGCTCACAGAAAGCACCCAACTTCTCCATCTGGGATGTAAGCAGCAGGGTTTAGCAGGACTTTGAGGGTTTAAGGGGGCCCAAAATATGCAACGTACTTCCCATTCCGAGTTCTGAACTGAGAAGACCAAAGATAAAGCAGATGGGAGACCCAAATGCCACTTTTATTAATGATGAGAATATACTTGAGGTGACGAGTGTCATCAAACAAGAGGGTTAACTAATACTGAAGCCCAGAATTAGACATCTTTACACACACAGTTGCAGACAGTGGCAGACCAGGGCAGGTCTCCACTGCAGTATCAGGCCTTTCTGCCCTAGACCCATGGCAGAGGAGGGCAGAGCAGAAGGTTTGCTCAGAGTGAAGAAGAAGAGATGTTCATGGCCAATTTCTCCTTCCAAATTCATGAAGATGTTTCAGTCACTCCTCAGTGTGGAAGGAGAGGAGCTAGGCAGTGTTCTTCTAGCAAATTACCTCCATGTGAAAAGCAATGGCAGGAGTGGGGAAAAAGCCATTTCCCTTCCAACGGTGATCAAAACAGACAAATCCAGGCATCACAACATACAGGGGGTTCTGAATACGTAGCACTTTCATCTTCTCCACCTTATTTCCTGTCCCCTAAAAAACTTAAGCAGAAAAGAATATTTTCAGGGTCCTACCTACTCTGGTGACCATGCTTTATAGATTTTTTAAGAAGATGCCAGTTTCAAATATTTTATTCCAACGGTAGATCACAAAGCCCTTGTAGCTCAGAAAAGTTGATCACCATTATGTTAACTTATTCTAGATCATCAAAAGTGTCTTCATTGCTGTTCAGGGCTCCATAGGTTGCCCAGCCAATACCTGGACAGTCTCTGCTCATTTTTCTATTGTACCAAGAGGGCCTAGATACAACCCCTGCCTCCCACTCCCCCTGCATCCAGTGATTCTCTCCATGAAATTTCCCTAAGTTGTTTCTGAAGTAGAGGGGAATGGGGGTGGGGATGGAGGAAGGGAAATTGGTCTTAGATTGGTTTGTGATGGACCAGCAGGTAATTTAACTATGTATGGCTGAGTTTAAGATACAGCAAGGAGTAGATTCTGCCTGAGGGCCCAAGGAAAGGAAGGTTATGCCGTATCTAAAGACATTGAAATTAATATGTTTGAAAGACACTGTGCTGGCCAAAGCAAACATGCCTGCAGCAGATTCTGCCCTTGGTTGGGCCATGAGGTGGGAAGCGATGGAGTAGAGTTGTAACCTAGGGTTAACTCTCAGGAAGGATATTCTGACTCATGGTGTCATGTGATGAAGAAGCGATGGACCCTGGTGGCCAGGAATCTTTGGTTACCAGACTTGGGTTTGGTGCGCAGGCAGCTGGAAGCTGAAGACCAGAGTGAGGCTTACCAGCTGTGGCATGTGAGGCTAGGCCTAATGATATTGCCCAGTCAGGGTGGACTTCAGGACAGCAGAGCCCCTAGAGGCAGCCTGCACAGGTCAGATGGCCACCAGGCAGAGAGCTGGGTGTCTGTTGTGCAGGGTTGCGGGGGAGAGCCACACACCAGTTGTCATCAGAGTATGTGAATCTGGATCTTTCTGAGCACCACTGCTTTCCTTCATTGGCCTTCCTGAGAAGCACACACAATGCACAAACTGTACATTGGAAGAGAGGACGGGGATCTGAGTTGGCGCTAGGGAAGGATATGATGTACACCTGGAGAGATAAATAGAGGGATCCTGGTGTGATCCAGGATGGTGGCATGGTGGCAGGACCTTGTTTGTCCCTTTCCTTTGCCCCTACATATATTTCCCTTCTCCCTGTCCCTTTATGTCCGCTTTCTTCACATCCCCCCTGCATCTGTTAAAGACAGGGAAGATTAGTTCACTTCTAAGACCTCTTAACATCTCCTCCTTCCAGACTTTAGGCAAGGATCTTGAGCAAGTTCTTAACCCCTCAAGTTCCAATGAGGCCTAATAATGCCTCCTTTGTCTTGATGTTGAAATGCAGTAAGATAAGGAAGATTCACCATGTGTGTCGTCTTAGAGGCACGTAATAAAGCCTGGCTTCAGCTATTCATTCCCTTTATCCATTTTTTTTTTGCTCTATACTTGCCCATTTGTTGTCTTCCTTTCCCTCTCTCTTTTCTCTCTCCACTCTTCTTCCTCTCCTTCCCCTCCCCACCCCCAGCTCTCTCGGCCATTGTCAATGCTGTTCCCAAGTATCATGCTGGGTTTGAGCTTTAGAGCAGAGGTGGACATGAGGGGGCCCGCTGGCAGGAGGCTTCTATATCTTCTTGCCTCTCCCAGTGGTCCAGGTACGAAGGAGGCTTCAAATACAGAATCGCAGGAGCAGTCTTGCTGATTCTCCTTCCTCTCCCCCATTTCTTGGGTTTTCAGGATAGAAAGCAAGGCCGAATCACATGTGATTCCATGGACTTTGTTGCAGAAGAGGTATGCATAGCTATGACCTTGCTACTTGGAATTTTCTTTCTGCATCATGGCCTAGAAGAAGTACCAATTGGGTCCTCGAACAGCTGGGTTCATCAGTATGGGTTCTGCCACCAACCCAGTGTGTCACCCTGAGCTAGCTACTTAGTTTCCTCATCTATAAAATCGCTGATCTCAGTGATCACTTCCTGTCCTGGCATTACAAGCCTGTAGCCCCCTGAACCTATTGTTGCTTTATAGCTGAGCAGAAGTGGCAGGGGAGAGCTGTTACACTAGATCCTTGTGCCAACAGCAGAAGGCAAAGCAAAGGATATGAGAGCTCCACACAGGAGTAATTAAGCAGGGTGATGTGGAAATCCCTGGCCTGCACCAGTATCTGGCTCTGCCCCAAACTCTCTGAGGAACTCTGTATACCTGTCCCCTACCTGGGTGTTGGATGGCCAGTCTGATGTTTGGCTGAGGAATTCCCTATATTTGTGTGAGACTTTGGCCTGTGTAACTTCCTCTTTGAATTTCAATAATCATTGTTATCTTCCTGTCTTCTCCTGGATACCAAATCGTGGGTTTTAAATTAATATTTGAAATTTAATTTCATTTTCTAGGTACTTACCTATTTATGGGGAAGATCTGAAGTTCTTACCAGTGTAGACCTGACTTAACTATAGCCCGGAGTAGCCATATTCGTTTTTCTTCCCAGGAAAGGAGGGAGAACAGAGCTTTGTAAGTGGTACCAGGACTGTCTATGCCACCCTGGACCATGAAGGTGTGGCCTGTTGTCCACCTCTCCTGGGCATGATGTAACTACTTGTGCCCCATTGTGTATAACACAGAGTGAAGTTGTTCAAATTCTTGGTTTTTTCATCTTTCAAGACTGGCTGTTGTCTGACACTGGACATTGATGGTTACGCAAGTTTTGCCTTCAGACAGGATGAACTAGAACCATAGAACTCTAGAGACAGGTCCGGCATCAGGCATAATGGAAAGTCCATCATACAGGCAAACCTATCAGCCTCTTGTATGAGTTGTGTCTGATCCTGGCTACAACCCAGAGGTGAAGGGTGGAGACCCAAGTTAAAAAACCTGACCTTTGAGTGACTGCTAATGGGTACCAGGTTTCTCTTTGGTTTCTCATTGTCATGCTGCAATGGTTCTAAAATCAGTCATGAGGATGTTTGTACAACTCTGAGAATACAAAAAAAAATCATTGAATTGTGTACTTTAAAAGAGGAATCACATGGTATGTGAGTTGTATCTCAATCAAACTGATAAACACACACACACACAGACAACATGCCTCTCAGAACAGCACTGGGATTGTGACAGAAAACTAAGGTTGCACAGTGGTAGGAGGGTAGGGTATCAGACCACACGGGGCCCCTTGGCTGTGACATGGACTTAATACTTTATCCTAAGTGGAGTGGGCACCCAGTGGTGGTGTTAACCACTCCAGTCCTAGTTCCCTAGCATGTGGGAACAGAGGGTGATTGGGCACATTAGCCTGCCCACTGGTCCAGGAGTCCTGGTTCGTGAGGGTTATCTAGCAGTCTCTGTTGGTTCTCTTCATACCTTAGTCTCTTGTAGCATGCCAGAGAATAGGCTGAGGCAGGGGAGGTCTCCACACTGCATACGAGGGTCCCACGTTGACTGGGGTTTGTATATCTGTGAATGGCAGAGGCAGCATGGTCAGTAGTTGGGGATACAGGCCTTGGCCTGTGGCAGGCAGATCCAGGTTATAGTTCTGTCAAATGGGTATAGTAATAGTGCCTTGCTTCTTGGGCTGGGGCAAGGGAGATGCAGGGAGATGATGTGTTTACGATGTGTATGCTAATGATGGGCACAAAGTAAGCCCTCCTTACATGTCCGCCACTGCTGTATGGGGAGTGGAAAAGCATAAAAGCAGGTGTGTAGGGAGTTGCCTGGCTGGGCCCTGGAAGGAACTGTTGGGTCCTCTGGGTCACTCTCACCCTCTCTCCCCAGAGTCACTTACCTCCAAAGGCCATTCAGATTACAGAGAAGAAGCCTTCCTGGAGGACATAGGAAGAGATCCTGGCCCTCTGTAACCGGTAGCATGCTCTGAATTTCTACCGCCATCAGTCAGAGCTCCTGCAGCTGCTGCTGTCCAAAATCATGTGCTTTGAACGGTTGACCCTGGGGCTGGGGCAGGGTGTGCTGGGAAGAGGCTGGCTGAGAAGGCCGTGCCAGGTCTGCTGGTCCCTCTATGGAGCATCAGCTGTGAATGGCCATGTGTCCTTTCCCTTAGTGCTCATTCCTGCCGTTGTAGCAGATTAGCCCCTTCATTTATTGAGTCTGCCCAGGACTATGGAACCCCTGAATCTGGGGAGGCTCTGGACCAATTCTCTCAATTTGCAAATGAGTAAACTCAGTCTCAGAGGGGAAAACCGACTCACCCTATGTCACCCAGATCATCGGCAGCAGAATTCAGATGTGAATCCAAGCCCTAAAAAGCCCTAGGAGGCAGTTACACTACATACAGGTAGGAACCAGGACAATGGTCTGTGAACCTGGATGAGAAAAGCGTTTGTCTGCATTCTCACTAACTTCTAACAGAAGTTGGTGGCTCCTGTGTCTGAGGAGTCCTGGCATCACTCTCTAGCTTCAAGATCAGCTGGATTCAGGAGCTCCATGTCACCAGGGCTTAGCATCTGACTGTCTGTCTGTTTCCATCTCTTGGTACTTCATTCACATAAGCCGCCTTCTCAGCAAGGCTCTCTTCTCACGGTGAGAGGTCTGCTTCACCTCTGAATTCCCATCTCTCCAGTTGCAGTCCATTGGAAAAGAGTACTTCTTCCCAGTCCTTTGAATTAGAGCCTTGGGACTAGTTGTTTCTGAACCAAGTTGGCTTTGCTGTAGTCATCAGTGTGGTGTTCTGAGGGTCTGAGAATAAGAAATGTTGTTTTCCCACAAAGTAAACGAGGGAGAAGATAGTGGGAAAAGGTGGCCCGGTGTCTGGCACCTAAAACCACAGATTTCTGCTACTGGAGATCTCAGTTCTAGTGCTCACTCAAGGGTGACTTGCTGTGTGCCCTTCAGCAAGCCTTGGGCTCGTTTTCCTCATCCCGGAGGTGTAGGTTGAGCTAGATGGTCTCTGTGTTCGTTTCTGGCTCCAGAACTAGAGTCTAGCCTTGAAGGATGCCTGCCATGATCTTTCATGCACGAAGTTTCATTACCTGGCTGAGTATGCCTGGCTCCTCCTATCTAGTCACTGCCATCTGGGCCATCTCCTCCTTCTCGTGTTGAGAAAGCCTCTAGAGGTTTGTACCCAAACAAGACCACAGGCTGCGGGGACTTTGAGGCTACTACTGACTGTTGCCTAATGCTGTCCTCACAGCATCTATCCTCGGATCCCTACCCGCAGGCGTGGGGAGGCCAGGCAGTGCTCTGGAGCTCAGAAGAGGAGATGTTGCTGTGGGCTGGGTCAGGGAGGGCTTCCTGGAGGAAGCAGGATCTGAGCTGAACCTTGAGCTGCTGAAAAATCTGAGCAGGTGTAGAAAGCAAGCTGTTCCAGGTAGGGCAAGCAGTGTGGATACATTGATGGAACAAAGGAAGGCTGTTTGCCCTGAGCAGAGGGTTGGCGGATCTGGTGAATCAGGAAGAAATGGAAGCTATCAGTGAGGCGGGGAAGGAGGAAGGGGAGGTCCTGCTGAGCTTGGAGGGAGGGAAACGGCAGTAGTTTGGAAAACATTTCACCTACAAAGGCCACTGGCTTGTCAGTGGAGACAGAAGTGGAGGCCTGCTGGAGACGACACACGGACTTTTATGCTCCCCACTGCCTCCTGGGTAACAGCTGCAGTTAGCCCAGCTTTCGAGGTCTTTTATGATTTGGCCTGGCCAAGTGTCTTCCTCACTGCTACCCCGACCACCACCCCATCCCCGTCTTCCTCTCTAATGGAGCTTACTGTTACTCCCTTGAACGTGGCATTCCAGCCACCTCTGTGCCTTTGGACGTGGTGGTCCCCGTGCCTGGGGCACTCCCCCACCTCTGCACCTGGCTCACTCCACAAGCCAACCTAGAGGCTTCTCTGGCCTTCGCACGCTGAGTTGAATGCCCTTTCTCTGTGCTGCGGAAGTAGCCTGTGCTTACATCTCTTAAAGCATTTTTAAACCTTAGGTACTTCATATACTTGACTACCATTTCAAGGACAAAATCTGTGACCTTTACTATTGTGCCTGGTAGACACGGTTGATATTTGTTTAACTTACTGAATGAAGTAAGGAAATGAAAGAATATTGAAGGAAGTGATATTTGAACCTAGCACACATAATGGATACACTCTTAGAATTACTGGGTCAAATAATCGATCCATTGTGACTGACTAGGCATTCAAAATATTGATACATCCTGCCAAAAACCCTCTCAGAAAGGTTTATTCAGGTTTATTTCATAATCCAGGCCTACTTACACAGTTTGGATTTATTTCTGTCAACATTACTTTTTAAAAAGTTTTGATTGTGTTTTATTTAAAGCTCCACTGATATACAATCTTTTGCAGGTTTCTCATGAACATTGTGGTTTTGACATTCACCCATTTTATCAGGTCCTCGCCTCTCATTGCAGTCACTGTCTCTGAGGGCAGTAAGATGCTATAGAGTCACTACTTGTCTTCTCTGTGCTGTACTGCCTTCCCTGTGACCTACCTATATCGTGATTGTGAATTACACTGCGCCTTAATCCCCTTCTCCCTCCCCACCCATCCTTCCCAACCCCTTCCCTTCGGTAACCACTAGTCCCTTGTTGGAGTGTGTGATTCTGCTGCTATTTTTTTTTCTTCATCATTACTTGTGATGCTTGATTCTAACACCAGATATCTGTATTTTAAATCAATGCTTTAGAGGTTTAATTTTCATCCAGTAAAAGGCACACCGTTAGTGTGTAGTTCAATGAATTTTGACGAACATACTGTAACCACCATAGTCAAGTTACAGAACATTTCCACCACCCCAGAAAGTTCCCTGTGCTCCTTCCCACTCAGTCTCTCCCCTTCCCCCCCGGCCCTCAGCAGCCATCAATCACTAAAGGTATATTTGTCTTTCCTAGGGTTTCATATAATGGAATCATACAGTATGGATTCTTTTGTGTCTGCCTTCTTTCACTCAGCATAGTGCTCCCAAGTAGTAGGTTTACTCATTTTTTATTTCTGATTAGTATTCTCTTGGAGATCTTGTTAGTAACTATCATAGAGGGCCCATTACATGCCTGGTATTCTGCTAAGTAGAGCACACACTTTATCTGTAATTCTTACAATAAACCTACTAGGGCTCCAAGAGCTTATATGACTCATCCATGGTTCTATGTCTGGTCATCCATTTATCTTTTTATTGCTGCCCTGTCCCCAGTCCTGGTCTGAAAGCCCAGACAAGTGTGATCTGTTAATGGAAATACATGAGCTAGGAATCACATAGACCTGAGTTCAAATACAAGCTCTGCTGTTCATTTATCGGTTATATCTGCATATCTTAAATGAAGCCAGTGATACTCATCAGGATGTAATGAATGTAAAGGTTCTAGTGCAGGCCTGGCACAAAGGGAGAATGTGCAGAAATCAAGTGTTTTTCTATTCTGTTTTCTTAATTGTCTCATGCACCAGACTAGCCATGTGAGTGACTGTGTGTGTGTGTGTTTATACGTCCAACTACCACCACCATAATCCTCATATATGCAAAGACCCACTAGTGTGTTTTCCTAACAGACCCTTTTCTTGTGGACAGAATTAAGGAATTTCAGATCAATTTATACCCTGTACAAGACTTAAGCTCTCTAAAACTTCTGCATCTTCAGAAAGCCTGGGAGCTAAAGGGGACCAACTTCAGCAGGAAGATTAAAGCCTCAGAAAATTGTCTTCCAAAGACCTTGGGCTCAAAAGTCAAGTAAGTTCAGCTCTTAGCAAACGAATGGGTCCATTCTCGTTGAAAAGGGGGATATGACTTACAGGGCAGAATATCCAGAACTCTGGGAAGGGGCTGGATATAGAGGTTGGAATATGTGTGGAAGGCAGCCTACAGAGGTCCTAGTTTGGTATCCAAGAGCTGCATTCCATACCTCTAACTCACAGGGCCACTTTACGAGGTCAGCTTCTTCCTTGCTCATGGAACCCACTTGAGGAAGAAGGGGGAGGACGTGTCTTTTGTCTCTGATAACTGTCCATGCGGCACTGGGCCTTTGTGCCTCAGAGGCTCTTCAGAGAATTCTACCCATCTTAGGGGAAGCCGTAAATAAGAGTCCGGGCTCTAGAGTCAGTTCAAGCCATGACCAAATCCTGGCTCGGCTGTTTATTTTAGCTTTGTGTCCCTGGGCAGGGGTCTTGACTGCTCCAAGCTTTAGTTTCCTCATCTGTGGATAACAGTATCTTAAGTGTCAGGGGTGTTCCAAGCCAGCAATCATGACAAGTATAGCTGACATTTAGACATTTATTGAACACTCTGTGCCTGGTACTGGGTTATCTAATTTTAATCGTCATTATAATAACCCTGTGAGGTAAGTACTATTATTATCACTACCATTTTTAGGCAAGAAAACCAAAGTACAGAGAGTGATTAAGTTACTTGTTTTAGGTCACACAGGTAGGAAGTGGCAGAGCAAGGGATCAAACCTGAGCAGCTTGTGAGCATCATCCTGTTACTTTGTCAGTTGTCATGATGGGTACAAGGTGGATGCACAAGGAGGGCTGTGCTTTCCTCAATAATGAGCATCCCACGACTACTGAGTTCTGTTTTTCTCTGATGGGTATTCTTTCCTAAGGAACCTGTGCTTGAAATTCCAGTTTCAGATGTTCTGATGTAAGTAAGAGTCAGAACAGACCCAGTTTATTCGCAGTAAAGCAGGAAGGGAAAAGGGACAGGTTAGAACCAAAAGTAAAAAATAAAGGACATGCTGGGAAATGGCCACCCATATGTATTTGCTCCAGTCAGCTAGAGCGTCCGTCACTCCCAGCAGCCCCGCCCCCTCCAACGCCTTGGGCGCCACGGGTGGTGCCAGTATGCGTCTGGGCAGAAGCAGAACATAACCCCGAGCCAAGCCCCAGGCCGCCCCACAATCCCACGCAATTTCCCACACCCTTGCTTGCAGAGGGGCGCTGGTGCAGCACTTCTGTGTTCAGAATGAGGTCATCGGCATGGAAATGATTGTGAAATATGGGCAGTGACGCTGAAATCCCTTCCATGTGATCATTAACAGCTCCATCCCCAGGGTCCTGTGGAGAACGGTCCCATGCCTTTCCTCCCTGACACCCTTTTCCCTTCTCTCCCTGCCACACTGCCCCTCTGTGAACCCCGTCTCCTGTCTTTCTGCCCACGTCCTTGCGGCTTCCAGGGAGTGCTAAAGCTGCCGAGTCACGGTTCCCAGAGCAGGCCCGGCAGCCCACCACTGCCACAGCACCCCCCAGACGTCAGGGTAGGCGGGAAGCGCCTCCCTCTGCTTCCTCAGACCTACCCCTAGTTCTCTCTTTCCTTCTGTCTGCCAGGGAACAGGGCAACTCCCCAGGAAGGGCAAGGCATATGGGGCCTTGGCAGCACACGTGTACTCCCTGCAGGCCTCACTCACAGACACTGGCCTGTTCCTAGAATATTAACAGCCTTTTCACGAAAAACCTGGTAGGTAGTCTTGAGAGTCTGATTATATATCAGAATTCTGAAAAGACAATGCTGACAACCAAGAATATTATATCCAGGTCAATGGAGGAAGGGAGAGAAAGACTAGGAAAGCTACAAGACAGAAAGTAATAAAAAAGCAATACTACTTCTTACATATGTTAATTAAATATGTATGTGGAGTAAATGACCTAATTGAAAGACACACAAAGATGTTTAATATTTTCCAACTATATTCTACCTAAAAGCGAATCGTTTTTACTTAAATAAACACTTAGGATAAACATAAAATGAAAATGAGATCCCATGTAAATAGGAACCCGTGAGAGTAGGGCTAACCATATCTACATCAGACAAAATAGATTATACACCAAAACCTTGTCACAAGGAACAAATGGTTAAAATAATATCACATTAAAATTATCATTAACATGTATATAACAGATATTTGTATTAGGTACTATAAGTACATTATATACATAAAGAAAATTGTTTTCAAGAAGTCTGAAATAATTTTTTTCTATTGCAGATACATCATAAGATTGGACCCATACTGTAATAGTGAATATTTTCTATTATTTCCTGGTAACGTATAAACAGAAAAGCCATTTTAACAGCAAATAGATACCTTTAATTCTTATATGTAAATAAATAAGCCTTAAACCATACAGATACATAAATTGTTTTGCTATTTTCCTTTAAAGGTTTGGATATATTCCTGCTCTTTCTGAAAATAATTTGTTCCACACATAGACAACATGAAACGTATCGTAACAGAGGATAGATAGCAGAGTGTATGAAATAACACAGTGACTTTTAGATGATTAAGTACATTGTAGATAGCGGCAGTTAAAGACAATTTTACTCACAGAGGAGTATGCTTTAACTGATAATGTTGATGCAAATTTTAATTCTGCATTTATATTTTTAATATATTGCATTTATTCAGACACCAATGCTTATTCCAAGGACAGAACCATGAGGACCTTCTGTTCAGGTTAAGGCCAGTATTTTATGCAATATACTTCAGCTGGTTTGGGTTCTCCTTGTATTTTTCAATGTAGTCTCTGTCAGTTAAGGATGTTTTTGCTTCTTCAGATCAGGTCGCTATAAAATAAAGTATCAGGGTTAGTAAAAATGAAATCACGATATTGATTTACAAACCTCTCCTCAAATACACAAAACAACTTAACACAGTTTGCCTTGATTTTTCAGGAAACAATAAATTTTTAAAATCTGTAGGCTATCAGTAAAATCTAGAAATCCAACAGAAAAATTGCTAAGAATAAAACCTTAAAGCATAATGAACAGAATACAAATACATTTGGGATGTATTCTAGGTAACATTGACACTTTCAAATTCTTTAAAAAATTGCAGAGAAAAATTAATTTAGTTATTACCCAATCAACTGTTAAACCATAGGCTTTAATACTTAGGTATTAGGAACATGTGGAGTTTGAAACGAGAGAGTGACCTTATTTGGAAGGAATACTGGGAAAACAAATCCATAATTTACAAAAATAAAATGAGACATCTACTGAATCTATGAGCAAGAACTGGAGAGAGGCAAAGAATAAACGTATTTACTTAAAGCATAAAGCAAACAGCTTATAACATTAAAATAATAAAAATACAATGATAATGATACCATTCACAAGATTTATACAGCACTTAAGCACTCGAGCAACTCTTTTAACATGGTAGCATTAGGGTAAATTGGCTTTATCATTTTGCAGGAGCAAACTGATATTTAAAAGTAAAGAAAGCTGGACAAGATTAACAAAAAGAGATGAGATTAACGGGATTGGAATCACAGTTGACTACCTCCAGATTCTATAAAATGAGTCATAAATTTTACACTAAAAAGCCATGTGTTCTTTATCAATTATACAGTAATTATTGAGAATACACAAAAGTGGGAACTGATTTTCAGTTTATTCAACACAAAGCCAAACCAGCTGGAAATTATAATTACCACAGGAAAAAACATCAAGTGTCTAAACTAAAATAATCAAACAAAATAACAAAGTTTTAAAAATATTTTATATTATTGTAAGTAAAATTAATGGAGAATATGCCAGAGAATTGTTATACTACCTGTGAGACACTACATATAATGACTAAATCTAAGAGAAAAGTTAGACTGAAAGGGGGATATGAAAATTAGGTAAAAGGCAAATTGACAGGTAATTGTGAATTATTAAATTAGAAGCATTGCAAATAAAGGCAACTAACTATACTGCACTAAGGAAGTATGGAGTAGAAGAAAAACAAATTATGGAGGTACACTATAATATTAAAATTTTTATAGAAGATCATTTGTTTTCTTTCCTTTTTACTTCCACAGTTAGGATAGTCGTTGCCTACATTTATAAAACTGAAAAACTAACAATGTAACTATAGTAAAAAGTAAGATGAAAAGACACTGATGTTAAAAATTGAGAGAAATAGTGGCTAGGAATTCAATGTGATAACCTCCTCAAAATACACAGAAAAAGCTACAATATTTTGAATACAGAATCATCAAGACCTGGTGATGAAAAGATAACACTGAGAAGGATGAAGGGGCAGAGGTGTGATAGATCAGACTTCAAGGCTTCACCCCTGCCCGGCCCACAAAATGGATAAAAAGAATGGATTTAGGGGCGGATAAGAGCTGAAGATACCAGCAAAGTAGGCTCTGCTGATCTGTTCTGAGAAGACCAGACCCCACTGCACTGAACTTTGTAAATTAACAGGGATGGAGACCAGAGAGAGTTGAAGCACTCTAGGATGCTAAGACTCCTGTCAGCTGTCACCGATGAGGCATGCTGCATCGGTCCTACTGAGACACAACACAGAGGCAGGCGACAGTTCAAAAAATCTGCTGGTGTTGGAAAGGGTGCAGGAGCACAGCAGGTCTTATGGAGGAAGGGCAGGCATTTCCAGCCCTCCTTCAGCCCAACTGGCCAGATGCTTGCAGCAGCCAGTTCTGAAACCCTGCCTGCTGGCTCTGCCTATGCATTTTGCTGAAAACATACCCACTCAGCATATTCAGTTCATTAGTAGTCAGATTTTGCAGGAAGCCAGGCAAAGGGCAACCCCACACACAGTGCATCTCAAAAGAAATGCCAGCTATCTCACAACAGTGCAGCAGAGGAGAACCACCACTGCTGGCAGGCAGGAAACCTGTGGGCCTTGCCCACAGCCCATGAACAGTAGTTGTGGCTCAGCTACAACTGGGAATGGGGCACTGGTGAGCACGGAGTTTTGCATTTTTGGGTGTTGCATGACACACACTAAATAAAGCCTCTACTGGGAAGACATGGCTGCATAGTTGATCTATCTAACACAAAGGAGGAAACACAGAGAGAGCCAGATAAAATGAGAAGAGTGAGAGATATGTTCCCAACAGAACAATACCAACAAGTGCAAAATGAAATAGAGATAAGCAATCCTCCTGATAAATGACTCAGAGCAATGGTCACTAAAGGTGTTCACTGACTTGAAGGCTAGAACTCAGTATCTCAGCAAGAACTTCAACAAGAGAGAGAAAATATAAAAAGGAGACACTCAGAGGAGAAGAATACGATAACCACACGAAAAACACAATATAGGGAATGAACAGTAGGCTAGAGGAGATAGAGGAACGTAACAGTGAGCTAGAAGACAGGGTACTGGGAAGGAACTGAGCTGAGGCACAGAGAGAGTAAATAATTCTAAATATGTGAACATGGTATCAGAAGAGTGCTACATATCAAAATGAAATAATATTCACATAATAGGGATCCCAGATGAGGAGAGAGGCAAAGGGATATAAAGTTTATTTGCCAAAAAAACTGGCAAATTATTTCCTTATTTCCCTACCTGGGGAAGGAAACAGACATTCAGGTCCTGGAAGCCCAGAGAGCCCCTAACAAGCAGGACACATGGAGGTCCACACCAAGACACAAAGGAATTAAATTGGCAAAGATAAAAGACAAAGAGAATCTTCAAACCAGCAAGAGAGGGGCAGACAGTTACCTGCAAGGCAAACAGTCACGAAAGGCCATCAGCTTTTCCAGAGAAACATTACGGAGCACAAAGGAGCAGCATGAAATATTCACAGTCCTGAAAGGAAAGATTCTACCACCAAGAACTCTCCACCCAGCAAGGTTATCATTCAGGATCAGAGGAGACACTGCAAGCCTTCCTGATGAACAGAGGTTACAGGAATTCACCATCCCCAAACCAGCCTCACAATATGTTTCAGAACTTGTTCAGATGGAAATGTTTTTAGGTTTAAATGGTTTTCATTGGTGAAAGTAAACATACAGGTAGGGCGTAGCCCGTAAAGGTAGGGCAGCAATCACTTGTAAAGCAATTATGGTGTTCAGAAGGGAATAGTAGTAAAATCACCTATACACAAAATCAGCCAGGGATACACAAAAGATGTAGATTATGACATCATTCATACAGCGTGGAGGAAGATGAAGGAAAAATTCCTATGTGTAGACACACGAAGAATGAGGAGGAACCAATCCAAGCATAACACTAAAGGAAATCACCAAATCACAAGAGCTGGAAAACAACTAGCAAAATGGCATTAACAAAGTAGTTATCAGTAATTACTTAAAAAGTAAAAGGACTAAGCACATCAAACAGAAGACACAGTGTGGCAGAATGGATTAAAAAAAACAAGACCTATCTATATTTTGCCTACAAAAGACTCACTTCTGACCCATAAAAACATAGACTAAAAGTGAAGGGACAGGAAAAGGTATTTCATGCAACCCATATAGGGAAAAAACCAGAAGTAGCAGTACTTGTATCAGACAAAATAGACTGTTAAACAAAGAAAGTAACCAGACAAAGTAGGTCATTACATAACGGTGGAAGGCATCAGTGCAACAAGGGGATTTAGCAATTATAAATGTCTATGTGCCCAACATAAAAGCATCTAAATATATAAAGCAAATACAGGCCTACAGGGAGAAACTGCCAGCAACACAATGAGGTAGGGGACTTTTAACACCAACTAACACCACTGCATAGAACATCCAGACATAAGATCAGTAAGGGAACAGTGCCGCTGTACAACACATCACACCTGGACGACTTGACAGTAATATACGGATCGTTCCACCCAAAATTAGCAGAACACACAATCTTCTAAATTGCACACAGAACGTTCTCCAGAACAGATCACATATAGGGATGAAAAACATGTCTCAAAAAAATCTAAGATTGACATTCTATCAAGCATAATTTCAGACCACAATGTTATGAAACAAAAAGTCCATTACATGAAAAATAAACTGTGAATAAAACTCAAACATATGGAGGAGAAACAACATCTTTATGAACATTCAATTGATCGATGAACAGATCAAAGAGGAAATCAAAGAACAAAGGAAACCAATGAAAATGGAAACACAACTTGGGACTCTGGCAAATGTTCCAAGAGCAAATACAGTGCTGCCTCAAGAAATGAGAAAATTCTCAGATAAGCAACTCACAGAAGAACAAACAAAGGCCAACACTAGTAGGAGGAACACAATAAAGATCAGAACATAAAAAAAGGTATAGAGATTATGAAACTAATACAAAAAAAAAGCAATGACGCCAAGAGTTGGATCTTTGAAAAGATGAACATAACAGAAAAAACCCTCGCCAGACATTTCAAGAAAAAAGAGTGCATAAACAAGTTGACATATGGATCACAAATATATAAGATGAGAAATGGGAAGAGAAGTCACAACAGACACCACAGATGGTTAAAAAATACAGGAATACTCAAAGGCAATTTTATGCCAATAAACTGGATCCCCTACAAAAATGGGATAAATTCTCAGAAACGTACAATTTTCAAAGACTGACCTGAAAAGAAAAAGAAAATCTGAACAGACTGGTTACCAAGAATGAAATTGAATGTGTAATCCAAAAGCTCCAAGAACCAAAATCCTGGACGAGAGAGCCTTCCAGGTGAACCCTACCAAACAATTCAAACAACTGTTTTGTTGTTCCTTCCTTTCTTAAGTGTCACAAAATACAGAAAAGAAAGGAGTACTTCCAAACTCATTCTACCAGGTCAACATTAGCCTAATGCTAAAACAAAAGATTCTTAAAAAAGGCAAATGTCAGACCTCTAATTCCTGATGAACACAGAAGGAAATATATCAACAAAATATTAGCAATGTGAATTCAAATATATAATCAGAAGAATCACTGATCACAGCCAAGTGGGGTTTATTCCAGGTATGCAAGCATGGCAAAATATTTGTTAATCAATCAATATGATACGCCACATTAACAAGAGGATCAAAATACATACGATCACTTCAGAGGTGCACAAAAAGCATCTGACAAAATTCTGCATCTTCATGATAAACATCCTCAGCCTAATGGTAAGAGAGAATATACCTAAACAACACAAAGGCTGTGTATACGACAAACCCACAGCCTCCATCCTATTCTATGGCGAATAGCTGGAGGCTTTTCCTGTAAGATCAGGAACAAGTCAAGAATGCCCACTCTCACCACTTTTATTCAACATAGTACTGGAGATCCCAGTCACAGCAATCAAATGAGGCAGAGGTAAGTCTTAAAATTGGTGAAGAAGGAGCTGAACCATCACTGTTTGAAGATTACATGACACCATATAAAGAAAAAACTCCACAAGACTTCAACATAAAATCATGAGAATAATTGGATTCAGCAAAGTTTCAGGGTACATAATGAATACACAGAAATCTGTTGCATTCTTATGTACTAACTACACAGTAGCAGAAAGATCAATCAGGAAAACAATGCTCATGAAAATACCTATCCAAGACAGTGAAAGACCTGGACTTTGGAAGCTCTAAGACACTGATGAAAGAAACCAAGGGCACAAATAAATGGATATCTCTCCTGTGTTCATGGATAGGAAGAATTAATATTGTTCAAATGTACATCCTAGTGAAAGCAGTTGACAGATTCAGTGCAGTCCCTATCAAAATGCCAATGGTATTTTTCAATGAACTAGAAAACAATCCTAAGATTTATAGGGAAACACACAAAAAACCAAAAGATCCTAAAGAGCAAAAGCAACCCTGAGAAAGAACCCGTGGAGTGGGAAGATTGCAGAGAAGGATGGCAAGTTTGTCTTGCTCCCAACACATAAAGGAAGCAAGTAGAGCAACTACAACAATGAAAAAGACCTGAAAAATACAGAACTGACCAACTTCACAGGGTGATGAGGGGAATACCACACTGAGAAGCGTAAACTGGCAGAGCCACAATCAATCGGGTCTCCAGCCATTCCCCCACTGCAGCTGGAGGAAGAGGAATGGAACCAGGAGGGGATATGCACTCAGGAACTCTGCACACATGGCCCAGGAGATCTGCTGTGGGAGCATGAGTGCACATGGAATAGGGCTGTAATAGGGATGGACACCAGGGACAGGTCGAGAACTGAGGGAGGTTGTAACACCTGTATGCTTATGGAGGACAGGCATGCTCCACAGGTGGAAGAGAAAGAAGAATAAGAAAGTACTTTTATACTGTGTTTGAAAAAGAGCAATTACCACCTTAATATGGATTCCTGTATAATTAGGAAACTATGACTCTTACAATAAACACAAACCTAAAGTTTATGAGAGGTACAGGAAAATCTGGAATTGTGACTTCCAATCACAACAGTAAAGAAACCCATCAAGTAACAAGCGAAGAGTGTAAGACACAAAGAAAGGAACAGACAGCAGCTACAAAAAACAACCAGAAAACAATCAGTAAAATGGCAATATGTACATACCTAATAAAATTTCCCTGAAGTGTAAATGGACTGAATGCTCCAATCAAAAGACACAACGTGGCAGAAGGATAAGTACAAAGTACTGAGACACATCTATATGAAGCCTAGGGAGACTCAATTCAGCCCCAAGATATATACAGAATGAAAGTGATGGGATGTAAAAAGGAATTCCATGTAAATAATAGGGAAAAAAGCAGAAATAGCCATACTTACATCAGACATAATTGATTTCAAAACAAGGAAAGTTAACAACAAAGAGGACATTACATAATGACCATGGGTGAGTCCAACAAGAAGGTATAATGATTATAAAATCTATGCACACAACGCAGGAGCACCTAAATATATGACAAATAAATACAAACAGAATTAAAGGGAGAAATACACTGCAACTCACTCACTTTAACACACCACTGACATTAATAGACAGATCCACCAGATGGAAAATAAATAAGGAAAAGGATCTGAAACAGACATTTGATAAGATGGACTAAACACATATCTGCAGAGCATTCCACAAAATAGCTGCAGAATTCACAATTTTTCTGAAGGGAATACACAATGTTCCCCTGAACAGATCACATACTAGGCCACAAAAAGCCTCAATAAACTAGAAGAGTTTAAAATTTTATCAAGCAATTTCCAGGCCACAATGACATGAAACAGGAAATAAATTACACACAGTGAGCAAAAATGCCTAAAAGCACACAGAGGCTAAATAACATAGTTCTATGTGATCAAGGATCAATGACTGAATTAAAACAGAGATAATTCAATACATGGAGACAAAAGAAAAGAACTCAGCAGCTCCAAACCTGTAGGATGTGGTGAGGCAGTTCTAAGAGGAAAGCACATAGCAATACAGGCTTACCTCGAGAAAGAACAACAATCCCACATGAAGAATCTAAACTGAACACTAAAGCAACTAGGAAAGGAACAACAAATGACAACCAAAGTTGGTAGAAAGAGGGTCATAATAAAGATCAGGGCAAAAATAAAAATATACAGAATGAAGCAATAGAAAAAGAATCAAAGAGCTGGTTGAGAAAATAAAAGAGACCAATCCTTAACCAGATTTCTCCAGAGGAGAAAAAGAGAGTACATAAATAAACATAAACAGTAAAAGAAATAGTCATAATGGACACCACAGAAATGCAAATATTAGAGAATTTTATTTGAGAATATGTGCTAATATATTGGAGAATATAGAAGAAATGGGCAAATTCCAAGAAGAACACATCCTTGCAAGACGAACCCATGACGAAACAGAAAATCTCAACAGACCATTTAGCAGTAATGAAACTGAATGGTAATCAAAAAACTCCCTAGAAACAAAGGACCAGGTAAGCTGGATTCACAGCTGAAAGTTACCAAACATTTAAAATAGAGATAATACCGTCCTTCTTAAAGAACTGCAAATAGTAGAGGAGGGAACACTTCCAAATTCATTCTATGAGACCAGCATCACTCTTTAACACCAAAACCAGATAAACACACTACAAGAAAGAAACTTGTAGACTGATATCGCTTGAGGAACACAGATGCAACAAAACATTGGTGAAACAGATTTAAAAATACAGCAAAAGGATCATCCATCCAACCAGGTGGGATTACTGCAAAATTACAAGGATGGTACAATATCCGTCAATCACCATTACCCAACACATTAACAAAAAGAATAAAAACCACATGATCATCTCAACAGATGCCGAAAAGCATTTGACAAAATGCAACATCCATTCTTGGTTAAAAATTCTCAACAAATTGGGTACAGAGGGTACACACCTCACCATAATAAAGGCCATATATAACATACCCATGCTTACTATCATCATATTCAAAGACAAAAAAATTGAAAATTTCCAAGATATGGACCGAGACAAAGATGTCCACACTCACCACTTTCTCACCATTTCACGTAGTACCGGAGGTCCCAGTTATGGCAGTCAGACACAACTAAGAGATAAAAGGCATCCAAGCTGGTGAGGAGGAAGTTAAGCCTTCAGTATGATCACATTACATGGTATATATATATATATATATATATATACACATACACATACTAGTAACTGGATTCAGCAAGGTGGCAGGATTCAAAATTAATATATGGAAATCTCCTGCATTCCTTTATTCTGACAAGTAATCAAGAGAAAATGAAATCAGGAAAAGATCTGTACTTAGAATGGCTTCCAAAAAAAAAATCCCTAGGAGTAAACCTAACGAAGGAGGTGAAAGACCTGGGGGCCAAAACTGTTAAGACACTCATGAGAGAAATTAAAAAGACACAAATAAATGAAATATATCCTATGCTCCTGGATAGGAAAAATTAATATTGTCAAAATGATCATCCTGCCCAAAGCTATTGACCGATTCAGAGCAATCCCTATGAAAATACCAATGGCATTCCTCAATCAACTAGAGCAAATAATCCTAAAATTCATAAGGAACCACAAAAAGTCCCAAATAGCCAAACCAATCCTGAGAAAAAAGAACAAAGCTGTGGGAATTATGCTCCCTAACTTCAAGATCTACTACAAACCAACAATAATCAAAACAATATACTACTGGCACAAGAAAGACAACCACAGATCAATGGAATAGAATAGAGAGCTCACATATAATCTCAAGCATATGTGTGACAAGGAGCCTCAAATATACAATGGGAAAAGACAGCCTCTTCTGGAACTGATGTTGGGAAATCTCAGAAGCTACATGCAAGAGAATGAGAGTGGATTACTGACTACATAGCTAAAAGTAAGCTCAAAATGGAGCAAAGACCTAAATGTAAGACATGAAAACATAAAACCATTAGAAGAAAACACAGGCAAAATTCTCTTGAACACAAGCATGAGCAATGTTTTCCTGGACACATCTCCTGGCCATAAAAAACAAAATAAAAATGAACAGTGGGACCACATCAAACTCAAAAGTTTCATATAGCATATGACACCTTCAGTAGAAACAGGAAACCTACAGCATGAGAGACTATATTCATGAATGACTTATCTGGAATTGGGTTAATATCCAAAATATACATAAAGAACACCAGAATAACTAGTAACCAACCTTAAAAAAGAGGAAAGGAACAGATCCTTTTCCCAAGTAGTCATATAGATGATAACCCGGTACATGAAAAATGTTCCACATCTCTATCATCAGGGAAATGGAAATTAAAAGCACAATGAGATATTACTTTCCAGCCAGAATGGCCAATATCTAAGAGAAGAAATGACAAGTGTTGAGGAGGATGTGGAGAATTAGAAACCCTCCCACACTATTGGTGGGAAAGTCAGTTGGTGCAACCACTGTGGAAAGCAGTATGGAGGTTCCTCAAAAAACTAATAATAGGGATTCTATAGGGCCCATTCATTCCACTCCTAGGAATTTACCCACACAAAAGAATATCTCTGATTCAAAAAGACATGTGCACCCTTTTATTTATCACTGCATTACTTAAAATAGCCATCTACGGAAGGAACCATAGATGAACGGATGAACAAGATATGGTACATATACATGATGGAATATTATTCAGCCGTAAGAGAGGGAGAGAAATCCTGCCCTTTGCAACAAGAGGGTATTATGCTCAGTGAAATTAGCCAGGAGGAGAAAGACAAGTACCAAATGATTTCACTCATCTGTGGAGCACAAGAACAAACCAAAAACTGAAGCAACAAAACAGCAGCAGGCTCACAGAACCCCAGAAAGGTCTAACAGTTTCCAAAGGGAGAGGGACTGGAAGGGAGCGTGGGAAAGGAGGGGTTATGGGAATAAGGGGCATTACAATTAGCACACATAATGTAAGGTGGGGCACAGTAAGGCAGCATAGCACAGAGAAGACAAGTAGTGACTCTATAGCATCTTACTATGCTGATGGACAGTGACTGTAATGGGGAATGTACTGGGGACTTGATAATGGAGGGAATCTAGTAACTAAACTGTTGCTCATGTGATTGTGTATTAATGATACCAAAATAAAAAATAAAAAAATACAAAGTAAATAAAATCTGTGGTTCAGTTTTTAGTGTAACTACCACAAATCTATAAAATAACTGATCAAAGTTCTGAAAAATGAAGAGAAAAATTAGTAATTCAACAATTACAGCTATAGATGTTAATACCCTATGGAAGGATGTGTGTGTATATATATGGAGGACATATGCAAGATATAAAAGAAATAGAACACTCAGACAAAAAACCTGCAAATAAATAAAACATCTGAGCAACGCTAAAATTAACAATCTCTAAAAGAACATTCCACAGCCAACAGCAGAGTATGCATACTTCTCAAGCACACAAAGAACATTTCACAGGATAGATAGACTCCATCAGACTTGTTAGTCAGCAAATTTTAAAGTACTGAAATCAAACAAAGTGTATGATTTTTATGATACATTTTATCTCAATTCAATGGTGTTAAAATGGAAAAAGGGCAATAAGGGAAATTCACAAATGTGTTGAAATTAAACAAAATTCTAAGTAACTGTGTTAAAGAAAAGTCACAAGGGAAACTCAAAAGCACTTTAATGTGAATGAAAATGAAGATACAACACACTAAAATTTAAGTAATGCAGCTAGCGTGCTATTTACAGGAGAGCTGATAGTTGTGAATATAGTTAAAAGAAAGGTCTAAAAACAAAAACCCAACTCTGCTCCTGAAGACACACGGAAAAGGTCAATATGAACCTTAACCAAGTGATGAAAGCAACATTTAGCATGGAATTTAAGGCAAGGAGAAATAAGAAAAACAAATGTGAAAACTCAACTGGCCAAAACGTGGATCTTTGGAAAGAGTAACAAAATCAACAAAGCTTTAGCAAAAGTGACCAAGAATAAAAGTGAATCTCTCATTAATATAAGTGTCACCACAAAATCCATGTCTTCACATACATAAAATGCAGGACAGTATAGGTTATTGCACATAACCATATCAGGCCAAAACTGTTAGACCTTACTATCAGGGAATGTCTCATAGTAAGGCATTGAATAATCTGCTTTATGAATCACGGAACTAATAATCGTAATCTTCATTCCAAATACCTCTTGTTTTTGCACGAGGTTCCTTCCCTCTGTTGCACAGAACTTCCTTGTTTCTTTGGGTAATTTATTCTCAAAAGATTCTATGTAAATATAAGATACAATCAAAGAAACTCAGGTAAAATCTAGCTTTAGATTATTAGTTGACAATTCACTTCCATTTTGTAAAAGTTAAGAAATTACTCACTTCCAAATCAGAAAGCATATTTAAAAGTCTTTGAATCAAACATCGATCAACCGCCTCGCCATTTCTTTCTTTTTCAATCAACAGAAGAGTCCCGTGTATAGTCTTGCTCTGAATGTTCTGATCACACATTATGTGTGATTTAAATAATTGGATCCCCATGTCCCTATAAAAAAGGAACTGTCTAAATAAGTGGTAATTATAACCCCGTAAATTTCAGCTTGTGTTTTGCTATCGGTTGTGCTTTTAAGTAAATGAATAATCCACAGTCAAAGCAACATACAATTTTATATTAAACTCATCTGTCCACAGTTGGCTAAATTTTTCTTTGTTTCTTGATTGTCTAAAATAGATCTAAATAATATCTAAGAGTTAAGTAAAGTTCACTGAAAGACATATATAATTCCAATAAATAAAGCAGTATTTAGAATAGCTTTAAGGCTTTTAAATATTCCCATTTTAAGTTCCAAAGTAGTGTCAATTTAGTATAAAACACATGAAAAGTGATTTTCATAGAATGGGTCCTAGAAGTAGTATGCTTCATCAACAAGATATTTTATTAACACTAAGATGAAGGGATAAATTAACATTTCAATCTAGGATACCATGTGGTCAAATATAATTTTAAAGATATTTAAAATTTTATGATATGAATAAGTACAGATTTTGAAAGTTGTGTTTCTCTTGTGTATCTTCTTTCAGTTAGCACATATCAAACAGATGATCATTAAGTTGCCTGTAACAATTCTTTTAAAGCAATCACTGTCATCCTTACCAAATAGAATGTAACTCTGGATTCCGAAAAACATAAGTTCTATCTAGGAACAGAAAAATGTTCCTGATCAAGATCTGTCAAAAAGAAAACAAAGATAAAGCATTTACAAAGAAAATATTTTTTTATTAAATTATTGACCACCTGTCAAAACCTTATTCTTAAAAAAAGCACCTTACTTCTGGCATTTGTATATATTATTACCAGTTGCAAGATCAAATATGGGCAATAATACATCTCTTTGTCTTGGAAAAGTAACTTTACATTTTTCCCTCACTTTCCACACTATTTGTTCTAAATTCCTCCTTTAATAATAAATATTAGCAGAGATTAATGAACGTTTATTCATATAAAGATTATGTTTTACATAAAATACTGATATTCAACAGGGCTAATATAGTTTGCCTAACAAATAAATCTTGGAAAATCTATGAGTACAAGATTAGAAGACTGAAAAATGTAAGGAAAAATCTAAAGTATAGAATTGCAGGTAGAATATCAAGAAGAAACATAAATTCACTACTAATGCCAAGACTCTACAAACGTAAGCTCCTATGGCTTGTATTTGAAGACAAAACATTTAAAAAGACACTTATTAGGATTTATTATGAAGATATTGATATATGTAAGTTAACTGTAATTTAAACAAACACTAGAATGGTAGTCCTCAAATGTTCCTATCTCAAGTCCCCTTTTACTATTAAAAAGCACTGGCAAAACCCAGGAACTTGCACTAATTGGGTTATCTCTACGGGTATTTACTTTACTAGAAAATTAAACTGAGTATTCTGTAAGTACCACATTGAAGTAATCTTATTTAATAAAAGATAACTTAATAAAAAGAATTGTTTAATATATTAAATATAAAATAGTAACAAAAGATACAAATCTTAAGTTAAAATCAACCTCTAGAGATCCAATATAAAGCATGGTGATTACATTTGATACTACTACATTAAATACTTGAAAGTTGCTGAGAGGAGATCCTTCATGTTTTCACCATTAAAATTAAAAAGTAATTATATGAGGTGATGAATGTGTTAGCTAGCTAATGCCACCGTCGTAATCTTTCAGCCATATATAACTGTTATCAAATCATCACATTCTACATGTGAGACTCATATTGTATCTCAGAAAGTATTTAAAGAATTCGCACTGTGAAAAGAGACAGAGTACTAATATTTTAAACACACCTATTAAGTTCTAGAATATGCCTAAACATCTGGGGGAAACTAAAAGAGATACAAGAGGAAACCAGAATTGGATGGGGGGCTTGTAAGATCCTAGAAAGCAACAGAGAATTGATAACTCTTCAATTGTGTCTTAGAGAATGAATTAAGAACTTTCCAGGCTGGCAGATTAAATGCTGCATGGAGAAATGATTATAGGTGATATGCTTATTTCCCCTTAACATAGTATCTTTCAACTGCACACAAAAAAAACACCCACAAAGGTAAACTATGTTGTCACAGACTTAATTTTATGGCATGTTCACATTAGCTGGAAATGTTGTAAATAAATGTAAAAGATTATAAAATGTGTTTGTGCAATCAACATTAGGTGATCATTGTATTCATTAATATTGTTTTTAGAAAAAAATCTATGTATTTTTATTTTTTTGCTTGTAACTTAAAACATTCATGGCACCTGGGATAACTCCCTTGAGGAACTTTGCCCGGTGCCTTTGGAAGTGTTATGGGAAAGGGTAGGTATGCTGTCCAGGGAACTCTGGCAGGGAGCAGAGTTGTGGGAGATCAAAGATGTGATGCTGACAGGGTTCACAAGTCTTTATGTTGAGCTAAGACTATCACATTTTTACATGAGTATGAAAACCAGAAAGCTGTGATATGGCAGCCATCAATTACCAGAAAGGACACACCTAACTGGAAATAAGTGAGCACTGGGCTTAACAATTCCAGAAACAAACACCTAGTGCAACCAAATATGAAAGGCACCTCATTAAAACAAACAATAGTAAAATAAACAATTTCACATTTTAATTGATTTGGTGCTCTCCTTTTTGTATTTTCAAATTATAAGCTCCCACTAACTATTCCAAACAATAAATAGTTTAAACCCTAATCAAACTTCAGGCTTTATGTAGGAAACTGAGAAAAAGAACTGTTTTCAATTAATGCCAAACACTGAAGTCGCATCATTTTGTATTTACATATTTTTAAATAAATAAAAAATACATAAAATGCATTACAAATTTTAGAAGTATATTAATTGTATTAGTCCATATTATTCTAATGCTATATTACACCAAAACTGAGAAGCACACATATTTCACATCATATTATCAGTAGCAAAAAAAGAGTAATGCCTCCTATGGAATATCTAAAACATTTCCCCAACTCAGCATATTGCCTTTGATGTGGTTCCAACTCCTTTTCTGCACACTCCCTGGCACAATAAAACCTGATTATAAATCACTAATTTCAGAAACTATTTAATGAGATTCAGTTTTGTAATTTCAAAGTGATGTGGTTATAAATAACCTTACATTTTATGCCTCTTTGTTTGGCTCTAATAATATAAACTCAACTTTATGTCTAAAATTATGTTTTTAAAAAAAACATTTTCCAAATTGTAGGTGGACAAATCAACTACAATTTCAATTTATATAATTCAGAAAAAACTTCTATCATAAAAGCACTTCCAAATATGTTTTTAAACAAAGCATGAGTTAACTGCATGTTTTATTTTTCTTAGCTGGAACATTCTCACAAATTTGACAACATCCTTGCAACTAAAAACATAATTATTATACTCTACCATTTGCCTGCAATGATTTTGCCAGCATTGATCAATGTTCTTTATGAAAGAGTCACTATCCAAAGAATTCATGAGGTAATGTTAAGAAAAAGTTTACATTCTAAAATTAACACTATGAAAATGGAAGACATGGCTTCTAAAACAAAGTATTTGGTAGAATAGGTTAATGCTTATCAGAAGTCCAAACATCTCTAAGTCTTAGCACGTAAAGTATTAAAAAATAAAATTCATTTTACATGTCTAACAATTACTCTACTCAAATCCTGCCATTTTCAACAACATGGCTGGAGCTAGAGGGTGGTATGATCAGTGAAATAAAAGTCAGGAGAAAGACAAGTACCAAATGACTTCACTCATTTTTGCAGCATACTAACAAAGCAAAAACTGAAGGAACAAAACAGCAGTGGAATCACAGAAACCCAAAATGTACTAACACTTGCCAAAGAGATAGGGACTGGGTGTGTGGGTGGGAAGGGAGGGATAAGGGGAACAAAGGGCATTACAATTAGCACACATAACCTGTGGGGGGAGCACATGGAAGGTAGTATAGTACAGAGAAGACAAGTAGTGACTCAATAGCCTCTTACTAGGCTGATGGACGTTGACTATAATGAGATATAATGGGACTTGATAATGGGAGTTATCTAGTAACCACAATATTGCTCATGTATATTAATGATAATAAAATAAATACAGAAAACGTTTATTAAATTGATCTCATAAAACACCATTTGTTATTCAAAATGAAAATGAAGCAAACTTTGTCTGCCATATGTTGAAACTACAAAATATATATTGTCAAAAATGGACTAAAACCTATTATGGTGAGCATTACATAATTTATACAGATGATGAATCAGTAGATTGTTCATCCACAACCAATATAATATTGTGCACAAATGTGTATTTCAAAAAGATTATTATAAAAGCTAAGATAAAATCATTAAGTGAAAAGATGATCTAAGGAAAGGAAAAGAACTTGCAGCATCTGGTTTCAAAAAAGGATACTCCCTGAACTGATGAACTTGTGCCTTCATATGGAGTTCACAAAGCCACGTCAGTTGTTTATACAAGTTTGCAGATAAATTGAAGGAGCAAATATTTTCAACAATCTGAAAAATTGTAAACATATTTGCTTAAACAACACTTGAAAAAATGAAATACTTTTCTATATTCATTAAAGGTATTGAATACTGAAAACAGAGTTCTTCATACAGATTAAGGAATTAATACAAATGTCAATACATTAATATAACCACAAAATTGTAAATTTCTATTTCCAAATTTGCAATATATGACAAAAACCTAAGAAAATATACTTAAGATTTTCCATCCAAATTAATGGTCACAAAACTATCTTAAAGAAAGTAATATCAAGATATTAAAATTTTTAATAAAAATGTAATCTGAAATTACAGATATTAAACCCATGGCTTGTCTTGTTAGTTCATAATTTGTTGTATAAGACTTCAAAAAGGAAAGAGAATTAAAGACAGGTTGTACAATAATCATAACCATAAACAATTATATTAAATGCTGATGGATAATGCAATGACCATTTAGTTTATATTAAAATATACCTGACTAATGGAGTGATGTCACCAAAACAGGTGACAGAAAACTTCAAAACCCCCTCTCTACACTAAATGACAATTAGGCTGGCCAAAAAAGGGGCTCTGAATCAGCTATTGCAGAGCTCTGGAATCTAACCAAAAATTAAATCAGAGGAACATTTACTGAAGAAAGATGCTGCTACATTTCAGTAATAGATCCTTGTGTTAAAGCACCCACTTAACTTAGTGATAGCAAATCCACTGCTTGCTGGGGACAGTCGAGGGAATACAGACCTTGTTCTCAAGGAATTGTAAATGCGTGTTTCCACTCTTGGGCTTGTCTTTGTGTCTCCTTTGGAATCTACTCAAGAGAGGGAGCTATGAAGGGAACTTTCTCTAAAATCACAGGCAAATATACTACTAGGCTTAGCCATCTGAGTCAAGAGATAACTAATGGGACAAGGAACATGTAGAATATCCTAGAAAGGATCAGAGGTTGGAAAGTTAAGTATGAAGAAGTAAGTGTTTTGAACTGCTTCGTGTGTATTCTTAGAACATGTAGGAGGCCACACACATGCCCAAGGCTGTATACATTTTCAGAAAAGACCTGAGTAACCCCTAATTTCACATCAAGTTTATCTTCAGGATATGTCCAGCTGAAACGACAGAAGACTAGAGCAGAACAGTAGAGAGCATGGCTAAAAATGAGTGAATGCCCCAAAACAATTTTTGTTTTGTCTGGCTGTAGGATTGAAGCAAATTTCAGTAAAATGACTGGTTGAGTATAAATTAATGAAAAGGAATGTCAAAAGCCCACACAAAATAAAGAAATTCTGTCTTTAAAAAATGCTTCAGAAAGGTGATTAGAAGGCAAATACTTAGCACACAAACAAAGCAGCATCTTTTTTCTGCCTTGGGGTAAAGACAAAATATGACCTTCAGAGAGGCCACATTACAATACTCAGATCTTCTATTTGCAAAAAAATTATAAGGATGGTCTATTCCAGGAATAAAGAAATGAATAAAAACTATCGATACTGGCTTGTTACAATAAATTAAATCAACTGTTGCAAATACACTCAAGTGGCTAAAATAAGCTTGGAAACAAAAGAAAACAGGGGTGAATGCCATGCCAAAGGAAAACTTAAAGAAAGAAATGTACACCTTTAAAAAGAAACCAAAATTCTGAAAAATATGCAAGGCTGAAATAAAAATTCAACAAAGGGAATCAACAGAAATGAACTTACAGAAGGCAGGATCAGCAAACATGCAGATAGTTTATTAGAGATTATTTAGTCTAAGAAGTGGAGAGGAAAAAGGATGTGTGGAAACAGTAATAGAGCCTAGGATACAGCACTCAAGACAGCGTGGTTTGGGAATAAGAATAGAAATATAAATTAAAGAAATCAAATTTAGAGCCTAGAAATACAATTTATATCAATGGCTCCACGGATATTTAACAAGTCTGCCAATAACTTTTAAGGGGGAAGAACAATCTCTTAAATAAATTCATACCCACATACATACAAAGGTGAACCTTTCCTTATAGCATGTACAAGAATTAAAACACACCAAAGGGGTAAGCTGTAAGATCCAAAATAGTAAAACACTCAGAAGGAAAGATAGAATAAAATCTCCATGGCCTTGGGTTTGGCAGTAGTTTCTTAAGTGTAACACTGAAAGCAGAAGCAAAAAAGGAAAAAGAGAGAAACCGTATTTCAGTAAAACTGAAAACTTTTGTGCCCATTAACTGACACAATCAAAAAGTGAAATGGCAACCCACAGAATGGAAAACAACCAGGTGAAAATCACATTGGTATGGTTATAATAACCAACATATATATGAAATTTATGTACTTCAAAACAGAAAGACAATCCATTTAAAAATCAACAAAGGATTTAAACATTTTCCAAGATATACTAATGACCAATAAGCACTTACAAATAGCATTAATGAGATAAGCCACTAGAGAAATGTAAACCTCAGTGAACGTCACTTCACTTCTAGTAGGGTGGAAATAATTTTTTCAAATGGAGAATACCAAGTGTTGATCAAAAATGAAAAAACTAGAGCCTTCATGTACTACACCTAAGGAAATATTAAATATTTATAATTTTATATGGGACATAGTTTGGCAGCTCCTCAAAGTTAAGCACCACCACACAACCTGAAATTCTACTCCAAGTTTAATATTCAAATTAACTGAAAACAGACAGGGATACTTCTATGATAATGTTCCCAACAGTATTAGTTAACAGTAGTCAGTAAGTGGGAAAAATGTGTCCATAAACTAACAAGTGAATACATAAAATGTGGCACATAACAGAGTAGAATATAATTTCACAATGAAGTTTTAATGCATGCTATCATCTGGATGAATCATGAAAACATTATGGTAAGTCAAAGAAAACTACCACAAGAGACAATATATCATATAACTCTGTTTCATTGAATATTCAGAACAAGAGACAAAAGATTTACAATTCTGTTTTATGAAACATTCACAACAGGTAAATCCGTAAGGAGAAAAGGCAGGTGAATGTTGGCCAAATGCTGGGGTATGGTGGAAGAGGAGTGGTTGCTTGGTAGGGACAGGATTTCAATTAGGGTGAGGAAAACGTTTGGAACTTAATCGAAATGATGGTTGCACAGAATCATAAATTGTACGTTTTAGAATTTTTGTTGCATCAGTTGTGTTCCGTGAATAACATCACTTTAAATAATTACATAGAAATAGGACTTGAGAAGTTTCTTTAAAAAATTACAGATATTCCAACAGGCACATATAAACATTTTCATCATCATCAGCCCTTTGCAAAACTAAAATCAAAAACTTGTAGAGGTATCACTTCACTTTCATAAAGACAGTTATAACCAAAAAACTAAAAATAGCAAGTGTTAGCAAAGGTGTACAGAAAAGAGAACCCTAATACCTTTACTACAGCGATGCAAAATGGTGCGACAGTGAGGAAAACAATGTGGAGGAAAACAACGTGGAATAAAACAAAAAGAGCATCAGTAAATTAAAAAAGATTGAAATTCTACCAACCAACTTCTCAGACAACAAAGCTATAAAACTAGAAATAAATTATACAAAGAAAGCAAAACACATGGAGGTTTAACAACATGCTCCTAAATAATCAGTACATCAATGACCAAATCAAAATACAGATCAAGCAATATATGGAAACAAAAGACAAAAACAACACAAATAATTAAACAATCATTAAGCTAATGCCTACCAAGGGATGTATGGAAATCAGACTGTGGTACAGCCATATAATAAAAAATCATTCAGCCATGAAAAAGCACAAGTTCAAAAACATATTCCAAGATAGACAAATCTTAAATACATTATGCTAACCAAAAAAGAAATTGACACTAGAAATAACATATTATTTAATATTATTCATGTGAAATATACAGAACAAGTTAATCCTTAAAAGATGAGAAGCAAATTAGTGTTGGTCAGAGACTTAAGGAGTAGTAAATGAGAAGTAACTGTTCAGTGTGGGAAAGGATTTCCCTTTAAGTGATAAAAACAGAACTTGATAGAGATGGTGCACACTTTACAGAGCACAGCACTGTAAATGTACTAATTGTTACTGAATTGGTTATGGTCAGATAACTTTTTATCAAATTAATTCTTAATATAAACTTTTGTACATGGGAGAAAATATTTGCAAATCACATATGTAAAAGTCCAGTGTCCATAGTATAAAAAAAGTTTATTCAATTTAACACAAGATAAACAACTCAATTAAAATGGACAAAGGATAGGAATAAACATTTTTCATGGAGATAAACAATAAGCCAAAAGTATCATGAACAGATGCTTCACATCAACAGTCATTCAGAAAATGTAAACCTGAGCAGAACCACTACAAATTCTCTTATTAAAAACATAGAAAATAAAAGGTGTTGTGGATATAGAAAAACTGGATCCCCATAAACTGCCTTGTACAGGAAAATAATATGATGCAGCCACTACAAAGAAACTATTAGGCAGTTCTCCAAAAACTTAAATATACAATTACAACATGACACAGTACCTCCACTTCTGCCATAAAATCAAAATAAAAGGAAGAATGTGTTCGAACAGAAACATATACAAATATTCATATCACAATTATGCATAAGGAACAACCCAAATATTTGTTAACTAATGAATGTGTAAATAAAATGTGGTAATCATCAATGGAGTATTATTTTTCATGAAATAGAATGAAGTACTGAAACATTTTATGACATGAATGAATCTTGAAAATATTATTCCAGACACAAAAAGTGACAGACTATATGATTCCATTTATATGGAAAATTCAGATTAGGTAAATCAATAGATACAGGAAGCTGATTAACAAAAATCGGGGGCTAGATTCAAAAATGAATGGATAGAAATCTTTGGGTGTGAGGTTTCCTACTGAGGTCGTGAAAAGATTTTAGGCTATATAATGCTAGTGGTAACATATTATGAACGTACTGGATGTCACAGAATGTAAAACTAAAATGATACTATTTTATGTGTATTTCCCTACAATAGAAAAGGATTAGGCAAGATAAATGCTTCAAGAACTGTATATTCAAAGGAATATGTAAAAATGCTTTAGTATACAAGGTAAATATGCCACCTTCTTCTTAGAAATGAATAGACACATGTATCTAAGGGAATAATATTCTGATTTTATCTGTAAACTTAAGGCATATAACTGAAACTATTCCACTTACGAAGAAGGAAGAACTAGAAGAGAAAGAATGATTGCTTCAGTTTAGTGCTTACTATCAGACACTATTCCAAATCCTTATGTAAATCACATATCATTTTATCCTCCTAAAATTACACCATATCATAATAATATACTTTTATTATTAGCACGTTAGAGACAAAACATCTCAGAATCAGTAAGTTGGTATTACTTGCCTAATGATTTCAATAAGCCTATCAAGTGATTTCATAAGATGGCTGATAAATGGGAGACTTGTAAAAGCAATACATGTCAATATATCAATATATCAATAACAATCAAGGAATGTACTACAGAATCTAAGTATTTATCCAAAAGAATTGATGGTCAGTGTTACAAATTTTACAAGAATGAGAAAAAAGTAAAAGTGATCGAGGTAGCAAGTATGTGAAAGCATTACACTGAACCTAAATAAAAGGAAATGAAAAGAAATTCAGAAAACAATGTCAATGGCTTCTGATTTGTAGAGTTCATGTATTATACAGTAAGAGTGAAGGATAATAACAAAAAGAAGCAAATGCAATAGTAACTGCATTATTATAAATGAGTAAATCCAATGAATAAAATTACTCCTGAATAGTTTCTCTCAGATTTTACTGTATTAGGGAGCATTTACTTGAGGTCATTACATAGTCAGAATGGAGGAAAAAGATGAATACAGTATAAAGAAATTACAAAACAAGCAGGCAATTTGATGATTTAATTATCTTGTGATCTTATCCTCCATTAGTTACCTACTTATTAAATTAAATACAAGGCCCAAAATGGCCTTGAAGTCCATTTGTGATTCAGTATATTCCTCTCGGGTTTTAAAAAATAGGCTAGAATGCTCTCTGCAGAGCCAGAAATATATGCACAAGAACTTGCTAAACTGTGTGGAAATACTTGAAGAATATACACTGAAGAGTACAACTGCATACAAAGCATAGATATAACTAAATAAATCATATAAAAACACAGAGAAGTCAATCCAACAGAAGAATATAAACATTATAAATATATATGCACCCAGTACAGGAGGACCAACATATGTGAAGGAAATACTAACATAATTAAAGGAGGAAATAGAATGCAATGCATTTATATTAGGAGACTTCAACACACCACCCACTCCAAAGGACAGATTCACCAGACAGAAAATAATTAAGGACACAGAGGCACTGAAAAACACACTAGAACAGATAGACCAAATAGACATCTATAGAACTCTACACCCAAAAGCAGCAGGATACCAGGATACACATTCTTCTCAAGTGCACATGGAGCATTCTCCAGAATAGACCACATAATAAGCCACAAAAAGAGCATCAGTAAATTCAAAAAGATGGAAATTCTACCAACCAACTTCTCAGACAACAAAGTTATAAAACTAGAAATAAATTATACAAAGAAAGCAAAACACATGGAGGCTTAACAACATGCTCCTAAATAATCAATACATCAATGACCAAATCAAAATAGAGATCAAGCAATATATGGAAACAAATGACAAAAACAACACAAAGCCCCATCTTCCATGGGACGCAGCGAAAGCAGTTTTAAGAGGAAAGTATATAGCAATCCAGGCATATTTAAAGAAGAAAGAACAATCCCAAATGAATAGTCTAAAGCACAATTATCAAAATTAGAAAAATAAGAACAAATGAGGCCTATAGTCAACAGAAGGAGGGACATAATAAAGATCAGAGAAGATAAAAATAAAATTGAGAAGAATAAAACAATAGAAAAAAATCAATGAAACCAAAAGCTGGTTCTTTGAAAAGATAAAGAAAATAGATAAGCCCCTAGCCAGGCTTATAAAAAGAAAAAGAGAATCTACACACATAAACAGAATCAGAACTGAGAAAGGAAAAATCATGACAGACCCCACATATATACAAAGAATTATTAGAGAACACTAAAAAAACTATATGCTAACAAGCTGGAAAACCTAGAAGAAATGGACAATTTCCTATAAAAATACAACCTTCCAATACTGACCAAGGAAGAGACAGAAAATCTAAACAGACCGATTACCAGCAAAGAAATCAACATGGTAATTAAAAAACTACGCAAGAACAAAACCCCCGGGCCAGAGGGATTCACAGCTGAATTTTATCAGACATATAGAGAAGATATAATACCCATTCTCCTTAAAGTGTACCAAAAAATAGAAGAAAAGGGAGTACTTCCAGACGCATTCTATAAAGCCAGCATCACCCTAATACAAAACCAGGCAAAGATCCCATGAAAAAAAGAAAATTACATACCAATATCGCTGATGCACATAGATGCAGAAATACTCAACAAAATATTAGCAAAGCGAATTCAAAAGTACATCAAAAGGATCAAAGACCATGATCAAGTGGAATTCATCTCAGGGATGCAAGAATGGTACAACATTAAAAAATCCATTTACATCATATGCTTCCTCAACAAAAAGAAGGACAAAAATCACATGATCATCTCCACAGACACTGAAAAAGCATTCGACAAAATTCAACATCCAATCATGATGAAAACTCTCAGCAAAATGGGCATAGAGGGAAAGTACCTGAACATAACAAAGGCCATATATGATAAGTCCACAGCCAACATCATACTAAACAGCAAGAAGCTGAAAGCATTTCCTCTAAGATTGGGAACAAGACAGGGATGCCCACTCTCCCCACTGTTATTCAACATAGTACTGGAGGTCGTAGTCACGGCAATCAGACAAAACAAAGAAATACAAGGAATCCAGATCGGTAAAGAAGAAGTCAAACTGTCACTATTTGCTGATGACATGATATTGTACATAATAAACCCTAAAGACTCTACTCAAAAACTACTAGAACTGATATCAGAATACAAAATTAACACACAGAAATCTGAAGCTTTCCTAAATGCTAACAATGAACTGTAGAAAGAGAAACTAGGAAAACAATTTCATTCACAATCACATAAAAAAAATACATAGGAATTAACCTAACCAAGGAAGTGGGAGATCTGTAACCCTAAAACTACAAGACATTCTTAGGAGAAATTAAAGAGGACACAACCAAATGGAAACTCATCCCATGCTCTTGGCTAGGAAGAATTAATATTGTCAAAATGGCAATCCTGCCTAAAGCCATCTACAGATTCAATGCAATCCCAATCAAAATACCTACAGCATTCTTCAATGAACTAGAGCAAATAGTCTGAAAATTCATATGGAACTACATAAGATGCCAAACAGCCAAAGCAACCCTGAGAAGGAAGAACAAAGCAGGGGGAATTATGCTAACTGGATGCAAGGTCTACTACAAAGTCACAGTAATCAAGACAATTTGGTACTGGCACAAGAACAGACCCAGAGACCACTGAAACAGAATAGAGAGCCCAGATATAGACCCAAGCATATGTGGTCAATTAATACATGATAGAAGGGCCATGGATATACAATAGGAAAATGACAGCATCTTCAACAGCTGTTGTTGGCAAAACTGGATGGCTACATGAAAGACAATGAAACTGGGTCATTGTGTAACCCCATACACAAAAGTAAATTCAGAATGGATCAAATCCCTGAATGTAAATCATGAAACCATAAAACTCTTAGAAAAAAACACAGGCAAAACTCTCTTGGACATAAACATGAGTGACTTCTTCATGAACATATCTCCCCGGGGAAGGGAAACAAAAGCATAAATGAACAAGTGGGACTATATCAAGCTAAAAGCTTCTGTACAGCAAAGGGAACCATCAATAGAACAAAAAGGTATCCTACAGTATGGGAGAATATATTCATAAATGACAGATCCAAAAAATGGTTGACATCTAAAATATATAAAGAGCTCACGGACCAAAACAAAAAAAAAAGCAAACAGTCCAATTAAAAAAATGGGCAGAGGAGCTGAACAGACTCTTCTTCAGAGAAGAAATTCAGATGTTCAACAGACACATGAAAAGATGCTCCACATTGTCAGTCATCAGAGAAATGCAAATAAAAACCACAATGAGGTATCACCTCACACCAGTAAGGATTGCCACCATCCAAAAGACAAAAAACAACAAATGTTGGCAAGGTGGTGGAGAAATGGGAACCCTCCTACACTGCTGGTGGGAATGTAAATTAGTTCAACCACTGTGGAAAGCAGTATGGAGGTTCCTCAAAAACTTCAAAATAGAAATACCATTTGACCCAGGAATTCCACTTCTAGGAATTTACCCTAAGAATGCAGCAGCCAGTTTGAAAAAGACAGATGCACCCCTATGTTTATCACAGCACTATTTACAATAGCCAAGAAATGGAAGCAACCTAAGTATCCATCAGCAAATGAATAGATAAAGATGACGTGGTACATATACACAATGGTATATATTCAGTCATAAGAAGAAAACAAATCCTATCATTTGCAACAACATGGATTGAGCTGGAGGGTATTATGCTCAGAGAAATAAGCCAGGTGGACAAAGACAAGTACCAAATGATTTCACTCATATGTGGACTATAAGAACAAAGGAAAAGCTGAAGGAACAAAACAGCAGCAAAATCAAAGAACCTAAGTAAGGACTAATAGTTAGCAAAGGGAAAGGGACTGGGGATGGTGGGTGGGAAGAGAGGGAGAAACGAGGGGGAAGAAGAAAGGGGTCCTTATGATTACTATGTATAATGTAGGGGGTGCATGTGGAGGACAGTGCAACACAGAGAAGTACTGATTTTACAGCATCTTACTACACTGATGGACAGTGACTAATGGGGTATGTGCGGGGGACTTGGTGAAGGGGGCGTCTAGTAAACATAATGTTCCTCAAGTAATTGTAGATTAATGATGCCAAAATTTAAAAAAGCACAGAGAAAAAAGTTTTAATGGATTGCATGACTATAGTCAAAGACAGATTTCGTGTATTTTTTATCAAAAGAAAAAAAATAGTGTTTTATTAACTACCACACTGTTATGATACACTTTAAATGTACAATAAGGTAGCCTTTAAATTTGAGGTGGTCTTAAGAATAACAAATGAACAGAATTCCAAATTTTTGAAATAGGTGAACTGCTGAAGTTATAGGATACATTTATGAAAATTGTATAGCTCTTACAAGACCAGCAATGAAACTTTATTTTGTACATTTTTTAATAATTGAAAATATAAACAATTAAAAAAGAAAAAGAAAATAAAGAATAAAAAAACATACATTTTTCAATTAAATGTACTGGATACATATAAATTTTAAGGGAAGAAGCAAAAACGGAAAATGGTCGATATTTAAGTGCAGACTGACTACCCGAGCCAGGGTGGACATTGCCCTTTGCCATCCCACCGGGCCCCACCCAGCAGACACCTGGAGGCCCGGCCACCCCGTCCCTGCGCAGTGCCAGATTTCGTGAATTTTATGCATGATTATAAAACAGATCAGAGAGATCCAAAACAAATTTTCAATTAGATACAAAAATCCTGCCTCCATTACAATTACTAAATAGTTGTATTGAAAGTAACACCCACCTGGTAGAGTTCTTCCAGGTGGTATTTAATGGAGACGTTGTTCTGGATAGCCTGTATAGCCTCCTTTAATTTTTGCCATGTTTCTTCAGTGTACTTTTCCAGCACCAGAAGTTTATCTAGCAAAAAAATTTATGAAACAAATGACTTGAAGACAATGTCAAGGTCTATAAAATGTGTAATTATTATACAGCTATGATGAAATTATTGAAAACTAGGTCTCCAGACCATTCTGAGGGAAAAATAGTCTCTTCAACAAATGATGCTAGGACAAATATTCACATACAAAAGAGTGAAGATGAACCACTACTTCATAGTACTCTTATTAATGCCTCATTACCTTAATTCACTGGCTACATGCATGTTTTGCCCTGTTTTCTACAGACTTCTAAAAAATTAAAATTTTGTCTTTTTATTACCATGGGAAAACCATTTCTCAGTTAATAATACAGATCTGTTCACTAAGAAGACAGAATCTGTAAAGATGTGCCCATCTAGAATGGTTCTGTCAAAACCAAGGACATTTGTTTTATTTTTTACAAGGAAAGATATATCTGAAGAATAAAGTCATTCCCCAAAGGTCACAGTTTACACTATGTTTATATTCCGACTAGGATTCAGATAGTTAGAGTCCAAAGTCAATGTTTCCAAACCTTCTAAAAATGATGGCACCTCAAAAAATAATAATATTTACACTTTAAAATATAAAAGAAGCAATAGGGAGCCAAACTGAAATCATTAAATATGATTACATTACCTTTACAGTTTTTGATTACCAACTTCTTGACAGAGCCAGTGCCAGACTTGGTCCTGGAAAAAGTGGACAGAGTCTTGGGGGTTTCAGTCAAGGCATCTTTGTGGGCGTCTGCAGCCACAGAGAAAATTATCAAATTTCTGTTTTTGAATTGCTCTTCTTCCACAGAGGTAGGAGCACATGAAGATAATGGTGAGTGTTCTTCTGCCATTTTCATTAAACCCTATGAAGTCCAAGAAAATCCCATTCCTAACTTTGTCAACTAAAAGACTTAAGTTCAGATAAAAAGGAGGAAGATGAAATGCAAATTAAAGCCACAATGAGATATCACCTCATACCAGTTAGGGTGGCCAACATCGAAAAGACAAACACCACCAAATGTTGGTGAGGATGTGGAGAAAGGGGAACCCTCCTACACTGCTGGTGGGAATGTAAACTCGTTCAATCTCTGTGGAAAGCAGTACAGCAGTTCCTCAAAAAAGTCGAAATAGAAATACCATTTGACCCAGGAATTCCACTCTTAGGAATTTACCCTAAGAATTCAGGGGCCCAGTTTGAAAAATCCATAGGCACCCCTATGTTTATTGCAGCAACATTTACAATAGCAAGGTAAGTGTCCCTCAGTAGATGACTGGATGAGGAGATGCGGTACATATACACAATGGAATATCATTCAGCCATAAGAAGAAAAAAATCCTACCATTTGCAACAACATAGATATAGCTAGAGAGTATTTTGCTCAGTGAAATAAGCCAGGGGATAAAGACAAGGATACGATGATTTATTTCACTCATCTGTGGAGCACAAGAACAAAGAAGAAACTGAAGGAACAAAACAGCAGTAGACTCACAGAACCCAAGAATAGACTAACAGTTACCAAAGGGAAAGGAACTGTGGTGGATGGGTGGGAAAGGAAGGATGAGGGGGTACAAGGGGCATTAAAATTAGCACAAACAATGTAGTGGAGAGTCATGGGAAAGGCAGTATAAACAAAGAAGACAAACAATGATTCTGTAGCATCTTACTATGCTAATCGACAGTGACTATAATGGGGTGTGTGGTGGGGACGTGATAATATGGGGAGTCTACTAAACATAATGTTTAAGTAACTGTACATTAACAACACCAAAATAAAAATAAACAAACACATTAATTAATTAAAATAAGAGGATGGTAAGAAGCCAAAAGATGAGCAAGAAAAGCATCCAATGTTGCTCCCTTCCCTTGATCCTATGTTTTATGTCTTATTCCTTTAATCGTGGAAGGGGATGGGAGAAAATTAATAAAAACATCAGCAACTATCTCTATTATTCAGATTAATGGAGAACACAGCCCTAGTGGCTAGATAAGGAGGGTAAAATATTCTAAAAACGAGAAGACATACGTGACGTTTTAAAATTAAAAACATAAAAAGGAAGATAATCAAGAGCTAGGGAAAAAGCCTAAGAAAACTGAAACAAGAAGTGAATCTCAGTAATAGCAGGGTGAAAAACACAAAAATGATTTCAAAAGTGTTTTTAATCATAATGTGATGAGAGAGGAGATGGTAAGTAAACATTAAACAACAGAGAAAACAAGAGGAAGTAAAGCAAAATAATACTCATGGAGTGAAATAGCACAATTTAGCCATCATAAAAGAATATAAGGATAAAAAAATGTCTGGTTCAAGGACGGAGGAGGCAACACTAGAGAGAATCAAATGTACAGGATCACACGGAAACCAAAAGAGACTTAAAGGCCTCTATGAAGAAACAGAAAATACCAGAGACAAAGATAATGAGAAGAGAAAAGGCTCAGAAGGAATCAAAATGGAAATAATGGCAGCACAGGAAAGAGAGAAAAATGGCACAAAACGAAGCTCCACAACCAAAAGCAAGTCACAGGGATTCCAAAGGAAGATAAAAAGGGACAGACTACATAGCAAGGAGATATGGGGGAGAAAAAGAAAATAGGGCTAGTACACAAAGTCTGACAGTTACAGAAAAACAGCGCCAAAGTACTTCTATCCTTTGAGAACTCGAATGACAAGCGAGCAAGTGTGAACAAAATTCCGCAACTGGGGAGGAACAGTTCATACACATTTTTTAAACCAAATTTAAGAGAAAGAAACAGACAGATAGTGGGTCATAGAAACACCAATAAGAAAGGAGAGGAGATAGAAAAATAAGCACACAGGAAGTGCAAAAAATAGATTCTAAAAAATTCAGAGATTTAAAGCAGATGAGCAGAGAGGAAGACACTGAAAACGAAAAGGTGATAAACAAGAGAAACTGTGATGCAGAGATGGGAAGGAAAAATATTCAGAGAAACATCTGTGAAAGAAAAGTCCGTTTGAGCAGTAAAGTAGAAATACAAGGGCGACAAGTCACAGAGTCATCTCAGATAAAATGAAGCAAGAAACAGACGGAAAGCCACAGTAACGAGAGAGCCTGACTAAACCATAAGCTTGTAAAGGATGGAGGAAAACATCTCTGGTGAGTCCAAACCAAGGACGGCCGAAACAGCGACAAGCAGGGAGGAACCTGACTATTCACGCATTATCACCAGCCACAAAACCAACACGAGAATCCTGTGCCCTAGGGGAGCTCACCGTGAGAACACTTCACCCTTGAGATGACGGCTGAGAGACTAGCAGTAAGCTGCAGTTTTAGCTCTTGGGCAACGAAGGACTTACCTCCGCACCCTCGAAGACCACGTTGACTACACCTCAGGATTGTGATCGGTAGTCTCGCGAAGTTGGTCTCGCGATTGTTGGTCTCGCCCACGGTGGTCTCACGAGCCTGGGCTCGAGAAGTGTGGTCTCACCTATGGTTTCGCGAATGTGATCTCGCGAACGGTGATCTCGCGAATGTTGGTCTCGCGAGCGGTGGTCTCGCGAATGTTGGGCAGGCGAGCGGTGGTCTCGCGAGTGGTAGTCTCACGATGCGAGACCTCCTCTGTTTCCCCTGGAGATGACTGCATCAACAATTACGGTTATGACCTTAACTTGGCAACCACATTTGTACGCATAGTTCTTCAACTGGAAGGCAGAAAGATGGAACTAGAGCCACATCAAAAGACTTATGCTTTAGATAAACGAGAAGAAATGGGCTTGATCATTGATATCCCGAGTGTATGTAGTTGGTGATTGACATGGCCTGGGAGTGGAGTTTAGGTGTACCGATTCTCCACCTGGAAACCAAGAGGCAAAGGGAAGGCCAAGCCTCTATACTTGAAATGAACATAAGATCAATGATACTTTGAATTTAAAAAATTACAGGGGTTCTACTCTTGTTTTCACTGCCCACTTAGGCCCTTTCTTTCCCTCTAGTATTCAGATTCCTGCTGTATTTGCAAGGATTCTTGAAGTATTAACTAAAGTCATGCATGTGAAAACAAATCATAAGCCTTAAAGAAGTAAATGAATGCATATCATCTTTTAATACGTGACTCTCCCATTGAAGGGGACACCCAAGGTGTCACTAAGTAATGAATATAGTTTGAAGGAATTGTCAGAAACAGCAAACTTTCTGAACATAAGTGGCTCAGAGGAGGCTCAGAAGCAAGTGTCCCCTCTGGGAAAGCAAGTACCTCTGGACATCACTCAGGACAAAAAATTGGTAAGAAGAAAAATTTTAGTCTCTCTCAATCCTATAGAAAGTGATGAATATGGTGAAGGCATGTGGCTTGAACTTGGATAGGCCTGGGTTTAAGCTGGACTAACCTGAGGCCTGAAATTAGCACCAGGGACTTGGGAAAATCTTATACGTTCTCTGAGTTCCTGAATGTTAATTTGTACAGTGAAGAGAAGGATACATAGCTCATGTATTTTTTGAAAACAATAATTTAAAAATAAAAGAATTGGCCTGTGCAAGTTGTCCAATCCATCTGTCTGTGATAACAGACCATACTTTCTTGGTATTGTATGCCCAGACCTTTGTTTAATGCCTCACCATGTTACATGCCCTCAACAAATATTCTCTGAATGAATAAATGTTTAAACGAACCATTTTGTAAGTACGAACTTTGGGAAGTTTAACCTGATAATGAGAATAACTGAAATTCAATTAAACATCCTTAGTCAGTGTTGAATCCTAGTCTTGCTGAACCAGTAGTTAATGGCATGAAAACCAGAGTGTGTAGAAGGACAGGGGATCATTTTATGGCAAGAGAATTCATTTTCTGAACAAAAGGAATTAACATTCCAGACCTCACCAACCTTACGTACCTACTCTTCTCCAACTTAGAACTTGGGAGTAAGGCGACTGAAGGAAAGATATGTAGCCTGCGAGAAAGAAAGGTCTGTGCATCCCAAGAGGTCAGCGAGCCCCAGGATGACAACAACCTCTTTAAGTGACCCTTTTGGCCCACTCAGAGAAGGCTGTTGTGTCTTGGTACAGTAATTTCATCTCATCTTTTAGTCCGCACATTATTCCCTTCTTCTGCTCACTTGGAGTATAGGACTGAAGCTAAATGGTGTGAGTGCTGGCACTCTTTCTGAACTCTACATCCAAGAACGTGCACTATGCTTTTCTTAACAAATGTTGCTCTCATCTCCAGATTGTGAGAGGTGTCAGAACGTCATTGACAGTTGTGCTCCTCATGGGTCTGCTATATTTGCAAAGGACACTGCAGTTAACAAGGGAAAGCTCAACTGCTCAGCAATCACTCTTCCCACTTGGCTGAAAATCAGACCATTGAGCATTCCTGAGGCTGGGCTTGGAGTGTGTAAGGAAACATCTGATCTGCCATTGGGTCTGCACTTTGGCCCCTGTGAGGGTAATATCACAGGAGATGAAGAGGAATTTTATGCTGTGGTTTCTTCCCTTTTGCCTGCTCTAATTTTAGATATGTAAACTGGGCTAGGGATGACGATGAGTAGAACATTTTCTTTTTTTTAATTTTCTAATAAGACTAAATTTATTCAATACCCTAGTAAAAGTTTTGATTATAAGTGTCCAACAGTATAAAAGTACAAAACATATTTGTAGATTTCTAATATATTAATACAAAGTGCATGACTGCATACAGTACATCCTAGAGGCAGAGAGAGGTGGAAGGGTGAAAAAGAAGACTGTGGTTGAGGTCTAGTAATGAATAAATAAATACAGAAGTAGAGATGATCCATATTATAGTATATTCTACCACCAATAGTGCAGCCAAAATGTAAAAAAATTTTTTTAAACGTTTTCAAAGGAACTCAGGAGCAAGATGGTAATGACTGGGACTCTTGGAATACACCTCAAAGGCTGTGGGGCAGCCAACAGCAGGTAGTCCTGGATGGTAAGAAGCCTCTATCTCTTCCCCTGTTCTCTTGATTCCCACAGCCCTATTGTGGATTGATGGATTCTGACCTTCTACATGCCAGAACATGGATGGAGATAACACGGTCAGCTCTGTGTACTGGGTGGACTTTGCATCAACAAGGAGCTCCCAGGTAAATATCAGAGGGTAGCTGGGTGCATGGAAGTACCGACATAGACTAGTGGCTTCTCCCTGCAGGGCCCTTGCTTTGAGTGGGCAAATTGATTCAGATATGTAGACGATGGCTGAGGAACATGTCACATGCAGTTGGTGACTGAGTCCATGCAGGATGAAAGCACATTGATAACGGTACAGTATAACACTTCTTCTGTTACATTCCCCAGCAAAAAGCCCTTTAACTTGTCTTTCCGTAATTCAGATCACCACAGGAAAAACTCCTGGGTACGTGGATGGAAAGGATGAATCTTGGGCCAACTGGATGAGGTAAGGCAAAGATTTATGAGTATCGGAGAGGACATCTGACTCCCACAATGTCCTACTCCTTTCCTTCTCATCATGCCTCCCTCAGTTGTCTCCCTCAAGCCTCTGTTTCACCTTTCTCTCCATACAGTGTTTTGTTTTGTTTTTTTTTTCAAGAGATATTTAGAAAAAAACAAGAAATTATAAGATAGTATGTCTTCTCAAATATAAATCTCTGGCTAGACAGAATGTCATCTCTGGAAGAATCCCCGAGGAGCCTGGATTCACATACTTTAACTTATCTAATCAATATTTATTAGGCATTTACTATGTTCCAGTCCTGACAAGGGAATTCTTTAACTAAACACATTATAATCCATGTTCTTATAGAGAATATATTGCAGACAAGCCCACTCAAACCTTGATTTCATGATAATTTAACTATAATTTTCCTATTTTTTTCAAGAAGTGCACAATTCCAAGATAAATTAGAACAAGGGAGGGCAACAAATCTTCTTAGATTCACTTCTAATTAGAACTGGGTTCTTAAGCCTGCATACAAATAAGCTGCCGTATGTCCGTGAACCTCTGGGCTTGATGACCCAGCCCTTTCCCTTAACAGGGGGATACAGAATGTGAATGAACCATTGTTGTCCTGTGCTATTATGCTAAGGAAAAAGGTCTTCCATTTTCTGTAGAAACCCGGGGGAAGCAAGTAAATGGTACCTTAAATAAAGGGCAGAGAGTTTGGACAAAGGCATCTCAAAACAGGCTATAAGTTAGGCTGATATGTGCTAATCTAGAAGCAGAGCCCATAATGAAGCACAAATTTCTGTTACAAAACAGACTTAACTTAGAGAAGCTAAACATCAGTGAATTTTATGGCAAACTGAGATGGAGATAATGTCCGAAATTAGGATTTAGAAAATAATTAGGCAAGGGAGGAAAGCATTCTAGGCAGGATGAGCACCGTAAGAAAGACATGGCAATCATAATTCACATGATACTGTGAAGGAGACAGAGGTATGTACAGAAGATTCCCCAGGAACAGTAAGGGGTGGTGGCAGCATCAAAGCCAGCCATAAACATCAGGCATGGAGCTGGATGTGGGTATGATAAGTAGCTGGAATTTTATGCCTGTGGTTTCTTCCCTTTGGACTGCTTAATTTTAGGTATGTAAACTACCAGGGACAATGAAGAGCGGAACCCTGTGGACTTTCAGTATCACAGGCAAATCTTCTACGGAACCTGCCAGGTCATCAGGCCAGGCTATGAACTGCTGGGATGGTATGGAGATGAGTATGGACAGTAGCTGGGCATCAAGTGGGGAAGCAAGTGGAAGGGAGGGCTCACATTAGGGAGAGGTGAGCACCACTGTTCCTTAAACTGGAAATAAATGAAAGGATTCTTGGGAATTTCATAGTCCAACTCTTACAAAGAGTAAAATCCAGGATAAAGTCAGTAAAATTGCAATTCAACACTAGAACAGATGGACCTAATAGACATCTACAGAACTCTATTCCCACAAGCAGCAGGATACACATTCTTCTCAAGTGCACAATCGAACATTTTCCAGAATAGACCACATACTAGGTCACAAAAAGAGTCTCACTAAATTCAAAAAGATTTAAATTCTACAAACCAAATTCTCAGGCCACAAAGGTATAAAACCAGAAATAAATTGTACAAAGAAAACAAAAAGGCTCATAAACACATGGAGGCGTAACAACATGCTCCTAAATAATCAATGGATCAATGACCAAATTAAAAAAGAGATCCAGCAATATGTGGCAACAAATGACAACAACAGCACAATACCCCGACTTTTGTGGGACACAGCGAAGGCAGTTCTAAGAGGAATGTTTCTAGCATTCCAGGCCAATTAAAAGAAGGAAGAGCAATCCCAAATAAATAGTCTAAAGTCACAATTGTTGAAATTGCAAAAAGAAGAACAAATGGGGCCCAAAGTCAGCAGAAGCAGTGATGTAATAAATCTCAGAGAAGAAATAAATAAAATTGAGAAGAATAAAACAACAGAAAAAAGTCAGTGAAACCAAGAGCTGGTTCTTTGAGAAAATAAACAAAATTGATAAGCCCCTAGCCAGACTGATTAAGAGAAAAAGAGAATCTACACACATCAACAGAATCAGAAACTAGAAAGGAAAAAATCACGATGGACCCCACAGTAATACAAAGAATCATTAGAGAATACTGTGAGAATATACATGCTAACAAGCTGGAAAACCTAGAAGAAATGGACAACTTCCTAGAAAAATACAACCTTCCAAGTCTGAACAAGGAAGAAACAGAAAATCTAAATCTAGACAGACCAATTATTTGTTATTTATAGAGATTAGAAAGTGTTTTTAAAAAATGTAAAGAACAATGAAGGAAATTCCTTCTGACCTTTTCATGAAAGTCAAGATAACTTAGAAAAAAGCCCTGCATTAATTCCATATCCCTCAGTTTGGAGTTCCAAAAATTGTGGTGTAAATTTTCTTTCTGTCAGAGATCAAACCATACCCAACTTGATAAATGGTCATAGATTCTTTTCCAAGTACTGTAGGTATTGCTGAAATACAAATACATGAGCTGGTTTAAACAGGGAAATCTAGTCATTGCAACTACTTTCTTGAGGTTACATATATTCTGGGGAAATGCCAAGATTTTGACTGGGTCTGGGAATGGATCAGAAATGAAATTACTATAGAGGGACTCTTCATTGCCTTGTCTGAGGTAGAGTTACCCATTTTGAGTCAGAAAATCTGGATTTGAACCTGGTTCTACCACTTGCTGATGGTTAGATGTGAGAAAAGACATTTCAAGCTCCCTGAGCCTGAGATTCCTCATTAATAGAATGGAGACAAGTTCTTCTTTGCAGATACTTGAGAAAGGTAAAATGACCTAAACTACATTAATATGCTCTGAATATGGGAAAATGATACATAAATGAAGGTTATTGGTAATATTCACCAACTCTCTCTGGTCTATTTGCCATGGCATGGAGAGAGAGTGTTCTAAAAATAAACAGTACAGAACTCTGGACAAAAGAACTAAAAAATACATTACAGGATGATAGAATTAACTTTTAACACTCATATACTACAAAATATTTTTATACCTGGCTAATGTAAAATTCTATTTAAAATGTCAATCTTGACTTTTTTTATTTGACTTTGAGTGCTCTGATATTTAGCATAGAAATAATGACTATCTTCAATAAAGTGGTAAGAAAAGTTTTATCTACCATAGTTTCCATTGCTGAAGAGTCTTAAAAATAATACCAGAGATAAATTTATGTTTAAAACTGACAAAATGTTCAGTATTACCTTCTGGATCTCACTAGCTTGATATTCTTGCTGTAATCTTACCTTAAATTTTTCTAGTAAATATCCAAAATTTATAAAGAACTCTTAAGCCTCAACACAAAAAAACACAAATAACCCTATTAAAAATGTGTAGACATTTCTCCCAAGCATAAATACAAATGGCTAATAGGCACATGAAAAGATGCTCCACATTGCGAATCATCAGGGAAATGCAAATTAAAACCACAATTAGCTATAGCCTGACACCAGTCAGAATGGCCACTATCCAAAGACAAGGAACAACAAAAAATACTGGCAAGCATTCGGAGAAATGGGAACCCACCTACACTGTTGGTGGGAGTGTAAATTGGAGCAACTGCTTTGGAAAGCCATACAGAGGTCCCTCAATAAACTAAAAATAAAAATACCATTTGATCCAGTAATTTCACTTCTAGAAATTTATCTGAAGAAAACAAAACCCCTGCTTTGAAAAGACATATGCATCCCTATGTTTATCACCAATCTACTTGTAATAGCCAAGATATCGAGGAAACCTGAGTGTCCATCAGTAGATGAATGGATGAAGAATATGTGGAACATATTCACAATGGAATATTATTATTCAGCTATAAAAAGAAAATAAATCCTGACATTTGCAACAACATGGAAGGAGCTAGAGGGTATTCTGCTCAGTGAAATAAGACATGTGGAGAAAGAAAAATACTATATGATTTCACTCATAAAAGCAAAGGAAAACAGAAGAGCCAAGTCAGCAGTAGACTCATAGACACTGAGAAGTGACTAGGGGTTACCAAGGAAGAGGGGACGGAGAGGGCAGGGCAGAAGAGTGAGGGGGAGTAAAGGGGCATAAACATTTGCAATCGCAATATAAGTTGTTCAGGGGATGGAAGTACAGCATAGAGACTACAGAGTCAGTGATTTTGTAGCATGTTTCTATGTTGATTGATAGTACCCACACCAGGTGTTGGGGATTTAATAATATGAGTAATTGTTGAAGTACTATGTTGTACATTTAAAATAGAGGAAAATTTAGGAAAGAATTCTCAGTCACTTACCATCACATACCAGCTTTTGGTGGTTTTAATTCAACCCTGATTTGACTTTGAGCATATTCTTGTTAGTGTTAGTCTATATACCACTAGTGGTAATGCTTTGTGTGGAATTTCTTCTTTGATATTTAAACATGAAACATATTTGTTTTTTAGATGAAAGAGAGATTTTGTGGGATGTTAGGCTGTGCATTTTATATATTCCGTTAATCTGCACCTTGATTGGAGAGTTTTTCATGTCAAAAATGTCTTTGTTATTTGAATTCTCTGTTCCTGAAACAGTAATAGATTTTCTTCTACTTACACTTTATTTGCTTTATCAAAGTACTTTGTATTTTTAGTGGCCTCATAAAGCTATGTGGTGTCATTCTCTGTCTTGAAGCACATCCTTTAGCATTTCTTTCTTTTTCCATTAGCATTTCTTGCATGACAAATTGCATTGATGGTCTCCTTTCGCTTTTTTTATTTTACGTTGCTTAGAATGCATTAAATACTCCTTTATATTTGAAGGACCTTTTGCTGGTTACTATTTTCTTGGTTGGCATTTTTTCCCCTCATCTTTAATATGCTATCTCATTATGGCCTGTACTGATTTTTGCAATCCGCTGACTGGCTTATGCATTGCCCCAATTTATGAGATGACTAACTGTTCTCCTACCGCTTTCTGGTTCCTTTTGTATTTAACTTCGGGTGGGTGAATGGCTGTTTGCCTTTGTCTGGTGCTCTGTGTGCATTCTGTTTGGAGTTCCTTGATAGTCTGGAGTCTGTACATCCGCATACCGAGTCAGATTGGCAAAGCTTTCAGCCATTCTTTCTTGACACAAAGTTTATGGACATTTATCTCTCCTTTGGAATTTCTGTCATGCACGAGTTCGGTTGCACAGTGTAGCACCCCATAAGTCCCTTTCACTATTTGACCTTTACTCTTTTTCCTTGTTTTCTGCCACCCAGTGATGTGAAATAAGCTGTTTTCAAGTTGGCTGATTGTTTCTTCCGCCCAGTCAACTTTTACGGTAAGCGCTCTGAATGAAAGCTCGCTAACAGTTTTGAACTCCAGAATCTATTTGGTCAGTTTTCCTCTCCCTCCACCACTCACCCTCCTTGACGTCTTCCCCTCCCCTCCCCTCCTTCACTCCCCCTCCTCGTCGCCCCTCCCCCTGCCCCTCCCCGAGCTCCTCCTCCTCCCCTTCCCCTACCTCTTCTGCTCCTCTTCTGCCCCCTACCCTCCTCCTTCCGCACCTCTTCCTCCCCTTCCCTTCCCTCTTCTCCCCGCACCCTTCTCCTCCCCCTCCCTGTCATCCTCCTTCCCATCGCCCTACCCCTTCCCTTCCCCCTCCCCTGACCTCTTCCACCCCGCCATCGCCCTCCGTCTCCCCTACCGCTTCCCCTGCCCCTGCTCCTCCTCCCCCTCCTCTTCCCCCTTCCTTGTCCTTCTTCTTTCTTCTTCCTTTCTTTCTGCTGATATCCTACTTTCTTTAATGCATTTTCCCCTAATGTCATTTAGTTTCAGAATTCCTTTTCAGTGCTTTCATTATGTCCATGACATCTACTTAAAATACTATTTTAGGCCATTAAAACTTTTGTATTTCTAGGGTCAGTTTCTGGAAATTGATCGCGGTATGTGTTATTGTTTCTTGCTGTTTCTTCTTCTTCTTTTTTTTTTACAGTGTACAGACATTCAAAAACCATCTTTTCTCTGTCTTCATGATCCCAAGAAAGATCCAAGCCTTATAGAAACAAGAGAACTCTCGTGGAGTGAACTTAAAGTTATTATGCGACAATACCAAATGCATTCTGATATTTTCTAATGGCAAAGATGTATGACAGTACCTGGTTCGTAGTAGGACATTTTACGCTGAAAAGCCACTCTGCATGTAGAGACAGGATGTTTTGCTTCCTCAGAAGAAAATTATTCTGGTTTACAAAAGATAAAGTTTAAGTGCCTCCACTTTCTCTAAGTCACTTTCTGAAATGGTAATACAAAATGAATAAGTTAACACACTGAAATTTGGGTTTCATGTTGCTGTTTAATTGTAAAAGTGGCACATTTAAAAGGATGACCACCTATCAAAAATATGCATGAGAAAACCTGATATTGCTGTGTGGTACCTATCAGAAATGTGATAATCACGCGATATCATTGGAAATGAATGACCAAATATTTGCTGAAAAAGATGTCAGTGATAAGGTTCTAGAGCCTCCCACTCAACAGCAATTCAGATCATGACGTGTGAATATGGATAGCTTTCGTCACACAAGCCAGCCCAGCTGAAATGTTCCAGTTCACTACGACACAAAATTTCTGAGAATAAGTGCATTGAAGAGGGGCATAAAAACATTGCCCATGTCGCTCATTTCCCACAGTAGTCTGGGGAAGTATGGAACTAGTCTTCCTCAGTGCATGATTTCTCCCATGGGGAAAGGTTAGAATGAAGTGAAGCTTTTATTCTCCACTATTGTAGGAGGCTTCCCAACACACCCTATTCTGTGTTGAATCCCATAAAATATCAAGGGGATTTTCATACTGTATTGTGTGGGGATAACAAGATGGAATACAGGCTTGTCGCAGTAACCACATGTAAATCAACATCTCTGGGCAGATCCAAGCTTATTGACTCCGGCTTAAAGCCACACCCAAGCCCCTTTAAAAGTCAGTACCTGGTGGCCCTTTCTACCTCTAGAGGACACATGCCTCCCAATCTCATTGTGTTCCCCTTGTTGGTACCCTGACCTCCTCCACCACCGGTGCACTCATAGCCCAGGGGACACACATGATTCCACAAAGATGGCAATGTGTCACTCAAAGGGAGCAGCAGGTCGTCAGCAGCTGACTTTAATGCATTGATACAAGGCACACCATTTTGAGTACCTTAGATATTTGCCTGAAAGAAAGCAAAAAGGAAGTTCTCAGCAACTAACAAGCCTGGCTTTCAGGTCTAAGAGCTGCACAGAATCCTAACATTTCTTCCAGGATCCCCAAATTAGTAATGTGAGACCATAGGCTCCATCGTTCCAAGGAATTAAGAATTAGAACAAAAATTCTGAAAGCAAAAATTTGATTAAATGGCAAAACATTAGCGTTTACATGGCAAAACATTAGCAGTGCATTGTAACGGAAAGTGATTGCCTATATAATCACTGTTATTAAACTTAATGTATTATTGCCGTTTGCTGCTACCAAGGAGGTAACTATTATGTATTGTGGAAAAATACTGTGGAGAGAGGCCTGGCCTTCCCTTCGCCTCTTGGTTTCCAGGTGGAGACTCGATACACCTAAAGCTCCACTCCCAGGCCATTTAAATCACTAACTACTTACACTCGGGATGTCAGCGATCAAAACCATTTATTTCTTCTCATTTATCTACAGCATAAGCGTCTTTCAACGTGGCTCTAGTTCTGTCTCTCCGCCCTCCGGTTGCAGAACTACGCTTACAATCGCGGTTGCCACGTGACGGTCATAATGGTAATTGCGGAGGCCGACATCTCTTGGGGAGACAGAGGAGTTCTCGTGCTGCGAGACCGCGAGACCGCAGGGTAGTCACCATGGTCTCCGAGGTACTTCTTCGCTTTGCGCAGAGCTAAGTCCGTCGTGGCCCAAGAGCTAAGACCCCGGCTTACTGCTAGTCCCTCAGCCGTCATCTCAAGGGTGAAGTGTTCTCACGGTGAGCTCCCCTAGGGCACGGGATTCTCCTGTGGTTTTGTGGCTGGTGATGATGCGTGAATAGTCAGGTTCCTCCCTGCTTGTCGCTGTTTCGGCCGTCCTTGGTTTGGGCTCACCAGTGACGTTTCCCTCCGTCCCTTACGTGCTTATGGTCTCGGCAGGCTCTCTCGTTACTGTGGCTTTCCGTCTGTTTCTTGCTTCATTTGATCTGAGATGACTCTCTGTGACTCGTCACCCTTGTATTTCTATTTTCCTGCTAAAATGGACTTCTCTTTCACAGATGTTTCTCTCAAAACTTTTCCTTCCGATCTCTGCATTGCAGTTTCTATCTTGTTTATCACCTTTTCGTTTTCAATGTCTTCTTCCCTGCTCATCTGCTTTGAATCTCTGAATTTTTGGATCTATTTTTTGCACTTCCTGTGTGCTTATTTTTCTATCTCCCCTCTTCTTGGTGTTTCTATGTCCCACTATCTGTCTTTTTCTTTCTTTTAAATTTGGTTAAAAAAAATCTGTATGAACTGTTCCTCCCCAATTTCAGGGTTCTGTTCACACTTGCTCCCTTGTCATTCGAGTTCTCAAAGGAACTCGAATGTACTTTGGCGCTGTGTTTCTGTACCTGTCGGACTTTGTGTACTGGTCCTGTCCTCTTTTTCTACCCCATCTCTCTGTCTTATGCAGTCTGTCCCTTGTTTTCCTCCTTTGGAATCCCTGTGACTTGCTTTGTACCGTAGATCTTCATTTTGTGCCTGTTTCTATTTCCTATGCTGCCATTATTTCCTTTTTTTTTTCTTCTGAACCATTTCTCTTCTCATTATCTTTGCCTCTAGTATTTTCTGTTTCTTAATGGATGCCTTTAAGTGTCTTTTTGGGTTTCTGCTTTACCCTGTATGTTTGATTCTCTCTAGTGTTGCCTCCTTCTCTGTCCTTGAACCTGATTTTTTAACCTTTTATGGTTTCATGATGGTTTAATTCTGCTGTCTCTGTGCATGAGGAATATTTTGCTTTACTTCCTCTTGTTTTCTCTGCTGTTTAGCATTTGCTTACCATCTCCTCCCTCTTCACGTTACGATTAAAAACACTTTCAAACTCATATTTTTATTTTTCACCCTGCTATCACTGAGACTTACTTCTTATTTCAGTTTTCTTACGCTTTTTCCCTTGCTTTGGATTATCTTCCTTCTTTTGTTTTTAATTTTAAAATTTCACAGATGTTTTCCTATTTTAAGAATACTTCACCCTCCTGATCTTGCCCCCAGGGCTGCTTTGTCCATTACTCTGAATCTTAGGTCTACTTGATGGTGTTTTTTTTTCCCCCATCCACTCACACTTTTAAAGGAATAAGAGATAATACATAGCAGTAAGGGTTGGGAGCAGCATTGGATGCCTTTCTTGCTCATCGTTTGACTCCTTATCCTCCTCCTTTCTTATATTATAGAATTTTATTTTATTTTATTTGGTATCTTTAATGTACAATTACTTAAAGAACATTATGGTTAATAGACTCCCCGTATTATAAATTGCCCTCCACTTCCCCCATTTCGATCACTGTCCATGAGCTTAGTAAGATGCTGTAGAATCATTACTTGTCTGTATATACTGCCTTTCCCATGTCCCCCCCATCCTCTACATTATCTAATCGTTTTGCATCTTTCCCCCCTTTATCCTGCTGTTCCCACCCATCCTCCACAGTCCCTTTCCCTTCAGTAACTCTCAGTCCATTCTTGGATTCTTTGAGTCTTCTGCTGTTTCGTTCCTTCAGTTTTTTCTTTGTTTTTGGACTCCACAGATGTGTGAAATCATTGGATGCTTGTCTTTCTCTTCTTGGCTCATCTCACTGACCATAATACCCTTTAGCTCCATCCATGTTGTTGCCAATGGTAGGATTTGTTTTCTTCTTATGGCTGAATAATACTCCTTAGTGTATATGTACCACATCTTCTTTATCCATTCATCTACTGATGGACACTGACGTTGCTTCCATTTCTTGGCTATTGTAAATAGTGCTGCGATAAACATAGGGGTGCTTATGTCTTTTTCAAACCGGTCTTCTTCATTCTTAGGGTAAATTCCTAGGAGTGGAATTCCTGGGTCAAATAATATTTCTATTTTGAGTTTTTGAGGAACCTCCATACTGCTTTCCACAATGGTTGAACTAGTTTACTTTCCCACCAGCAGTGTAGGACGGTTCCCCATTCTCCACATCCTTGCCAATATTTGTTGTTTGTCTTTGGTATGTTGGCCATCCTAAGTGGTGTGAGATGATATCTCATTGTGGTTTTAATTTGCATTTCATCTTCCTCCTTTTAATGTAAATTTAAGTCTTCTTCTTGACAAATTAGGAATGGGATTTTCTTGGATTTCATATGGCCTTATATGAAAATGCCTGAAGAAGACTCAACATCATCTTCATGTGCTCCTACCTCTGTGAAAGAAGCACAATTAAAAGAAAGAAATTTGACGATTTTCTCAGTGTATGCAGACCCCCACACAGATGCCTTGACTGCAACCATAGGACTCTGTCCGGCTTGTCCAGGACCAAGTCTGGCACTGGCCCTGTCAAGATGTTGTTCAAAAAAAAACTTTAAAGGTAATGTGATCATATTTAATGATTTTAGTTTGTCTCCCTATTGCTGCTTTAAAATTTTAAAGTGTAAATATAATTAGTATTTCTGAGGTGCCATCATTTTTAGAAGATTTAGAAACATTGACTTTAGACTCTGATCATCTGAATCTTAGTCAGGATACAAACATAGGGTAAGCTGTGACCTTTGGAAATAACTTAATTCTTCAGACCTTTGTTTCCTTGTAAAAAATAAAACAAATTTCTTAGGTTTTGACATAGCCATTGTAGATTGGCACACTTTTAAAGATTCTTTCTTCTTAGTGAACATATCTGTATTATTACTGTGAAATGGTCTTCCCCTGGCAATATAAAGAGAAAATTTAAAATTTTTATCAGTTTATAGAAAACAGGGAAAATCATGCATTTAGCACAGTGAAGTAAGATAAAAGATCCATTAATAAGAGTACTATGATGTAGTGGTTCATCTTCATTCTTATAAGTTCATCATAGCTGCATGACAATGTTACATTTTATAGTCTTTGGCATTGTCTTCCAAATCATTTGTTTCATTAATTTTTTGCTAGATAAACTTGTGATGCTGGAAAAGTACAGTGAAGAAACATGGAAAAATTAAAGGAGGCTATACAAGCTATCTAGAACATCTCTATTAAATACCACATGGAAGAATTCTTCTAGGTGTGTGTTACTTTGGATACAACTATTTATTAATTATAATGGAGACAGGATTTATGAAGTTAATTGAAAATTTTTATTGGATCTCTTTGATCTGTTTTATAATCACACACAGTGTTCACAGAATCCATCAGGGATTATAGTCATGGGATCTCTTAAATTTTTTTCTCCAAATTTTTATATTATTTATTTAGTTACATTTAAGCTTTGTACACAATTGTACTCTTAAGTGTATATTCTCCTACTGTTTTCACTCCATTTATCAAGTTCTTGTGCATTTTTTTCTGGTACTGAAGAGAGTGCTCTAGCCTATTTATTAAAACTGGAGAGGAGTATACTGAATCACAAATGGGCTTCAAGTATAATTTAATCATTGAATTGCCTGATGGTTTTGTAATTTCTTTATACTGCATTTATCTTTTCCTCCATTCTAACTATGTAATGACCTGAAGTACATGTTCCTTAAAACAGTAAAATCTGAGAGATACTCTTCAGGAGTGATGTTATACATTGAATTACCCTTTCATAATAATGCAGTTACTATTGCATTTGCTTCTTTTTGTTATTTTCCTTTATTCATTCTGTAGAGTACATGAACTCTACAAATCATAAGACATTAACATAGTTTTCTGGTTTTCTTTTCATTTCCACTCTCTTTGTTCAATCTAATGCTTTACACATACTTGCCACCTTGATCACTTTTACTTTGTTCTCATTATTGTAAAATTTGTAACACTGACCCTGAATTCTTTTGGATAAATACCTTCACTCCATACTACTTTCCTTGACTGATACTGATATATTGATATATTGATATGTGTTTCTTTTACAAGTCTCCCATTTTTCAGCCATCTTATTAAATCACTTGATTGGCTTCTTGAAACCATTTGGCAAGTAATTCCAACTTACTGAGTCTGAGGTTTTTCATCTCTAAAGTGCTAATAATAAAAGTATACTATTATGCTATGGTGTAATTTTAGAAGAATAAAATGATATGTGATTTACATAAGGATTTGGAATAGTGTCTGATAGTAAGCACTAAAATGAGGCAATCATTCCTTCTCTTCTAGTACTTTCTTCTTATATATGTGGGATAGTTTCAGTTATATGCCTTAAGTTTACAGAGAAAATCAGAATATTATTCTCTTAGCTACATGTGTCTGTTCATTTCTAAGCAAAAGGTTGCATGTTTACCTTGTATACTGAAGCATTTTTACATACTCCCTTGAATATACAGTTTTTAAAGCATGTTATCTTGCCTGATCCTTTCTCTTGTAGGGAAATACACATAAAATAGTGTCATTGTGGATTTACATTCAGTGACAACCAGTGCATTCCTAATATACAACCACTATTACTATTTAGTTTGAGGGTTCTTTTCATGACATCACTAGGAAACCTCACACCCACTAAGGATTTCTCTCCATTCATTTTAGAATCTAGCCCCCGACTTTTGTTAATCAGCTTTCTGTGTCTATTGATTTATGCAATCTTAATTTTCCATGTAATTGGAATCGACAGTATGTCACTTTTTGTGTCTGGAATAATATTTTCAAGATTCATTCATGTTGAACACGTTTCAGCACTTCATTCGTTTTCATGAATAAATAATATTCCACTGATGATAAACACATTTTATTTACACATTCATTAGTTAACTGATATTTGGGGTGTTCATTATGAATAATGGTGGAGTGAGTATTTGTATACCTTTCTGTTGGACATCTGCTTTCGTTTATTTGGATTTTGTGCCAGAAGTGGAGGTACTGAGTTATGTGATAATTCTATATTTAAATTTTTGGAGAACTGCCTAATTGTTTTCTGTAATGGCTACATCACACTATTTTCCTTTGCAAGGCAATTTATGAAGATCCAGTTTTTCCACATCCAACACATTTTATTTTCCATTTTTAATTTGAGACTTTGTAGTGTTTCTGTTTAGATTTACATTGCCTGAATGACTATGATGCAAAGCATCTTTTCATCTACTTTTTGACCTTTTGTGCATCTCCATGAAAAGTGTTTATTTCTATCCTTTGTCCATTTTAATTGAGTTGTTTGTCTTGTTTTAAATTGGATAAGTTCTTTTCTATACTATGGACACTGGACTTTTACTTATGTGATTTGCAAATAGTTTCTCCCACATGCAAAAGTTTATATTAAAAATTAATATGACAAAAGTTATCTGAAAGTAACCAATTTAGTAAGAATTAATACATTTACAGTGCTGTGCTCTGTGAAGTGTGCACTGTCTCTATCAAGTTCTGTTTTTACCACTTAAAGGGAAACCCTTTCCCACACTGAACAGTTACTTCCCATTTACTACTCCTTAAATCCCTGACCAACACTAATTTGCTTTTCATCTTTTAAGGATTAATTGTTCTGGATATTTCACATGAATGGAATTAAATAATATGTTATTTTTTTAATCCATTTTGTTTCTGTTAGCATAATGTCTTGAAGATTTGCATGATGGAATATGTCTTTGAACTTGTGCCTTTTTATGGCTTTTTATTATATCGCTATACCACAGTATGATTTCTGTACATCCCTTGATAGGCATTAGCTTAATAAATTCATTGTTTAATTTACCGAGAAACTCCACATGTTTTCCTCAGTGTGGCACCATTTTGTATTGCTGTAATAAGGTGTAAGGGTTGTCTTTTCTGTATACGCTTACTAACACATGCTAATATTAGGGTTCTGGTTATAACTATCATAGTGAATCCATAAGGAGAAGCGGCAGGTGAATGTGGACTAAAAGGTTAGTCCCTATTGGAATATCTGTAATTTCTCCTAAGAACCATCTCAAGTCCTTTTTCTATTTAACTGTTTAAAGTGATGTTATTCATGTAACACAACTGATGCAAGAAAAATTCTAAAAGGTACAATTTATGATTCTGTGCAACCATCATTTCGATTAAGTTCCAAACGTTTTCCTCACCCTAATTGAAATCCTGTCCCTACCAAGCAACCACTCCCTCTTCCACCATACCCCAGCATTTGGCCAACATTCACCTGCCTTTTCTCCTTACGGATTTACCTGTTGTGAATGTTTCATAAAACAGAATTGTAAATCTTTTGTCTCTTGTTCTGAATATTCAATGAAACAGTTATACGATATATTGTCTCTTGTGGTAGTTTTCTTTGACTTACCATATTGTTTTCATGATTCATCCAGGTGATAGCATGCATTAAAACTTCATTGTGAAATTATATTCTACTCTATTATGTGCCACATTTTATGTATTCACTTGTTAGTTTATGGACGCAGGTTTTCCACTTACAGCCTACTGTATCTAATATTGTTGTGAGTATAATTGTACAAGCATCTCTGTTTTTAGTTATTTTTCGTATAACCCTAGGTGTAGAATGTGGGTTGTGTGGTGCTGCTTAACTTTTGAGGAGCTGTCAGGCTATGTCCCACAAAGGCTGCACTATTTTATATTTCATTAGGTATATAGTATATGAAGGTTCTGTTTTTTCTTTTTGTTCAACACTTGCTATTCTCCATTTGAAAAAAATATTTCCACCCTTCTAGATGTGAAGTGATGTTCACTGAGGTTCATTTTTAAACGGATCTTCTTTCTGTTCTGAAGTACACTAATTTCACATGTATGTTGGATATAATAATCTTACTAATGTGATTTTCACCTAATTGTTTTCCACTCTGTGGGTTGCCATTTCACTTTTTGATAGTGTCAGTTGATCGGCACAAAAGTTTTCAGTTCTACTCGAGTACAGTTTCTCTGTTTTTCCTTTCTTAGCGTCTGCTTTCGGTGTTGTACTTAAGAGATGAATATGGAAACAAAGGGCATGGATATTTTGCCCTATCTTTTCTTCTAAGAGTTTTACAACTTTAGGTCTTACACCTTACATCTTTGATGTGTTTTAATTTCTGCACATGCTTTAAAGAATGGTTCAACTTTGTATGTGGGTATCAATTTGTTTAAGAGATTATTCTTCCCCCTTAAGTGGTATTGGATGACTTCTAAAAATATCCGTGGTGCCATACATGTAAATTGTATTTATAGCCTCTCGATTTGATTTTATTAGTTGATATTTCTATTCTTGTTCCCAAACCATGCTGTCTTTAGTGCTGTAGCCTAGGCTTTATTATTGTTTCCATACATCCATTTTCCTCTCCATTTCTCAGACTGGATAATCTCCATTAAACAATCTGCATGTTTGCTGATCCTGCCTTCTGCCAGTTCATTTCTGTTGAAACCCTGTGTTGAATTTATAATTCTGCTTTGCATATTTTTCAGATTATGTTCGTTTTAAAGTTGTGCATTTCATTCTTTAAGTTTTCCTTCGGCAAAGCATTCACCCCATTTTCTTTTGTTCCCAAGCTTATTTTAGCCATTTGAGCATATTTTCAGCAATTGACTTAATTTATGATAATAACAAGTCCAGTATCTTTGCTTCCTTATTTATAGCTTTTGTTCTTTTTTTTATTCCTGGAATAGACCATCCTTATAATTTTTGTTGCGACTGAACGTTCGGGGTATTGTAATGTGGCCACACTGAAGATCAAATTCTGCCTTTACCCCAAGGTAGAAAAAAGATGCTGCTTCGTGTATGTGCTAAGTATTTGCCTTGTAATCACCTTTCTAAAGCGTTCTTTAAAGACAGAATTTCTTTGTTTTGTGTATGTTTTAGACATTCCTGTTTCATTAACTTATAGTCAACAAGTCATTTTACTGCAATTTGCTTCAATCTTACAGCCAAATAAAACAAAAATTTCCCTGATTTTTAAGATTAGATTTGTTTAGGGGGCATTCATTCATGTATAGCCATGCTCTTTACTGTTCTGATTTAGTCTTCAGTCATTCCACTTGGGCATGTCCTGAAGGTAACCTTGATGTGAAATTAGGGATTCTTCAGGTCTTTTCTGAGAATATCTTCAGCCTTGGGCATGTGTGTGGCCTCCTTGATGTTCTAGGGATACACAAGAAGCAGTTCAAAACACTTAACTTCTTCATGTTTATAACTTTCCCAACCGCTGATCCTTTCTAGGCTGTTCTACATGCTGCTTGTCCCATTAGTCATCTCTTGCCTCAGATGGCTAAGCCTTGTAGTTTATTTGCCTGTAATTTTTGAGAAAGTTCCCTACGTCTCTCTCTCTCTTGAGGAGACTCCAAAGCAGGAGGCACAAAGACAAGCCCCAGAGTGGAAACACGCATCTACAATTCCTTGAGAACAAGGTCTGTATTCCCCTGACTGTCTCCAGCAAGCAGTGGATTTGCTGCCACTATGGTAAATGTATGCTTTAACACAACAAGGATCTATTGCTTAAATGTAGCAGCATCTTTCTTCAGGAAATGTTCCTCTGACTTAAGTTTGGGTTAGATTCCAGAACTCTGAAATAGCTGATTCTGAAACCCTCTTGTTTTGGTCAGTCTAATTGTCATTTTGTGGAGGAATGGGTTTTTGAAGTTTTCTGTGACCATTTTTGTGGCATCACTCCAATAGTGAGGTATATTTTAATATAAACTAAATTATTATTGCATTATTCGTTAGCATTTTATAAAATTGTGTATGGTTATTATTATTGTAAACATTGTGTTTTATTCTCTTTCATTTTTGAAGTTTTAAAGCAAGAATCATGAACTAAAAAGGCAATGTGTGGGTTTAGTATCAGTGATTTCAGTTTACACTTTTATTAAAAATTTTAAGATCTTGGCATTACTTTTTTAAAGATAGGTTTGTGAATATTAATTTGTATGGAAAATCTCAAGTATATTTTCTTAGGTTGTTTAATATACTGCAATTTCAGAAATAGAATTTTATAAATTTGTGGTATATTAATATTGTATTGATATTTGTACTAATTCCTTAATCTGTATAAAGAACTCTGTTTTCAGTATTCAATACTTTTAATAAATGTAGTAAAGTATTTAATTTTTTCAACTTTCCTTTTGAGTAAGCAAATTTTTTTCTAATTTTTCAGGTTGTTGAAAACTTGCTCCTTCAATTTATCTGCAAACTTGTATAAACAACTGAAGTGGCTTTGTGAACTCCATATCAAGGCACAAGTTCAGGGAGTATCCTTTTATGAAACCGGATGCTGTGAGTTCTTTTCCTTTCCTTAGAACATCTTTTCATTTACTGATTTTGACTTAGATTTTATAATAATTATTTTGAAATATACATTTTTACACAACATTATATTGGCTCTGGATGAATAATCTACTGATTCATCATCCATATACATTATTACATGCTCTCCATGATAAGTTTTAGCCCATTTTTTACAATATATATTTTGTAGTTTCACCATATGGCAAAGTTTGCTTTATTTTCATTTGGAATTGCTTATGCTGCTCTATGAGATTGATTTGATAAACATTTTCTATTTTTATTTTAGTACCATTAATATACAACTACATGAGGAACAGTGTGGTTACTAGATTCCCCCGCTATAAGTCCCCCCCACATACCCCATTACAGTCACTGTCCATCAGCATAGTAAGAGGAATAGAGTCACGACTGGTCTCCCCTGTACTATACTGCCTTCCACGTGCCCGCCTCCAAGTTATGTGTGCCAATCGTAATGCCTCTTATTCCCCTCCTTCCTCCCTTCCGGCCCACACCTCCCAGTCCCTATCCCTTTGGCAAGTGTTAGTACATTGTGGGCTCTGTGAGTCTGCTGCTGTTCTGCTCCTTCAGTTTTTGCTTTGTTGTCATGCTGCACACATGAGCAAAATCATTTGGTACTTGGCTTTCTCCTCCTGACTTATTGCACTGATCATAATACCCTCTAGCTCCAACCATGTTGTTGCAATTGGTAGGATCTGTTTTCTTCTTATAAGTGAAATAAATTCCAGTATGCATCTGGGCCATATCTTCTCGATCCACTCATCTACTGATGTCACTTAGGTTGCTTCCCTATCTTGGCTATTGTAAATAGTGTGGCGATAAACATAGGGGTGCATCTGTCTTTTTGGAAGTGTGGGCCTGCATTCTTAGGGTAATGCCAGGAGTGGAATTCTGGGTCAAATGGCATTTCTATTTTGAGTTTTTTGAATAACCTCCATGCTGCTTTCCACAATGATTGAACTAGTTTACATTCCCACCAGCAGTGTAGGAGGGTTTCCCTTTTTCTGAATTCTGGCCAGCATTTGTTGTTCCTAGTCTTTGCTATGTTTTCCACCCTAACTGGTGTGAGGTGGTATCTCACTGTGATTTTAATTTTCATTACCTTCTTATGTGTCTGTTGGCCATCTGAATTTGTTCTTTGGAGAAGTGCCTGTTTATATCTTCCACACATTTTTAATAGGATTATTTGCTTTTTGGTTGTTGAGGCATGTGAGTTCCTTATGTATTTATTTACAACATTTACAGCTAATGTTAACTTGTCTTAAAATTAAGTCTGTGACAACACAGTTTGCCCTTTTGTATTTGCCCTTGTGTATTTGCAAGTATAATGTCGCATACTGTAGGAGGCCTTTTTGTTCTGTTGATGGTGTCCTTTGCTGTACAGGAGCTTTTTGGTATGATGTAGTCCCTTTTGTTCATTTTGTATTTTGTTTTCCTTGCCTGAGGAGATGCATTCAGGAACTTACTTTTCCTTTAAGTTGTTTATTCTTTTTGGTCAAAATTTCAACCTCAGCTTCTATTGAGTAGAGTAATTGTTAGATACAGAATGAATTTTATTTTTTAATACTTTGACATGCTAAGACTTAGAGATGTTTGAACTGCTGGTAAGCATTAACCTTTTGTACCAAACATTTTCTTTCAGTGTACCTTACCTCATGAATTCTTTTGATAGTGATTCTTTTGTAAAGATTATTGATCAATGCTGGCAAAATCATTGCAGGCAAATGGTAGAGTATAATAATTATGTGTTTAGTTGCAAGTATGTTGTCGAATTTGTTAAATTTTTCTGGCTAAGAAAAATCCAAATTGCAGTTGGCTCATGCTTTATTTAAAAACATAGTTGGGAGTGATTTATGATAGAAATGTGTTCTAAATTATTTAAAACTGAGATTGTAGTTAATTTTTCATCTACAATTTAGAAAATGGATGGCTTTTTAAAACATAATTTTATAAATAGTTGAGCTTAACATTATTAGAGCCAAACAAGGGGGCATAATATGTAAGATTATTTATAACCATGTCACTTTCAAATTACAAAACTGAATCTCATTAGTTTCTGAAATTAGTCATTTATGATCAGGTTTTAATGTGCCAGGGAGTGTGCAGAAAAGAAGTTGTAACCACATCAAAGGCAATGCTGAGTTAGGGAAATGTTTTAGATATTCCTTATGAGACATTTCTGTTTCTGTAATACTTATAATATAATGTAAAATATGTGTGCTTCTCAGTTTTGGTGTAATACGTATTTAGAATAAATTGGAGTAAAACAAAATACTTATAAAAATTTGTAATGCATTTTATGTATTTTTTTATTTATTTAAAAAATATAAAAACAAAATGATGTGAATTCAGAGTTTTGCCATTAGTTGAAAACATTCCTATTCTCAGTTTCCTACATAAACACTGAAGTTGTATTAGAACTTAAACAATTTATTCTTTGATATAGTTAGTGGGAGCTTATAATTTTAAAATACAGAAAGGAGAGCACCAAATCAATTAAAATGTGAAAGGACTTACCTTACCATTATTTTATTTTAATGAGGTGCCTTTCATATTTGGTTGCTTTAGGTGTTTGTTTTTGGAATTGTTAAGCCCAGTGCTCACTTATTTCCAGTTAGGTGTGTCCTTCCTGGTAATCTGTGGCTACAATATCACAGCTTTCTGGTTTTCAAACTCATGTAAAAATGTGATCGTCTTAGCTCAGCTTAGGGACTGTGAACCCTGTCAGCATCACATCTTTCAGCTCCCACAACTCTGCACCCTGCCAAGATTCCCTGGATGGCAATACCTACACTTTCCCTAAAACTTCCAAATGCACCGTGCAAAGTTCTTCAAGGGAATGATCCCAGGTGCTATAAGTGTTTTACGTTACAAGCAAAAAAATAAAAATACACATCGTCTGAATATAATATTAATGAATACAATGATTACCCAATGCTGATTGCACAAACACATTTAAAAATATTCTCAATTTATTTACAACATTTACAGCTAATGTTAACTTGTCTTAGAATTAAGTCTGTGACAACACAGTTTGCCCTTTTGGGTATTTTTGTGCAGTTTAAAGATGCTGTGTCAGGGGAAAATAACTATGCCACATATAATCGTTTCTCTATGCAGTATTTAACCTGCCAGCCGGAAAATTCTAAATTCATTCTATAAGACACAATTGAAGGGATGTCAATCCTCTGTTGCTTTATAGCATCTTACAAGCTCCCCTTTCACTTCTGGTTTCCTCTTGTTTCTCTTTTGGTTTTCCTTGGATGTGTAGGCATATTCTAGCACTTAATAGGTGTGTTTAAATTATAATTACTCTATTTCCTTTCTTACAGAATGAATTCTTTAAATACCTTTTGAGATACAACAGTAAGTCTCACATGAAGGATGTGATGATTGGATAACATTTATGTATGCTGAAAGATTACGAAATTGGCATTAGCTATCTAACACCTTCAGCACCTCCTATAATTTCCATTTGTTTTTTATGGTGAAAACATTAAGGATCTCCTCTCAGTAACTTTCAAGTATTTAATGTAGTAGTATCAGCTGTAATGACCATTCTTTATATTGGATCTCTGGAACTTGATTTTAACTGAACATGTTTATCATTTCTTACTCTTTTATTTTTAATATATTAAACAATTTTTAATTAAATTATATTTTATTAAATAATATAACTTGAATGTAGTATTTACAGCATTCTTGTAGTAGACTTGAAGTAGAAACACTTGAGGACTATCATTCTAGTGTATGTTCAAGTTACAATTAACTTATATATAACCAATATATTCATTATAAGGATTCATAATAGGTCTTAATAAGATTGTCATTTTAAATGTTTTGTCTCCAAATACAAGCCACAGGAGCTTGTGTTTGTACAGTCTTTGCATTAGTAGTGAATTTGTATTTCTTCTTGTTTTTACTGTCTACAATTCTAGATTGCAGATTTCTCTTTACATTTTTCTGTCTTCTAATCTTATACTCAGTTTTTCCAATATTTATTTCTTAGGTAAAGTATATTAGCACTGTTGAACATCAGTAGTTTTTGTGTAAAACAATCTTTATGTGAATGCACTTTCTTCATAAATCTGTGATAATATTTATGATTTAAGGAGGAATTTAGAACAAATAGTGTTGAAATTGAATGAAAAGTGTGAAGTTATCTTTCCAAGACAAAGAAATGTATTATTGCCCATGTTTGATTTGTCAACTGAGAAGAATATATAAAAACTCCAAAAGTAATGTGCTGTTCTTCAGAATAAGGTTTCATAAGGTGGTCAATATTTTAATCAAAAGATATTTTGTTTGTAAATGCTTTTTCTTTGTTTTATTTTTGACAGATCATGACTAGGAACATTTTTCTGTTCCAAGATAGAACTTAACACTTTTTGGAACCCAGAGTTACTTCCTGTTTGGTAAGGATGACAGTGATTTCTCTAAAAGAATTGTTACAAGCAACTTATGATCACCTGTTCTATCTGTCATAACTAAAAGAAGATAAACAAGATCTGTACTTCTTCATATCATAAAATTTTAAAATAGTTAAAATTATATTTTACCACATGGTATCCTAGCTTGAAATTTTATTTTATCCCTTCATCTTAGTGTTAATAAACTACCTTTTTGATGAAGCATATTACTTCTAGGAGCATTGTGAATAAATCACATTTCATACATTTATGCTAAATTGAAAAAATCTTTGGAGCCTAAAATAAGGCAGGTTTAAAAGCCTTAAAGATATTCTAAATACTACTTTATTTTTTGGAACTATATATTCATTCAGTGAACTTTACTTAACTCTGAGATATTGTTTAGATTTATTTTAGACAATCCAGAAACCAAGAACAATTTAGCCAATTTTGGACAGATGAGTTTAATATCAAATTGTATGTTGTTTTGACTGGGAATTATGAATTTACTTAAAAGCACAACCGATAGCTAAACACAATCTGAAATTCACAGTTATAAATTACCTCTTATATAGACAGTTTCTTTTGTTATCAGGACATGGGGCTTGAATTATTTAAATCACACATACTTTGTGATCAGAACATTCATAGCAAGACTATACATGGGACTCTTCTGTTGATTGAGAAAGAAAGAAATGGCGAGGCGGTTGATCAATGTTTGATTCAAAGACTTTTTAATATGCTTTCTGATTTGAAAGTGGGTAATTTATGAACTTTTATTAAATCAAAGTGAATTGTCAATCTAATCATCTAAAGCTACATTTTAACTGAGTTTCTTTGCATCTTAGATTTACATAGAATCTTTTGAGAATAAATTACCCAAAGAAACAAGGAAGATCTATCTGTGCAATAGAGGAAAGGAACTTCACACATAACAAGAGGTATTTGGAATGAAGATAAAGATTAGTAGTTTGTGATTCATAGAGCCTGTTATTCAATGTCCTGGGTAGACATTGCCTGATAGTAAGGTCTGACAGTTGTGGCCTGATGTGTTTATGTGTAATAAGCTGTACTTGTTTGCATTTTATGTATGTGTAGACATGCTTTTCAGGGTGACACTTAGAAAGCTTCACTTATATTCTTGGTCACTTTTGCTGAAGGTTTGTTGATTTTCTTAATCTTTTCAAAGAACCAAATTTTGGTCAGTTGACGTTTTCGCATTTGTTTTTCTCATTTCTCTTTGCCTTGAATTCCATGCTAAATATTACACTCATCACTTGGTTTAGGTTCATATTGATCTATTCAGTGTGTCTTCAGAAGCAGGGTTGGGTTTCTGTTTTTAGATCTTACTTTTTTAAACTATATTCACAACTATCAACTTTCCTGTAAATAGCATGTTAGCTGCATTCCTTAAATTTTGGTATGTTGTATCTTCATTTTCATTCACATTCAAGTATTTTTGAGTTTCCCTTGTAACTTTTTCTTTAACACAGTTGCTTTGAATTGTGTTGTTTAATTTCCATACATTTGTGAATTTCCCTTATTTCCCTTTTTCCATTTTAACACCATTGAAATTGGAGAAAATGAATCAGAAAAATCATACACTTTGTATGATTTCAATACTTTAGTACTTGCTGACTAACAAGTCTGATACAGTCTATCCTGTGAAATGTTCCTTGTGTGCTTGACAAGAATGTGTTTTCTACTGTTGGTGGTGGAATGTTCTTTATGATCTTGTTAATTTTAGAGCTGCTCAAGTGTTTTATTTATTTACTGATTTTTTTGTCTGGGTGTTCTATTTCTTTTATATCTTGCATATGTCCTCCTATGTATCATAAATACATGTTTTCCATGTGTTCTATATATAATATGTCATATATATACACACACACATACTTATATATTTATATATATACAGGTCCATAGGGTATTAAAGTCAGTGGTTGTGATTGTTGAGTTACCAATTTCTGAACTGATTTCAGAACTATAATCAGTTATTTTACAGTTTTGTTTTAGCTATATTAAAAAGTCAGCCATAGATTACATTTACTTTGTATTTTTTTTTTATTTTGGTATCATTAATACACAATCACATGAGCATGAGTGTGGTTACTAGATCGCCCTGTTGTCAAGTCCCCACCACATAGCCCATCACAGCCAATGTCCATCATTGTAATAAGATGCTAATAGAATCTCCACTTGTCTTCTCTGTGCTATGCTGCCTTCTCTGTGCCCCCCTTGTGTTATGTGTGCTGATTGTAATGCCCCCTATTTCCTGTACTCCCTCCCTTCCCAAGCACCCTTCCAGTCCCATTCCCTTGGGTAACTGATAGACCATTCTGAGGTTCTGTGAGCATGCTGCTCTTCTGTTCCTGCAGGTTTTGGTTTGTTCTTATGCTCCACAGATGAGTGAAATTATTGGTACTTTTCTTTGTCCACCTGAATTTTTTCACTAAGCATAATACCTCTAGTTCTATGCAAGTTATTGCAAATGGTAGGATCTGTTTTCTTCTTATGTCTGAATAATACTCCACTGTGTGTGTGTGTGTGTGTGTGTGTGTGTATACATCTTCTTTATCCATTTAACTACTGATGGACACTTAGGTTGCTTCCATTTCTTGGTTATTTTATATAGTGCTGTGGTAAATGTAGGGTTGAACATGCCTTTTTGAAACTGGTATCCTGCATTATGAAGCTAAATTCCCAAAAATGGAATTTATGTGTCAAATGGTATTCCTACTTTTAGTTTTTTGAGGAATCTCCATACTACTCTCCACAGTGGTTGAACTAGTTTATATCACTAACAGCAGTGTAGGAGGCTTCCCCTTTCTCTGCATCTCACTACCACTTGTTCGTAGTCTTTTCAATGCTGGCCAACCTAACTGGTGTGAGGTGATATCTCATTGTGGTTTTAATTTGCATTTCATGATAATTAGCGATGTGGAGCATCTTTCCATGTGCCTGTTGGCCATCTGAGTTTCTTCTATGGAGAAGTGCCTGTTCATATTATCTGCTGATGTTTTAATTGGGTTATTTTCTTTTTAGATGTTGAGACTAGTGAGTTCCTATGTATTTTGTATGTTAACCCCAATAAGATATGTCATTTACAAATATATTCTCCCATACTGTAAGATGCAATTTTGTTCTTCTGGTGTTGTCCTTTGCTCTACAGGAGCTTTTAAGCATGATGTAATCCCATTTCTTCATTTTTTATTTTGTTTCCTTTTCTGAAGAGATGCATTCAGGAAAATGTTGCTCATGTTTATATTCAAGAGACTTTTGCCTATCTTCTAAGCATTTTATGGTTTCAGGTGTTTGATCCATTTTGAGTTTCCGTTGGATAATAATCGAGTTTCATTCTCTTCCATGTAGCTGTCCAGTTTTGTCAACACGAGTTGGTGAAGAGGCCATTTCCCCATTGTAGATCCATGGCTACTTTATCATATATTAATTGACCATACATGCATGTGTTTGTATTTGTATCTGGGCTCTCTAGTCTGTTCATTGGTCTTTGGTCTGTTCTGTGTCAGTCCACAGAGTGTATTGTTATTGAACAATTGTTGACATACAGTCTCATATTTTTTTCAAATATGCAACACAGTGAGTGGGTCAGTAGTTCCCCATGTTATTAAGACCTCACCACCTAAGGTGCAGTTATGGTTTCTCAACATAGGAAGATATTACAGAATCACTGACTATATTCCCCCTGCTGTTCTACCATTGCTGTGACCAATTTAAATTACAATTGGGATTTTTAAGCCCTTTTATCCTGCTCACCCTCCACCTTAAACACCCACACAACGCTTTCATTTTATTTTAGTTTGTTTTTATATTCCAAAGTAAGTGAAGTCATATCGTATTTGTCTTTCTCAACATGGCTTATTTCTCTCCTCATAATACCCTTTTGTTGCAAAAGGCAATATTTCTCTTCTCTCTCTCTCTCTCTCTCTCTCTCTCTCTCTCTCTCTCTCTCTCTCTCTACTGCTTAATAATATTCCATCATGTATATGTACTACATCTTGTTCATCTATTCATCTATGGTTCCTTCCATAGATGGCTACTTTAAGTAATGCAGTGATAAATAAAGGAGTGCACATGTCTTTTTGAATCATGGATATACTTTTGTTTGGATAAATTCCTAGCAGTGGATTTAATGGGCCATATGGAATTCTTTTTAGATTTTTGAGTAACCTCCATACTGCTTTTCATACTGGCTGCACCAACTGACTTTCTGAAGCTTAATTTCCCCCTCACCAACTTGGATGTTTTTATCTCATAGCTGTGTCTGACTGCCATGACTGGAACTTCCAGTATTATGTAGAATAGTGATAACCTTGTGAGAGTGGACATCCTTGTCTCTTTCCATATATTGGAAAGCTTCCAACTATTGCCATTGAATAGGACAGTAACCAAAGGTATGTCCTATATGGCCTTCATAATGGTGAGGTGTGTACCCTCTGTACCCATTTTGTTGAGAATTTTTGTCCAAGAACGGATGCTGCATTTTGTCTAATGCTTTTTGGCATCTGCTTTAGACAATCGTGTGGTTTTTATCTTTTTTTGTTAATGTGTTCGTTGATGTTGATTTACAGATATTGTACCATCCGTGTAATTCTGAAGTAATCCCATTTGGTTGGATGGATGATCTTTTTGCTGTACTTTTTAACCTGTTTTGCCAGTGTTTTGTTGAGGACCTTGCATCTACATTCATTAGTGATATTGGTCTACATATTTCTTTCTTGTAGTGTATTTCTCTGGTTTTGGTGTTAAAGAGTGATGCTGTCTCCATAAAATGAATTTGGAAGTGTTCCCTCCTATTCTTCATTTTGCAATTCTTTAGGGATGGTCTTAGCTCTCTCTTAAATGTTTGGTAACTTTCAGCTGTGAAGACATCTGGTCCTGTCCCTCTGTTTCTTGGGTGTTTTTTGATTACCTTCAGTTTTATTACTGCTAAATAGTCCATTGAGATTTTGTTTCCTCATGCATCCACATGGGATGGGAGTGTTATTCTGGGAATTGTCCCATTTCTTCTAGATTCTCCAATTTCTTGGCATGTATTTTTAATAGAGTTCTCTAATCTTTGTGTTTCTGTGGTGTCCATTGTGACTATTTCTTTTTCTGTTTTTGTTTATTTATGTACTATCTTTTTTTTTCCTGAAGAAATCTGGCTAAGGCTCAGTCTCTTATTTTCGCAGACAACCAGCTCTTTGATTATTTTTCTATTGCTTCATTCTGTATATTTTCTATTTCTCCTATGGTCTTTATTACGTCCCTCTTTATACCAGCTTTGGTCTTTGATTATTCTTCTATGAGATTGCCTGTTTGAAATTTTTCTCATTTCTTGAGGCAGCCCTGTATTTTCTCTTCAACTTTTGCTGGCATCTGAAGTATTTTGAACTGTTGTGTTTCTGTTTTAAAAGGTTTCCTTGTGTACTGTGTTTTCCTCTTTGATCCCCCCACTGATCCACTGAATGTTCAGATGCATCTTATTTATCCTCCATTTGTTTGAGTTTTATTCACCATTTCTTTTTCATGTAATGGACTTTTTGTTTCATAGCATTGTGGTCTGAAATGTTGCTCGATAGAATGTCAATCATATATTTGTTAAGACTTGTTTTTCATCCCTATATGTGATCTATTCTGGAAACGATTCCCTGTTCCCTTGAGAAGAATGTGCATTCTGGTACTTTTGGGTGGAATGATGTATATATAACTGTCAAGTCCTACAGGTCTGATGTGTTTTTCACTGCCACTGTTCCCTTACTGACTTTATGTCTGGATGTTCTATGCAGTGGTGTTAGTCGGTGTTAAAAGTTCCCCACTTCATTGTGTTGCTCGCAGTTTCTCCCTGTAGTCCCGTTAAGTATATGCTTTATATACTTAGATTTTCCTATGTTGGGCACACAGATATTTATAATTGTTATATGCTCCTTTTGCACTGATCTCTTCCTCTGTTATGTAATGACCTACTTTGTCTGGTGACTGTTTTGTGGCGAAGTCTGTTTTGCCTGATATAAGTACTGCTACTCCTGCCTTCTTCTCTCTTCCACTTGAGTGGGATATATTTTTCTATCCCTTCACCTTTAGTCTGTGTATTTCTGGGATTGAAGTGAGTCTTTTATATGAAACATATAGATCTTGCTTTCTTATCCATTCTACCACTCTGTATCTTTTTTTTTGGTGCATTTATTACATTTACATTTAAAATAATTACTAATAACTATGTTGTTCTTTCCGTTTTGCTAGTTGTCTCATGGTTCTTGTAATTTGATGATTGCCTTTAGTGTTATGCTTGGATTCATTTCTCCTTATTCTGCATGTTTCTGTGTGTAGACACTTTCTCTCTATCCTCCTCCACACTGTATGTATGATGTCATAATCTACACCTTTTGTGTATCCCTGGCTGATTTTGTGTATGGGTGATTTTACTACTATTCCCTTCTGAACACCATAATTGCTTTATAAGTGATTGCTGCACTACTTTTACTGTAGGTTTGCTTTCACCAATGAAAACCATTTAAACCTAAAAACATTTCCATCTGAACAAGTCCTGAAACATATTGTGAGGCTGGTTTAGGGGTGGTGAACTCCTGTAACCTCTGTTCATCAGGAAGGCTTGCAGTGTCTCCTCTGATCCTGAATGGTAACCTTGCTGGGTGGAGAGTTCTTGGTGGTAGAATCTTTCCTTTCAGAACTGTGAATATTTCATGCCACTCATTTGTTCTTTGTAATGTTTCACTGGAAAAACTGATGGCCTTTGCTGTTTGCCTTGCAGGTAACTGTCTGCTCTTCTCTTGCTGGTTTGAAGATTCTCTTTGTCTTTGATCTTTGCCATTTTAATTCCTTTGTGTCTTGGTGTGGACCTCCTTGTGTCCTTCTTGTTATGGTCTCTTTGGGCTCCAGTACCTGAATGTCTGTTTCCTTCCCCAGGTTGGGAAATAGGAAATAATTTGCCAGTTTTTTCAGCAAATAAACCTTCTATCCCTTTGCCTCTGTCTTCTTCCGGGATCCCTATTATGTGAATATTATTTCATTTGGATATATTGCACTGTTCTGATACTATGATAACACTTTTTGAATTATTTATTCTCTCTGTGCCTCAACTCGGTTGCTTTCCAGTACCCTCTCTTCTAGCTGACTGTTATGTTCCCCTGCCTCCTCTAGCCTTCTGTTAATTCCCTATATTGTACTTTTTTCTGGTTATTGTATTCTGCTATGTCTCCTTTTAATATTTTCTCTCTCGTTGACATTCTTGCTGAGATACTGAGTTGTTGCCTTCAAGTCAGTGAACACATTTATTGATTATTGCTCTGGGTCCTTTATCAGGAGGATTGCTTATTTCAGTTTCATTTTTTACTTGTTGGTCCTGTTCTTCTGTTGGGAACATATCCCTCACTCTTTTAATTTTACTTGGCTGTCTGTGTTTCCTCCTTTGTATTAGATAGATCCACTATGCCTCCATATCTTCCCAATAGAAAATTTTGTCTTTATGTCATGTGTGTCATGCAGCACCCAGAAGTGCAAACTCCTTGCACACAAGAGCCCCTTTTCCAGTTGTAGCTGAGCCACAATTACTGTTGGTGGGCTGTGGGCAGGGCCCACCTTTTCTCTGCCTGCCAGCAGTGGTGATTCTCCACTGCTCCTCTGTTGTGAGATAGCTGACATTTCTTTTGCAGTGCACTTTGTGTGGGGCTGCCCTTTACTTGGATTCCTGCAAAATATAACTACTGCTGGACTGAGTATGTTGGGTGAGCATGTTTTCCACAGAATGCATGGGCTGAGCCAGCAGGGAGCGTTTCCAAACTGGCTGCTGCAGGCATTGGCCTACTTGGGCTGCATTAGGGCTGGAAAAGCCTGTGCTTACACCATCAGTACTCCTGTGCCTCCAGAACACTTTTCACCACCAGTAGATTTTTCAAACTTCTGCCTCTGTGTTGTGTCTCAGTGGGACCAATGCAGCAGGCCTCATCGGTGATAGGAGACAGGAGTCTTAGCATCCATGGGTGTCTCAACTCTGGTCTCCAGCCCTGTTAATTTTCAAAGCTCAGTGTGGTGGGGTCTGGTCTTCTCAGAACAGATCAGCAGAGCCTACTTTGCTGTATCTTTAGCTCTTATCAGCTCCTCACTCCATTCTTTTTTATCCCTTTTGTGGGCTATGGTAGGGGAAAGGCTTCGAATCTGATCTGTCACAGCTCTACCCCTTCTTCTCTTCTTCAACGGGTCTTGGTGATTCTGTATTCAAAACATTTTAGCTTTTTTGTGTGTATCTGGAGAGGTTATCACATTGGATTCCTAGCCACTGTGTCCCTCCAATTTTCAGCATCAGTATCTTTTCATCTTAGTCTTTACTATACTTACATTGCTAGTTTGTCAGTTTTATAAATGAAGGCAATGAGTATTCTAACTTTGAAACAAAAAAGGAAAGAAAACAAATTTTTAATGCAATTTTAAATATTATTGTGTGCCTTCATAATTTGTTGTACTTTTATATTTTACTTATCTAGTGGCTATAGTTAGTTGCCTTTATGTGTAAAGCTTGCAATTTGATAATACACAATTACCTGTCACTTTCCCTTTGATCTCATTTTCACATCCCCTTTTCAGTCTAATGTATTCTTTAGTCATTATATGTAGTGTCTGTCAGATAATGTAACTATTCTCTTGCATGTTCTTTCTTAATTTTACTTACAACAGTACAAACTCTTTAAAAATAAAGTGTTATTTTGTTTGATTACTGTAGTTTAGGGTCTTGATTTTTTTTCCTGTTGTAATTAGAATTTCCATCTGGTTTGTCTTTGTCTTTAATAAACTGAAAAGTAATTTATGCTTTCGTATATTCTAAATAAGTAAAATATAATTGTTAAAGAACACATGGATTTCTAGAGTAAAGTTTGTGGCTCATTTATACAATCTGTAGGGAGTCAACTGTGATTCCAATCCCATTAATCTCATGTCTTTTTGTTACACTTGGCAGGGTTTCTTTACTTTTCAAGTCTCAGTTTCCTCATGGAAAACTATAATGGCAATTACATAATGAATTACACTTGGCAGGGTTTCCTTTCTTTTAAATCTCAGTTTCCTCATGCAAAACTATTGTGCCAATTACATAGTAAATTGCCCTAATGTAACCATGGTAAAAGATTGCTCAAGTGCTGAAGTGCTGTATTAATCTTGTGAATGTTATTATCTGTTTTATTTTTTTTAACTTTAAAAGCTGTTTGCTTTATTCTTAAAGTGAACAGATTATTCTTTGCCTCCCTCCAGTTCCTTTCCCATAGATTGACTAGAAGTCTCATTTTATTTTTGTAAATTATGGATTAATTTCCTCAATTTTCCTACCAAATAAGGTTAGTATCTGGTTTCTATCTCAAGTTCCTAATGCCTAAGTATTAGTTCCCTGTGCTTCAACAGTTGATTGGTTAATAACTAAATTGATTATTCTCTGCAATTTAAAAGAATTTTGAAGTGTTAATGTTTCCTAAAATACAGAAAAAATGCATTTGTACTCTGATCATTATGTTTTAAGTTTTTATTTTACCAAATTTCTTCTGTATTTCTATATTTTATTGATAGTAATCAGATTTTAGAAATTTATTGTTTCCTGTAAAAGTCTAAGGAAACTGTGTTAAGCTTTTTGCTGTATTTGAGGGGAGGTTTGTAAATAAATAGCATGATTTCATTTTTATTAATGTTAATACTTTATTTTATAGCCTACTGATCTGAAGAAGCAAAAGAATTCTTAATTGACAGACACTGCATTGAAAGATACAAGGAAAACCCAAACCAGTTGATGTAGATTGAATAAAACTCTGGCCTGAAACTGAACATTTGATACTCTTTGCACTTTCAGTGAGTACCTCATGGTCCTGTCCATTGAATAAATACTTGTGTCCTAATAAAAGCAATATATTAAAAACATAAATGCAAAATTAAAATTTCCTTTCAATTAAAATATACAACTCTATGAGTGAATATTTCTTTAAATGCTACTATCTACAATGTACTTAATCATCTAAAAGTCACTAGGTTACTTCATACTCTGCTATCTATCCTCTATTACGATATGTGTAATGTTGTCTATGTGTACAACAATTTACTTTCAGAAACAGAAAAAAGATATCTAACATTTAAAGGAAAATGGCAAAATGATTTAGATATCTGTATGATTTAAGCCTTATTTGCATATGAGAATTAAGATATCTATTTGTCCTTATATTGGCATTTCTCTTTGAAATTTATCAAGTAATAATAGAAAACATTTACTATTACAGTATGGCACCAGTCATAAATTATCTGCAATTGAAAAAAAATTCAGACTTCTTGAATACAATTTTTATGTATATAATCAATTTACTTTTATGTAGTATAAATATTCATTATACACGTTAATGATAAATTTGTAATGTATTATTTTAACCATTTGTTCCTTATGACAGGTTTTGGTGTACAATCTATTTTGTCTGATATAGATATGGCTAGCACTACTCTCATGGGTTCCTATTTGCATGAAATCTGGGTGGGATCTCTTCTTCTTTTAAGTTTAGCCCAGGTTTTTCTTTAGGTTAAAGAAATTCTCTTTTAGAGAGCAGATAGTTGAAATATTTAAACATCTTAGTGGGTCTTTCAATTAGGTCATGTACTCCAGATACATATTTAATTAACAGATATATAATAATTTGTGTTGCTTTTTTCTTCATTTCTGTCTTGGAGCTTTCTTAGTCTTTCTCTTCCTTTCTCTATTCTCCTGTGTTTCACTGATTTTTTTCTATTGGTCAATATTGACTCCCTTCTCATTTTTTATTATATACTTTAAATATTTCCCTGTGTTTACCAATACAATTAAAGGAAATATATGAAAGTTATAATACTCAATTTCAACTGATACCAACTTAATTTCAAATGACATAGAAAGTCTTCCTCACATCTCTGACTTCTATATTATGGAAGACATTATTTTTATGTAGGGATTAGCAATATCAGTTTGTAATTTATGCTTCTTTTTAAAATTATTTACTAGAGTAAATGGTTTACACATATATTACAGTAGTGCAGTTTCTTATGTTTGTTACATATTTACTTTACCTTGGAAATATATTTTTCAAATGTTTTTTCTCGATATTTATTCTCTTTTCACTACAATTTGAAGGACTCCTGTCATCACCTTGTGGATCATTTCTAGAGTAATTTTCTCAACTTTTGTTTATGTGGGAATATATTAAAGTCTCTTTCTAAGGAATTTTTTTCTAGATACAATATTCTTAGTTGTCAGCATTATCTTTTCAGTATTCTGATATATCATTAGACTCTTAAGACTGCCAGGTTCTTTATGAAAAGACTGCTAATACTCTAGGAACGTTGCGGTACCCCATGAGTGAGAACCATGGGGAGCACACATGTGCTGCTGAGGCCCCGTGTGCCTTGCCATTCCTGGGGTGTTGCTCGTTCCCTGGAAGAGAGAAAGACAGACATACCAGTCCGGCTGAGGAAGCAGAGAGCAGCTTTTCCGAGCTTCCCTGAAATCTGGGTGGGTGCTGTGGCAGTGTTGGGCTTTAGGGCCCACTCTTGGGACCGTGACTTGGGAGCAGCTGCAAGGACGTGGGCAGAAAGACACGAGATGGGGTGAAGCACAGAAGGCCAGTATGGCAGGGAGAGAAGAAATGGAAAAGGGTGGCAGGGAGGAGAGGCACAGCACCCTTCAGCACAGGACCCTGGGGATGGAGCTGTTCATGGTCACGTGGAAGGGATTTCAGCATCACTGCCCAGATTTCATGATCATTTCCATGGTGAGAACCTTATTCTGAATACAGCTTGCTGCAACAGCTCCCCTCTGGTTTTTCAGTACTGTTAAGGTATTTGATCAATGACCAGATTAAGAGATCAAGCATATGGAGACAATTGACAACAACAGCACAAAGCCCCAACTTCTGTGGGATTCAGCAAAGGCAGTTCATAAAGGAAAGTATATAGCAAGCCAGGCCTATTTAAAGAAGGAATAAAAATCTCAAATGAATAGTTTAAAGTCACAATTACTGAAAATGGAAAAAGAAGAACAAATGAGGCCTAAAGTCAGCAGAAGGAGGGACATAATTTAAATCAGAGAAGAAATAAATAAAATAAAGAAGAATTACATAATAGAAAAAATCAATGAAACCAAGAGCTGGTTTTTTCAGAAAATAACCAAAATAGATAAGCCCCTAACTAGACTTCCTAAGAGTAAAAGAGAATCTACACACATCAACAGAATCAGACATGAGAAAGGAAAAATCATGATGGACCCCACAGAAATACAAATATTTATTAGGAATACTTTAAAAATCTATATACTAACAAGCTGGAAAACCTAGAAGAAATGGACAACTTCCTAGAAAAATTAAACTTTCCAAGACTGATCAAAGAAGAAACAGAAATCTAAACAGACAAATTAACAGCAGTGAAATTGAAACAGTAATCAAAAAACTACCCGGGGACATAATACCCATTCTCCTAAAAGTTTTTCAAAAATAGGAGAGGACGGAAATCTTCAAAACTCATTCTATAAAGCTAGCATCACCCTAATACCAAAACCAGGCAAACACCCGACCAAAAAAGAAAATTACTGACCAACATGCCTGATGAACATAGATGCAAAACTACTCAACAAAATATTAGCAAACCAAATTCAAAAATACATCAAGAGGATCATACACCATGAGCAAGTGGGATTCATCTCAGGGATGCAAGGATGGTACCACATTCGAAATCCGTTAACATCATCCACCACATCAGCAAAGAGAAGGACAAAAACTACATGATCATTCCATAGAAGCCAAAAAAGCATTCGACAAAATTCAACATCCATTCATGATAAAAACCCTCAACAAAATGGGCATAGAGGGCAAGTACGTCAACAGAATAAAAGCCATATATGATAAACCCACAGTCAACATCACACTTAACAGTGAGAAGCCAAACGCTTTTCCTCTAAGATCAGGAACAAAAAAGGAATGCCCCCTCTCCCCACTGCTCTTCAGCACAATACTGGTGGTCCTAGCCACTGCAATCAGACAAAACAAATACATACAAGGTATCCAGATTGGTAAATAGGAAGTCAAACTGTCCCTATTTGCAGATGAAATGATATTGTACATAATAAATCCTAAAGTCTCCATTCCAAAACTATTAGAACTAATATATGAGTTCTATATATTCAGCAAAGTTGTAGGATACAAAATTAATACGCAGAAATCTGAGGCTTTACTATACACTAATAATGAACTAGCAGAAAGAGAAATCAGGAAAACAATTCCATTCACAATTGTACCAAAAAAATAAAATACCTAGGAGTAAACCTAACCAAAGAAATGAAAGACCTATACCATGAAAACTACAAGACACTCTTAAGAGAAATGAAAGAGGACACTCACAAATGGAAACATCTCATACTTGTGGGTAGGAAGAATTAATATTGTCAAAATGGCCATCCTGCCTAAAACAATCTATAGGTTCAGTGCAATCCCTATCAAAATACCAGCAGCATTCTTCAACCAACTGGAACAAATAGTTTTAAAATTCATATGGAACCACAAAAGACCCTGAATAGCCAAACCAAAGTAGGCCTGAGAAAGAAGAATGAAGCAAGGGTATCTTGCTTCCCAACTTTAATCTCTACTACAAAGCAACGGTAATCAAGTCAGTTTTGTACTGGCAGAAGAACAGAACCACGAACCAGTGCAACAGAATAAAAAGTCCAGATATTAACCCAGACATATATGGTCAATTAATATATGATGAAGGAGCCATGGACATACAATGGGAAAATGAAGGCCTCTTTAAAAGCTGGTGTTGGCAAAACTGAATAGCTGCTTGTAAGAGAATGAAACTGAATCATTGTCTAACCCCATACACAAAAGTAAATTCGAAATGGATCAAAGACCTGAATGTAAGTCATGAACCCATAAAACATTTAGAAAAGAACAGGCAGAAGTTTACTAGACATAAACATGAGGGACTTCTTCATGAGCATATCTCCCCAGGCAAGGGAAACAAAAGCAAAAATTAACAACTGTTATTATATCTGTAAACTGCGACAGAAACTGTAAAACTTCTGTACAACAAAGAACACCACCAATAGAACAAAAAAGCATCTTAACTATGGGAGAATATATTCCTAAATGACAGATCCGAGAAAGGGTTGACATCAAAAATATATAAAGAGCTCATGCAGCTCAACAAACAAAAAGTGAATAATCCAATTAAAAAATGGGCAGAGGAGCTGAACAGATAGTTCTCCAATGAAGAAATTCAGATGGCCAACAGGCACATGAAAAGATGCTCCACATAGCTAGTCATCAGAGAAATGCAAATTAAAACCAAAATGAGATATCATCTCAGACCAATAAGGATCACCACCATCCAAAAGACAACAACAAATGTTGGCGAGGTTGTGGAGAACGGGGAACCCTCCTACACTGCTGGTGGGAATGTAAACTAGTTCAACCATTGTGGAAAGCAGTATGGAGGTTCCTCAAAAAGCTCAAAATAGGAAGACCATTTGACCCAGCATTTGCACTCCTATTAATTTACCCTAAGAATGCAGCAGCCCGGTTTGAAAAAGACAGATGCACCCCTAAGTTTATCGCAGCACTATTCACAATAGCCAAGAAATGGAAGCAACCTAAGTGCCCGTCAGTAGATGAATGGATAAAGAAGATGTGGTACGTATACACAATGGAATATTATTCAGCCATAACAAGAAAACAAATCGTACCATTTGCAACAACATGGATGGAGCTGGAGGGTATTATGTTCAGTGGAATAAGCCAGGTGGAGAAAGACAAGTATCAAAAGATTTCATTCATCTGTAGAGTATAAGAACAAAGAAAAACGGACGGAACAAAACAGCAGCAGAATCACAGAACCCAAGAATGGACTAACAGTTACCAAAGGGAAAGAGACTTTGGCGGATGGGTGGGAAGGGAGGGATAAGGGAGGGAAAAAGAAAGGGGGCATTACAATTAGCACGTATAATGTGGGAGAGGACACAGGTCAGGCTGTACAACACAGAGATGACAAGTAGTGATTCTACAACATCTTTACTGCACTGATGGACAATGACTGCAATGGGGAGTGGGGGAGGAAATTCATGATGGAGGGAGCCTAGTAAAGATAATGTTCCTCATGTAATTGTAATGATACCAAGAAAAATTTACTTTGACTAAGAAGCACATTTTGTAGAGAGACAATCAAGTTTGCTAGGCTGAAGGTGTGGACTATATTCTTTTTAAGTTTGTGTTTAATACCAGCTGTACAATTCATTGTTTGCATTTAAAGTCAACTCTGATTTGTCCATAGTCATGGTCTCCTCTTCCTCCTCATTAAAATATCTTCGTTTATTGTTATATGTACTTATGTAATCCTTTTAAAGCTCAGAAGGAGGAGCACTGATTCCCCCGTTTAACACATTTGGGGTTTGAGGAGAGGTGCAAGGTCATGGTAAGTGGCAAAGAAAGCACTCAAATGCCATTATCCCTGGCATCAGAATCCGTGCTCCTAAATATCTCCCTATGCAAAGTCTCTGCGCCAGCCCCACAAAGAGCAATGGGACAGTTTTGATTATCCAACTGAACTTACTTGGCCATACAGAATATACCTGAACAAATCAAGAAGTGTTATATAGGGGCAGACAAAATACATCCTACTGACATAAGTGTAGGTATAGTTTTTCCCAAAAGGGTAATTTTTCTTCTACCCTATAGCAGAATGAGTCCAGAGAAATGTTATCGACATATGAAGTATGTACATAGTGATGAACAAGCCTTTATCCGTTAAAAGAATGAAAAAAGGTAGTTGTACTTAAAGATATGCAGCGGAGTTCTTAATGTTTAAGAAAAAGTGAGTATACAAAATAATTGAGCTAAACTACCAGGTATGCCCAAGTCCTCCTTATTAAATGCAGAGAATGGCCCCAAGGAGCATGCAATAGCCTCAGCTCAGCTATTCAACGAACCTCTGAGCATGCCCAGAGTTACCATAGCCAAATGTCATATTAGGCTTTTAGTTCTCAGTAAGTTCAAAGAGGAAATATATTTTTAGTCAGATTAATTCTAACATCCTGTGAATTGAATACCTTGACCAGCTGGTTAATGAGTGCATTGACAGAGGAATGAATGTAAGATCAATTGAATCATGGCTTTTCAGTTAATATTCCCTTCATAAAGGAAATCATATTGAAAGAATCATATCGAAAAATCTATATTTGTAGCCAGAAAATAAATTGTTGTCAGAAAATCTTTGCTGAGGTCAGCAACCTGCAGTATGAGGAGTGTTTACTTTTAGGACCTTGCTGGTTTTCAAGAATTTCCTATTACAAGGCTATTCTGGTTGGCCCCTGGGCAGAAAAGAGATAAAAGTGCATGCCAGGTACTGCTCTCTGAAAAATGGTCTACTTGTAAGACTGGACCGTGGCTGGCATCTGAGACCTTGGTTTTCAGGGGGGTGCACACCTTTCCCGTAACTGATAGGGGTGGCTCAGTGTGTCCAAACTGTTTGTGCAAATTGTATGATTTTGCCCTTAACTCCTGCTTTCCTTCTGGGAGTCTGGGATTTTGGTGTAGGATTGGAAGAGGGCACCTCCGTGGCTAGCCCCCAGTAGGAACCGCAGATCCTGTCTCTAATGGGCTTCCCTGGGCAGAAACATCGCGCACACGTTGCCCACTTTTGCTTCTGGTTGACGAGCGTGCTCTCGGTGACCCCTCAGGTGGAAGAGAGTGAAGGGAAACCTGCCCATGGATTCTTCCAGAGTCTCCCTCGGTCTTCTTCCCCCGTATGTCCCAACTCTGCCACCACGATGAATCTTCGCCAGGTGAACAGCTATACGCTGAGTCCCAGAACTCCTTCTGGTGACTCTCTCACTGTGAGGTGGTCTTGGAGACCCTCAGTAAAACCACGTGCCACAGGCCTTTCACCTCCGCAGGCTTTAATTTGAAAAGCAGCACAGACTTAATGCGTTTCATCAGAAAGCTGTCAAAAGACTGGGTGTTTACCCCCTGTTCTGACAAGATAAACAGAATGCCAAAGGTATTTTCAGCCTGCGACTTCAATACATACAAAGTGCAGCAAACACTTTACCCAGTAGGAAACTCCGGGAGGGAACCAGGAAGGCAGTGAATGTACACAGCAGAAACAAGAGTGCACTTCTTAAAGAACAGTAAGACAGAACTGTCATTATTCCTTTAGCCTCGAGGCACAGTTATTCTTTGGTGTGAGAACTGCGGGGAAAAAATCTAAGAAGCCATATGAAGATCCGTTGTGTTGTGGGCTTCTGCAAGTATCAGCTGAGGGAGAATGTGGACAGAACCAGACGGGGCTCCTGTTATTAATGAATGTCATCTTTACAAGTATAATAACATCGTTTTCACTGCAACATCGGTATGTGTTTTGTCTGCTCTTCTTTCTAGGTCCTGAAGGGCTGTTAATATTTGTGAACAAAGGAAGGAAAAACAGTCACGCGGTATATATTGAAATTCAGTTGAAAACAAAGAAACAAAAACAGTGTTCATTGAGATCAGAGCATTAAGGAAAGATGCCTGATATCACATAAAATTAAAGTGCCATGCACAATGAAAATGAAAAGTCATGAAGAGATCTTGTAACAGAATAGAAAATGGTGGAGGACAACAATGCAATGTACATCTCAGCATCACTGTGTGTTTTTTTTCTCATCCTTTAACACAATGTAGTTTTCAGGATTTATAAAATGCAATGTTCAGACAGTATTTTAACACATTCCATATGGTTTGCTAGGGTGGTCCCAGGAAGTCGGTGATAATTTAAGAAAGAATTTTCATCTAGTGAGAATACCGCGGGAAACTCTTTTCCTTTCCTTTAAGATGCCTGTGGCATTTACTCATCTTCTGCATCTGCCCCCCTAGACCCCATATTTCCTCTGCCAGCCACTTACTACTTTATAGCCTTATAATTTTCCTACAAACTAAATGATTTCTTAATGGAAAGGAGGTTAGAAGATTGGGCTTAAAGGGAAATAGGTTTTGAGAGAGCTGCAAGAGTTTAGGATTAAGAATGAAGAGTGGTTTGAAGACTAGAGATTCTTATCACTAGGAGAGTTGCTCTAAGTGCAATGCATAAACCTATTGAAATGATCTGTCCTTAAATGGGAGGTGATGTAGCCAATAATTATGGCCATCAAAGAATTTCTATATTGTCATAAAAAGGATTATTTTCCAGTATTCTCAGTCTAGTAAGAATATATAAACCATTTATAACAGAGATTTTTTTTGTTACGTTCCTCTTAGGTGAGTCTATTTGGGTTCACAAAATTCTAAGACTTTAAACTCCTTTATGGAAGGAAAGTGACTCAGTCACTCCTTACTTAGATTTTTCTCCTCGCACCCTCAGACTCTCCTCAATGCTTACTCCATGACAGGAATTAGGAGAAAAGGGTAGGAGGTGATGGGGGGAACCTTCCTTCTTTTGTTGCTGTTATAAAATATTAATTTTACTATGTAACTCATAACGGAGAGGTGGATTGTAACTCTGTATAATTTCTGTTCTAGAATTTCCACTGGGTTCTTGTTATTATTTTTATTTATTTGTTTGTTTTGGTATCCTTAATATGCAATCACATAAGCAACATTGTGTTAACTAGATTCCCCCTATTATTAAGTCCCCATAACATACCCCATTACAGACACTGTCCATCAGCATAGTCCACTGGGTTCTTTTTTATAGTTTCAGTTCTTTGTTGAGATTACAAGTCTTTATATTCATTGTGGGAGTATTTTTATGTACTTCAGGTAGTATTTTATGTGCACATAAAACAGCTCCTTTAATATTCTTGCCTAATAATTCCGACAACAAATCATCTTAAGATTGATCTTGGTTGATAGGCCTTTCTCTTAAAAATTGAGCCACATTTTCCCATTGTGTTGTGTAATTTGGTGTTTACCCAGGATATTGTGAATGTTATGTGTGGAGACTAGATTCTGTTTTAGTCTCCTGAAGAGATGATATTGATATTTTATGTATTTTCTTTTAAATGAGGTACATCATTTTCTTGGTTTCAGACTTCATTGTCTGAACTCCTGAGTTGGCAACGACTCCAGTTTCAGTTCTTTGTGTTATGTTGTGCAGGTCAGGAGCCAACCACAGACCTGAACAAAGTTTACAGAGAGAAATCAGTACACACACACACACACACACACACACACACACACAGTCTCTGTCTCTCTCTCTCTCTCTCTCTCTCTCACACACACACACACACACACACACTCTCTCTCTCACACACACACACACACTCTCTCTCACACACGCACACACTCTCACACACACACCTCCTCTCCAGTGCCAACCCCTTGCTTTCTGGGGGGTGTGGTTCCATGGACTCTGACCTCTAAATCTTTTGGCCAGAAACACTGCAGATTTTTAATAAGGGCATTAGACACTCTGTGCAGAGATATATTTGTTCTGTCCTCAGACTAAAAGATGCAAAAACGGGCATTCCACCCTGCCCCTTGTTCCAAGTTTCAAATCCCATTTTTCTTTATTCTCCTATGCCTCCAAGTTACTATTTTGTATTATTTTTTGGTATTTTTTTCACTGAGTTTGTAATTGTTTCCTACAGCATGGTTGGATCTAATAGAGCTACTCAGCAATCCTAATAGCAAAACTGTTTAATTTTTCAGTTTAGGCATTCTAGACATCCCTCTTTGAAACTCTGGCTTGACACATTTTCCAGTTTACTTTTGGAAATTAGTTCTTTAGTCTCTAATTAAGCTAAGTGTGGGGAGCTGAATACTAACACCCCTGACAAACATAACCATATCCTCATCCCTCTGTGGCACTTGCGACTATATTATCTAACATGGTAAAAGCATCAGCAGATGTGATTAAGTTAAGATCTTCAGATGAGGGATTTACCTGCATTATTAAAGTGGGCCGTAAATGCAATCATAAGTGTCATGCTTTGGCGACAGAAGAGGTTACAGTGGCAGCAGGAGACAGGAAATAAGTGAGAGTTTGGAGTAGTAAGAGGAAGGGGATGAAAAGGACAGTTAGCACAGTACATGTGACATTCAAAAGCAGGAAAAGGCAAGAGAATAAATTCTCCCCTTAAGTCTCCAGAAAGAACATAACCCTGGCGACACCCTGATTTTAGGCTTTTTTAGACTTTAGATAGTTCTGACCTGCAGAACTTAAAACAATATTTGTTATTTTACAACAATAAGTTTTGGTTAATTCGTTAGAGCAACAATAAGAAACTAATACAAATGCAATCTTGCCTCAAGCAAGTCTGTCAACACCATTTTTCCAAAACTATTTCCTCACTTTGTGTCACTGTCACATTTTGGTAATGCTCGCAGTATTTCAAACTTTCTCATTACTATGGTAATCAGTGACTATGACTCACTGAAAGCTCAGATGATCATTAGCATTGTTTAGAAATGAAGTATTTTCAAATTTAATGTATGTACATTGTTTAAGATAGAGAGCTATTGCATACTGATTAGACTATGGTATAGTGTAAATATGACTTCTGTGAGCTGGGAAGCCAAAGTAAAGTGAGTCGTTTGCCTCACTCTATTGTGGTAGTCTAAAACCAAACTTGCATCACCTCTAGAAATTGCAGTATCTCTAGAGGTATACCCGTATTCATATATATACATCTATAAAGGCTATATGTTCAGAGAACCTTTTGGTATATATTCACATATAAAAGGATAATCATACACTCACACACACACACACACATATATATACACACACATAAATATATGTGAGGTCAAATATCTGACATGTTAGACTTTTAGTAAATACAGAGAATCCAACACATTCCTGTGGAATCATATGAAGTTTTCATTTTGCAGTACCACTATGTCACTTGGACTGCACTCAAACTTAGCCAAAAGCCTGAAAAGCAATTAGTATACCATTTGTGATACTGTGGTAAAACACAGATGAATTCAAATATGGCAGAAATTTTCTTAACTGAAGGAGTTATGAACTGATGATCCCCATTTCAACTAAACATAAAATAAGTGGAAAGCACTTAACTAATGTCCACAGCACACTGAACACTCCAGGGCATTAAAAGATACCTACTTTATTTTCAGCAGCTTCTATTTATCAGACAATTGCAGGTTCTTTCCCAGGTAAGATACAGCCTGTTACTTTATTCAGGCATTTGAAAATTCTAACCAGCTAGGGGAGAAGGGGAAGGGAGGCACAGTGGTTGGTCCAAACATTCAGGGAAAGACGCACTATGAACTTATTTTATTTGTTTATTTTTTTATTGGGCAAAGTAGAAAAACTTTGTAAAACAAAGCACAAAAAGTAAAAGTGTGATAGAAAACACCTGATGGTCTTTGATCCGGCAGCTTGGTGTATCTCCTCATTTCACTCGTACAATTGATTGGTTACTGCTTTCATCCACCGGCAGAACACCTGAAAGTAAAACCGAAGAGGAGCAGAGAAATAATACAGGAGGAAACTCAAGACGCTGACTTCGGAAGGGTAGCCGGCAGGGCTGTGGGCTGCCAGGCAGGCCAGACCTTCAGCAGAAGCAGACGGTCTGCAGGAAGGACTGGCCTTGCCTCCCTCGAACTCCTGCAGCACCGAGTCCACGTCATTCTCCATATCATCTGTGTACTGGAAGCAGTGGCACAGCTCACAGATGAGCAATGCCCCCCGTTCAGCCTCTCGAGGGCCTGCTGTGCTCTCCTGAGCTGATGGTCATCCCTGGGGCCTCGTGGGGTTCCCTGAGGGTAGCTCCCCTTACCCTCAACCCCTGTTCCCTTTCTTCATACTCTACATTCTCTCCCGTGGGACCATGTCTGCCTTGCTCACTGTAGGATGCTAGCACCTAACACAGTGTCTGGCAGGGCAGGTTATCCTCAGTATTGAACTAGAATAACTTCCTTGTGTACCTGGTTGTGTTATCAGTCAGGATAGACGAAGTCATGCCTTTACAAATAACTCCCAGATCTCAGTGGCCTCAAACCCCCAAGGTTTATTTCATTTTCACTGTGTCCATTGCGCACTGCTGGGGTGATCTCCACATTCTTACTTCAAGACCCTGTCTGAGAAACCTATACCATTTGGAAGGCTGTTGATATGACAGCAGAAGCCAGAGAACAAATGGAGAAGCTCACACTAACTCTTCAGTGCTGTTACCTAGAAATACACATGTATTTGACTCATATTTCAATGGCCAAATCTAGTCACACTGGTGTGGCTTTCCACATACCCGGCAGTGCCATCACAAGCAGGGGAGGGGAACCAGGACCTCAGGAGAGCAGTCTCCTGTCTACCCCCCAACCCTCTCCCAGGTTTCTCTCCTGGTTTCCAGACTTGCATTTCCACATTCCTATTAGACATGAACACACGGTTGACCCTCTAGTGTTTTGTTTTCAAAACATCATGCCTCCGTCAAGGCTCCTTTTCTTCCTTTCTCCATGTTACCAGATTTAGCCACAGAAGAATCAATGAGCTTTGACCCTTGGCATTATCTCTGCCTTCTCTGATCCCTTGCACAGCCAGCCAGTCAGTTGCCATATCCAGCCAGGGATATGCTGCTTATATCTCAGTATGAACCCTGTCTTATACACTAACCTATTCCTCTCCTGTTCATTGATTCCACAAGTAAGAGCACCCACTGTGTGCCAGGCACAACGGTGGGCTCTGAGATACAGCAGTAGGGAGCTGAGTCTCAGCGCTGGCCTCATGCAGCTGACAGTCTTGTAAAAACGCTCACAAATGACTATTTATGACATTACTTTAGTCGTGGTATGTGCTGTGATGGACAGAAAAGGAGGACATGAAGCCCTCTACAGGGGGCCTGACCTAGCCTGAGGCAATGGAGGAAGACGTCCTGAGAAAGTCCCATCTAAGCAGAGATCCTGTGGATGATTGGTGCGAAGCAGGTGAGGAAAGGGACCGCATCCCGGACAGAGGAGACCCCGTGGGCCAGGCCTCTGGTCTAGAGCCTCACTCCCTACAAACTACTGCGGGAGCCTCTCCCGTAGTCTCCCCACTTCAGCTTCTGACTGCCCAGTGCTGCAAAAGATTAGAAGCAGAGACTATCTTGGGAAGCAAAGGGTTTACCACTGTGTCCGCTTGCACAAACATTTTCAGTGAGTCTCTATTGCCTCAAAGTAAAGTGTCTTTCAAGGGCCTGTGGCCCTTGATGGCCAGGTCAACCCAAACTGCTCACAGGTCTCCTTACATCCCCACACCTCCCCCCTTCTAGCCTTTTCTCTGCCTGCATTGCCTCCAAACTCCTGGGGTCAGGACCCCACCCATTCCTCAGATAACACCTCATCCATGACATTTTTTCCTGCAAGTTTATGATAAGTAACTTCTCTCTGTTTAATGTCAATGATCCTTGATCTGACTTTTTCTGTGGTATCTTTAGTGACTAGTGTTTATGTGCATGCCTTATCCATCCCTGAGACCATCACTTCCTCAAATGTGGTCTGGCTGTGTGCCAGGTTTCTGTTGCTCCTGGGGCCTGTCACAGGTTCTGCACAGAGCAAGCTGCAGCCGTGTGGCTGTGGGGGCTGTAGCTGCCCCCAGAGTCTGGACTCAGGAACTAGGCAATTTGCTACCCTTTGTCCCCATTTCTCCTTTTCACCTTATAGCAGGTGCCTCTCAGGATGGTTTGAGGGACCTCCTTATTTCTTAGAGGGAAATCCTTGAAGCTCATTCTGTTGTCTCTACTCTCTCTGGAACTTTCTTCAACCTCTCAGTAAGCTTTTGCTGTCTAGAAAAATGCGTGCTCCGTCTCCCTAGCCCAGGCCATGCACTGTTGGCCAGCTTTAACTAGATGCATTTCCAGTTCTCTACAGGGTTTGGTGGATAAGGATCTCACTGTGGCTTTGTAGACTGCCTGGCTGTGGTTTGAGTCCTAGCTCTCCAGCCCAGTGAACCTGGGACTGGGCTGGTGACTTCTGCTTGCATAAGGGGACTGTTGTGCCCCTGCCCCCAGACAAAGCAGGGAAATGCATTCCCCCAACGAATAATTGGTTGTTATTCCCATCTGTTACTCCCCCATGCTTTGTCTTCCAACCCCCAGCCTTTCTGTCCCCTGGAATGTTCAACCAGTATGCATTACTGCCACGAATCCATCTCTTCCTCTTTTGCCCATTACCTCCCCTCATCCTCTTGGCCCCACTGTGCCCTCCTGAGGAAGGCAGGGAGCAGGTGCTAGAGTGAAATACCCATGCCCCAGGGGCAGCCTGATTTCAAACTCAAACATTTCAATTTGCAGCTTCTCTTACCTGAAGAAGGTAAGGCTTTCACTCCAGATCCACAGGGCACTCCCTTGGGCTCCCCTGGGTCACACCTGAACCAGTCATCATGTCTGCCTGCCCTGATGCCAGCCACCAATGAGCAGCCCTCAGAGTTCCCTGCCCTGGGCTCACTCCTGTTCAGGCATGCTCACTTTCCACAGGAGCTGGCAGCAATGAAATGTTGTCTCCGTTGCTGTAGGGGCCCAGCCAAAGCCTGAATAACTTTTCCCGACTTTGATCCAGGGTTAACTTATTGCAGTTCTTTGCTAAAATACTGCATGGCAGCACAGAAGATCCCTGGAAAGTCAGACAAAAGATTTTAATGGGCAAATTGTGAGCAGCTCCACTGTGTTGTAATCCTGAGTTTGGCAGGCACAGCCTGTGGGACCTTAATAGCTTTACCTCTGGAGCTTGGATGGTTAGACCAGCAGGAAATGTGCTCAGGTTCCCCCAGTGCAAACATCCTGGGAATCTAGAGGAAAGCACAGATTTGATGAAATCTTCAGACCCAACATCCTACGGGTGATTTGGGGACAAGTCAGGACTATGACCCAGCACCAAAGATGCTCTTTCCACAGTCTGTTGAATCTGTGCAGCCCATGACTCTGGAAAGCACCAGTTATAATTATCCATGGGTTTCCAGCAGCAGGGATATTGTGAATAGTGGATAACCTGTGCCAGCATAGCACTAAGGTTTATAGCATTAACCTGTTCATCCTCATAACAATCCTAGAAAGTGCTCTGACAGCAGAGGACTCAGAAAGGCCCTTATTCCACATGGACGCATGGCGTTGGCGCCCTCAACCCCAGCTCTGGGAGGCCTTGCTGTTTGGACCCAGCTGGCAGCATCCAGCTACAGCTCACACTGTATACAAATGGTGGCGATTACTGATTTACTATGTTAACATTAAGGGAAGGGAATGTGTGTGTGTGCGGTGTGTGTATTAGGGAGTATACTGCATACTATCCCTTTTCTTAATTATCCACACCTAAGAAATGACCAGTGGCTTGGACCTGTGCCTATAAGCCAAGTACTTGATATCGACTCTTTAATGCCTTATGCCAAAAGGAGACACACTGAGTACTATGAAATTCAGACATCTATGAACCACAGACATGCTCATTTTACCTCTGTCCCCTAAAATTGTACCTAATTTTTATTAAAATAATTTTTACAAGAGCTAATATTTCTGAGTATGTCCAATGTGTCGGACCCTCAGCGCAACACATCCATACTACCTCATTCACTACCATAGCCACCCCACCAGGCAGAGACCACCAGTCCCCTCTCGGTTCTAGAACATGGGGAAGGCTCAGAGAGATTAGGAAGTTCACTGAGGTCACTCAGCCAGGAAGTAACAGACAGGATAGACCCCAGGCTTTGTCTGCCTCTAGAATCCATTCTCTTAGCCTCCCATCATGCTGGGGTAACAGTAGTCGACATACTTACAGTTTTAATTTAAAAGTAAAGAGTATTAGAGGCAGAGGGAGAAAAGGGGGGAAACCCATGAACCAAGGGGATCTAGTCTTTCCAGCAGCAATCTTCCCTTGCTCAGAGGCTTCCCAGGCTGGGGTCAGGGAGCTCTATGTCTCACCTCAGCACTTTGCCTTTCTTCAGACTCACTCCCTCCTTCCTGCACTGTGTCAGTCTGCTCCAACAGTGACCTTTCTCCCTGCTTCCCATCCCTTCCTCCATCCTCCCACAGGTACCACTGTGATTGTCGCCTCTTCTCTGTGAGCCACCTAATAGTAATGCATATTAGGAATTTATAAACTTGCTTTCAGAGACACCACAGGAGCAGTGTACAAGTTTTTCTCACATTGTTTTGTCTCCTTATAAGAAAAAAAATAAGCCCACAGTGGCATATAGTGAGTTAAAGGAAAAGTTTTAGGATGATAGCAGCTCATTTTCTGTGAAGCCTTTCCTTAGAATGCCTTTTAGAGAACAGCAGGGGTCTACCCAACATTTACCAGGGGTGCTCAAAACCATTCTTCCCTCTTATCTTGCAAGCCAGAGCTGGCACAGAAGTAGCAAGACACACAGGAGAGCCTTGGGGGCTCAGCCCCCACCCCCGGCTTTATTGTCTATGCAGGGAAGACAGTATGCCCCTCTAAGTGCCGCCTGAAACCAGTTCTGTGTCACACACCAGCAGCATTTAGTCAGACAATATGGACATAATTACCAGGTTTAATCTGGTAGGTAGTGGAGGGAAAACAATGAAACAAAAGCCCTACAACGTGGCTTCTGTATTAGGATAAGATACAGGGCCTCCTGCTACAGTGGAGAAGCATCTTGGGGGTCCAGCACCGCACCCCACCCCCACAAATCTGTAATGACTTCTGGATCCTCTTCTTTACCAGGCAAGAAACATTGCAAATTATTTCCTTCCTATGAAAAGCCATTTGTTTTTAAAAATGTTAAGTTTAAGAGACGTACATACATTCTATTTAGCCCAATATAACCCAAACATCATCTCAACATGTAGTCAATTTTTTTAAAATTTACCAATGAGCTACTCTGCGTTCTTTTTTTCTGAACTCAGGTGAGTATTTTACAAGCACAGCGCATCTCAGCTTGGACAAGTCACATGCCAGGTGGTCCACTGAGGAGTTTCAGAGCCTGTGACCCTCTAATTACTTCTCATTGCTCTCAAGCAAATTGCACACACCTTGGAGGGAAGGACCCAACTCGCAACCAGGCGTGTAGTATTTCCATGTTTATGAATGTCGATGATACTTAGTGCCTGTTTAGATTTATCTGTTTGTTCAGTTTCTTTAAATACCACTTTTAGTCTGTTTGTCAAATGTTTTATTATTCTCTTTGCAAACATTTGGTGTTTGGAGGGCTTGCCACATTCTTACGGCCAACCACCTATCCATCACCTCCACTGAAAGCCACCTCAAACTCAGCCTGTCCACGATTGAATTTTTGATTTGTAGACTCCTCCCCACCAAAAAAGAAAACAAAATCTGACCCTATCTACAGTCTTCTGCACCTCAGCTGAGGGCCACTGCACCCTTGGGATTGTTCCGGCCAAAAATTTTAGTCATCTGGATTCTTACATTCTCTCACACCGTACATCCTATCTGTCAGCACATCTTATAGGCTCTACCTTAAAGTTTATCCAGGATCTGCCACTTCTCACCAACCTTACTACTGTGCCTGGTCCAAGCCACCACCCTCTCAACTCAGGATCCAGAAGACTTTAAAACCTATCAGATGTGTCTGTCTTGCTTTAAAAATCTTGAGGATTTTAAACCTATGATCCTGCCCTGATGACACCCTAGTTCACACAGAGCAAAAGCCAAAGTATTCCCAGTGCTCTATAAAACTGACTAGGCTTTGCCACCCCTCCCCCACTCCTCTCAGACACCCCGTCCCCCACCTCCTTGCTTTCTCTGCTGCAGCCACTTTGGCCTCCTTGCTGTTCCTTGACATGCCAGGCATGCCCTTGCTCTAAGACCTGTGCCCTGGTGAACGTCCTTCCTCTGCGGGCCAGCTGGCTCACTCCTCCCCTCCTTCAAAGCCTGCCCAAATCTCCCCTTCTAGGAAGCAATCTCAGCCATCTATCCCACCCTCTCTCTCCAATCTGCTTCCCACCTCCACATTATAGATCCTTATTATTATGCATATCTACCATTTTCCCCATAGTCCTGGCACACTCTTCCACCAGATACCCGCTGGCTCACTCCCTCACCTGATGTATGGCATGGGAGGCAATAAATATTTGATGAATGAATGAATTTCTGTTACCCAAAATGAAGTATACCAGTGAAACTTTCAAGAGCTTGAAAATATTTATTAGCTTTCCTTTGGGTTTTTACAAAAAAACGCAGGGCCAGTTCTTCACAAATTTATGAAATTGAGAGGATTTATCTTCCTTGCCTTCCCAACTTGTGTTTCAACTTTGTGCACCTTCTCTTTTACACATGATCTTGTGTTTACTGAACACTGGTGTAAGCCAATTAGAATGAAGACAGTAGAACAGTAAATGGAAATGTTCTGTTCCTTCACTGTCCAGTGTGGCAGCCACTAGCCACATGTGGTCACTGAGTACTTGAAATGTGGCTAGTACAATTGAGGAACTGAATTTTTAATTTGAATTAATTTAAACAGCCATGGGTGGTGAGTGGCTACCATATTTTAAAGTGCAGCTTCATACTTAACACTTAGAGTCTCTTTAAGGAAAAGTACGTCTTTTTACAATGTGTCTTTACAAATATCTCATTTGTCATTATATGAATGAATAAGAAAACCAGTCAGTAGTCTCTCTTTATTTAGAATTCAGAAAAGTATTGGAGAAAGAAGTGACTTACTGAGAGTCAAATTTTGGGTCAAATGCAATGTTTTAAATTAACTCCAGCATGGCCCTGTCTGGGATCAAGGGAGTCTGGACACAGGTTTCCTCTTGTCTTTTTTCCATATTTCACTGCCAAGATCAGAGCTGACAATAATAATAAGATCCCTTCCCTAAGCACTGAGGCCAACACTGAACATGCACTGTTGTTATCCATAATCCCTTAATGTCCTCACAATAACCCTGTGAGGCTGGAGAAATTATTATTGCCGGTGTGACATGGTAGAGAAACAGGCCCAAGAGAGGGCTTCCTGCCCAAGATGCTCAGTGTGGTATGGAGCCTCTAGGGTGCAGCCTCTCCCAGGGCTCAGATCCCAAATATCTCTAAGATAAATTGAAATAAATCACAAAAGCCTGACTGCTTTAAGACTGAGTAAAGCTGAGTTAGAAGCTCCTTACTAAATTCCTCAGCATGCTAACAACAGGCAGGGTTCCGTTCACAGGCTAGCAGACTGCAGACCATTAGGCCCTCAGCCTGCAATACGACAGCTAAGAACTTGGAAAACTGTCCCACTCTCAAGTGCTGCACCCTACTATGCACTCTCCTTCTCCCCTGGCAGGGAGGCCTCAGCATTTCATACTCATCCACTAATGAAGAACAGAATCCTTCCCCATTTTATTTTGCATTTCATTTCCAGAGTAATTTGATGTGTATGTGGAGGAGGGCGGTTGTGAGGAAATGTGAACAGTGCTCATTTATTACAGTGTTAATTTAGAGCAGATCTCTCCCAATCCAATTCTGAACATAAGTTTATACCAGTGAGCCCTAAACCTAATGAAGATTGAGAAGGCAGGGCCAAAAGATCCTCTGGGGGTGCCTGCTAAGGAAAGAGACAAACAAAAACTCTAATACAGTCATAGTTTGCCACATAATTTTGACCTATATATAGAAGCCATGATGAAATCTGGGTTTTAACTATCTAGTTTGATGAGGTGTGCTTTTCCAACAATCTGGTGACTACCTTAGCAAGACTCCACCTATGGTCCTGCCCTTGACCTTGTCACAACTGAACCTATAAACCCTCCAAAATCTCAGGTTCACCATCAGAATTTCTGTTCTTCCCTCTAGTATCCTGTATTATTGTCCTATTGCTGCTGTAGCAAGTCACCACAAACTAAGTGGCTTAAGCAACACAGATTTACTATTTCACAGCTCTGTGGGCCAGATATCAGACATGAATAAAATCAAGATGTTAGCAGGACAAAGTTCCCTTCCATTCTGCCGGCTCTGGGTGAGATCCATTCCCTTTTCCAGCTTCTAGAGACCACCTGCTGCACACCTTGGCCCATGTCCCCCTTCTGCCACCTCCAAAGCCAGCAAAAATAAGTTCTGTCCTTAAATTAGGTTGCCCTGACCTTCTGTAGTCACATCTGTGCTTACTCTTCTTCTGCTACCCTCTTCCATTTGTAAGGACCCTACGACTGTGTTGGGTCCACCCAGATAATCTTCCTCTTTTTAAGGTCATCTAATTAGCAACCTTAAGTCCCCTTTGCCATGTAACCTGACATATTCACTAGTTCCAGGGAATAGGATGCAGACATCTTGGGGTGAGAGGACTCTTCTAGCCTACCCCACATCCCAAGTCCACTAATCTTTCTACCTGCCAGGACCTCAAATCCTACAACATAGAACATTGTCACCCTGTTTCACAGCTTCGCTTTGCTCCTGCCCCAGCCAGACTTCCAAAATCAGTTATTATAATCAAGCCTTTCATACACCTCATGTACCTTGTGTCCCTCTCACTTCACTGTTCTCACTTGGCAAAATTTCAAGGAGCTGGGATAAATCCCACTCCCTGCCTGCTGAGCACCTCATCCACACTGCTGAAAAACAAATAGCCGGAGCAGACACACCTCCAGCTAGGGCCACAGTGGTACACACTGACATTCCCCTGGCCTTCACCCTCCCACACTCGTACACTACTACTTCACACCTTGTCCTTCAACTTCTGCCCCTACTTTCCCCCATTCACACTTTCAGCCAGTGACCCATTGGGAAAACAGAAGTAACCAGGCAGGACCTTCTGCACGTTCCCTCCATCATGTCTACCAACCCACAAGCTCCTGGCCCCACATCCTCTGCCCACCCCCAGTACTCTGTGAGCTCATCCAAGGCCAGGCCCTCCTCTGGTGTCTATATTCTATTAGCACAAGAGTATGTGTTACTCTCTTATCCCAAAGACAAAGGACAATCAAACCCTCTCTTGAACCCCACTGACCTTTCCGGCTATATCCCTTTTCCCTGTCACCTGTTAGAGCAGAATTCAGAAGAGTTACCTGTGTCTGCTGTCTCCTCATCCTCGTTCGGTTCTCTCCTAGCCTTCTGCAGTCAGGCTTCTGACCCCACCCTACAGCCCAAACTGTCCTTGTCAAGGCCACCATGCTGCTTCCCTGCTGGTGAATCCAGCCATCATTTTTCAGTCTTAATCTCACTGCTCACACTGATCGCTGGCTGCATCAGCCTTGAAACACCTGCCCCGCTTGACTTCCAGGACTTTCCCCCTTCGCCACTGTCCACTGTTCGGTCTCCTTTGCTAGTTCACCCTGGACTATGGTACCTGGTCACTCCCTGGTCCTCCTGTGGTCTCATGACTTTAAAATCTATATGATCATGATATGCAAATATACGTATGGAAAGCTACCATTTACTTGGACCCAGACTCATATCCAGAGACTTACCTGACGTGCGCACTTAAATTCTGATAGGCATCTCGAAACTCAACATGTTCAAATCCTGCTAATGATCTTCTCCAAGCCTCATCTACCCAAATCTTCCACATTGTAGTTTATGGCAGGTCCCTCTTCTTGTTGCCTATACTGAAAACCTTAGAGGCATTCTTGACTCCCCTCTTTTTCTTACTGGTATCCAATCTACCTCCAGTCCTTGACTTGGTTTTCAGAATGTCTCCAGACTGTGTGCACTTCTCAGCAGCTCTTCTGCCAGCGCAGCCCAGAACGCCATGGTCCGATCTCAGTTACAGTAACTTCCAGCTGCTCTTCCTGCCCCCGCCCTTGCCCCTCCCCTACAGTCTATTATAACACAGCAGCCACAGGAGCCCTCGGAAGAAGTCCCTCGTGGATCTTGTTCACTCAGTGGGTCCCCATTGTACTCAGAATGGAAGCCGAAGTCCTTAATGGCAAACATGGCCCGAGAAGCTCTGGCTCCCACTTACTTCCCACTGTCCTCCCCTTGCTCTCTCTGCTCCAGCTGCACTGGCCCCGCTGGACTTGATTAACCTAGCCAGCAGGCACCCACCCCGGGGCCTCTGGCTGGCTTTTCTCTCTGCCAGAACTACCCTTCCCACTTGCTCCGCCTCGTATGACCATGCGATTTGTTGCCTTGTTAAAGTCATTTCCCCAGAAATCTTCCTGGTCATTCATTTCAAAGTCATGTGCCTCATCACTTCCTGTCCTACTTCCCTGCCTAATTTTTCTTCATAGGACATTCTTTGAAAGAATAAAACATATTTATTTTATTTTTTGCTATTTTCATTCACTGGAATAGAAACACCGTGAGAACAGGGATTTTGTCTGTTTTGCTCACTGCTGTATGACGAGTGTCTGGTGCATAATAGGTGCTCAAAAATATCCACTGGATGTGAATGAATTAGTGCTTCTTTTTTAAAAGACTATTCTCTGTCAGAAACTGTGCTGTTAAACAATTTTTAGGGGAATTTTAACCTATTTCACACCACCTACACATACATTCCTCTATTTTAAAAAATTTTTAAGTAATTACCACATTTAAGTAATTAAGTAAATATTTCTCATTGTCGACAAAACTCATTCTCCTCTCTCCCCTACCCATTTATTTCTGCTAACACAACCCTGGTTTGGTTTGTGGTGACAGTTCCAATGTTGAATCACAGTGGGTCCAAGCCAGTCATGGTAATTCTGGAAACTCATTTTTTTCCAGCATTTTACACCTGCAGGTGGCCATGTGCTCTTGCTAAACGTGAGGATGTCATTTGGGGTACATCTGGGAGATACTCTCCTGTCTCAAAAAGTGAGGGCTCTTTTCTTCCCTATATTTCCTTCTTTGAATTCCCAGACGTTTGGGGGAATAATGTCAGCACTGCAGCAGCAATGCATGACCATGAGTGGGCAAACTAAAGAAAGAAAGCTAAAGAAAGAAAGCCTTCACTTCAAGGATGGCAGAGCAGGAAGAGACCAAGAGTCTGAGTCTTTGATGGTATTGAGCCTCTGGACCAAATCCTGGAACTTTCAGACTTCCTGTTATGTGAAAAACTTAAATATCCCTTTTATCTAAGCCTCTGCTTGTCCAGATGCTCTGTTATTTCAGCCAAAAGCACTTCTAAAGGATATAGGCCTGAGTGAGTGCTTGGGTGAACTGCAACAGCCACAGAGGAGAATCACTGAGACCCCCTCCATGAAAGAGCTTGCCTTTCAGCTCTGAAGAGCACGGTCAGCTGATAGCCTCTGCTTGTTAGTACCCACAGGCTCTCCCTTAGTTTTTGAGCCAGAGTCACTCTTGTGTCCCCCAGCCAGTGAGGAAGTATGGTGAGGGACCAGGGTGTGGCCACTTCTGCCCAGCGAGGGCTCCGGGGTTGGGGGTACTCTGCTCTGAAACTCCCCATGGGTTGGCTGAGACTTTCTCTGGTGTGTCCCACTGTCTGGGTGCTCCCACCCACCTGCGCTCTCCCTCTGTCCTTCCTTTCACAGGTGCTCTGAGGAGTGCTGTGGTGAAGCCTTCTGTGCCTGATAGTAATACTGGTCCCTCTTTCACAGGTGTTGCTACTAAAGAACATCTTGTACTCTTCTTGGGTCATATTGATGCTGGTGTTCTTGTTTGCAGAGTCAAAGAATGAACTTAGCAAACGCTCAAGGTAGAAGAGCCAGGGAGAGGCTTTTATTTAGAGATTAAAGTGAGAGGACAGAGCTCCCGGCTCACACAAGGAGGGGACAAGAGAGCCTGTAGTTGTGCGTTGTCTTGGGGTTTTATAGGTAGTTGAGGATTTTTGGAAAGGTGATAAAGGGCTTAAAGTTGTGGATTTGTTAAGTGGTCCCTGAATATTTAAAATTAACTTAACACAAGAGATTTAGTGCTCTGATTTCTCCCTGGGATACCAGCACTTTGGTCTGGGAGCATATCAAACAAGACCACCTTCCCAGACCCCAAGGTGAGCTGAGCTATTGTCTGCTAAAGAGTAAGTTAAGATCTTACTTCTTAACTTCCCGGGTATTTAAATGCAATCATAATTTTAAGATGGAATCCTTCCTGTCTTTTACGATGTTGTTTATGGCTGGGCTTGCCATAATTTGCCTAGATTTCAGATCACCTCATCAGGTCTAAAGGAAGAAAGACAACACATAGGTCTGGGCCTATTAGCATACTAAAGTGAATCTTACTCATGATTAAAAACAATTGGTATTATAAAAACATAGACTACTTTCCTTCATCTGGGGAATATTAACTGATCTCACTGAAGAATGACTCTAAAGTTCAATGTTTAACATGGAGTTTTGGTAGAGGATTTCTTGGCATGTTGTTGCACTCCTCTGACTGTAATTATCCTGCCTTGCTTTTCTGGGAGGCCCTCACCCTACTCTGACTACATCCATGGTCCCTGTCTCATTATGTCACCTTTTTCCTACCAGCACATCTTGCAGAATCATTTGGTAAATGGCTCCAGCCATATTATGTGTGTGGTACAGGTATTCACTGTTGAATCACTGCACAGAAATGGTACAAACAGCACAAATTTTGATGTGTACAAGCTCACCTTGTTGGGGTGCAGTGGCACCTGTATGGAGCACATTGTAATGCCTTGGTTCTCACTTCTGAAGCCTGAAGGCCCATTGGGGCTTTGATTCACTCAGTTGCTATTTTCTTCTGAATGTTCTTCTTTCAATCTCTTGGATAATGGGGACTGGATAGTGGATGAGTCATACCCAGTAGGAGCAAGCATGTGGCAAAGGCCCAGCACAAAGAGAAGCCCCAAATAGGGCAATGCTGCTTTACCATATTGCCTGGATCCAGCCTTACCTGAAGCTACATTTCAGGTTATCTACCTTTAAAAACTGAGTTCTACCAAAGTCCACCTTTGGATTAGTACTGAAAACTGCAACTCATGGTACAGCCCAAAGTAGATTTTTAAAAATGTTTACTTGAATAGAACTTACCGAAAAAACAAAAAATCCAAGTGGCCCCACTGATATTCTCAATATTTGTGTTGTAGAATGCAATTTTGTAAAGTGATTCAGTGCTTGGTTTGTATGAATGAGTGTTAGTTCTTCCAGTTCTCAAGGTGTAAGTGCCACGCAAAACAGCACTGATATCTGAGGCACACATTCCCTTCTGCCTGCACCGTACACTGAGTTGCTAAAGCCAGACTTCCTGACGGCTCCCTTTGATGCATTGACACCTTGAAGTGAAGGCTAACTTGTATCCACTGTACTTTCTAATGGTGTCTCTAGTCGGTCCACTCTGCACCCCCTCTACTGCGGAGATTCCTGGGGGGGCCTCTGTCATCTCTCCTCTGGACTGCATGGACTGTCCCACCTCCTCACTTGCTTCCTTCTAATCTGTTGCCCACATGCAGCCAGAGGATCTCTGAAAATTATCAATCAGATTGTGCACTTCTTGACTTTAAGCCTTTCAGTGGCTGTGCCCTGAGTGTGAATGACAAGTTCCTTCCCTGAGCTCCAAGCCCTGAGCAGTCTGATTCCCTCCCCTCTCTGCAGCCTCCCTTTCCTCCTCTCCTCTCTGTGTTCACCTTACTCCAGTCACTCTGGCATTGCTGCAGCTCTTTGAACGGGCCGTGTTCTTTCCTGTCTCTGCCTGGGACTCTCTCCATTTACTTTTCACTGAGCCACCCCTTCCCCAGAGAAGCCACACCACCCTGTCTCTCTTCAGCCTCTCCTAGGACTCCCATTCTGCTCCATCACCTTCGTAGAACATGACCATGTGATTATTTGTGCAGTGTTTCCCCTAGTCCACTATAAACTCCACAAGAGCAGAGATCTTGTCTGTCCACCAGATCCCTAACACCAGATGACACAATGCCATAACACCTAGTAAAAATAAATAGACTTGATGTTATCATAGCTCAACCTTACTCTTACCGATTTTTAAAGGGGAATTTCTTACCCCTCTACCAGATATAAAGGCTTGGGTCTTAGATGCTGACCACTTCTATTTAGCTATACAAAACACTGCACTCTACTAGACTTCCTGGAACTAGAGACAAGGTAAATGACAAATTACCTTCGCTGGTTCAAAGACACAAAACACCTCCATTTATATCACTTTGAAAAATATGTATAATAAGAATATGTTAGGAGGTCTTAAAAACATACCTTGTAACTATTCCCACTAGGCTTAGATTCTCAACGAAACAATAAAATCACCCCCCAAGACTCTCACAGCTTTGCTCAGTCAGCTCCTTGGAGGACCCAGCAGTGCACAGGTCAGAGTTTACATTACCACATGGCAGGATTATGTGCAGATTCTACACCAAGCACACTTGTTAGGTCATGATTGTCCCTCATCCAAGGCAGCATTATGTCACTGCAGGGTTGGTAATGGGGTGTGGTTGGTGCAGGTTGCTGATAATCAAGGAATGAGGAAAAAAGAGTAAATCCTCCAGGAGATTGGGGAGGACTCAACCAACTCTAAGGGGCTGTCATTCAGGATTTGTTCAGAGAAGCAGAACCAATAGGAGAGAGATACACAATAAGGAATATATTTGGGGATTTGACTTTTCGCAATTATGGGATTTAATTATACAGGCTCTGTAAGGCTCTGCCTGGTGTCAGAGCCTAAGCCTTCAGCTGGTAGCTTTGAAGGAATCATGGATATAAAGCAGCAGGTTTCAATTAAGGCTGATTTTGCCTAACACCCTTGTCCCAGGGACATTTGACAATGTCTGGAGACATTTTGGGTTGTGACACCTAGAGGATAGGGTACTGGCATCCAGTGGGTAGAGACCACGGATGCTGCTAAAATCCTGCAGTGCATGGGACAGTTCCCCACAATAAAGAATTATCTGACCCAAATGTCAGTAGTGCTAAGGTTTAGGAAGTCTGAGGTAACTTGCGGCATAAACCGTAACCTGCATGTATGATCTGGATCCCATGAAGATGGAGTGGGATGAGCTCGTCTTGCCACTTCCAGCTTCAGTGATACAGCGTCCTGCCATAAGTAGTAGCTGCCGCCTTTTGTCACAGAGCCAGTCATGCACTTGGCTCATGTGTTGGGGGAGTCAAAGAAGGATGCAGGGAAGGTGGAGAACTGCAGGCCCAGCTGCAGCTCCACACCAGCAAATTGGGCCAGCAGAGAGCACCAAAGTGTGCGAGCTGCAGCAGTGCACATGGGCCCCCATGCCCACAGCCCCTCCCGTCCCCCAAGCCAGCCTCTGCACATAAAAGCAACATGACTACTGCCACCAAATCTTGGTGAAAATGTGTCCTATAGCCACCTTAAATATACCGGGAGGAAAATTCTGGAAAATGCAGTTGGGCCTTATCAGGTTGTCACTTTATAAAGCCACCACAGGATATACATAGAATTGTTTATTAGTTAAGATTCTTCAGAGAAACAGCCAGTAGGAGGTGTGGATAGGAGGATAGATGGATAGATAGATGGACTGCTATCTTACAAAGAATTGGTTCATGCAATTATAGAGGGTGACAAGTCCCAAGATCTGCAGTCAGTAAGTGGGAAACCCAGAAAAGCTGATGTAAGTTTCATTCTGAAAGCCATCAGACTCGAGAGCTAAGAAGAACTGATGTTTAAGTCAAGGCTAAAGACAGGAATAGGCCAATTTTTCAGCTAAAAGGAAGTCAGGTTTCTGATTCAGGCAGTAAATTCTCTCTTACTCAAACTTTTTATTCTATTTAGGCCTTTAACTGATTAGATGAAGCCTACCCACATTAGGGCAGGCAATCCTGCTATACTCAATCCTGCTTTACTCAATTCAAATATTAATCTCATCCAGAAACAACCTCACAGACATACCCAGAATAATATTTGACCAAATATCTGTGTACCCTGTGGTCCAGTCAAGTTGACATATAAAATTAACCATCTCAAATTGCTTAAAGCATTTGCTAAATCAGTCAATAAAGGGAGCTGGAATAGTGGGTCTCTCTCTTCAGACCTCTCTAGAAATTTTGGGTTTGTTCTACTATTAGTTGTGTTGTTCACCAGATTTCTAAAGAAGATTCTGGTTCTCCTATGACAACATCTTAAACCTTCACAGGTAATTCCAGAAATGACCTGCTATAATGTTGTGTTAAAGTGAAAAACAAATTGGCATTTCCTCTCCTTAGGAATAGAGTAAGATAGAAATAAAAAATTTAAGAGCTATTATTTTAAGGATAATGAATTTTTCAATATCATTTGTTACCTTCAAAATGTAATAATTAAGCACCAAAATAATAAATCTGAAAATGTGAAGACATAAGAATATTAGGAGGAAAAAAAACACAGGGCAACCACTGTTTTTACTCCAAACCACACAAGACATCAGTATATTCAACTGTTGGTTAAAAAGCATGTGGGGGTAAGAATCCCCAGGAAAACAAAATCATTGCTTTACTGCTTTTATGAAGGAGGAAAATGAAATTCTTCTGAACTTAACTGGCCACCAAGAAAAACATAGCAAATCAAAGAGGTTTTTAAAAATCACACTGCATTAAATAGGTTAAATAAAGGAACAAAAGTTCAATTTCTGTAAATGATACATTTTACCATGGTATTGATAATTTTGAAGTTAATGCACATATTAAAATCTGAGGTCCTTTGGCAATTCTGAGCTTCCAACTGGGCTCAGCCCAGAATCTTTTAGCTAGTACCTTTTATAAAGGAGTTACTACCAGGGGAGAATTGTTCTGAAATTCAGCTTCCCCAGGAGCCAGGTAAATGGGTAGGAAAACGTTATAATCTGCATTTAAAGGGTGTCTGTTGCAAGTAGCACCCAATTGAGCAGGTGAAAGTCATGACAGAATTAGTTTCAGAGAGTTACTCTGCTTTGAGGGAAAGAGTTCAAAAAGTGGAGGTGGGAAACCTGGATTAATTTCTGGCTGGGCCACACAGGAGCTCCAACTCCTAGAGAGCGGAAGGAGGGGTGCCAGAGCTGAATTGCCTCCCACGCGGCCCCTGAGGGACTCGTGAAGCATGGACCCCAGTGTGATGGTGTTTGGGATGGGGTCTTTGGAGGATGATTCAATTTAGACAAGGTCCTGAAGGAGTGGTCTTCAGGATGGCACCAGTGTCCTGATGAGGGAAGACCACGGTTTGCTCTATCTCATTCCCTCTGTCCCTTGCTTTGCCGTTCCCTCCTTTCTCCCTCTGCCACATGAGAACACAGCAAGAAAGCAGCTGTCTGCAAGTTTGGAAGAAAATCCCTACCACACTGGTGCCCTGATCTCAGATGCGCAGCCTCCAGATCCATGAGAAAATAAGTTTCTATTGTTTAAGCCACCTAACCGAGGTATTAGATAATTACAGCTCAAGTTGACTTAAGAGGGAGACATTAAACTTTTCTGAACTTCAGTTCTTCATTTATAAAATGGAGATGTTTATACCTAAGCCAACAGTTACTGAGGGATTTAATAAAATACTCTGAGAGTTTATCATAAACTGCAAAGAATAGTACAAATACATGGTCTTGTTCCATGATTACTTACATAATAATGACTAACATCTGTAGAGTACAATATAGAATATACTTTAAAACAACTTAATTTGATGGTTAAAACAACTGTATTAGGTATACAAAACAGCACGCTTATCTTGCTGATGAGAAATTGGAAACCACAGCTAGAAACCAGGTTTCCTGATAAATCCAGCAGTATTCCAACTTTGCTCTTAAAAAGAGTTGTGTTCAGCCTCAACAAGACACCAAAAAGGGGTGATGTGGATCCAGTCAGCAGCACTGTTCCACAGGTCCGGGTACTACACCATCTCTTTCCATTCAGCATTCCCGTGGTGGGGTGGTATTGATTCTTTTCTGGCACAAGGAACAAGTACGGGAATTTAGAATAAGGAAGTGTAAGAGTAGACCCGTGAATGGCCACCGCAGTTACAGGGAGTCTGGAAATTTGGCAGGTGGAACAGAATGATCAAAGGTAAATACAGAGGGCAATTAATGAACCAGTTCTTGAAGCTAATCTCAGGTTTGTAATTTATGAGCTATGCACCTTTGGGCAAGTTAACTTAAGCTGAGCCCATCTGTAAAATGGAGGTAATAACAGTACCAATGTTGCAGAGCTGTTACAAGAACTTGCTGACTTTGTCCATGTCAAAGTGTAAGTCAGTTCCTGGCATACAGTACTTGTTCCCTTTATGTGGCCTCATGAAGAAGATGACACTGCCAAATAAAGATGGATGACAAGGACAGAAATGGGGATTCACAACCCATTCTTGCCTTAGGGAGACAGAAGCCTGTGTCCCTTAGTGTGTCAGGGGACATACGGGAAGGGATCCCATAATTCATAGCTTCTGAGTACAAAAGGGGCGCTAAAAGGAATTCATCATAGCTAACTTTGTGAATATTTTAAAGTGACAATTTGATTTTATTATATTAATGGACCTCAAAAACAGTTCCAATAAACACTATCTACAAAAAGATAATTCTTTCCAAAATATAAACATATGATTTCCTATATATATTAAAGCAAAATTTAAAACTTTTTTATATTGATTGTATAACTCCAGTGGAATAATAATTCTTGATAAATATTCATGTACTACATACAGTTTCTTAGGCATTTGTCTCTAATACAATAACTGTTTTATGTCATCTTATTGTTTTCATAAAATTACCTGAAATCTTCAAAAGTACATGGTATGGTTATGGATTTTGAAACTGTTGACACCTTCAGTGACTCTTCTCTGTATATCACACTACTTTTAATTTGGGGAAATATTCTCTCTATAGATGCCGAAGTGCCTGGTCAACTCAGTAAATTCTGCTACATACAAAATGGCCTCAATTCTGAATTTTAGTTTAAAATTTAATATTTTAGCCCAAATATTTTTACATGTGTTTTCTTCTTGTCTCCATTCAGAATACCTTTGTTCAATAAAAGATATTATAAAACTGTCAAACAATCTGTTATTGATCACTATAGATACTGCAAAATACTGCCATCCCAATTTCACTGCTTTTATTAAAAATGAATATGAATTTATCCAATTAAAACTGGGAGCGCAAAAGAAAAGGAAGGGACTCCATCCAAAGAGTCCATCCCCCTCCTCCTAGAAAATCCTTACCACCACTCAGGTCTCACTTACTCATCCTGCCCTGACCTGCTATCTTCTATGAGCCGTCCACTGCACTACTTCCTCCTCCCATACTCCTCACAGCCACTTGCTGTGTGCTTCCACTCCAGCCTGGTGACATTCTGTTTAATGCCTCTTCCCACCAGGTCTCACAAGGTCAGGCACCGTGTCCCTTCTGTGCATGGTTGTATCCAGCACAGTGCGTGGCTCATAGCCAGTCCTCAGTAAATAATAATTGAATGAATGAATGAACAAATGAACGAACAGCTCATTCTAAACGGGAACGCATAACGAGACTCAGTTTGGGAAGAACCCAATAAGATCCCACAAGATCTGATTTAAGCAGTTGTATTTTCCTGATGGTAATTTTATGGTGGAGAAACTTGGTATACCTGCCTTGGCCATGTGATCAAAGTTAACATCACCAGAATAAGACACATCGACATTGATTCCAGCTGGTAGGATGCCCTGAGAAAGCACATCACTTCACATCAGTGGCATCCTTGCCAAAGAGCTGTCACCTCAATCTAATCGTGAGGAAACGTCAGACAAGCCAGGACTGAGGGCCTTTCTCCCACATACTGGCCTGGACTCCTTCAAAGTATCAAGGGCATGAATTCAGAGGAGGACCAAGCAACTGTCACAGATTAGAGGAGGCCATGGAGGCATAACCACTCTGCAATGTGGGGCCATGGACTGGATTCTGGAACATAAGCAGGGACACTAGTAGGAAAACTGATAAAATATGAATAATGTCTGTATGTTATTTTAAAATAGCTTACCAGTGCTAAAGGTCTGTCATTAGTAATAGCACGGTGATTATAAACATGTTAACTTTAGGGGAAACTGGGTGAAGGTTAAGTGGAAACTATTTTTCAGCTTCATTCAAAACTTATTTCAGAGTAAAAAGGTAAAAGAAATATTTTCTCCAGTTGTTAAAAGACTAAAAACAAATATTCTGCAAACAGCTACCTTAAACACCACATTTACAGTATTTTCTCTTGCTGAGCACCTTGAGCTGACCCTTCAGTGCTGAGTGATTAAGCCCATCGTCTTCAGACTGTTTGTCAAGGCCCCTTCCTGCCTGACTGCCTGTGGCAACAGCCCCTTTCCACCCCGGGAGCAGGCTCCAGGGTCATCAGCATAGATCTCAACATCCCTCTCCTTATCTTAGCATCCACCGGTGGCCAATGTCTTCCCTCTAATGTTTCTGCCAAAGGCATGGTCCTTGTCAATCTTGAACGTGGCTCAAAGGTCACCTGAAGACCTTCAGAATTTGCCCTTCTGGGACTGATGATTCCTTCCTCTCTTAAGGCCTGGCGCTTGGATGAACAGTTCTCCTTGGCATGCCTTTGTCATGGTCGCTTGCTTGCATGCTGTGACCCCAGATAACCTGTCAGGGAACCTCTGATGCCCATGATCATCCAGGGTCTCTTCAGGCCTAAACATCATAAGGCACCTTCTAGTTTGTAGTGAGGAGTTTATGAATTAGGAATATGAAGGCCTAGAGAGGCTACGTGACTCACCCAAGATAGCATGTGTGTGGTGGGTAATCCTAAGTAGCTTGCATCGTGAATGTCCCAGGACGCTCTGGGTGGGATGAGATGGGGGCATGCTGGGTCCACATTATGTGGACTGTTGCAAGTCCAGACAAGAAGTTTGGTGCTTAGCCTTGGAACAGGCACTGAAAGTATAAAAAGGCTGGGTCAGTTCCATTCAGGTCATTCTCTTACTCAAAAACCTTCCATGGCCTCTACATGATATACTACACAATAAACACTAAAATCCTTAGTGGAGCATTCAAACATCCCCTCCCCAATCTTTTTATTTACCTTTCCAACTTTATCTCATTTCCCTTTCACATTATCCAAATTCAAGCCAAACATTATACTCACCCACATACGGTGGTGTTCCAGCACCTCACTTAGTGTCTGGACACTGAATGAAAGAAACCCAGTTTTCCTTCTAAGTCTTGGGCAATGATATTCCCCCAACTGAAAACTTTAATGAAGCCTTTCCCACATCTCCTCTCATAAACTTCCACCTCAGTTAGAAGGCCTAGCTCAAATTCTGCCTTCTTCACAAAGTCTGTTTTAATAAAATCTCTCTGGCTGGAAGAATGGCAGAATGTCTGCCTCCTCTAATGTTTCACACATCTCCTCTCCCCCATACACCAACCATTGCAGGACAGGGGCACGTCTGTTTTGCCTGTGTAGTACGAGATGCCGTGGTACCCACTTCAAGGCCCTTTTCTGGTTCAGTACCCAGATGCCAGCTTCTCTGAGGGTGGCCTTCAAATGACTCACAGCAGGCTCTCTTGTCCTGAGAGTAGGCATCAGCTGGCAGGATCCCCCTTGACTCTGGAAGTGACACCCCCAGTCCCTCAAGGGATGCCCATGGCCAATGACCTACTGATAGGAGGTGCAAAGAACATCCTCCTGGCTCAGTGGAGAGTAACTGTGGAGATTCTGATGCACCAGACTCCTTGTGGGTCAGCGGAAGGCTAGACTTGCCCTGAGTCCACATCGTGGCTCGGCTCCTTGCCCACCTTATCTTGCTGTATGCCCACCCTGAAGATCATTCCCTCATTAAACCACTTCCACAGAAATTCCCATTTCAGGCTCTCCTGGGGAACCTGACCTAAAACATCTGTGGACCAACCAACATCTGGAAGAAAATGGACACTAACAGTTTTGTGTCTGATGCATGTCGGGGATAAGAGAGGTATTTTACATGCATTATGTCAATCTTCTCAACAAGCCTGTGCAACAGGAACTATTACTATCCCTGTTTTGCAGGAAGGGTAACTGAGGCTGAGTTAAATAGCAGAGTCATGATTTGAACCCACATCTGTTCTCTCTACCACACCCAGATGCCTCACTGGTATAACCTCAACAATTGGAAGAAATCAATACCTGTTTCTCTGAGCAAATGAATGAGCTACAGTGATGCTTTCTCAACCCTCTCTATATAGCTTAAAGTTGGTTGTTCCTTTGTCAGATTTATGAAAAGAAATGAAAGCCAGTATTGTGGGTTCCTGGAAATGATTACTCTCTCACTGGCAAACACACTGCTTTAAGTGGACCAAAGCAACATGATAAATTGAAGTCAGAAAGAAATTGCATTAGCCCACACTAAGCCATTATCATCTCTTGTAAGTGATCCCATCCACTTTTGAACGTTTATTAAAAGTATATCTTCAACCTCTAACAACATTTTATAGTTTGTTGATTTTTTGGACATCTACCTTTTCAAAATGCCAGATGGTTTTCACTGCAGCAGGAGGAAAAGATCAAAAGGAGACAGGCAAGCCCAAGGACCGTCTAGTTTTCCAAACAGACAGACCTTGCAGTGTGGAGAAAACACAACTTTCTATCATAAGAGGCATGAAAATTACAAAATACAAAATAGCCCATACATGCCAGTCCTTCTTATGAAGGATTGCCTCTTCTAATTATAACTCTTATTAATAATAAAGTAAACTATATAGCAATGACATAAAGAAGAGTTGTTTTTACTCTCCTTAAAAAAAGAGGAAGGGATTCTAAAACTGGATTCTATTTGCATGTCTCTATAAATTAGTAAAAGTCCTTAAATTGTATATTTACATAGTGTGGAATTTTCTGGTATCATTAATATAAAAATCACATGGGCATCATTGTGGTTACTAGACTCCCTCCATTATCAAATCCCCACCACATACCCCATTACAGTCACTGTCCATCAGCATAGTAAGACGCTGCAGAATCACTACCTGAACTCTCCGTGCTGTACAGCCTTCCCGGGGCCCCCAACCCCCTTATTATGCATGCTAATCATAATGCCTCCGTCTCTTTCTCACCTTTTATACCTCCCTTTCCACCCATCCTCCCTGGTTCCTTTCCTTTGGTAACTGTTAGTCCATTCTTGGGTTCTGTGATTCTGTTGCTGTTTTGTTCCTTCAGTTTTTACTTGGTTCTTATGCACCACAGATGAGTGAAATCATTTGGTATTTGTTTTCCTCCACCTGGATTATTTCACTGAGCATAATACCCTCTAGCTCCATCCATGTTGTTGCAAATGGTAGGATTTTTTTCTTTCTTATGGCTGAATAATATTCCGTTGTGTATATGTACCACATCTTCTTTATCCATCCATCTACTGATGGACACTTATGTTGCTTCCATTTCTTGGCTTTTGTAAATAGTGCTGCAATAAACATGGGGTATATATGTCTTTTTCAAACTGGGATTCTACATTCTTAGGGTAAATTCCTAGGAATGAAATTCCTGGGTCAAATAGTATTTCTTTTTTTTCTGTACAATTAAAATTAAACAACTCTGCCCAAAATATTTTTACTGTTATATGTTCGTTCATACAAAAAGACCAATTGTGTTCCCAAAGTTGAGAGAATTAAGCCACCCATTTGTATGTCATTTAGTACAAGAGAAGCAAGTGCAGGTTTAAATTACATGGTATTGGATTGCAATTTCTAACATTGGATGCTTTTCTGCTTTTTTTACCTTGAGTCATTTACTAAGAAGTGTTCATAAAAAGTAGCTTAAAGCACAGATGCTTGCAAATCGTTTAGGCAGAGATGTTTCTCTCTTTTTCATTCCCCCTCTCTCAAAAATCTCTCTTTTCTGAAGAAAAAGAATAAAACTGTTGGTCAGTATTGATGAACCATGTCATGTATTTGTGCAAGGAGAAAAGGTAAAATTGAAAACATCTGATTGAAGTAAATAATACAAACATAAAAGCTTTACTGGTGAATGAAGGGTATTGAAGAAACTTTATTTCATATATTAGAAATTACTCTTGAACTAAACATTCTTGAAAACAGATTGTTTTCCACTATGAACCATATCATTAACTGTGCTACAGAGACCTCATTTGAATGGCAAGCTTTGAAAAAGTGCTGCTGTACTCTTTTGTTAGTCTCCGTCTTATTTGGGAGGGGATAAAGATTTCATTCCCACTTTCTTTGTCTTTCAAGAACCTCTAAAGCAGTATTCACACAATTTTGTAGGAATGTGTCCTATGTCATAGCCTACAAATGATTTGGTTTTGGTGCACTTAAAGGTCATCTTCCAAATTAGCAAAATTTTCCTACATCCTGGCTTTTCAACCTTAAATATAAATATTGTTTCCTAACTGTAAGTGAGGTTTGCTCTTTAAGAAATGCTAGTACCTATTTAAAGTTGTCAAAATCTGAACAGTTTTATTCTTTGTCATATCATGTTCTCAAGGTAATTAGGCTTTTAAAGTGTGCCTAATAGCAAAAGGAAGTATGTGAAGACTAGAAACAACTGTGATTTTATATTAAACAACTGAATGAGAAGTTAGATTTTAATAATGTCTTGCCACATCATTTAACAACTTCCTGCACAACTGAAAGCTATACTATTACATTAGATCTTCTATTATCATAACCCAAAACTGGCATATACAAACAGAAAGGCTTCAGACTCACTTTTCTAAAGTCATATGGTGCCACTGTTAATTTTGAAGAAATAATTTCATTTTGAAATTCTAGAATAATTCATTGGATAGTTTCCCTTTACTGTCTTCACTTAGGTAGTGTAATTTTCTTATTACACAGGGTAACTTAACATTAGTATTATATGACATCTGTTCAATTAGCTCTAAATTGACCTAGAAGTATATTAGGGAAAGATTTTTCCCTTATTTGAAAGTTTAATAGAATACTTAGAAGGCACAAGTGATTGTGTGTGTGTGTGTGTGTGCGTATGTGTGTGTATATACAACATAAAGTGTATTTCAGGGGATAATACTGCCACTTTTATACCTCATCATAACACCATTCCCTACAGTGTAACTGTGGTGAAGATGAGATCCACCTTGAACCCAGTCCAAGTGTATTTACTTACTGAAATATACCCAAAGTCTCTTTTTATATTAAGGCTTGTTCCATGTTGGTGCCACAAGCCAGTACTGTCTTCAAATTCCAATGGGAAGCTCTTGCTCCAAGTTCAAAAAAATTGCAGTAAAAATTCATGTTCTGGCTCCACCTGCTTCCCAGTCACGTGACCTCGGACAAGTCAGTCTATGTACTGACACCCTCGCAGGTCTGCTATAAGGCTCACAGAAATGACCACTTAGCAAACACTGTCTAAATAAATGTAATATCTCATTATTATTCTGATATACAGTAAATTCTGACATTAAAATTGTACTTTAAAAGGTAGCCAGGTCAGGTATTTCAGTGTGTTACATTTTTTTACTAGTAATTATTTTTTTATAATTTCCTAAGATTTCCTACATAGAACTTTCTCACAAGTTCTCTTTAAAAATGATTAAAACAGCACTTGAAAGAAAATAAGAGAAGTAAAACATGATTGCCTAATATGTGCCAGGGACATTTCTAAGATTTTTTACATCACCACATTTGATCCTCTCAATAATTTTAAGAGAGAGAGAGAGGTCATACCCATTTTACAGATATACAACCTAGGCTCAGAGAGGTTATAACATAACTTACTAAGGACAAGTAACAATTAGGTATATCAACTCAAATCCTGGGCTGTCTCACTGCAAAGCCCATGGTCATCATATATTCTGTGAGGAAAAATAATGTTACAACTGTCTTCTTCCTTCTTAAATTATGCAACAACTTTCAGCTTTAAAATCTATCACTAAAAACTTGAGATAATATTGGAGAAAATTAATTATGGCCACAGTACATCCAGAAAAATAAATACTTTTGTCTTTTAGCCAAGGTCTGTTTTCTCTGTATTCATTCCTTCAATACAAGGTCAGTAACAGGGTTTAAACTGTATTCTCACAAAGTCCATAAAACAAAAGGCTTTTAAATTTCCTGTTAAGTAAATCAGATGTTACCTTAGTCTTAGAGCACTTTTAAGTCATAAATCTTATATTTCAGTGTAAAACATCAAAACAAAACAAAACATGGTTCTAGGATCAGAAAGAATGAAATTTTAAATGTCTTCTCAAGATAATAAATGCATAAGAAATGATCAGACTATCTTGTTTTGCTTTGAGTATACTAGGTTAAAACAGTAAAGTTCATCTTGAAATATCTTGCTAATATATTTAAAAGTGAAAATATTCTAACTTTCACTACCAATTACAATTTTCAGTTGGTTATTAGTCTGTCATACTGTAAAGCTGAACAAATTTTGATTCCAGATGTAGTAGTGTTAGAAATTACCACGTAAATGGACATTTTATAAAATACAAATCAGGTGTATTTCTTACTACAAAGTGAAATATATTCCATGAACCATTTTCTCATGTTTTTTATTTGTTTTGCCTCCCAGTGGTTCAATAAAGGTTTTTTTTCTCTAAATTTTATTTTGGTATCATTAATCTACAACTACATGAAGAACATTATGTTTGCTAGGCTCCCCCCTCACCAATTTCCCCCCACATACCCGTTCACAGTCACTGTCCATCAACATACTAAGATGCTGTAAAATCACTACTTGTCATCTCTGTGTTGCAAAGCCCTCCCAGTGCCCCCACCACCACACTATACATGTTAATCGTAATGACCCCTTTCTTTTTTCCCACCCTTATCCCTCCCTTCCCACCCATCCTCCCCAGTCCCTTTCCCTTTGGAAACTGTTAGTCCATTCTCGGGTTCTGTGCTTCTGCTGAGGTTTTGTCCCTTCAGTTTCCTTTTGTTCTTATATGCGACATATGAGTGAAATCATTCGGTACTTGTCTTTCTCCGCCTCGCTTATTTAAATTAACTGAGCATAATACCCTCTAGCTCCATCCATGTTGTTGCAAATTGTAGGATCTGTTTTTTTCTTATAGCTGAATAATATTCCATTGTGTATATGTACCACTTCTTTATCCATTCATCTACTGATGGACATTTGGGTTCCTTCCATTTCTTGGCTACTGTAAATAGTGCAGCGATAAACATAGGGGTGCATCTGTCTTTTTCAAACTGGAGTGCTGCATTCTTAGGGTAAATTCCTTGAAGTGGAATTCCTGGGTCAAATGGTATTTCTATTTTGAGCATTTTGAGGAACCTCAATACTGCTTTCCACAATGGTTGAACTAATTTACATTCCTACCAGCAGTGTAGGAGGGTTCCCTTTTCTCCACAACCTCGCCAACATTTGCTGTTGTTTGTCTTTTGGATGGTAGCCATTCTTACTGGTGTGAGATGATATCTAATTTTGGTTTTAATTTACCTTTCTCTGATGACAAGCGATGTGGAGCATCTTTTCATGTGTCTGTTGGCCATCTGAATTTCTTCTTTAGAGAACTGTCTATTCAGCTCCTCTGTCCATTTTTTCATTGGATTATTTGCTTTCTGTTTGTTGAGGAGTGTGAGCTCTTTATATATTTTGGATGTCAACCCTTTGTAGGATCTGTCATTTATGAATATATTCTCCCATACTGTAGGATACCTTTTTGTTCTATTGATAGTGTCCTATGCTGTACCGAAGCTTTTCAGCTTAATATAGTCCCACTTGTTCATTTTTGCTTTTGTTTCCCTTGCCCAGGGAGATATGTTCAAGAAGAGGTCACTCATGCTTATGTCTAAGAGATTTTTGCCTATGTTTTTTGTAAGTTTTATGGTTTCATTACTTATATTCAAGTCTTTGATCCATTTCGAATTTACTTTTGTGTATGTATGGGGTTAGACAGTGATCCAGTTTCCTTCTCTTACATGTAGCTGTCCAGTTTTGCCAGCACCATCTGTTGAAGAGACTGTCATTTCCCCATTGTATGTCCATGGTCCCTTTATCGAATATTAGTTGACCATATATGTTTGGGTTAATGTTTGGAGTCTCCATTATGTTCCACTGGTCTGTGGCTCTGTTCTTGTGCCAGTACCAAATTGTCTTGATTACTGTGGCATTGTAGTAGAGCTTGAAGTTGGGGAGTGAGATCCCCCTCACTTTATTCTAACCTCTCAGGATTCCTTTAGCTATTCGGGGTCTTTAGTGTTTCCATATGAATTTTTGAACTATTTTTTCCAGTTCATTGAAGAATGCTGTGGGTAATTTGATAGGGATTGCATCGAATCTGTATATTTATTTGGGCAGGATGGCCATTTTGATTATTAATTCTTCCTAGCCAGGAGCAAGGATAGAGTTTCCATTTGTTAGTGTCCTCTTTAATTTCTCTTAAGAGTGTCTTGTAGTTTTCAGGGTAAGTTTTCAGGGTAATCATATCATATCATATATGACCTGAAAATTACTAATCACTTCTTTGGTTAGGTTTATTCCTAGGTATTTTATTCCTTTTGATGCTATTGTGAATGGAATTGTCTTCCTGATTTCTCTTTCTATTAGTTTATTGTTAGTGTATAGGAAAGCCACAGATTTCTGTGTGTTAATTTTGTATCCTGCAACTTTGCTGAATTCCGATATTAGCTCTAGTAGTTTTGGAGTGGAGTCTTTAGGGTATTTTATGTACAATATCATGTCATCTGCAAATAGTGACAGTTTGACTTCTTCTTTGCCAATCTGGATTCCTTGTATTTCTTTGTATTATCTAATTGCCATGGCTAGGACCTGCAGTACTTTGTTGAATAACAGTGGGGAGAGGGGGCATACCTGTCATGTTCCTGATCGCAGAAGAAAAGCTTTCAGCTTCTCGCTGTTCAGTATGATGTTAGCTGTGGGTTTATCATATATGGCCTTTATTATGTTGAGGTACTTGCCCTCTATACCCATTTTATTGAGAGTTTTTATCATGTATGGCTGTTGAATATTGTTGAATGCTTTTTCAGCATCTATGGGGATGATCATGTGGTTTTTGTCCTTCTTTTTGTTGATGTGGTGGATGATGTTGATGGACTTTCAAATGTTGTACCATCCTTGCATCCCTGGGATGAATCCCTCTTGGTCATGGTGTATCATGCTTTTGATGTATTTTTGAATTCGGTTTGCTAATATTTTGCTGAGTATTTTTGCATCTATGTTCATCAGGGATATTGGTCTGTAGTTTTCTTTTTTGGTGGGGTCTTTGCCTAGTTTTGGTATTACAGTGATGTTGGCTTCATAGAATGAGTTTGGGCGTATTCCCTCCTCTTCTATTTTTTGGAAAACTTAAAGGAGAATGGGTATTATGTCTTCTCTGTATGTCTGATAAAATTCGGAGGTAAATCCATCTGACCCGGGTGTTTTGTTCTTTAGTGGCTTTTTGATTACTGCTACGTTTTTGTTGCTGGTAATTGGTCTGTTTAGATTTTCTGTTTCTTTCTGGGTCAGTCTTGGAAGGTTGTATTTTTCTAGGAAGTTGTCCATTTCTCCTAGGTTTCCCAGCTTGTTAGCATATAGGTTTTCATATTATTTTCTAATAAGTCTTTGTATTTCTGTGGGGTCCGTCGTGATTTTTCCTTTCTCGTTTCTTATTCTGTTGATGTGTGTTGACTCTCTTTTTCTCTTAATAAGGCTGGCTAGAGGCTTATCTATTTTGTTTATTTTCTCGAAGAAGCAGCTCTTGGTTTCATTGATTTTTGCTATTGGTTTTTTCTTCTCATTTTTATTTATTTCTTCTCTGATCTTTATTGTGTCCCTCTTTCTGCTGACCTTAGGCCTCATTTGTTCTTCTTTTTCCAATTTTGATATTTGTGACATTAGACCATTCATTTGGGATTGTTCTTCCTTCCTTAATTATGCCTCGACTGCTATATACTTTCCTCTTAAGACTGCTTTTGCTGTGTCCCACAGAAGTTGGGGCTTTGTGTTGTTGTTGTGATTTGTTTCCATATATTGCTGGATCTCCATTTTAATTTGGTCATTGATCCATTGATTATTTAGGAGCATGTTGTTGAGTGTCCATGTGTTTGTGAGCCTTTTTGCTTTCTTTGTACAATTTATTTCTAGTTTTATGCCTTTGTGGTATGAAAAGTTGGTTGGTAGGATTTCAATCTTTTGGAATTTACTGAGGCTATTTTTGTGGCCTAGTATGTGGTGTATTCTGGAGAATGTTCCATGTGCACTTGAGAAGAATGCGTATCCTGTTGCTTTTGCGTGTAGAGTTCTATAGATGTCTATTAGGTCTGTCTGTTCTAGTGTGTTGTTCAGTGCCTCTGTGTCCTTACTTATTTTCTATCTGGTGGATCTGTCCTTTGGTGTGAGTGGTGTGTTGAAGTCTCCCAAAACGAATGAATTGCATTCTATTTCCTCTTTTAGTTCTAGTATTTGTTTCACATATGTTTTTGTTCCTCTATTGAGTGTATATATATTTTTAATGGTTATATCCTCTTGTTAGACTGATCCCTTAATCATTATGTAATGTCCTTCTTTATCTTTTGTTACTTTCTATATTTTGAAGTCTATTTTGTCTGATACTAATATTGCAACACCTGCTTTTTTCTCTCTGTTTTTTGCATGAAATATCTTTTTTCATCCCTTGACTTTAAGTCTGTGCATGTCTTTGGGTTTGTGGTGAGTCTCTTGTAAGCAGCATATAGATGGGTCTTGCTTTTTCATCCATTCTATTACTCTGTGTCTTTTGATTAGTGCATTCAGTCCATTTACATTTAGGGTGATTATGGAAAGGTATGTACTTATTGCCATTGGAGGCTTTACGTTTGTGGTTACCAAAGGTTCAAGGTTAGCTTTTTTTCTATCTTACTGTCTAACTTAACTTGGTTATTTAGCTATTATAAACACGGTCTGATGATTCTTTAATTCTCTTGCTTCTTATTCCTCCTCCTCCATTCTTCATATGTTGGGTGTTTTGTTCTGTGCTCTTTTTAGGAGTAATCCCATCTAGAGCAGTCCCTGTAGGATGCCCTGTAGAGGTGGTTTATGGAAGGCAAATTCCCTCAACTTTTGCTTAACTGGGAATTGTTTAATCCCTCCTTCATATTTAAATGATAATCGTGCTGGATACAGTAGTCTTGGTTTGAGGCCCTTCTGTTTCATTGCATTAAGTATATCATGCCATTCTCTTCTGTCCTGTAAGGTTTCTGTTGAGAAGTCTGATGATAGCCTGATGTGTTTTCCTTTGTAGGTGAACTTTTTTCTCTCTGGCTGCATTTAATACTCTGTCCTTGTCTTTGGTCTTTGCCATTTTAATTATTGTGTCTCGGTGTTGCCCTCCTTGGATCCCCTCTAATGGGAGTTCTGTGTACCTCTGTGGTCTGAGAGGCCATTTCCTCTCCTAGTTTGGGGAAATTTTCAGCAATTATTTCTTCAGACACTTTCTATCCCTTTTTCTCTCTCTTCTTCTTCTGGTACCCCTATAATGCGGATATTGTTCCATTTCAATTGGTCACACTGTTCTCTTAATATTCTTTCATTCTTGGAGATCCTTTTATCTCTCTCTGCATCAGCTTCTCTGTATTCCTGTTCTCTGTTTTCTAGTCCGTTAATGGTCTCTTGCATCTCGTACATTCTGTTCTGATGTCCTTCCAGAGATTGTTTTATTTCTTTATTCTCCCTCTTTAGTTCTAGCATATTTATCTGCAAGTCCATCAGCATGGTTATGACCTTTGTTTAGAATTCTTTTTCAGGAAGATTGGTTAAATCTATCTCCCCAGTTTCCTTCTCAGGGTAAGACATAGAAGATGTCGAAGATGTCTGGGTTAGTCTTATCTGGATCAAATATTTTTGCCTTTTCATGTTGATAGGTGCAGTGGTTATGCTATTGACTCGTCTGTCAGCTGGGAGAGCCAAGACTTTTTCCACTTGCTCCTGTCCTTTCTTTACTGAGACAACTGCGACCCTTAGTGGCTTGTGTTGGGCAATTGCGTGTAGACTGGGTCTCTGTATCTTGCCCGGCCGGTATGGAGGAAGCTCCCTTGCTGTGGGCATGGCCAGCCTCACGCTGTCGCTCTACTATGGAGGGGCCCCGGATGGATAAAGAATGGGGAGCTGTTTGGCTGTTTAGCTCCGTGAGGGGTCTCAGAGGTGTTTCCCAGGGGGTTAGTGCACCTGGAGTTCCCTGGAATTTCAAGCTGCTGGACTGTGACCGGGATGCTTCCGTCCAGTTGTGAGGTCCCTGTCCCATTAAGACTTTCAAAAAGCACTCGGTTTTCTTTGTCCTAGAGGTGCTGGCTATGGGACCCATTCACGGGTCTTACTGTCCGGTTTCCCTAGTTTCAAGCACCCCACGCAAGCTCTGTGTGTCTGCGCTCTGGTGTGGATGGCTATTGCTGGGTGCTCAGCAGTTCTGGGCTCCCACTCCCTCCCTGCTCTGACTCCTCTCCTCCCACCAGGAGCTGGCGGGAGCGGTGCTCGGGTCCTGCGGGGCCCGGGTTTGTATCTTACCACTTTCACCGGGCGCTGGGTTCTCGCAGGTGTGGATATAGTCTGGTTCTTCTGTAGTCTGTGTCTTCTGGTCTCTCTTTTAGGGATAGTTGTATTAGTTGTATTTTCAAAAATATATATGTTTTTGGGAGGAGATTCCCACTTTCCTACTCATGCTGCCATTTTGGCTCTGCCCCCTCAAATAGTATTTTTATTTTAATTTTCTTGAGGAGCCTCTGTACTGCTTTCCACAATGGTTGAACTAGTTTACACTTCCACCAGCAATCTAGGAGGATTCCCCTTTCTCCACATCCTCGCCAGCATTTGTTGTTCCTTGTCTTTTCTATGTTGGCCATCCTAATTGGCGTGTAGTGATATTTCATTGTGGTTTTAATTTGCATTTCCCTGATAATTAGTGATGTGGAGCATCTTTTCATCTTCCTGTTGGCCATGTGAATTTCTTCTTTGGAGAAGTGTCTGTTCATATCCTGTGCCCAGTTTTCAATAGGGTTATTTGTTTTTTATATGTTGAGGTATGTGAGGTTTTTATATATTTTGGATGTTAAACAATTGTCAGATATGTCATTTATCAGAGTGTGAATTTTATACTAGGTAAATTTTACTGCAATAAAGCTATAGAAAAATATTGATCAGTAAGCAAGATACAGATGCAGTAAGTTTGACAGTATACTGATCATTGTTGAAACTGGGTGATGGGTATTGGGGTTTGTTATACTGCATGACTACTTTTGTAGTCATGCAAAAGAAATTAGTAAAAATAGAATGTAGTTAGAAATTTCTCTTACTAAGAAATTTTTACTTTATCATTAATCTACAATTACATGAAGAACATTGTTTACTAGGCTCCCCTCTTCACCAAGTCCCCCCTCACAAACCCCATTACAGTTACTGTCCATCAGTGTAGTACGATGCTATAGAATCACTACTTGTCTTCACAGTGTTGCACAGCCCTACCCATTTTTGCCCCTACATGCTAATTATACATGCTAATTGTAATACCCCTTTATGCCTCCCTTCCCACCCATCCTCCTTAGTCCCTTTCCCTTTGGTAATTGTTAGTTCATTCTTGGGTTATGAGATTCCGCTGATGTTTTGTTCCTTCAGTTTCCTTTATTCTTATACTCCACATGTGAGTGAAATCATTTGATACTTGCCTTTCTCCACCTGGCTTATTTCACTGAGCATAATACTCTCTAGCTCCATCCATGTTGTTTCAAATTTTAGGATTTGTTTTCTTCTTATGGCTGAATAATATTCCATTGAGTATATGTACCACATCTTCTTTATCTATTCATCTAATGATGGACATTTATGTTGCTTCCATTTCTTGGGTATTGTAAATAGTGCTGCGATAAACATAGGGGTGCATCTGTCTTTTTCAAACTGGCTGCTGCATTCTTAGGGTAAATTCCTAGAAGTGGAATTCCTGGGTCAAATGGTATGTCTATTTTGAGCTTTCTGAAGAACCTCCATACTGATTTCCACAATGGTTGAACTAATATACATTCCCACCAGCAGTGTAGGAGGGTTCCCCTTTCTCCACAACCTCGCCAACATGTATTGTTGTTTGTCTTTTGGATGATGGCAATCCTTTCGGTGTGAGGTGATATATCTTTGTGGTTTTAAATCACATTTCCCTGATGGCTAGCGATGTGGAGCATCTTTTCATGTGTCTGTTGGCCATATGAATTTCTTCTTTGGAGAACTGTCTTTTCAGCTCCTCTGACCATTTTTCTAATTGAATTATTTGCTTTTTTGTGTTGAGGTGCATGAGCACTTCATGTGTTTTGGATGTCAATCCTTTATCAGATCTGTCATTTATGAATATATTCTCCCATACTGTAGGGTACCTTTTTTGTTCTATTGATGGTGTCCTTTGCTGTACAGAAGCTTTTCAGCTTGATATAGTCTCACCTGTTCATTTTTGCTTTTGTTTCCCTTGCCCAGGGAGATATGTTCATGAAGATGTAGCTCACGTTTATTTCCAAAGGGTTTTTGCATGTTTTTTTTCTAGGAGTTTAATGGTTTTCATGACTCCCATTCAGGTCTTTGATCCATTTCGAATTTACTTTTGTGTATGAGGTGAGACAGTGATCCAGTTTCATTCTCTTACATGTAGCTGTCCCTTCCTAAGAATTTTTTAAATGAATAGCGTAGAGCAACAACAGACTGCAGCTTTGGTTCTCCCCATTAAACCTTGCTATTCGAGTGGTATTTAAACCCTATTCCACATTGTTTCATGTTGTGAATAATGATGGGGATAATTACAATTGTAGCGGTAGCTGCCTCTGAATTTGTACTGCGTACCAGGACATGTAACAAGGGCTTTGCAACTTTCATACCTTTACAATAGCCCTAGGTGATGCTGAGGGGGTCTCTGTAACAAAAGATATGTTACCATGAGGAAAGCATACAGATTTATGTAAGCCATATGTAATCCAGGACCCTTCATAAGGAAATGAGGACTGGAATAAGCTGTTGAGCCTGAATGCTTTCATGCTAGGTTTGATGGACAGTGGAAAGTTGTGGGATAGGACAGTGTATGAGGTAGGCTTGGTAATCTGGGGGAGACGCAGCAAGACCTGTTCGTTCACTTCCCTGGGAGACCCTCAGTCCTGGAGATAAAGGTGCTCCTTTCTTCCAGGTATAGGGATGGCACCACTCACAAGAGGGTCTTAGGATCTGTTTCAGGGGAAGGTCAAAGAGTTTTTGCACTTACCATTTCTTCTATTCCTTCAGCTCAAGGATTCGATATGCCAAGGTACCACATTTTGAGGTAGTATATCCCAAACTCTGTCAAAACCTCTTGTAAGTGCTCTGTTTGAGACATAAATAATCAGTGTGCTTTGAGATCCCAGGGGAGGTAGCAGTCACTTTTGATGAGGGTGTAGGGGTGGGAGCAGGGTGTTTTAGGACTTCACACAGGGAGAGAAATTCAGGCTGGGTCTTGAGGAATGGGTAAAGGTTCACAGAAATTGAGTAGAAGATGATTTCAGTCTAATAGAACATTAAGAGTAGTGTGGGTGTGGAGAGTGCTGTGGGCAGCCACAGATGTGAGAGGTGGGGAGCAGCTAAAACCATACAGGACCAGTGGGTGGGAGTCAGGAACCATGATGGTCTCTAAACAAGATGGCCGAGGCGTGGAGGCCTGGGTCTGAGGCCTGTAGAAGGAGATCCAAAGTAACTCTCAATGGTTTCAGCCTGTCTTCTGTCCAAGAAGGTCCTGGCATGTCCCCCACGTAAGGTCATCCAAGATGTTGGAGTGAGAACGAGAACTAGTCAGCATGTCTCAAATGCTCACCCAGCACCAGCCACTCTGAGTGCCGTTTGGCACAGAAAGCCAGAGATAAATACCAGCTGTAACAGAACAAAACATAGGTATTTTTTCTAATAAACAGCTTCAATTCACCTCTCCTGAACTCATATTACCTATTTCATTCTGTCTTGCTCACCAGAAATTGATTTAGAAACACAGGAATTTAGTGATAAGATGTCTCAGTTGGAAGGAAAGCTGAAATGCACACTCTCTTGTCCTCTTTTGTCTTATTTTTTAAAAACACCAGGGCCATTTCCTAAGGGGAAATGCAACCTAGGTGTGAATTCATGCCCAAAGGGGTAAGAAAAATATTCAGGGTTAGAGTTACTGCAAAAAGCTTTAAAAATGAATGTCCTAGCATGGATTCTGGGGCATAAATATTATTTCAGCAGGAAGTTCTCAGCTCCTAATTTCTCACTTCCTTGAGCAAGTGGGAACCCAACAGTTTAAATCAGAGGTCCTCATAGACTCCCAATCAGTGTGTATTTTTAACACGGGTTTGAAAAAAAGATTAGAAAATACTGCACGTATTCAATCTATGTAGAAGATAAAGAGCCATTATTAGTATTTCCAGCTAATGCATTTTGCCCTGCACACTCATAATGAATTACACTCACCTAGTGACCTGGTTCTAAATTTTTTATTCCCAAGCACACAAGCGACAGTAAATGAACTCTGCTAATTAGTCCTGGCATCTTGTCTGAGAAGATATTTAAAATAACTAGAGGAACTGAAGTTTGCCTTGTGAGTGAATTCCCAGCAGACCCCAGGAAGACACTTCTGTTTCCACTGCTGCGGCTCTAAGCCCACAGCAGGGAAGGCAAGCGGCTGAGGCGTCCTGTTTGGAAAGCACCTCAGGCAGCAACCCGGGAATGTGCCATGCCTGTGCCCCAGGCCTTCCAGGTGTTTTTCCTGTGCTGAAATCCATCCAAAGCTTAAGCAGGACCACCAGTCAGCAAGCCCTCAGCGGTGCCGGGAGAGCCCCACCCTCGGGCATCTCCACTGTCACTCATGGTCCTGGGGAGAAGGAAGGAAGTTCCCATCCTTCTCCCCCTTTACTGTTCAAATAGTGACTCTGGCCTCCGCAATGACACGTGCATCACTAACTGAGTGCAGAGGTCTTTTATGGGCTTTCTCCGCTTCGAGGTGAAACGCCCGGCGGGATCCCACCAGCAATGCCAGCAGCGCAAGTTTCATCACACTGCCCTTTACAGGCACCCGCTGCCAGACGGTGCTTCAAATCCCTAAATCTAAGGAGAATCTTTCCAAGTTCCCAGGAGCCACCTGTGCCACTCAACGTGGGAGACTGTGGGACCCCCAGATGCCAACAGATCTCAGGATTGATGGAGTTAAGATGGATAGCCACTGGGGGTGGGGCACTGCCACTGTTCTCCTTGGGAAAAGTGCCCCCAAACAAGTTATCCACAGGCTACTTTACAAAAGGCCAGGTTTTCTTGAAAAAAAAAAACTCCAGTCCTTGGTATGATAGTCCAGATCATCCTAATTAGAATCTTAAAGTTTAAGATATTACAAGGCACTTTCAAGATTATCTCATCTAAGCAAGCCATTTTACAGATGAGAAAAGTGGGGCTCAGGGGGCCACATGACTTACTAAAGGCCCTGCAGCTAACTAGTATCCCCTGGGACTGGGACATAAATCTCCAGGTCCTGGTCCATTCCTGGAGGTCAAGGTAATATTCTAGCAAGAAGCATAGCTCTGAGGTTAGCACAGCCCATTTCCCCAGAGCCAGCATGACACAGTAACAGTCTATAAGACATTATTTTTATACTAAAATACACATGTGAGTTTTTAAAAGATTTAAAAAAGGCTCCTCAAGGATATGCCCTGCTTGAGGTAGAGTTTGGCACTATGTTCCCGAGCCATAAACACTACACCTGTGCTATCAATATGGTGGCCACTAACCACATGTGTCTACTGAGTACGTAAATATGGGTACTGCAAGATGAGATGCACTGTAAGCATGACTACACACCTGAATTCAAAGATTTAGTTCAAAAAGTAATAAAATTCCTCAATAATTTCTTATGGTTACATGTGGAAATGGCAGTATTTTACATAAAATGGTTTAAGTAAAATATACTATTAAAATTAATATTGCCTGCTTCTATTTTACATTTAATGTTGCTTCTAGTAAACTTTAAATCACATTTGGGGCTTTTATTATGCTTCTATCAGACAGTGGCTGGACTAGAGGGTTAGGGCTTTTCAGTAATTAGGTTTTCTTCCTTCCAGGCACGAGGTCAGATTGCAGTCTCTGCCCCTTTGAAATGAGGTGTGGTCATGTACTTTGCTTTGACCAGTGAAATATGAGTGGAGGAGACACGTGCTCTGGGCTGGGCATTTAACTGCCCGTGCAGGACACTGCAGTGCCCTCCAGGAAACTATGGAAGTGAAAGTGGAGACTAAACCGTGTCACACTGACTGAGCTGGAGGCTCCGGCTGACTTAGCTTAGATATGGAATGTGAGCTCAAATCAACTTTTATAAGCAAGCAATTGAAATTTTAGGATTGTTCTTTCCTGTAGCATAGCCTAACATATTCTGTCTGGTGAAAGGTGTGCAGAGAACTATGCCACTGCAGCATTTCCCAAACTTGTTTATCCACAGAACACAATTATTGATAGGATATTAATTAGAGCTCATGAGATACAATGCATATTAGATTATATTAGTGAAGACATCAAAAATAGGTCTCACAGATCTATTAACTGAGCCAATAATCAAAATTGATTTGCATGTCTTATTGTTCTTAGAATAAAATAAAAAATAAATCATTTTTAAGTTAACAATGAAATCAAGATCATTTATTTTATGTTTTACAACAAATTATCTTTCACCATGTGTCACCTCTGCTCCAGGGTCCCAGCAGGCAGAGTGGCCACTATGTGGAGTGCTGCCAGCCAGGGGAAAGACAGAGCAGGCTGAGTCACTGGCAGTGTGCCTTGCCCAGGGGTACATCCTCCTCCGTTTCATTAGCCAAAGTGATCTACACAGCCATGCCCAAGTTCACGGTGAGATGCATAATCCTCTCATGGGGAGGGCACTACAGTGAGGGACCTTGAATTTGAGAGAACCATAAAGAAGTCTACTGTAGGACAAGAAACAGCAAGGGCCACAAATCTTCGGACCCTTGCGTGGGACCTGCGCCACCAACCCATACTTTCTCTTCCCCTCAGTGTGCTCTTCTCTGAGATCATTTGAGTCCTTTTGTACTGGCACTAATCGGTCACAGCCATCTCGTTCTACTCCACCAACTTTCTCTAACTTTAAATCTCAGAAAGTAGGAAGTGGGCTCTCAGACTCCAACTGGCCTCCTGCCTCCTCAGCAGTGGGTACAGCACTGCGTTCTGCTGCCGGCTCTACTCCCTGCTCAGAGGCAATGTCCAGGAGGCAGAGTCCGCTCGGCAACACGCTACACGTCTAGCTCCATCCTAGACCAAGTCACGGGGGCCTCCAGAAGGTCAAGCTACTATTCTTTTCCCTGTGCATGGTTTTCTTCCCTACAGCAATATAGACTAGTTCAGAATAAATGCCACTGCTTAGATATAAAAATCATATGATCAATTAATTAGTGTCAACAGAAGTAGTAAGTGGTAAGAGCACTCAAGAAGTTCCCTTAAACGTAAAAGCCTGGGTATCTGTGTTTGTTCTGAATCCAAAACCCTTCCTTCCTTTTCTGTGTCAAGGTTGCACTCACCTGTAAATAACAGAACCCCCAAAATTCTGACTTAAATAAGTAGCTATTTAAGGGAGTGTTTTTTCATGAAACATGTGGCCCCAAGTAAATCAGAGTTGGTACTGAAGCTCAGTGATGCTGTTACTTTCTCTTTCTTTTAATTCCTCCGTCCTTAATGTGATGACTTTCATGTCCATGGTTCTGCAAGGGATGCTTGACCCTGCAAGCCTCATGATCCTGCCCAAAAAGGAAAAGAGCAAGGGACGATGGGTAAGGGGCTTTCTCCTCAGGAGGCGTTGCTTTTTTATTCACGCAGGAGGCGACACACTAAGGGCTGCCCCTGAGGGCTTCTGCCTGTACCTCATTGAACTGAAGTGTGCCATTTGGTCCCTAGTTGTAACAGAGGCTGCAAAAGAAAAATTTCAACTTTTAAAGCCTCTGTAGTTGAATCAGGCAAGGGAGAGGTTGGAGGTTGAGTTTGGGTCAGTCAACCTACATCTGCCATGGTCTCTCTTTTGTGACATTTTCACCCAGTATCCTTTTGTCTGGTCTATACAATCCACACAATGACACCTACTTCTGTGCCCGAGTTAAGCATTTACATTCGCCTTCTATGAAACCACCGTTTTGCTCTTGGGAGTGGTTGGTGCCCACGCTTCCTTATCCAATACTCCTGCAGTCCTTCCATGGTGAGCTCCCTAATGCCAACCGTTTTTCACTCAAGCATGCATAAGCCACATTAGTCTTGGGTGATCAAAATTATGAAAAGAATGATTTGTTTGCTTCCTGTTATACCTTGGTGACACCAGTTGGTATTAATCCAACCTGATTTTTCACCATCCTTGTATTTTTAATTGTGCTCTTGGTTCAAGCCCAGTTTTCCTCAGACTGAAACAAGTAATTCCTAAAACATGATCAATTGTTTTACCTTCAGTTTTACTCCTCACTATTTGGCCTCTAACATGTACCCACCGAGCCCATGTGAAAAAACTGATATTAACAGGCATAAAAAATTTCCATTGCATCCTTTCTTCAGAGAAGTGAGTGTTTTAGTTAGACAGGCAAGAAAGACTCTTTGTTTTTTTTTGGTATCCTTAATCTACAATTACAAAAAAGACTATTTTATGTGATTCTTCCCTAAACAAAAAATTGCTTTCAAAATAATCTACTGTGTCTTCATGGAGTCTTCCACTGACAAGTATATAATAATTTGGTTGTAAAAACACTACTGTACTTGCAAAAGGGGATAGACAAAAGAGAACCTGTAAATTCAAATAACCTGTGTGCTAAAACCAATAATAAAGAAAAGGCAAATATAACTACTGTCCAGGTATATACGACCAGTATTATCATTCTTTGCATTTAGTGAAATGTGGGAAAATATGGAGAAAGAAGTGGATTCACAGTGCAGTCTTAAACAAAAATCTTCATATTCAAATGTTAATGTTCCATCTGTTCCATGTAACAGTTACTTGCAGGGTATGTCCTCTCCTGGTTCTTGCAGTGCCATCAAACCCCTTCCAACTTTTGGGTGGCTGACACACACATTCGTGGTAGTGTGGAAGACTCCAAAGAGTGACCATCTCAAGATGCCTCTCTCTCTCTCTCCCATCTGTTGGTCTTCACAGAAGGGTATGGTTTAATAGTGGCTGGCCTTAAACCCTCTATCTAATGCTCAAAGGAGAAAAGAAATCCCAGAAATAGGAGACAGAAGCAGCCACTTAATTCTGAGTTGAGAATCTCCAGAAGATGATCAACACTGATAACTAAACATGATTGCTAGGGGAGGTTGCAAACATAAACAGAGGTTTTATTCCTGTTATCTTCTCTGCCACTGGTCCCTCCCCATCAAAAATAAGCAGAAGAGAAAAATAGATTTTGAAACTTATATCCTCAGAAATACCACCTAAGTGGACCATGCCCATGGTTTGTTTGTAGGTCTAATCAATGAGAACGTTAAAAATGGCATTAAGGACTAAATCAGTGGTTTAACTACACAATTATTTTCTCCCTGATGACACAGAGACTTTTTTCCGGGGGTCTCTATAGTTATGCTACATGAACACAGTCTCAGAGACTATGAATATGCAACTAGTATCTACATCTTTTCTTTATTTATCTATTTATTATAAACTTAACACCCATAATATACACTATTGTGAACATATAATCATATTATATATTATGGAATATGAATACAAATATTATATGCAATTATGAAATATAAATGTAATTCCATCATTATGTAACATGTACTACCTATTATGAAAGTTTTATTAATAATAATTTCATACATATTCTTTGAGCCAATACCAATAGTTAATATGTTCTGCAGTTATCAGTATACATATCCATCTTGTTATGACCACTTAAGTTAATATGTTTTGTATCTGCCGACAGATCAGTAAGATTTTGTAAACCAGGTCAAAGAAAACTACAGTGAAGTGATTAGGGTAAGAGCTATAGGCCATAATGGGCAATTTCATTACATTAACAGTTTTACAATGTGATAAGATTGAAGAATTTATGTTCCCATCTTTGCCTTTTCATGGTATATTCTGGTATTTACACCAAGTCAAAGTAAGGATAATAGAACATAGATATTAAAATTATGGTCAGGTTTGTGGATACCAGTACTATCAGAGCCTTCTGGACCATCCAGCACATTTTCTTATTTTACAGAAAAGGAAACCAGTATCAGAGAGGTACTGAGTGTCTCTAAGTCACACAATCAGCTAGTGGAAAAGCTGGAGCTAGAATGTAAGGGTTTATTTGCTTGTTTGTTTTTTCTTATAGTCAAACACCCTTTCTACATCAGCATAAATTTAGAAACTCAAGAATGTATTACTGAAACTTATTAAGGATGGAATAATGGAAGTTTTTCAAGCCAGAGACTGAGACATCTAGCAGTTCCCCCAAAATGATGTTCCCTTCCTTAAGTAGTTAAGGAATCTTCATCTTGGGAGGGCACTTGGTTGCCCACTTTTCACCCTCATTTCTCAACATTCCTTGCAGCTAGATGTGGCCATATGGCCACATTCTGGACACGTAACCAAGTGAGATAAAACAAAAAGTGTTCTGTGGTAGCTTCTGGGCATTCCCCTATTGCTCTTCTCTTCTTCCTCCTTTTTCTGGCCAGAATGTAGACATGACAGATGGCACTGGAGTCTCCATCTTGGACCAGAAAGTGCCTTTGGGACTACAGGACACTCAGGGTGGACTACCCTAACTAAGCAGCCCTGAGTGGTGATGGACTTCCATGAGCCTGGACAGCCCACCTCTGTATGGGACAAAATCATGTTCAGTCTAATTTATGTCACTACCATTTTGCAGTTGTGCTCTAGACAAACCTAACCTTCATACATTCACAGAACAGTTGAAATATTTGAACAATTCCTCCATACCGTTATGTTCCTTTTGTGGGTGATCTGGCTTTTCCCCATTCCCATTACAGTCCCCAAAAAGGGGGAAGAGCCTCTGGAAGGAGGAGGAGGAAGGAGGCAAGCCAAAGAAAGAAGAAGGTGCTCCTTTTTGCACAGTTGCATTGTGGAAGAACGGGGCACACAGACTGAGACCAGTGGGTCTTGACATCCCCAGTTGTGGTCAAAGCGTCAGATGGCCAGGAGGTGTCAGAGAAGGGAAGAAAAGCCAAAGCTGAGGGCTTCACAAAGGAGTGGCCTCACAGGTAGACAGTCCAGTGAGCAAGTCGAGTAATGATGTTGGAAAGCAGTCTGATCAGGGCCAAGACTGGGCTGGGTGGAGCAAGAACTGGGCCCTCTCTGAGCCCATCCAACCTTTGCCTGTTTTGTAGTGTGAACTGTGCAGGGCCCTTGGAGGGGTGTTGGAGTGAGTACCATCCACACACCACTATGTGAATCTTGGCAGGAGAAGCCCGGCCAGGGCTCCTGTGGGGCCATGCCAGTGGGGAATTACCTTTCCCCAGAGACACAGCCAGGCAGACACCCCAGACCACACAGCTGAGAGCCCCAGCAGGTGTGGGTCATCCTGAAGCCACCACCAGGGAGGACCAGCAAGGATCACAGGCCCTACTCATCCCTCCAGCACAAGGTCTTCTAAAAATCTCCATCTTCTGGCCACCACTAAAGGGGAAGGAAGCTACAGTCTAATCTTGAGAACATTCAAATGAATTCACACCAGAAGTAGTCCTGACAGCAAAAGAGATTCAAACAGTACTGACGGGCCAGATCAGAACTTGTTTCCCTGTCATCATACCCTTCTCTGCCTCCCACAGCCTGAGTCCCCATGGCGGCTTGTTGAAGAATGTTCAGCTTAAGAAAGCTACCTTTTCTGTGCACATCTGAATGTAGGATCGGTGACTATTGGACTCTGGTGGTTCTTACAGTGTCAACAGTGGGTTTTCGAGCATGAGAAATCTGTATTGCTCCCAAGCCTGGGATGAGAAGGTGTGGGAGTTATATGACATCATGTCTTACAGCACTTCACTAAAACAATAGTGTTTATTCACTAGGTACAAGAGTACATTTTTTGTGGCCCTAAAGTGAATTTGTAAGTGGCAATTGTTTCTGCTTGGTATCAAAACAAAAAATGTACTTCCGCTTATTGTTATTTTGGGTACATCTATGGTCAACTTGCAACATCTGGAACCTCTTGAATCTAGCTGTTTATACAAACAAAAATAATCCTAATATTAGTTTTGTGTTTTAAAGAGATGGATATTTACTTAAATTGGGACAGTTTGATAGAAAATGTTCAGAATGTTAGGAAGAAAACAGATTTGTCTAATTCGTGTTTTGAAAGAAAAGCTTTGGTGATAGTGGATTCAGGGGCCATTTTGCTTTTACTTGTCAGACTTTGCACAAATGCACATTAAATATTTGAATGAGCTATTAACAAATCATTCCTTTTTTATTTTGGTATAATTAATCTACAATTACATGAAGAACATTATATTTACTAGGCTCACCCCTTCACCAAGTCCCCCCCATATACCCCTTCATAGTCACTGTCCTTCAGCGTAGTAAGATGCTGTAAAATCACTACATGTCTTCTCTGTGTTGTAGAGCCCGCCCTGCACCCCCTCCACATTACACATGTTAATTGTAATGCCCCCTTTCTTTTTCCCACGCTTATACCTCCCTTCCCACCCATCCTTCCCAGTCCTCTTCCCTTTAGTAACTGTTAGTCCATTTGTGGGTTCTGTGATTCTGCTGCTGTTTTGTTCCTTCAGTTTTTCTTTGCTCTTATACTCCACATATGAGTGAAATCATTTGGTACTTGTCTTTCTCTGCCTGGCTTATTTCACTGAGCATAATACCCTCTAGTTCCATCCATGTTGTTGCAAAGGGTAGGATTTGTTTTCTTCTTAAGGCTGAATAATAATCCATTGTGTATATGTACCACATCTTCTTTATCCATCCATTTACTGATGGACATTTAAGTTGTTCCCATTCCTTGGCTATTGTAAATAGTGCTGCGATAAACATAGGGGTGCATATGTCTTTTTCAAACTGGGCTGCTTCATTCTTAGGGTAAATTCCTAGAATAGGAATTCTTGGGTCAAATGGTATTTCCATTTTAAGCATTTTGAGGAACCTCCATACTGCTTTCCACAATGGTTGTACTAACTTATGTTCCCACCAACAGTGTAGGAGTGTTCCCCTTTCTCCATAACCTCACCAACATTTTTTGTTTGTCTTTTGGATGGTGGTTATCCTACCTGGTGTGAGGTGATATCTCATAGGGGTTTTAATTTACATTTCTCTGATAACAAGAGATGTGGAGCATCTTTTCATGTGTCTTTTGGCCATCTGAAGTTCTTCTTTAGAAAACTGTCTTTTCAGCTCCTCTGTCCATTTTGTAATTGGATTATTTGTTTTTTGTTTGTTGAGGTGTGTGAGCTCTTTATATATTTTGGATGTCAACCCTTTATCGGATCTGTCATTTGTTAATATATACTCCCATGCCGTAGGATACCTTTTTGTTCTATTGATGGTGTCCTTTGCTGTACAGAAGGATTTCAGCTTGACATAATCCCACCTGTTCATTTTTTTATTTTGTTTCCCTTGCCCAGGGAGATATGTTCATGAAGAAGTCAATCATTTTTATGTCCAAGAGATTTTTGCCTATGTTTTTCCTAAGAGTTTTATGGTTTTGTGACTTATATGTAAGTCTTTGATCCATTTTGAATTTACTTTTGTGTATGGTGTTAGACAGTGATCCAGTTTCATTCTCTTACATGTAGCTGTATAGTTTTGCCAGCACCATCTGTTGAAGAGACTCATTTCCCCATTGTATGTCCATGGCACATTTATCATATATTAAGTGACCATATATGTTTGGGTTAATGTTAGGAGTCTCTATTCTGTTCCACTGGTCTATGGCTCTGTTATTGTGCCAGTACCAAATTGTCTTGATTACTGTGGCTTTGTAGTAGAGCTTGAAGATGGGGAGTGAGATTCCCCCCGCTTTATTCTTCTTCCTCAGGATTGCTCTGGCTATTCAGGGTCTTTGGTGTTTCCATATGAATTTTAGAACAATTTGTTTCAGTTCATTGAAGACTGCTGTTGGTAATTTTATAGGGATGGCATCAAGTCTTTATAATGCCTTGGACAGGATGGATTATTAATTCTTCCTACACAGGTGCAGGGAATAAGTTTCCATTCATTAGTGTCCTCTTTAATTCTCTTAAGAGTGTCTTCTAGTTTTCAGGGTATAGCTCTTTCACTTCCTTGGTGAGGTTTATTCCTAGGTATTTTATTGTTTTTGATGCTATTCTGAATGGAATTGTTTTCCTGATTTCTCTTTCTATTAGTTCATTGTTAGTCTATTGGAAAGCCACAGATTTCTGTGTATTAGTTTTGTATCCTGCAACTTTGCTGAATTCTGATATTAGTTCTAGTAGTTTTGGATTGGAGTCTTCAGAGTTTTTAATGTATAATATCATGTCATCTGCAAATAGTGACATTTTGACTTCTTTTTTACTGATCTGGATTCCTTGTATTTCTTTGTTTTTTCTAATTGCCATGGCTAGGACCTCCAGTACTATGTTGAATACCAGTGGGAAGAGTGGATGTCCCTGTCTTCTTTCAGCCTCTCGCTGTGCAGCATGATGTTGGCTGTGGGTTTATCATATATGTCCTTTATTATGTTGATGTATTTTCCTCTATGTCTTTTCTTGAGAGTTTTTATCATGAATAGATGTTGAATTTTGTTGAATGCTTTTGCTGCATCTATGGAGATGATCATGTGGTTTTTTTCCTTTTTGTTGATGTGGTGGATGGATTTTCGAATGTTGTACCATCCTTGCGTCCCTTGAATGAATCCCACTTGGTCATGGTGTATGAAGTTTTGACGTCTTTTTGAATTCGGTTTGCTAATATTTTGTTGAGTATTTTTGCATCTATGTTCATCAGTGATATTGGTCTGTAGTTTTCTTTTTTGGTGGGGTCTTTGCCTGGTTTTGGTATTAGGGTGATGTTGGCTTCATAGAATGAGTTTGGGAGTATTTCCACCTCTTCTATTTTCTGGAAAACTTTATGGAGCATGGGTGTTATGTCTTCTCTGTATGTCTGATAAAATTCCAAGGTAAATCCATCTGGCCCGGGAGTTTGTTCTTGGGTATGTTTTTGATTACTGCTTCAATTTTGTTGAGGGTAATTAATCTGTTTAGATTTTCTTTTTCTTTCTGAGTCAGTCTTTGAAGGTTGTATTTTTCTTGGAAGTTGTCCATTTCTCCTAGTTTTTCCAGCTTGTTAGTATAGAGGTTTTCATAGTATTCTCTAATAATTCTTTGTATTTCTGTGGGGTGCATCGTGATTCTTCCTTTCTTGTTTCTGATTCTGTTGATGTGTTTTGACTCTCTTTTTCTCTTAATAAGTCTGGCTAGAGGCTTATCTATTTTATTAATTTTCTCGAAGAACCACCTCTTGCTTTCATTGATATTTTTCTATTGTTTTATTCTCCTCAATTTTATTGATTTCTTCTCTCATCGTTATTATGTCCCTCCTTCTGCTGAACTTAGTTCTCATTTGTTTTTCTTTTTCAAATTTCGATAATTGTAACATTAGACTGTTCATTTGGGATAGTTCTTCCTTCTTTAAATATGCATGGATTGCTATATACTTTCCTCTTTACACTGCTTTCGCTGTGCCCCACAGAAGTTTGTGCTTTGTGTTGTTGTCATTTGTTTCCATATATTGCTGGATCTCCATTTAAATTTGGTCATTGATCCGTTGATTATTTAGGAGCATGTTGTTAAATCTCCATGTGTTTCGGAGCCTTTTTGCTTTCTTTGTACAATTTATTTCTAGTTTACACCTTTGTGGTCTGAAAAGTTTTTTGTTAGGATTTTAATCTTTTAGAATTTACTGAGGCTCTTTTTGTCACCTAGTATGTGGTCTAATCTGGGAATGCTCCATGTGAACTTGAGAAGATTGTGTATCCTGTTCCTTTTGGATGTAGAGTTCTATAGATGTCTATTAGGTCCATCTGTTCTAGTGTGTTGCTCAGTGCCTCTGTGTCCTTACTTATTTTTTGTCTGGTGAATCTGTCCTTTGGAGTGTGTGGTGTGTTGAAGTCTCCCAATATGAATGCATTGCATTCTATTTCCTCCTTTAATTCTGTTAGTATTTGTTTCATATATATTGGTGCTCCTGTTTTGGGTGCATATATGTTTATAATGGTTATATCCTCTTGTTGGACTGAGCCCTTTGTCATTATGCAATGTCATTCTTTATCTCTTGGTACTTTCTTTGTTTTGAAGTCTATTTTGTCTGATACTATTATTGCAACACCTGCTTTTTTTCTCCCTGTTGTTTGCATGAAATATCTTTTCCATCCCTTGACTTTTAATCTGAGCATGTCTTTGGGTTTGAGGCGAGTCTCTTGTAAGCAGCATATAGATGGGTCTTGCTTTTTTATCCATTCTATTACTCTGTGTCTTTTGACTGGTGCATTCAGTCCATTTACATTTAGGGAGATTACTGAAAGATATGTACTTATTGCCATTGCAGGCTTTAAATTCGTGATTACCAAAGGTTCAAGGTTAGCTTCTTTACTACCACACAGTTTTACTTAACTCACTTATTGAGCTTTTATAAACACAGACTGATGATTCTTTATTTCTCTCCCTTCTTATTCCTCCTCGTTCCTTCTTCATATGTTGGGTGTTCTGTTCTGTGCTCTTTTTAGGAGTGCTCCCATCTAGAGCAATCCCTGTAAGATGCCCTGCAGATGTGGTTTGTGGGAAGCAAATTCCCTCAGCTTTTGCTTGTCTGGGAATTGTTTAATCCCTCCTTCATATTTAAATGGTAATCGTGCTGGATACAGTATCTTTGGTTCAAGGCCCTTCTGTTTCATTGCATTAAATATATCATGCCATTCTCTTCTGGCCTGTAAGGTTTCTGTTGAGAAGTTTGATTGGTTTTCCTTTGTAGGTGACCTTTATTCTCTCTCTGGCTGCCTTTAATACTCTATCCTTGTCCTTGATCTTTGCCTTTTAATTATTATGTGTCTTGGTGTTGTCCTCTTTGCGTGCCTTCTCTCAGGAGTTCTGTGTGCCTCTGTAGTCTGTGCAACTATTTCCTCCCCCAGTTTGGGGAAGGTCGCATCAATTATTTCTTCAAAGACACGTTCTGTCCCTTTTTCTCTATCTTCGAATATTGTTCCTTTTTTGATTGGTCACACATTTCTCTTAATATTTTATTCACTCTTGGAGATACTTTTATCTCTCTCTGCATCAGCTTCTATGCATTCCTGTTCTCTGGTTTCTATTCCATCTATGACCTATTGTATCTTATCCATTCTGCTTATAAATCCTTCCAGAGATTGTTTCAGTTCTGTAATCTCCCTCTGAATGTCATACCTTAGCTCTTGTATATTTCTCTGCTGCTCGTCAGTGTGTTTATGATTTTTATTTTGAATTCTTTTTCAGGGAGACTGGTTAGGTCTGTCTCTGCACATCCTTTCTCAGGGTTGTCTGATCTATTTTCGATTGGACTATATTTTCTGCCTCTTCATGGTAATAGCAGTGGCTGTAGGCAGGTTGCAGGTGTGTCGGCTGGGAGAAGAATGCCCTTTCCTGCTTGCTGGATGCCTTGCCCTCTTCCGCTGCCTGTGTCAGTTACTGGCTCTCCTGGAGCAGCCACTGGGTTAATCCCCTAAGCTTCTGTAGGCAGGGTCTGCGTCAGAGCAGTGCAGAGCCCTGCTGGGAGTTTCAGGCACACCAGGTGAGCTCCTCCACTACAGCGGTGCCCCTGCTGGGCAGCTGTGTGCCAGCAGCGGCCTTTGGGTCTGGCCTGGGTGGCTGTGCCTTGGGCTGGATTCTGATCAGCTGTTAGGAGCGTGGCTGCTCCCCCTGGAACCACTGCAGGTGCTCGTATGCCTCTTCTGTGCCCCTCTGGCACTGCCGCCACTGGCACGCTAGGGCCACTCATGAACCGCTTGTTCGCTGCTGCTGTGGGCTCACATGGACCTCTCCTGGGCTCCTCTGTCACTGCTGCCACCAGCGCATGGGGGCATCTCCCAGGCTGCTCGATCGCCACCACAGTGGGCTTGCACAAGACACTCCCAGTCCCCTCTGGTTCCTCCAGCACATGTGGGCCACCCCCGGTCCCCTCTGACACTGCCGCCACCCGTGCACGCTTCTACTCTCCAACTACTGGGCCAGTGTGTCAGGGTCTGTGCCAGTTGGGGGAACAACTGGCAGGCTGCTTAGTGCTGTGAGGGGCTTCAGAGCTGCGCTGCCGCCCATGGGGTTAGGGTAAAGTTCCCCAGGATTCCCAGCTGCTGGCTATGTGTGCCGGGACAACTTCATCCAGCTGTGGGGTCCCTGTCTCTTTAAGACTTGCAGAAAGCACTCGCTTTTCTTTTGTCTCAGGGGCGCCAGTTACAGGGACCTGCCCACAGGTTTTGCTTTTCCATTTCTCTAATATCCAGCACCCCGTGCACCTTGTGTCTGTGCTCCGGGTGAGGATTTCTAGAGCTGGTTGTCTAGCAGTCCTGGGCTTTCACTCTCTCCCCATTCCAAGTCCTTTCTTCCCACTGTGTTCTAGTGTGGGGGGCATTCTGTTCCTGCCTGGCCATGGCTTGTATCTTACCCCCCTTTGTGTGATGTTGAGTTCTTGCAGATGTAGATGTATCCTGGCTGTTGTACTGCATCCACCGGTGTCTCTTTTAGGAATAGTTGTATTATTGTATTTTATTAAATATATATGTTTTTGGGAGGATATTTCCACTGAACAACTTACGCCGTCATCTTCCCATGATGCGGTAGCATTCCTTTTAAACTATGAACAGAAATGTCAAGAAAACTCAAATGATTTTATGCTTAAAACATAGCCAAGTAGTATTCTGTTCACTTTTTTGTCATGTTTTGAATTAAATAGGAATTTTTAAAATTCTTTAAGGGAAAAGTTATAATTTAGTATCACATGTGCTTGAAAGTGTGTTAAACTTTCTTATGAGATAAATATTATTCTTAAGTTAAAAGGAAATCAAAACCTAAATTTTACCTATACAATTAAGGCCAAAGTTGGTGAGTCAAATATTCAAGTTTATTTGTAACATACCCTTAGACAAATGAAGTAATTTAAGAAACATTTGTTAAATGCCCAAATATATTTTTGCCTCATTGCCACTTTTGAAATGATTTCTTTTCAGTTTCTGAAAGTGAGTCATGTCCTGTGTGGAAAATTGGAAGACTTAGGTTAGTGTGATGGTGACAGACCCATAGCACTACCTCTCAGAGATAACACAACTATTGTTTTTATATTGGAGTAGCTCTCTCTATTCCTTTCTCAACTCACAAAATTTTTAAAGATTTTAAATTCATCAAACCAGCAATGTGGAATTGCATTTTCTAATCTGATGGATAATATACCACTATATTTCCCTTTTACCTACTTCTGGAACAGTGAAAAATATTAAGAGTAGTAACCAAGTTACTAATTCCACAAGTATTAATGGAGCTTGCCATACCTTCAGGTTAATACCAGTTTAAGAACTATGGGAAATAAAGTACACAGTTCACTTCCGCCTTGTCATTAATGAATTTATAGCATGCGTAAGGCGAGACTAACACGCATGAAGCTATTAAAAAACAAAACAAAATAGGACAGTAAATATCATAATAGTTATTATTTTAGCGATTATTGAGACCATTGAAATGAGTCTGTGGCTTAATCAGGGCTCATCTGATTCAGAAAACAGAAACCTGCTAAAAGAAGACTTTATTGGAAAGACGTTGCATAGCAGCAAGGCACTGGAATTAGGAATCACTGTGGACAAGGAAACATTGCTTCAGGGAAGGTAAGCAGCTTGCCCAAGGTCACTCAATGCCAGAGGAAGTGCAAACCCAATGCAAATTCAAAGACTCCCTATACTTCCTCTCCAGATTCTCAGGTGTCCCATCCCAAATTGTACCTTTGGGGACTGAAACAGCTAGCAGAGAGGAAGATAAAGGTGGAACAGACAGAGAATTTCACTAAGGGTAAATTTGACTAGGTAGATCTTCAAGACTAGGTAGAATTCAAAGAGGAAGCACAAAGCTAGAAGGGCATTCCAAATGGAAGGGATGCAGAAGGCAGATGATAAGTGAATGTTGGTGAGACAGTCTAATTAGGACTGTGTGGGGTGAAGTCTGATATTAGAGGGTTCTAAGAGCCAGGAAGAAGAGGCTAAATGCAACACAATAAATCTGTAACTAGGGAACCTTTGAAGGTTTGTGAGCAGAGCAAAAAGCAATATATGCACAGTTGTGTTTGGTGGAGATTTAAGTGGTGTGGATTCCAGTCCTGTTTATACTACTGGAATCATTCAGGCACAAAATAAGAACATGACCTGATTTTTTTTTTTAGCCAAGGTATGTCCTATGGTCTGAAAGAAAAGTGGTAAGAATAGAAAGGAAGGTCTATTAAAGAATCAATTTAAAGGAAAACAAATAGAACTTCATGAATGACCAGATGTTGGAGAGACAAAAGAATGTTTCCTTGACTCTCTTTTTATAAGTATTTGTGTATTATCTCCCTTCTGTGTATCTTTTCTTTCTTGATGTTGATTTTCTTTCAACTTGCACTCTATTCTTCTGTCCTTTTGTTTCCTTTTCCTAGTTCAGGCTGACTGAAATACTAGCTGCAGCGATATGAAACCAAGTGTTTGCATGATGGTTCTGAAATCACACACAGACTTTTTTCAGCCAATTCCACAAAGCACACAGGAAAAATCCTTAGTGGGGGCAAGGAAATGTCTTAGCTTTTCCTTTTTAGGGTGATCTGAGATTATGTGTGTGTTGTTTTCAGCCTTTCCTACTAAGCTTTAGATGCTGGCCCTCTGAGTGTTGTATTTAATCATCTGATGTCCCACCTCTTTTCTCTACAGATAGTCTCACTCTAAACTGAGGGAATGAGGGACGAGAACACAACTTCAAAAGTTGGTGGACCACAACCCATTGTTGCCTTCAGCAGACTTCCCTGAGGTTGTCATATTACCGGAAAATAATGCAATATATAGAAAAGCTCTTTGGAAATCATACCTCCTAACAGTCCTCCCTCTCTTTGGCTATTCCTTGAGTTCCTAAAAAATGTTCTTTAAAAATGAGGAACTGATGGATTTAAATAAGACCTCTCATACTGGTTTGTTTAGGAGGATGTCCAGGAAAGAGGTGATGTTCAAAGTCATTGAAAGTTTTGATGAATGGTGTTTACACCAGGGGCTTCCTTTTATCTCTCATTTGTGGCTTACATATCTTCAATTTAAGGAAAGCAATTCTTGGAAATGAATGTCACTCTAGTTCATTATACTGGACCAGAACTTCAAGGAGTCGCCAATATTGCTACACACACGCCCAAGGGGTGGAGCAGGGAAAGAAAGAAGCCAGACTTCCACAAAACAATATGAAAAAGACAAGCAAGCAAAAAAAAAATGGCCAAAGGCTATGAACAGGCCATTCATGGAACAGGAACCTGAAATAGTCAACAAACATTAGGAAGCAGCTCAACTCCATTAGCAATCACAGAAATGCAAAGTCAAAAAAAAATAAGATGGCATTTCTTGCCTGTCAGGTTGTCAAATTAAACAGTGGTCATATCAATATAAGCAAGTGAATAAACAAACGGGACTCTCACTCACAGCTGTAATTTAGTAAATACTGCTGTAGCACTTTAAAGCACAGTCTCATGTTATATATTGAAATTAGAAATGTGCATTTCCTATACCCTGGCAGTTATACTTCTTGGTGTTTGGTGCGGAAAAATACTCATGTGGTTCCAGCTGTCTATTAGCTTTATTGTATATTATTTGTAACAGTGAAAAAGTGAAAACAATCTAAATGTCCATTGATCAGGGAATGGCTAAAGAGCTATGGTACATCCATAGTAATGTAAAATCAATGCACAGTTTAAAAAATTACATACATCTATACATTGACATTAGAAGTCTCTAAGTCATGTTGTTAAAGGAAAAAATCAAGTTGTAAGATGTAGGCAGTACGATGCCTTTGTATTTAAAACATGCAAAATATTATGTATTCTAAATATATACATATATACAAATATGTAAGTACATATTTTTCAAGTGCATGCTAAAGAAGTACTTATTTCCCATTATATAATACTTTCTCTAAGTATAGATACCAAATATGTTGTATAAGTATACAAAAGGGTACGCCTGGAGAACAAACTGAAAGAATTCCCACAAAACCACCAGGGAGGGACCTGGGATGCAGTTGGTGGTCAAAAAGGGACTTACACCTGACTTTTAATGCTTTTAATTTTTTTAAGAGTGGGAAACATATTCATGTATTCTCAAAAATGGGAAAGAAAATACTAAAACATAGAAAGAGTAACTCTATGGAAATGGAGGTAAGAATGACTAGGGATGAGGAAAGGAAGCTGGGTGAGCTCTTCTAGAAGTGGTAAACAGCTTTTGCTTCTCGGATTAACAAAATTCTTCTCAGGGATGTCCCTCTGGTCTCAGACAAAGCAGTTTCAAAGTGATAGGGAGGGGCATATGTGTGAGTAGGGACCCAGCAATGTGGGCCAAGGCTGGAGATGTTGCTGCTGGCAGAAGCTTTGGATGGGTCCCAGCAGTTGGGAAAAGGGCTAGCATGTTCGTTGACAGGAAAGTGCACTTGAGATGTGTGTCCCTATGCTGAGCCCTGTGAATACAGGCCCAATGGAAGCTGAGCACCACACCTTGGGACTGAAATGTTGCTGCTCAGTCTCCAGCCAGCATGCAATGGAAACAGCACACATCTCTTCCTATCTCACCGGGAATTCTGAGTGTGATTTACACTTTTCCAGGTCATTTCTGACTCCACACTTCTGTTTCTGATGAGTCATTTCATCTGTGGATCGTCTTGCTGCCCAGTGTGCTGTCCCTGTCTACATTGCTACAGACAGGGAAGAGACTTGTTCTTCGGTGCACCTCACAGACACCACTAGCACAAAGCTTTTGTGTATGTAGTAGAACCTTATCAAAGGTTGGAAGCAATATAGGGCCATTTGTTGTGGAGTCAAAAGGCAAAGAGCCATAAATCTTTTAGCTGTTAACCCTCTTCTTACAAGTGCTTTGGCTGACCTCATTCATCACCTATTTCAGTCAAGTTCTTTATTGTCAGCAATAGGTGCCAAAGCTTTGGCTCATCAAATGGGGAAAGGAATCTCAAAGAGGATTGAAGAACCAGGTTGGGAGTCTGTCTCTGGGAATGAAACTGGAACCACACTGCAGAACTGGTCCAGCAAAGAAGCTTCACAGTCACCGCTGAGCACTGAATAGATCACAATGTGCACAGCTGACAGCAGTGGACATTGCTGCTCTGATGCCAAGGCTGCTATTGCAGCCCCTACCCTTCTCTAGAATATGTTTTCAACCGTCACCGCTTCACAGCAGTGCCCTGTTCAAAAGTGGGTGCATCTCACTGGTGCTGGGCAGGTCACATGCTCAGGTGGCTGCAAGAGCATCTGGGAAAGGTTTCTCTCCCTGTGAGGTAAGGGAGTCTTAGATCCAAGGATGCAAATTTTTATGGGAATGCTCTCTATGTCCGTGCTTCCTGAACCATATGTGCCTGTGAGCCATCTGGAGATCTTGTTGAAATTTAAATTCTGATTCAGAAAGTCTAAAGTGGGGCTTATTTCCAAGCACCCAGATGATGCAAAGCTGCTGTCTGAAGATCACAGTTTGAAGAGCAAAGCTCAATAGCAAAGATATTCAAATTTGGATTGCATATTGGAATAACTTGAAAAACATCTTTTTTAAAAAAAAACTGATGCCTGGGTCTCACCCTTAGTTGATCTAATTGATCTCAGCTAAGGCCTGGGACTATGAACTTTTAAAAACCTCCAGATGCTTCCAATGTACTCAAGAATCCAACTTTTACTTTTTACTTCGGGATCCAACTTGTCACTTTGTAAGGTTATTACTTTTCTCCAAATTCCCAGATTTCCACTTTTTCAGCCTTGCTTGGTTTCCCCCTTCAAATTCAATTATTCCCATTTATTATGCAGAACAATTTGACACTCCACTCCTTGTTCCTTGGACCTAACTTTGCACTTCCAAAGACTAGATAAAGAATTCTCCTAATCTAGTATTTTCTAAAAGTATGTTACTTGTTGCCCTGGGAGAGTGTGATCTGAAGTGACTCATGGACAAATATTGTTCTAAAGTTTAATAGTTACATTAATGTGCATAGGAAAAAAAGGAACTAACAAAAAACGTGATTTCAAAAATGTTATTACTCATGACAACAACGAGTCAGCTTTTTAAAATTTAGGTAAATAATACTACAGAGATTCAGAGCACATACAACAAAAATCATGAAAATATATGAAGTTTCAGAGTGCTTATACTCATTGTAAACCTTCTATCCAAAGTCCAGGTTTTAGGAGCACACAAGAGCTGCCAGAGTTTAGAAATACCAGTCTTTTTTCTTCTCCCTTCCCTATCAGTCTCCTCAGGAAACAGAAGCAATATAGAAATTATTTTTCTATATTTCATAAATCAGTCTAAGACTGAATTATGCTACCAGTCTTAACACACTGAAATGGTTACAGTCAACTTTGATCTACACAGTTCTTTTCCTATTAAGTGAAGATTTCATAAGGTTTCAAGAAAATACCAGAACTTTTGTAAAAGTTATGATCTAAATAAACATAACCAGAATTGCTTTTGGACTGTGGAATATGAAGAATATGTCAAATTACAATTTAAAGTCTTAAATTAATTGATTTATTTTTGACAAGAAAATGGGTCAAAATTTTAGAACTGTTGAAAGCTAATCCACAAATCCAGAGTGCCTAAAAACTCTTCAGCAGGAAGGATTTTAAAAACTCTTCTTAGTCATGTATCATTGTGAAATTTCAGAACACCAAAGAAAAACAGATCTTAACTAGCAATTAAATTGACAGATTTTTCAGTAGCAGCAGAAACCAGAGATAACAGAATAATATATTCAACATTCTGAGGGAAAAAGAGACAATTGTAAACCTAGAATTATTTATCCAGTAGAATTATCTTCAATGAACAAAACCAAAATAAAAAGATTTCAGGTAGGAAAAAACCTGAATCTTCACATCACACTCTCATTAAATAAAAATCCATAGACTTTACTTCAGGCCAAGGAAAAAAGTCTAGAAGGAACATCTGAGATATGCAAAGAAATGGTAAGCAAGTCGATTTTTTACACATATGGGTGGGTCTAAAAAACACCGTGTATAATTTGTAGGAGGAAAACATGATACAATTATAGTAGTGAATAATAGCTTATGAATTGGGAGAGGGTGTGTAATTAAAGCATCCTAATGCCTTAAAATTATGCAAGAGGAGAGTACAGATACTAGCTTTAGATTAAGTTTACAATTTTAAGTAGAATAATCACCTTAAAACAGACATGAAGTGGATTACTCCAAATAAATTGAGAGAAAAAGAAAAGACACACAAACTCTCAAAGAAGCTTCTTCTGTAAGTTTTGACATTTTGAGCTTTGTTGTCTGCCACACTCACTCATGATAAATAGTACAAGCATTTTATAGTTTTTCACTGTGAGCTTATCTTTAAAGGGTCCTTTTCTTAAGACAGTCCCTTCCAGCCTTTTATGGAAGCATCCCCCAGGTGGGTTTTATACTTGTTTCTGCGAGCATTCAGAGATCTTTTGGGACGAAGTGGGGAATCGATTTATTGATCGTGATATTCCAGCAACACTTGTGCTATAAATTTATACTCCAAACTCTTGTGAAATGAAGGCCAGGGTTTCAAAACGTCATCATTGTTCATTTTCCTTTTCCTTTTCATCCAGAAATGGGACCAACTTCATTGCTTGCCCATTATTGGGTGTTTTATAGTTTCCTAGTCCACCCTTTTCCTGAGGATTATGTCTTTAAGACAATGGCTTTTCATAGTGTACTCAGTTCCAGCTTCCACCTTGAGCTGCTCCAAACCCTTGACCTCCTGCCCTTACACTTCCAGTTCTCAAGTTACAGAGACTAAGGACATCTTGCCCACACCTAGGATAACCAACTACAGTGGTTTGCCGGGAACCTCATTTCTTGGAATTTGTGGAGGGGGAGGGGTTCAGTCTTAAAATCAGTTAAGTCCGAGGCCAACTAGTTGACCTGTCACCCCCAGCGTGTATACCCATAGCCAGAGATGAATCGTTCAGCAAGACTTTGCTCTGGTTTTCGATTTACTTTTCTTTTTCTGGATTTGGGGATTTCTCTTCATTTCCTGTAAGTTTAGTCAAATACTTAAAATAAGGTTAGTTACTGTTTTATCTGTATGCTAGATGTTGGTAGTGAGACAGTTTCCAAGTTACAGAAGTCCACCACTTTGCCAGATCACAAAAGTACGATTTCATCAGTACAAAAGAGAAGTTTGAGAATAAAAGTCATAGCTAGTTATCCCTGTGGGTACAGGGTACTGGAGTGATTCTCAAAGTTGACTGATTTGCTCCACCACTGCCTAGGCCTTGCTTACCTTGCTCTAGGCCTTGTTTCTCTGACCTTGAGATTTTTCTAGAATTCTCCAGGCAGGCTTAGCTTATTCCTGTAAGGATTACAAACCAAACTTACTCACTTTCCAATTCAAACTCCCGGGAGGGAGAAATTTGCCTGTTTGTTCACTCCTGCATCCGCACTACCTGGCACTGAATGAATCTTTCTTGAAATAATGCCCTGAACACCAAGCAGGCCTGCCTTGTCTGCTTCTTCCAATCCAAGTCCATCTACCTCAAACGTGACAGAAAGGCTCCAAGCCTCTGTATTCTCTATGCCGCCTGCCCTATTCTGCACACACCTGCTATTCTGTACTGCTACAGGCATTTGCCCGATTCAGGGGAAGGCGACACGGATGATGACCGTGATCCGGGTAACCCTGTACATTCAGCACGCCATTTTTAAGATAGAACCTAGGCACATTAAATGTTTTCTTTAATTTTAATGCATGTTTAAGGGTGCATACTTATTTCAAGTGTTTTCCAAAGGCACTTTCGGGGTGCTGCGTGTGTCCGTGAGCCTGTCAGTCGGCCTCAGGGCGTCGTTGCCCCAGGGGCATGCCGCCGGCCCACGCGCAGCCCCTGAGTTCCCCCTGCGTGCCCTCAGGCCGGGCGTAGACTTCCCGCCAGCACACACCCGCCCCGCAGGGGGAGGGGGCGCTGCCACCCATTGGCTGCGGCTGCCGTGTCGAGTCCCCACCAGCGCGGCGCCACCTCCGGGAGCCTGTCGCCCGCCTCAGTGTGCCCGCGCCCCTCGGCCTCGCCATCTTGCTCTCGGGGCTCCTCAGCTCACCGGCACCGTCGGGCCTCCTCTCACTTGATCGCTTGCCTTTCCTCCCCGGGCGGCGGGTACAACCAGACCTAACCAACAGCGGGCCCCAAGGGTGCTGCCAGAAGCGCGGTCTCTGCTCCTCCAGGCCCGACGGCCAGAACTGCTTGCAGCCGCCATCATGGTGAGTTGAGAAGGCGGCCTGAGGGGTGCAAGCCCGGCGGGGACCTCCAGGATGGCCGAAGCTCGGTTTTGGGGGTGCGGGAGGACGCCATAAGTGGGGTCACCTGGCTTTTGGCCCTGGGTTCCGGCCCGGTGCTCCACTGCCAGAGCCTCACAGGGGCCAGGAGCAGGCCCACAAGGCACGACGGCCGGCCTGGAGGGCCAGGGTGTGGCGGAGGCGCGGCCCTGGGGACCCTTCCTGCAGGCCACTATGTGCAAGGCCGCAGCCTTCGCGCCCCCCTGCTGCCGCGGTTCGGCCTCGGTTGTGGAGGGGCGTTTGGTGACCGGGCGCCGTCGGGCCTGAGGGGCCTGAGGGGAAGGGCGCGCCGCCCCCCTCCCGCCCCTCCCTTCGCGCCTCCTCTCCCGCGCTCACCTGTAGGAGCGCGGCGGGCCTCCGCGAGATGGCGGCGGCCTCCGGCGGGCGAACGCACCCTGGCGCCATCTGCGGGGTCCCCGTCCTAATGACGGGAGGGGGTGCCGCCGGCCGGGACCGGGCTGAGGCGCCGGGCGGCGGGGCATTCGGAGCGTGTCCGCGAGCGGCGGGGCGGGGCGCCACGAAACGAGGCGGCCTGAGGGCGCGGCGGCGGGAAGCCGGGAGGCCGGGGCGAAGCCCGGCGGCGGGACGGCCCCCTCGTGTGGCGATCGCAGGCATAGGTCTCACCGGCGCCATCGTTTCTGCTCGAGGTGGGGGCGCGCAGACCTGAGACGGTGGACATTTTTCCTGTGGGAGCGCTTTTTTTCACTCTAGATAAACGGGGGACTTGAAGCAAAAATGTACGCACGCTACTACGTACTCTTTTGGTGTCTGTTTATGTGACTTTTGGTAATTTCGCAGTTGAGTCAAGATACAGCCCTGAACACTTTAGTCACAATTATATACAGTGTGTTTACTGATAGTATAATAATTATTCTCTCTAGTTTTAGAAGGGAGCAAATTTACTTGCAACTTAGTACCTACAAAAATTAAAACAAAAATTAATAATAATTTGTAGTAATTTGTGTCTTATCTGTATTAAAATTATCTAATGATCAATATAGTTGCTATAAATTATTTACAATCTTTTTCTCCCCTATTTTGGAGGCAACGGGAGGAAGTGCATATAGCTTGTTTTTTCTTCTGATTAGAAAGTAGCATATTAACTCATTTGGAAGTTATGTAAGAAAAGGTCCATCTTAGTGCTAACACCTATAACCAGTGTTCAAATTTTGATACATATATTCCCTTCCAGATTGTTTTTATGCGTGTATTGTATATAGATAAATTTTATTTTACAGAAGTTGTGCCAAGCTGTGTAACACTGTTTTTTACAACCGGCATCTTTCACTTAATATAATATAGTGGATAACATTCCAAAGATAAATATATGATATTAGAGTATAAGATTGTACCATTACTTATTTTACTAAATTTCCTTACAATGAGTGATTTCTCTATTAAATAAATGCTATAATGAGTGTCTTTTTGCAGATATTTTGGCATGCTTTTTCAGTTGGTACCATGAAATAAATTGCCAGGAGTAGAATCACTAGGTGAAAAGCTTTGCCCATTTTATAATAATTTTAAATTATGATACATCTTTCCAACTTACTCTTGATAAAGCTTGTACCAGTATATATTCCATTACCACTGACGATATGTATGTAATCTTTTTTTCCACACTCTTTCCAATGAGAGTTTACTCTGCTTCTTAAAGTTACTAATCTAATAGCTAGAAAATATTTTGCTCTGTTGATGTGTTTTTTTAAAAATCATTAGTGAAATTGAAGTTTGTTGTTAGCTTCTTACATTTCCTTTTTATGAATTCTTCATCCACCTGTTGCATATTTATCTTAATAACTTATAAAAACTTTATATTAATGTTAATGCTTTGTCATATATAAAGGAAAAAATTCATAGTTTTTATAAGGTGATGCCCTTATTCCTAATTTCAATGGAAATGACTATAATGTTTCTCTTTAAACCTGATGATAGTTTAGAATTAGATCGGTGTAAAATAAGATCCTTCTAGTTCTATTTTAAAAGTTAGAATAAATTTTGTGTGTATAGATACTGGGTGGAGGGTGTGGGGTGCACCAAGACAGAAAAACTTTTTTAATTAAAAAAATTTTGATTTAAAAGTTAAAGAATGAATGGTGTATTTTATATCAACTACTTTTTCAGTGGTGAATTACAGTAACATTTCCTAAGAGTGAACCATCCTTGCCATTCCAATGTAAACTATACCTTTACTGTATGTTTTTTATATACTGATGGAATTTTGCATCCTGCGGGGGAGCAGGAGTAGACCATCTTAATCAGGTTTTACTACTTATGTGGTGCCAGTTTTGTAAAATACATTGAAAATTATTTTTTCTCTTTGAAAAATTGTAAGAAAAGCATTTGAATTTTATTTCTCCTTTATTCCCTCTTCTACCTACTGTTGTTTCTGTCTTGGTGCACCCCACCCTCCACCGAATATCTACACACACAAAAATTATCTGTTTCCTTACAGTTTGAAAAACTTCCAGTGGAATTGAGCCCCAGTGGAGCTGAGCCAGAAATCCAGTGTTCTGTCTTAAGATTTTTTTAAAATTTATGTTTCTTTTTTAATTGAAATTGCTTTAAGGTGGCGTTTTCATCAAGATTTCCAAGTTTATTACCATGGAGTTTATCCATAGCATTCTCTTATAATCTGTGGTCATATCATTTTTTTTCATGACTAATGTATATTTTTGCCTCCTGGCTCATTTTTCATCTTTGCCTGTATTGTTTTTTTTTTATTGTTTGGATTTTTTCTCCCAGGAGTCTACTCTTGGTTTTACCTAAAAGGTTTTATTCTGATTTTCATTTCCTAGTTCTTTAATTCAGCTTTTCTCTTTATTAGTGCCTTCCTTTGGTGAATATAAGTGATGACTACAAATTATAGACCTCTTTGCTGATCCTCATACATAGATATTTGTTTGCAAGTAGACATAGTAGTTGAATGAAGTCACATGGAAGAGCTGTCAACCGATGAGCTTGAGTAACAGTTTTTTCAGCTTTTAGTTATCTTTGTTATTTGGTTATCCAAATATAATGGAATATATATTACTGCAAATAATGTGCTTAGTGGCCTACAAGTTCACCTCTCCCTAATATCCCAGCAGTACCCATTTCAAAACCCACCAACTTATTTGAAGATATAATTAAGAAAAGTATTTCCTTCTTACATTTAATTTACTTGCAGTTTTATTGTATTTTATACCTTTGATAGTTAAGATTAATACTTAAACACAAACGTTTTGCTATAGCCTAAGCATTCATTTGTAGAGGATTTTTAGCAATAGTTTAAAAGTAACCTAAAGTTGCCTATTGGTTGTGGATTTTTTAATATATTAATTGAAGATAATACACACAGAAGGAATTTAGTGTCTGCTGCTCAGATGTCTTAAAATGAAGTACGTGGCTTTGTTAGCTTTGAGTGCTACCTGCTGGCTGAGGACAGGGACATGATGATGCCCTCTTGAGGCTATTAGGACACTGGTAAAATGATTTGGCGACTTAGATACTTAACATTCCAATTAAACAGGCAGCCATCCAATTTGTGCAAACCAACCCCAAACCAAACTTCCTATAATATAAAATGACTTTTTTTTTCTGTTTCCCAAATTACTCTTTAGTTGTCTCAAGTATCCATTTCACTTCTGTAGGTACCATATGGACTGTGGACTCCCCTGTGTAATTCTGGTGATGCTATCACAGGATTTCTCAATCATGCCCCTTTTCAGATTTGGGGCCAGATGATTACTTGTTGTGGGGAGCTGTCATTTGCATTGTAGGATTTTTTTTTATACCTGGCCTCTACCCATTAGCTACTAGGAACATTCCTCAGTTGTGACAACCAAAAATGCCCCTGGGCCACAACATCTCCCCTGGTTGAGAATCAATATATTATCATAAATCCTTATAATCTGGCAGTTTCTGACCTGATGTTAACAGCCCTAAATTCAAATGCCATCCATTGTGGTCACAGACAGATAATACTATAAACAGTTTATCAAATAAAAAGGTACCCAAAGTTCATCTACAAATTAAGGGAATATTGGGGAGAAAATAAGGTACAAAAATTTCAGAACCACTATTCTGTTTTATTTGTGTTTTGTTTTCCTCAATAAGCAGAGGTGTTATAGCTTTATCTCTTGCAGCCTTTTGTAACTAACCTCTTACAGTCAATAAGGTATAACATAATGAATTTCAGATGAGAGGATCACCATAGTTTATTGAAGTTCAAACTCTGGTTGTTAATTAATAAGGTTTCTACAAAATAAGTAACTAGTAAAAAGCAGGAAAGAAACTTTTTTAACCTATTGAAAATAAATTTAAGTGACAGCACACTAACTTATATTGACATACTACTTTATACTTTACAAGATGGTATTACACTTCAGTGTAGTTTTCCAAGATAAAAGGCTGCCAGGTAAGTTGCTTATATATAACCTAGTTATGGACATGAACCTCGATCTCCTGACTAAACTAATTTTTTTTCACTCTGCTATCGTGCCTTTACAACATACATGTTGTCAGTAAATTCTGCTTCAGAAAAATTTACATTAACCTTAGTGTGGGAAGACTAAAGATGGTTCTGAACAGAATCCAGAAAAATAATGAGTTTCATGTGTGGGCCTCTTTATCTGAAAAGAAAGATTGTATTATTTATATCTATTGGCCTAGTGTGAAAATTAAACTTATCCGTAGGATTGATTTGTTGTTAATCAAGAAAAAAAATGTTACTTTTAGCAGGAGCTATGATATGTGAGCAAATGAGGTTTTCATCATCCATTTCCAAAGTAAAATGGGCCTACTAACAATATTATGATTATAAAATCCATGTTAATTTTGGTGAATAGAAAATGAGGCAAGATAAATTGGTTTAAAATGTTGATGTTTGTTTTCTTTTTAATGTAGCTTTAAATTTTCTTTTTAACTTTTTAAAATATGTACCATGTTTTTTAATAAGGTTTTTTAAAAAGTAAAATAAAAATTTGCTTACTGGCATAGAACAGGATGACTTTAATAACTTGATATTTTACAAATCTGAACTTCCCAGTCATTTTTTACCAGCTCCCATTTATTTTAACAGTTCATATAAAGTGAGTATTCTACCATGGAATTTTACAAGAGGTGGTGATGGGCAACATTGGGCTTAAGAAAGTATGATACAGTTTTGTTAAAATTTCATCACAATTACTCTAATTAATTTAAATCCTGAATTTGAACTAAGTTGTTTGATTATTAATTTATAATGAAGGTGATTTATATGAAAATGTTTTATACTTTAAATACAAAATTGATAGCACATCATGTATAGCTTTAGCCTGTACATCTAGTGATGATATCTGCTTTTGAAATTGCAGTTTGCTGAAAATTCTGAAACTACGAACTCAACCATCTCCAAAGAGGCCAGCACCCAGTTCTCATCTTCTACGACCAGCCAAGGCTATGTTTTACCAGAAGGCAAAATCATGCCAAACACCATTTTTGTTGGTGGAATCGATGTTAGGGTATTGTATCCGTATTTCATTTGTTTTAAAAAATACATTGTGAATAATGGGATTTTGGACCTATTGAAAACATAGGTTTTTTTGTACTCATGCAAGTTTGGAATTGGTTTTATGTTAACCAATAGGGACTAAAACTGTCTTTGACAAAGAGCTACAGGTAGTTAGGGGATACTTGAGGGAGATACTTCCACAACATTAAGTCTTCTTTATAGTATAATAAAAGTTTTTGAATGCTAAGTTTTTACTCTTGAAGTCAAATTCTTCTCTATAGATGGATGAAACCAAAATTAGAAGTTTCTCTGCTAGATATGGTTCAATAAAAGAAGTGAAGATAATCATGGATCAAACTGGTGTACCCAAAGGGTAAGTTAAAACATGCTCAGTATAAATTATAAAAAGTGTGTTATGGCATCTATAGAGTATCAGAGTAGACTTCAAAACTGATATTCTTACATTTGTATAAATGAATTCTGGTGCTTTGTCAGGTTCCTTTATGTAGAGGATAAAAGTTTGTTGCCAGCTCTTCTATTTAACAATTTCCTTGATGTTTGTATTTAAATATTTCCTGTCTTCATTTATTGCACATAAGTGGGTTAGTCAGTTTTATCAATTGTTTTCTTCACACATTTCACAGTATTTAAAATTTTAACCATCTTGATGTAGGTAATAAATTCAGGGTCTTAGATACGAATTTTCTGTTACTGAATGAGGTTTCCATGCTACCTTACTTCTGACATAGATCAGGGTAAGAAAACAAAAAAAAATGTGGTAAGATTTATGCTGGATACATTATGTACATTTTTAAAATACTTATCTCAGTATATGCTTTATCCTTTATCATGATTCTGTCAATTATCTCACTGACTACTAGAAATTTTAGGTCATACTTACAGCAGTGATTTTATACTTATCTGCCCTTTAGCTATGGATTTGTTTCGTTTTATAATGACGTGGATGTCCAGAAGATAGTAGAAGTAAGTAATCTTATGGGAAAATCTCTTAATTACCTTATGTTTAATTAAGTTTAGGTTAGATTTGTTTAGTATTGTTTCAGTCCTGAATTCTTGTATGGAGTATTATAAATATATATACTTCATGTTTGAAATCCCAAACTTAATCTTACATAGCTTGTCAGAAATGATTTTTTATTGGGCATATCTGGCTTCATGAACTAGAGGCAGGACTGGATGGATAGCATGTAAAAGTTTTTTATCAAGTTCATGACACCTCTGAACACTTTGACTAGAGTAGTGAGGGTAGATAAGATAGCTTCATGCAGATAGATTTTTATTTGGTGTGGTCGCAGTCTGATCTCTGACTGTGGGAATCTTAGAGGACTAGGTTACCAAAGTTTTAGAAGTAAAGGCTTCAAAACTGATCTGGTTTTGCTGCTGTTTTTATTTTCAGTCACAGATAAGTTTCCATGGTAAAAAGCTGAAACTGGGCCCTGCAATCAGGAAACAAAATTTCTGTGAGTAAAGAAAGGAATTGATGTTGACAGATGCATAGCTTTTCAGAGAAGTGAAAATAGGTTTTTTTTTCTTTTTATCCTTTGAAAAGGTGCTTATCATGTGCATCCATGTCCTTTGGTTTTTAATACACCACCACCACCACACTTTCAGTGTCTCTGGAGCAGTCACAACCCTGTAGGTTACATGCAGCCTCCAACCATGATGCATCCTATAACTCTGTATGTGCAGGTGAGAATTCTCTACAGTCCTGGCTTTTTATTATAGTTTTGGAGATCTTATAGATGGGGCCTTTTAAAAGTAAGCCTGTCTTATTTCTGACTTCTGTGGGATTATATCCATGATTTCTATAATAAGTGATATATATATATATATATATATATATATATATATATGTCCCTGTTTGAATACTTGGAGTGATGGAAACTTACTACATTTAGTTTTTAGCAACCTGTTATTCTTAGTGTTACTCCTTATACTAAGCTAAAACTTGCTTCCATATACTTGGTAAACTTTTATCTTAGAACTTACCCCTATGGCCACATAGTAAATATTTCTTCTTTTTTGCCTGTTGTGACAACTCCTTAAATATTTGAAGGCAGTTTTCCTTATGCGTGGTTTATTCTTTGTTATGGTTAGCAGTTCCCATTATTCTTTATGTTAGCAATGATTTTTAGATGCCTCCTCATACAGAGTGCTGGCATCCAGATGTATTCTGGTTCTAGAAATAATAGGTTCCTGATGACTTAACTGTATTTTTAAGTCCTGTGAGTTTCTGGCATATAATTTATCTGGTCCTGGTTACTTTAATATTTGAAGTGGGATTTGGAGTATTTAATATCTGCTACTGATGATAACACTTGGTTCATTTTACTTTCTTCAGTTCAAAAGATGTTTGGAAGAAAAGAAAGACAAGATAATGTGAAATAGGTCTACATTGCCTTTCATTTGTTTACATTTTCCATCAACCAGAAGTATAGGATGGTACATATTTTATTTTTCCTGTTCTAAGCATGTCTAGAAGAAAACTCCTGTTTGCTCCTAGTACTTACTGTGAGCTATTACCTCTTCTGGCTGTACTCATGTATGCTACTATGGTAGATGTTTTGATTAAGTAAATATTTATTGAAAGATACAATACATAGTCTCATTTCCAATTTTGGGTTATGCACTACCCTTAACATTTAGAAGCAAAATACAGAAGGAGCCATAAAATCTATAGAAGGACTACAGATGGATTACACCTGACCCCAATAATATTGTCAAATAATAACAAACTGCCTAAAAGTGTTTATACAAAAAAGTAGCAGGTGTGTCAATATAACTTTAACATGGAAATCTGTCCGAATAGAGCCTTATCACCAGTGTAAGAGAGAACTTTTAATTGGAGGTAAACAAGATAAACTTAGGTTGGCAAAATCAGTCACTTCCCTCATTTATATCTTTCTCCTCCCTACCCAAAAAGCTAACATTCAACAGAGAATGCTTTTTTCTTCATGAAGCCAGTCACTCAAATAGAATCCTGCATGGTATACAGAAAAATAATGAAGATTTATTTTATATTTTTGTTACATTAGGAATAATATTTCTTCCTCCTAGTTTTTAAAAATTTACCTTGATAAAATATTCTTTATGTAAATTTTATTTTCAGGCATATCCTTATCCAAGTTCACCAGTTCAGGTCATCACTGGTTATCAGCTGCCTGTATATAATTATCAGGTAATTTAAGAAGGAACAAAATGATTTACTTTGGAATATTAGTGAAGCCTTTATCTATGTAAATTTCCCCAGTAGATTGTTATTTAAACTAGTTGAGTAGGCTTACATACAAGAAAAAATAAGAATTTGTCTAGAATTATGGGCTGTATTACTTAAGAATAAGGGAATGATATTTTGACAGGAATATACTTAGCAAGTTTTCTTCTGTACTGTCAAGATTTGGTGTCCTCTCCTATAGTTCCACATGTCTTCCTCCATCCTTGTTGTCAATTAGCTGAAATAATCCAAGCTGAATATAAATTTGTATCAAATACAACTGGAATTCAATGCTCTGAGATTGGATTGAGCATTGAATTCCAGTTGTATTTGATAATGTTTATATTATCTGGCTACCAAGATAGTAGTTCTCTGAATTTCTGCCCATGGAGAGGAACCTATTTATGACCCAGGACCCATATCTATGGTAATAGGTTCAAAGAACTGCTATCTCTGAGTTTTCCTGAAAGCCAGCTACAGAAAACTGAGGAAAAGGTGAGTTTTATATATGAAAATAACAATAAAACCCTCAGGTACTATAAACATAAAGTACATCTTACTTCCATTCTTTTTCTTTTATTGTAACAAGTTCAAGGAGCCAGCATGACAAGTAAATACCTCAAAACTGTCTCCTCTCTGTGTGAAAATATATAAGAATATATAAATAATGGTTACTTCCTTTTTTTTTAAAGATGCCACCACAGTGGTCTGATGGGGAACACAATAGTTATGTTATTCCTCCTCTGGTAAGTTGAATTAACCAAACATGTACTTCCCTATTCATTATTTTAATATTTTATTGTTTGACTTATATATCTTGACCTTTAGTCATATGTAATCCTAGAAATGTTTTTAAATACCCTTTTACATTATGTGTTAGGTTTTCTTAATTTCTTGTCAATGCAAGTATATACTCCTGTGGTTGGAACTGGGCTGTTTCTCATTATTTTAGTGTGCGTAAATGATGGCTACTCTCCATACAACATTACTCATGCGCTTGTTGATACATTGCATAATCCAAGAAAGGTAGTATTAATACCTATGCTAATTCTAATCTTAGGAATCTAGAATTGGTATTGTATCTGCCTCTTGGTTTCACACATAAAAAATCTGTTGAAGAGAAATAAAGAAATACTTTGCTACTAATAGCTATTGTATAAGAACAGGATAATAACAAAAGAGGGTGCTAACTCTTAAAACACTTGAGCCTTTGTTGCCTTCTGTCTTTCATCAAGACTGGATCGTAGAAGGATGTAATACGAGTTAAAATTCTTAGGCACTGGGAAATTCCTATTGCCTTGCTACATGTTGGAGTTTACTTTTCTTTGACTCCTTCTAATTCTAATCATGTTGAAGGTTAGAAAACATTTTAAAATAAAAGATTGCTTTACTGCCTTTCAACTAAGTCCACACTGATACTTTCAGTATCAGCTCAACATTTTGAAAAATAGATTGTTTAGAAATGTATCTAATGAATATCTCTTTACTCACACTTTTATCTTAAATGTAGACTTATACAGCTGTTAACTACTACCACTGTAATGAAGTTGACCCAGGAGCTGAAATTTTGACAAGTGAATGCTCCATTCGTGAAGCAACTGCATCCTCTGGAAATGGCCCACAAAAGGCAAACATCTCATTTTACTTACTAATATTTATAGCCTCATATTTTTTTCAAGTTTTAATAATGGCTCTTTATGAAGCAAGCATGTTTGCCCAAATTTAAATATGGAAGCCATAAATTACAGAGCTTAACAGTTGATATTTCAGCAATTTATGTAAAAGTTGATGAAATCTCAGTACCTTGAAACTTTCATTGTATACATATAGTTTCTGATTCAGTAATCTTACCCTTTTCCAATGTCCTTCCATTCAGAAATATTTCCATTTTCATTTTTTAACCATACTTTCATAAATACTGCATTAACATGATTTGGTAAGATGCAATAGGCAGGTTTCCTTAGGAATCCTACTCCACAAAAGTATGAATTATATCTGCCTTGTCTTTTACCAATTCAAACAATTACAAGCTAAATTATAATACATAATTATGGTATTCTTATAACATTTGGTGGCTCTTAAGAGTGGTGGAGTCCTTAGTAATAACTGAAGTACTGAAATAGGCAGAGTTGTTTCTCTATTATCTTTAGATCAGATTCCTATAATAATGCTGTCACTCTTGAATTCTATTTTGAATGAGTGGGAATGTAGAAGTAGTTGATAAGATGGGGAAATCACAACATAATGTTGAAGATTCCCATTGCAGTGTGTGAACTTCATCCATTTGTTTCTCGGGGGGGGAAATGCTGTGAACTATGAACTATAGGATGTTCAGAACTACTGAACAATTCCCTGATTTGAAACATGAATTAAAATTTGAAAAAATATTAAAATAGTGTACAGAGGTTTTATCCTGGATATTTTTTCTTGAAATGCTGAAGTTCATTGTTTCTTACCTAAGAGGAAAAATTAAAGAACTGAAGGAAATATATTTTGGGGTTTTACTAAATTGAGCTTTTTCAACCAGTGCTCTTATCACTAAGACTAAGATTGCACACTGTTTCTTAAGTATCAAAGAGAAGTTACATATGAAGTGACATATGGTAAGAATTATGAATTACATAAGAATTCTTTAGCAAGAAGTGTGTGCATTCAATAATCTATTTAAAAATGTTTAAGAGTAAATGGAATAATCTTTAGATTACTGAAAACTTCTGTTTCAGAAATCTGTGGACCGAAGCATACAGACGGTGGTATCTTGTCTATGTAATCCATAGAACAGACTGGGAAACTCACTTGTTACTCAAGATGACTACTTCAAGATATGAAAGGAATAGTATACATGATAAAATGCACATTTGTCAGCTATGAATCATCTTTTTTCCTATAGTATATTTAGCTTGAGTTCATGTAGAGCATTTAATTGAACTCTTGGCATTTGACTGTAACCCAGTAAACCATTGTGAGAGAGTTTTGCCTGGCAGCATATTTTATATTGCTCAAACTTCGATACAGTAGAGTTTGTCTGTCCTTGGGAAAGAGACCTTTAGCAGAAGCTGACAATTGAAAAGGTTCCTGAAAGAGGAGAGTTGGAAGAGAATATTAGCTTGACCAAATACAAAAATAAAATTTTAGATGACAGAAAGCAGAACTTAAGAGTACATGGATATTGGACTAAAGAGAAGAAAAGAAATTGATCACTCAAATGACATACCTGAACAATGCTGGGAGAGAAGAGATTATGTGAAACAGTAAAAAGAGCTGAGTAGAAAGAAATGGAAGATGATTCAGAGTTGGTAAAATGGAAGAGAATGTGGGTGTTTGAATTTAAGTTCTGCTTTCTGGTCCTGGTTCTATCACCTCAGACAAATCACTCAAATCTTACTAGGACTCCAGTTTTTACAAGTCTAAGATGAGGAAACATAGGACTAAAGATTTTTAAGATCCCTTAGTTCTGAGGCTGTAAATATGGAAAGGAACTGACTGGACTCTCCATGGGGAGAACAGGATTTAAAAAATTTTTTATAACAGGTTTATTGATACAAAATTCACATACTATACAGTTCACCCATTTAGAATGCACAATTCAATACTTTTAGTATATTCACACAGAGTTGTATGGGTCACAATCAATTTTAGAATATTTAAACACCCCCCAAAATAAATCCCCTACCCATTTTCAGTCACTCTACATTTTCCCCACAACTCATCTATCACACCTACTTTCTTTAGAGGAATTCCCTATTCTGGTTATTTCCTATAAATAGAATAATACAAAATGTGGCCTTTTATGACTGAGTTCTTTCACTGGTATTATGTTTTCAAGGTTCATCTATGTTAGAGCATGTTTCACTACTTCATTTCCTTTTCCTTATGGATATACCACATTTTGTTTATCCATTCTTCACTTGATAGACTTTTGGGTTGTTTATTTTTTGCCTCTGATGAGTAATGCTGTTAACGTTTTGAGGAACTGACTGAAGTTTTCCAAAATGACAGCACCATTTTTGATTCAAAGAGAAATTTTCAACCATTGCTGGGTGTCTTAAAGGAGAATAGCTTTTTTCCGTCAATGAATTTACATAGGATGAAGCTTACAGCCTTTTTAAAGGCAGTGTAAGGATTTTATAAATGCATAAGGGGAGAGCTGTTAACAGGATCAAGTCCTCAACCATCTTCACAACAGAGAGCATAAACTTACTCACTTAAAGTTGACATTTGTTCTTGGCTGTTTCATCCTGTATAGACAGTACAATTTAAAATGAAAGAACTGGGGCTATATGACAGCTTACCTTGCCCAAAGTTTTCAAGGTTAAATAGACAGTACTTAAATTATACAGTCTTTGAACTTGAGTTTTCACCTGGTATTAGACAAAAGTCTCCCTTTACACCTTCCACAATTTTCTGCTTCTTTGGGCTATGAGTCAAAAGTTGGTAGTTTGCAGATGTCTGGCATCTAGACCTATTTTGATAAGCTAAACGTTGTTTTCATTGAAATTGAATGCAATGAGGCAGGATATACATAGTAAATTCTACTCTGTTGTCCTAATTCCAGCTCCTTCAAAATCTTTGATATCTTTACCTGACCTCTGAAGGTATTTGAGTTTGTGACCAATTTTCTGGGCTTTAACTCAAATAGGATAATTACCCTGTTGCAGATGACATAATTTCCTGAAACCACCTTTCTTTATATGACAAACTGAATTAAATTCCTAGGAAATTGACTAAACACAGACAGCTAAAAATGTATCTGAGTAAGTAGAGAAGATAGTATTAGGTTATTACTAGTTTACTGAGCTCTATTCCTCTTTGTAATGCCTCACCTCCCTCCATCTGCCCATCTGCCAGCAGCGTAAAGTCCAGGCATATCCAGCGTAAATATCCAGGGTAAAACCTGTTAATTATGGATGGGACAATTATGGATAGGTTGTTTATTTTTCTCTTTATTTCCTAAAGAATGATTGATCATCATCACAGGATAAGGATATACCTTAAAGAATGCCCAAACTTCTATTTTTTAACCTAAAAACCTGGGATTTCAATTTGAAGTGGAGTGCTATTCTCAAGCCATGGTTTCTCCCTATGCACTTCTTTTAGTGAAAACAGTACTTTTTAAAATTAAGGAATGCTTCCCAAAAAGGATCACTTTTCTCTCAATATTTATAGTTTTTAAAACTAAAATAAATGCTTTAAGTATTTTGCAACTCTTAGGTCATAGTGATAGTAGGAAATTTTCAATGAAGTATAAAGGACTGTTTCTGTCTTTTCTAGGATAAAAGAGTGCATTACTTTAGAAGAAGTCGGGCAGTGCTTTAATCTGATCGATTCTCTCTGTTAACTTTCTAGTCTCATTGGAAGTTGTTGGTTTTGAATATGAAGAGACTGAAAGTTGTTCACTATTATATAAATTTAATGCTGAATTTGTATAAATTGCACTCAGACTTTCTACATAAGTTATATTGGATGGCCTAGTTTTACTTTACAATGAATCTGTTTTTCATTAGATGTTTATTTAGAAATGTTCTGTGTTGAATATATAGCTGAAAGTAAAAAATAATAAAGACCAAAAGGAGTAACTTAAGATATATTTGTAAGGACTTTTTTAAACAGAAATTAACATTTTCAGAGTTTGAAATAAATGCTGATTTTCAAAAAATTGTTTTAAAAAACCTACTATTTTGAAAGGTCAGAATTTTGATAATTTGAACACAAGCATTTCATTTCTCCAACAAGTGAACAGTGAACATTACAATATTTACAGTGCTTAAAATTGTACTTTATTATTTGTCTAGGAATTCACCACAAAAGCAAGAGTTTTTAAAACTACATTTTTAATCAATTTTAAACAAAACAGTCCAATCAGTGGGTCTTATGTTTATTCAAAATATTTATCTTTTACCTGGAATCCACACATAGATATGCTATTTGATTGGGATGGCAATTAGGATAACAAAACTTCTGGGCCTAATTTTTTTTTTAATCCAAGACAAACTAAATTTTACTAGGAACATATGCTTCTAAGTGAGTTACCATTTTCCTTATTTTTTCTTTTTTCCTTGAAATGCTTAAATCAGTGGCTGTATCTTATATTAAATTGTATTAAGTTTTAGTATTAAAGAATGCTGAAAATTTTTTATGACACTTGATGGTTAATCGGAGTACCTGAAAAGAATTTTTTATAAAAACATGAAAATATTAGTTGCTTGTTAAAGAGCAAATAGAATTTTATTTTGTTACCTATTATATTCCCTTTATTAAAGTAAAATATGTCCAGGAGAGTCAAAGTAATTTTGACATTTCTAAACAACAAAAGTTGTTTAGTAAGCATATCCCAAGAATGTGCTAGAGTCAACAATCCATTTCTAGATTAGCTAGTCTCCCTGTGGTTAGACATTGTATCTTGACAAGCAGCTAGAGCACCAGAGCCACGTTTGCTGGACCCACTGTCCAGCTTTTCCAGCCAGTACCCTGTTCTAGCAGAGGTGCCTAGAACAGGTGACGTGAAGAGGAGAAGTAGCAGTATGAGCAGTCTGAGGACTCAGCCCTGGAAAGGTGGCAGTAGGGTGGGTAATCCTTTCTAAGGGAAACCCTTGTATCACATCATATGACTTGCCTCAGACATGAGTTTAAAGTGGCTGCCTAGCCTTCTTTACATTGGCCCCTTTGCTACCACGTGGAGACACTATTTACCTTACTTAACCTATTGCCGTTACTATAGGCCTTCTCATCAGGGCCTCTTGTTGTCTTAGTCTGAACAGTTTTCATTCTAAATATGAAGAGACTTTTAACTTAAGGATCCCCAAGAGGGCTTACTTAGGCCTCAGAATTTGAAAGTGCCCTGAAATTTGTCCTTTTAAGAATTCTCTGTTCTTTTTGTGTGTGTGTCTATCATTCTGTGATTAAATCTCTTGATTACTACAGATGATACCAAGGTCTAAAGAGCCAATTCAAATTATCCCAGTATGCCCTTAAGGAAAGTGGGGGAATAAACTTTGTATTTGTCTGCTGTTTTGTTGGACTGAAGTATTTAAAAAAGAGTAAGGTAGAAAGACAACACAAAGTCCTGAACCTTTCAAAATTGAAAATTAATTTTAAAGATAGAAGTAAGTTCATATTACCTATTACTGAAACTGTCTTTGAATAAATGAATAAAAAGAAATAAACTTCTTTTTCCCAAAAGTGTTTTGGACTTACTTATTCACCCCATATTACCTTAAGAAATGGCGAGTTGGGTGGGTAGTATGTGAACAGGGGTTTAGACACTTGAAATTCAAAAGTGTAAATATTGTTCAGTTTTTTTTATCCTGATAGATTTCGCTTATAAATGCAAATTTTGGGACATTGTATTACTTATTAAGAGAGATTTTCATAAGAAACCAACCCTTTTTTTGTTGAGTTGGAAATGATTATCTGTGACTTCCAGTGCTGTGCATCAACAGAGCAGTACCTACTAGGTATGCTGCAGCATCATATATGACTGTGGTCTCATGGCCGAGGCCCTCTCGTTTTGGACTCCATAAACTCCATTTTGTTTACTGCACACTTTGGGCCTAATCTCTGTGACCTTTTTACTTAGGATATTGAAGTTGTCAATAATAGAGCAAAGATTTTTTCGTTTGTCTGCTTCAAGTGAGGATGCATCCGAAAGATCATTACACACCACCTCTTCCTGTCCTAGTTGGAATATTTCCAGTTCCAGAAGCTGAAGCCATAGGAAATGCCCCCTTTGGATGCTCTTATACTCTATTTCATGAATGACTCATTACCAACAAATTTTGATTTTCAGGTTCTGCAAGATAAAAAAGAGTGCCTTCTGAATCATTAGAGATACATTTTGAAGTTTATAATTGCTGAAGATTAGTAATACTTGAATTTTGCATGAGTGTGTGTGTGTATATGCTCATACATATCTACTAATCCAGAAATTTTAATCCCTGACCACGCTAAATAAGGCTCTACCTGAGATGCTAAAACAGCCACATATATCTTAAAACAGTTGTTTTAAACTTATTCATATTTCAGGTATATTTTCTGTTGAGAATTAGCACAAAATTCTCAACACAGAACCAGGTCTTCAGGATTGAAAAAATTTCAGCACTTTTTTTGTAAAAAATTTCACATTCGGTCAAAATCAAGTAACTCCAAAAAGGCTGGTAACCCTTGTAGGAAGTGTAACCTTCATGCCTTTTTTTTTTTGCCTAAGAACATGTTACCTTTGTCGTGGTTAAATAATTATTCAATGTTGTTTAGCACCCTTAAACTGCAAGGAAGTAATTTCAAAAATAAAATACTCCACAGCAGTTCCCTATAGTTGTAAAGCCTGCTACCCTCATTTCTAAAATTCTCTTCATTGTTTTTAAAGGTAAACTCATAAAAATGTGCTTCCGCATTGCTTAATTGTCCTCCCTGCTTTCGTTGCTGCTGTTTGAGGGTAATAAAGAGCAGCAGCGATACAGCAGCATGCCACTCTGCTTCCACAAAGATGACAATAGAGAGGGTGGGGAACTCTAATGGGGAGAAAAGTGGCAGTGTTTTCCATTTGCAAGTCTTACAAATAGGCCCCGCTGTTGAGTATGATCGTTTGGAATCCATGAAACACTTCTAGGTGAGGATTGCTTCTGTACATATGTTGATAAGTGTGTAATCTAGCCTTTCCAACGTGATATGTGATATGTGTCGCTGTGTGACTGAATCTTTTTGAGCAGTTCTTCACCACCCATCATCAAAGACTGAGTTTCCCATCTGTAGATAGTACATTTGGTGGTAGAAGACAATAAACATAAGAAGTTCAAACTATTAACATGTAAGTTTGAATACTCATGCAAAATATTCAATTGCATAGCAAATAAATGATAGGTAATTCCAAATCATATTTAGAGTTGAAAATATCTCTCCAATATAGCTGTAGCTGTGGGCCAATCCCAAGAAAATGCAAAAAGTTGTCTTAATGCAGAAGTTGAAACCCACTGTACAATTAAGCTCTACAGAGCTATGCTTTATGATTTTAACTGCTCTGAAATAGAAAGTTTTCCAGTTGAGTCCGTACTTTGTTTTCCCAGTGCACGGGAAGACTTTGTATATTATGTGCATCTACACTGAGGCTGTACCAGGAATATAGCTCTTCCCACATTTAAAATTCTTGATACCAATCAGTTCACTAGGTCGTTAACATTAGAACAAATGAATGAATAGGATATTGGGGTCATGAAAGCCCTCTAGAAATTTGAAGCAATAGCAGTATTTCAAGCAGTTCAAGTTGGAGTTTTATAATCCTTATTTGTATTTCTCTTTTAACAGAAAAATCTAGCAAAAATACATTATGGTTCTATCTACATCTATTGTCTTTTCCCAAAATAAAATGAATAGAGACATATTACCCAATCGTGGATAAAACTGTTTACCAAAGAAGAAGGTAGGGCTGACAGTCAACTGATCTGCACTGGTACAGCCAGATTAGTGGTTCACAGAGGACTGTTCCCCTCTGCCCTTGCACACTAGATAAAAATACTTAATACTATTAATACTGCCAACTCTTCTGAGTGCCTTCCCCCATGTTGACACCACCCCGGCCCACACCCACTGAATAAATCTTAGTGGACCAGTGGAAATGGAGAGCCGAAATTGAAACACAGAGACCATTTTCTCTTTGCTTTTATCTAAGCTGATCCCCTACTTAGTGCTAGACCTGCTCACAGTGTGAGTAAATCTGAAACTGTATTTAACAGTACAATTGCTAAATGAGAAAAATTTTTAACTCTACATTTTATTTTTCTAAACTTGACTTGGTTGCTTCTCTTAATTCTGGTTAGTGGTGTGTCCATTCTTGACCAATATATATCCTCACCAACCAAGGTTATATCCAGGATTGGATCAGCCCTGCATTGATAGGGCAAGTTTTATCAATGGTACCAGCCCACAGAGAAACCTGAGAACAGCAGATCCATCATCTGGGGTGCTTTTTTTTAGAGACGCAGATTCTTGGGCACCATTCTCAGATTGCTCTTACTCTGTAGCCCTGGGTGGACTCAGTAATCTTTGTTTTTAACAAGTCCCTCGGGATTCTGACCTGTTCAACACTTGTAAATACTGCCCAAGATGGGGATCTCTCAGTTTGTCATCTCAGGCTACCTCTTTTTCTGGGATAGCTGGATTTGGAGAAAAAGCCTGTTGGGCTCATTTTGACTCCTTCATAAGGGATTTCGTTGGCTTAACCCATCTTTCTCTGCCACTCTTTTATCCAGGAGTGCCAGATGTCCACAGGCAAGGGTAATGCATGAACAGGCTGAAAAATAGATGGAATGAAATCTGAAGGCCAATATTTCTGGCCAAAAACAAATGGTACAAGGGAGTGACTGAAGAAGCAAAACTGGATTCTACGGCCAAGTGTAGGCAAGCCAAGGGTGAGGGATGAGGTTTGGCTGCGAGCAGGTTGAGTGAACGTGGTGGAGGTAGAGATACTGTACTTGCCTCCTGGAGGATAGAACTATGCCTCTGGCCCTCTTAGGAACATTTAATAAGAGGTATTACCCTTGGGTTTTAGAGGAGTGTGACCTGCCATCACTCCTTTTCCTGCCTTGGAATTAACTAATATGTCTCATCCTTAATAATAATCAATGTTGGAAATATGTTGAAAAATCAAATTCCAGAGATAATCTTGGCATATTGAGATCCATGTTGTGTTTGTATGTGTGTTGAGTTTTAAAATTGATGTAATTCACATAAAATATTAAAAGTAGGTATACTTTTAAAGAATAGTATATACCTAATTTAAGAAATTGGACATTCCACTAATTTACAAGTTTCTCTATGCCCTCTCTGATCACAAACCCTCTTCCTCCCCAACAACATGTTACCATTAAATTGAATTTTGGTTTTATCATCCACCAAATGATTTGTTATTTCTTTGCACGTGTGTCTGTGTTCATGATTTTGCTTTTTTTAAGCATTTACTTAAAGACTATTTTCTTACAGCAATTTCAGGTCCATAGAAAAATGAGAGGAAGGCATTTTTCCATATGCCCCCGACCACATACATGCATAGGCTCCCCATTATCAACCTCCCTCACCAGAGTGGTATGTTTGTTACAACTGATGAACCTATCAAAATCATAATCACCCAAAACCCATAGTTTTCTTTAGGGATCACCACTGGTGGTGTGCATTGGACAATAGGTTTGGACAAATACATAATATGAATCCATCATAGCATCATACAGAGTATTTTCACTGCCCTATAAATCCTGTGGTCTCTGCTCAGTCATCATTTCAGCTTCACCCCTGCCAGTTGGCAACCACTGATCATTTTACTGTCTCCAAAGTGTTCCTTTTCCAGAATGTCATGTGGTTAGAATTATAGCTTGCATCTTTAGATTGGCTGCTTTTACTTAGTGATATGCATTTAGGTTTCCTCTGTGTCTTTATGGCTTGATCTATCATTTCCTTTTAGCACTGAGTACTATTCTGTTGTACCACAGTTCATTTATTCATTCACTTAACAAAGGATATAGTGGTTTCTTCCAAGTTCTAACAATTATGACTAAAACTGCTGTACACATCTATGTGATATAAACATAGAGTGGACAGAAGTCTTTAGTTCATCTGTGTAAATGCCACAAAGTGTAATTGCTGGACTGTATGATAAGAGTCTGTTTAGTATGTTTAGTTTTAGAAACCTCCAAACTGTCTTCCAAAGGGGATGTACCATTTTGCAGTCTTACCAGCAATGAATGAGAACTCCTGCTGCTCCATACCCTTGTCAAAATTAGGTGGTGTTAGTGTTGCAGTTTCTGGTCATTCTATTAGTTGTCTAGTGGTATCTTATCATTGGTGTAGTTTGTATTTCCCCAATGACATATGATGTGGAGCTTCTGTTCATATATACTTATATGTCATCTGTATATCTTTCGTGAAGTGTCTGTTAAGGTTCTTGTCCTATGTTTTGTTCCAGTTGTTTTCTTATTGTTGAGTTTAAAGAGTTCTTTGTGCACTTTGGATAACAGTTGTTTATCAGAGGTGTCTTTTGCAAATATTTACTGTAAGGCTGTGGTTTGTGTTCTCATCTCTTAAAATTTGTCTTTGGTAGAGCAGAAGTTTTTCATTTTAGCAAAGAAAGATTATTTCTTTCATAGATTGTGCCTTTAGTCTTGTATCTAAAAAACTTCACTGCCGTACCCAAAGTCATCCATATTTTCTCCCATGTTATCTTATAAGAGTTCATAGTCCTGCATTCTGTGTTGACGCCTCTTATCCATTTTGAGTTAATTTTTATGGAGGGTGTAAATTATGTGCCAAGATTCAGCTTTTTGCATGTGGATATTCACTTGTTTCAGCACCATTTGTTGAAGATTCTCTTTGCTCCACTGTATTTCCTTTGATCCTTTGTAGAAGATCAGTGGACTGTATTTGTGTGAATCTGTTTCTTGGCTTTCCATTCTGTTCTATTGATTGTCTGTTCCTTCACCCACAGACTGTCCTGACTACTGTAGCTTTACACAGGAAGTCTTAAAGTCTGGTAGTATCAGTCCTCCATCTTTGTTCTTTTTCTTCAATATTACCTTGGCTATTCTGTGTCTTTTGACTTTCCATATAATCAATTTGTCAATATCCACAAAATAACTTGCTGGGATTCTGATTGGAATTGCATTAAATTTACAGATAAACTTGGGGATATCTTGGCAATATTGAGTCTTCCTTACATAAACATGGAATATTTCTCCATTTATTATGTCGTGGGATTTCATTCATCAGAGTTTTGTAGTTTTTCTTCTGTAGATATTAGATATATTTTGTTAGGTTTATACCCAAGTATTTCATTTTTGGAGATTTTGCTGTAAATGGTGTTGTGTTTTTAATTTCAAATTCCACTTGTGGCACATATATTGGAAAGCAGTTAACTTTCACATCTTAACCTTGTATCGTACAACCTTGCTATGTTTGTGTATTAGTTTCAAGAGTTATTTTTTGTTAGTTTCTTAGGATTTTCTATGGGGATGATCATGTCATCTGCAAACACAGTTTTATTTCTTCCTTCTCAATCTGTATGTCTTTTATTTCCTTTTCCTGTCTAGTTGCAAAAGAAAAACTTTCAGTACAGTTTTGAATTTGTACATGGTTTTGGCCCTTAAAAGAACTTGCACAGCAAATTGCTCTTGTGGCTGTACATTATGAGACTCATCCATGTTTACTTTTAGACTATTTATTTCCACTGCTCTTTTGTTATATCAGTTGAGTATCGCATGGTTTACTTACCCCTTTGTCTTGCTAAGAGACAATAGAATTTTATTTTTTATGTTTCAATTCTAAATATTTAAATATTGATTGGTTGACCACTATTCTAAGTCATGTACTGTCAACATTCTTAAACACCTTTATGCTTGTGATTACTTTAGAACCCATCTCAGGATAGGCACTAGGGTCCCATTAAAAAAACGTGATGCTCAGACCCTAGACCCAATACTTACTGAGTAACCTGGACAAGCTTCTCTCAGTCTGTTTCTTCCTCTATAAAATAATAATTCTGATACCTACTTTATAGGGTTGCAATGAGATTAAGTTTGACAAAGTATCGACATGGTTAGCTCCTTTCCACCACTCTATCCACCCACCTTCCACAGTAGTTCCCTCTTCTGAGGCCTTCTCCTGGTCCTTTCATTTAGTGTCAAGAACTTTGCAAGCATTCAATGTACAGAATGGTCATGCCATATAGGTGGGATGCTGTACACTGAGATTTAACATTTGTGCATCTTCTTTGGCAGCAGCAAGTAGCTCATTATTCTGGGGTATCCAGAATATATTCTAGAATGGTTCTTCTCTTTTTCTGAGAGGCCCTTGACTGAACAGAATGTCTAGTAAGTGTATGAATGTGTATGGGCCAACATTGCCTATTACAGTCTGATCCCTCATCTCCCCCTACAATGCTCAGAGAGGCAGGAAGGATTTGTCATCCGGCTTTCATCACAAAAATATTCCCTGGTATTTGTATGTATAGTGCTTCAGGATTTTCAGAGCTACTTCATGCATATGATCTCATTTGATCTTCACCAGCTCCATTGAAGCACTGGACATACCCAGGTTTTAGATATAATTTCCCTAAATGTACACACCTTGGGTTTGGAAAAATAAGAAACTAGGACTTTGCATAGCTGGGCCAATGCTTTTTTCTGCTATCTCATAGACAGTGTTCTCCCCAAATACAAAATATGGAAATATTTTTCCTTGTGCTCCATATTAACTATAACTAGGTCCAGAAAGTAAAACGGAAAGTTAGCATTCGACTGAGAAAAAATAAAGTCGCTTACTGTTAGAATAGACTAGCCAAAACTTACCATATGCCAGGCTCTGTGCTAATCTGCATTAGGTAGCTCCCCTCATTAAATCCTCACAACAACCTAATAAGGTTAGATAGGTACTGCCCCTACTTCTAGTGATGAAGAATCAAATGCTCATAAGTGTGAGTTTGCCTAATGTCACCGAGCTAGTTAGCTGCAGTCAGGAGTCTTAAGCCCTCAGGGTCAACCACTATCCTAAACTCTCTGATTGTCACTTAAACCTCAAGGCCACCTCACACCACTCTCTTTCCTCACACTACAGTGGCTTACACAGAACAGATCTCGTGTTGAGTGTGGAAGAAGTGTCAAAAATGAATAAATTTTCTTCCTTGTAGAATATTTTCTTTAGGAAACACTTTATGAGGTGAAATTCACATAAGAACATTATTCAAAAGTGAGTAATTTAATGACATTTAGTCCATTTACAATCTTATACAACCACCACCTATCTACCAAATATTTCCATCCCTCCAAAATAAAAACCATTATGCATTCAGCAGTTTCTCCCCGTCCTCCACCCCTTCCAGCTTCCAGCATCCACCAACCTGTGGATTTATCCATTCTGGATATTTCACATAAATGGAGTCATACAATATATGGCCTTTTGTCTTTCTGTCACTTCGCATGTTTTGTCTACTTAGCACCATACTGTAGCATTTGTTCCTTTTTTATGGCTGAACAATATTACATTGTACGCAGTATACCACATTAATCCATTCACTTGCTAATGGGCACTTGAGCTGCCTTCCCATTTGGGCCACTGAATAGTGCTGCTATGAACATGAGTACATGTTTGAGTCCCCGTTTTTTGCTCTTTTGGGTATATACTTAGTGCAGTTTCTGGCTTCTATGATATTCTGTTCAGTCATTTCAGACCCACCGAACTGTTCTCCACAGTAGCTGAACCACATTACATACCCATCCACAATACACAAAGGTTCCAGTTCCTCCACATCCTGGCCAATACTTGTTTTTGTCTTTTAATTGTAGCTACCCTCATGAAATAGTACCTCACTTTGGTTGTGATTTTCATTTCCCTAGTGACTGAAGATGGAGAGCATTTCTTGAGGTGCTTGTTGGCCATTTGTATTTCTTTGTAGAAATGTCTATTCAGTCCTTTTCCCACTTTTTAATTTGGTTATTTTACTATTGAGTTTAAGATGTAGATAGATAGATTGATTCATCTACATATACAAATATATATATATTTTTTTCTGGATACTAGACTCTGATCAAATACATGATTTGCAGATATTTTATCCCAGTCTGTAAGCTGGGTTTTCACTTTCTTAATAATGTCCTTTGATGCACAGTTTGATTTTATATGAAGTTTAATTTATCAATAATTTGTTTCCTAGGCTTCTGATATTATATCTAAGAATATATTGCAAGTCCAAAGACACGCAGGCTTACCCTTGTATATTTTTTCTAAGAATTGTGTAGTTTTAGCTTTCACATTTACATCATTGATCCATTTCAAATTAATTTTTTATATGGCATAAGGTAGGGGTCCACCTTCATTCTTTTGCATGTGATGTTCGGTTGTTACAGCACCATTTATTGACAAGACTATTCTTTCCCATTGAAAGTTCTTGGTACTCCTTCCTTTGTATAATCCTACATGATTATACAGTTGCCTTCTAACAACTGGGGGTTAGGAGCACTAATGCCCTTGTAAAGTAAGGAAGTCTGCATATAACTTTGACTCTCCCAAAATTTAACTACTAATAGCCTATTGTTGACTGCAAACCTTACTGATAAACAGTCAACCAAAACATATTTTGTATGTTACTTTTATTATATACTGTATTCTTAGAATAAAGTAAGCCAAAGAAAAGAAAATATTTTTCAGATTGTTTTAAATCTCCAAAACATTTTCCAATATATTTGTTGAAAAAAATCTACATATATGTAGACCTGGTTAGTTCAAATCCATGTTGTTCAAGGGCCAACTGTAATTGTATACAATAAAATGCACATATTTAAAATGTACAATGGGTGAGTTTTGACATATACCCTCACAACAATCAAGGCAAGTAGCATTTCCATCACCTTTGTAATTAATTTCCCCCCAAAGAATCCACTTTTTATCACTATAGATTAGTCTGTATTCTCTAGCTTTTTCTATCAGTGGAATCATAATATATACTCTTGGGCCTGGCTTCTTTCACTCAGCGTAATTATTTTTACATTTGTCCTTTTGATGCATGTTTCAATAGCTGCTTCCTTTTTATTGCTGAGTAGTAAGTACTCCACAATACAGATTCATCGCAGTTTGTGCTCACCTGTAGGGGCTGGCCTATGGCCGAGGCTGAGTCCCACTATGGCTGAACACCGCCCTTCCACTGTAGCTGACCAACGCCTTAAGATGGCACCCGCTTCCTGGGCGCCACCCTTCCTGGTTTGGTGGCATTAGCATAAGGAAGTTGCTCCTATAGGCTTGCCCCATGCTTCCGCACTCGTGCTCAACTCATGCAGAAGGCATGCTACCAATCAGCTTAAAGGTCACACATGATCTTGATCACCATTGGCCAGCTTCCTTTATATAAGGCATAAGCAGGAAAGAGAAGGAGAGTCTCTTTCCTCTCATTCTTCCTCTCGCTCTCTCCGGCTGTTGCTTCTTCTCACTCACCTTCTCCCGACCTGCTGAGCAACAATAAAGAACTGAAGTGAACCAGGTCTGGGTACATATCGCTGTCGTCACCGCCACAAGGAGCAAACGCGATATCTGGAGCCGAAACCCGGGAATTTTTCTCCAACCACCCAGAGGAGAAACTGGCAGACGTGGACACAATAGAGCTTCTTACCCTGAAGCAGTATCTGTGGACCCCATTTGGAAGGATCGCTCGGGAAGGCACCTCAGAGGAGAAGGGTGAGTGGACCAACGAGCAAAGCAAAAGTAGAAGTAGGAAAGGAGATAGCAAGCGGCTGTGCTGGAGATTTCTGTTTTGTCTGTCCGTCATAGTGTTCTTTGTTGTACTGTTTTGTTTTGTCAAAAATGTTATGAAAAGTTAGGGCGCCAGTGAAAGTTCGCGGGATAGCGATGAAGCAAGAAAAGTTTGCGGGATAGTGACGAATGCAGGTTAGCAATAAGAGTACCCTTTACTCATAAACTAAGGAGTAGCCTTTTATCCTTTAATCGCTAACATGGGATCTGAAGTGTCTAGAATTAGAGCAGAAGAGCCTTTGAGAGCACTCCTGAGGGCCAACGGAACATCATTAAAAACAAAAACCGCAAGGGCTTTCCTCCACATGGTTGAGAAGCATGATCCGTGGTTCCTAGATGAAGGAAGAATCACTACCCCCATGTGGGAAAAGTTAGGCGAGGATCTGCGCAACGCAGATCGCAGGGAGCCGCTCCCGGCTGGGACGCTCCCCATATGGGGGCTGGTTAAGAGCTGCCTAAAGGTGAATAAACCTAGTTGTAGAGAGGCCATAAGGGAATTAGAGGAGGTTCTTGAGGAAGTGAAAGAAGAAAGAGCCTCTGCGAGAGCATCTGAAAGAAGATCTACACAGGGGGGGTCCTCTGATGAGGAAGAGGACCAAGAATTATCAGGAGAAGAGTTAGAGGCTAGAGCTGCTCAGAGAGGACATCGGCCCACATTGTACCCCTCACTGAGCCAACTGAGAATAAGCAGAGAGGAAGGAGAGACTAGTTCGGCCCCTCTCCCCAATAAGAGCAGTAAGGTAGAAGAGATTGTGCCAACCGCCCCAAGTCATCCATTTTACTCTCCAACCTATAGAGCAGAGCCACCCCTTTACCAGAGTTACTCATGTTGTGGTGGCCAGGGGTGCCAAGAACAATTGGGCAAGAATAGATGGAAGGAATGGCTAAACATGGAGGGGAATGCAGCCTTCCCAGTAATAGAAGATCCAAACACCCAGCAAAGATACCATCAAGCCCTAGATTTTAAGCTTGTAAAAAGCCTAAAGGAAGCTGCCACCACCTATGGAGTAAAAGCAGCGTTCACTGTGGCCATAGTGGAGTCATTAGCCACTCAGAATCTAACACCAGATGATTGGGCTAATGTAGCCAGAGCATGCCTTACTGGAGGTCAGTACCTGCTATTCAAAACCGTGTGGGCAGAGCTTTCACAAGACACTGCCCGGCACAACGCTGCCACAGGGAACAATCAGTGGAACCTAGAGATGCTGATGGGCACAGGACCTTACTTAGGACAGCATAATCAGATAAATTACCCACCTGCAGTGCATATGCAAATAGCTACAGCAGCTGTCAAGGCCTGGAAGACACTCCAGGGCACTGGTGATTTACAGGGTCAATTATCTGAAGTACTTCAAGGACCAAATGAGCCTTATGCAGACTTCTTGGCGAGACTGATGCAAACCGCAGGCCATATATTTGGAGATGCTGACACAGCCATGCCCCTAGTAAAACAGTTGGCCTATGAACAAGCAAATAAATGGTGTAAAGAAGCTATCAGGCCTTGGAAAAATAAAGATTTAAATGTGTACCTCAAAGTTTGCCAAGACATCAATGATAGTGTAGTGCAAGGACAAGTGATAGCCACAGCCATAACTCAGGGACTGCAACAGGCACGTAGCAGGGGTACCCCTCCTGGGGCATGCATCCATTGCAAGCAGATGGGTCATTTAAAGTGAGATTGCTCGAAATTAGGCGGAGGAGGAGCCAGTGTGACCAACATCAAACCACAACTGAGATTATGTCCCAGATGTAGAAAAGGAAACCATTGGGCAAGAGAGTGCAGATCAGTAGTAGATGTGGAGGGACACCCACTACCCATGCAGCAGGCAAACAACGGGTGGCCGGGCCCCGCACCTCAGGGCCCTCAAATGTATGGGGTGATACAACAGATTCCCAGGACACATTTTCATCTGACAGATCAAGGATCCAGCTTTGAGTTGAAGAACCAAGGAGAGCCACCGCAGGGAGCGCAGGAGTGGACATCTGTGCCACCACCAGACTCGTATTGACACCCGAGATGTGGGTCCAGTTAGTAGAGTCAGATTTTAAAGGTCCATTACCTAAGGATACAGTGGGACTCCTATTGGGACAGAGTTCCACAACTAAAGCAGGATTGATAGTACACCCAGGAGTTATTGACCCAGATTATGAGGGAGTAGTAAAGATTATGGTCTCCTCCCCAAGAGGCGTTACAGCCATCAATGCTGGAGACCGCATTGCTCAAATTCTTATGCTTCCTAGTAAGCATAGACAATATGGACATAAAAACATGAAAAGAGGTCAATCAGGATTTGGATCATCTGGGGCACCTCTGACCTGTCTCACATCAGAGCTGGGAGACAGGCCTATGCTTGTCCTGAAGATTAGAGATAGGAACTTCTTAGGACTATTATACACAGGAGCAGATCACAGCATTATAAGGGAAGAAGAGTGTCCGAAGGACCAGCCTTTAAACCGAGCTACTCAGACTTTAAGAGGGCTAGGCATAGCCCAAGCCCCATTATGTAGTGCTGTCACACTCCCCTGGAGGGACTCAGAGGGACATGAGGGAATGGTTCAACCTTATGTGTTGAAAATACCGGTGTCCCTGTGGGGAAGAGACATACTGACCCAAATGAACCTCAAAACTAACAACAGAGACCTTTTATAGTGATCAGGCAAAATCCATAATGAGGAAGCAGGGCTATACAGGGACTGGAGGCCTAGGAAAAAACCTGACTGGTAGAGAGACACCTATCCCATTCTCAGGAATGACACCCAGTAGGCTTGGAGGTCCAGGACTGGGTTTTTCCTCGGGGCCATTGAGGGAAGACAACAATTAAAAATACAATGGCGATCGGAGGATCCCGTGTGGGTTTCTCAGTGGCCCCTTACGAGAGAGAAAAAGGAAGCAGCCCATACATTAGTGCAAGAGCAGATTGCCACAGGGCACCTTCAAAAGTCTACTTCTCCATGGAATACACCCATATTTGTCATAAAAAAGAAATCTGGAAAATGGAGATTGCTGCATGATCTAAGAGCTGTGAATAAACAGATGATACTCATGGGATCTGTACAGTTAGGTCTACCATTGCCTATGGCCCTGCCAAAAGATTGGAAGACCATTGTAATAGATATCAAAGATTGTTTCTTTTCCATCCCTCTTCATCCTGAGGATTGTAAAAGGTTCGCCTTCATGGTACCAGCCATCAATCATGGTCACCCAGATGAGCGGTATAAATGGAAGGTGTTGCCACAAGGCATGGCGAATAGCCCTACTATGTGCCAATTGTTTGTACATAAGGCCCTGGCAGAAGTTAGAAAAAGGTTCCCTGAAGTGATTATCTATCATTATATGGATGATATTCTCTTATGTCATGAAAGGAACAGTGTAGTAGAAGAAGGCCTCTGCTTCTTGCAAGAACATTTTAAACAATGGGGCTTAGAACTAGCACCAGAAAAGGTACAGGTAACTTGTACCAAACAGTATTTAGGAATAATATTGGAAGATACTATAGTTAGACCATTAAAAATGATCATAAGAACAGATCATCCAAGCACCCTCAATGATTTTCAAAAACTCCTTGGAGATATAAATTGGGTAAGGCCATTCCTAAAGCTTACAGATGAAGAGCTCAGTCCATTATATGAGACACGGAAGGGCGATTCTGATTTATCATCTCTGCGCTCTCTCAGTAAGCAAGCCAAGGAAGCCTTGAGCCTAGTCCAATCCCGCTTGCAGCTTGCCCAGGTAGATAGAATAGACTATGGCAAACTGCTATTCCTTATAGTGATACCCAGTAATAATCGCCCAACAGGGGTACTTTGGCAGGAAGGGCCAATTCTCTGGGTATATCTGGCCCACTCTCCAGGAAAAACATTAAGATGGTATCCTCAGAGTATAGCTGACTTGATTCTCAAAGGAATCAAAACAGCCATAAAAACATTTGGGATTCCTCCAAGCATTATAATAACACCTTATACTGCTGGTCAGATTGAATGTCTTACTGCATGCTGTGATGCATGGGCCATTGCTTATACCATAACCAATGCTTCCTTTGACAACCATTACCCACAATATCCTTGGTTACAATTCTGCCTGTCTAATCCCATAATTTTTCCTAAAATTACAAGATGCAACCCCATACCCAAGGCAAAGGTCATTTTCACTGATGGATCAAAGAGTGGCATCGGGACTGTGGTCACTGGTGACCAATCTTGGACATTCAGTTTTCCAACCACTTCAGCCCAACAAACAGAGCTGTTGGCTGTAGTACAAGCTTTTACATTTTTCTCACAGGAACCTTTTAACCTTTTAGCAGATAGTCAGTATGTAGTGAATGCTGTGTCCATCTTAGAGAATGTAAGTTATATTAGCCAGTCTTCCCCCGTTGCCAGTATTTTTAGAAAGCTACAACAACTGATCTGGGATCGATCAACACCTTTCTTTATTGGACATGTAAGAACCCACACTTCCCTCCCAGGACCCATTGCTGAGGGAAACAGACGTGCCGATGCCCTGACCCATGAGTCTAACATCTTAGCTCTCTTTGACCCTGTAGAACAAGCTGTTCAATTTCACAAACATTTCCACATCAATGCACATACTCTTCGCTTAAAATATAATATTACCAGAGACAAAGCAAGAGCCATAGTAGTCAGTTGCAAATGGTGTGTCACACTCCTACCCACCATCTCAGAAGGAGTCAATCCAAAGGAGCTACTACCCAATCACATTTGGCAAATGGATGTCACTCATATTCCAGAGTTTGGCAAGATGAAATATATTCATGTGTCTGTTGACACCTGCTCAGGCATCATTTTCGTCTCTTGCCATACAGAGGAAAAAACTAGAGATGTCATAACTCACTGCCTTCAGGCGTTTTCGGCCTGGGGAAAGCCCAAGCATGTAAAAACTGATAATGGATGGCATATACATCCCAATCCTTTCTTAGATTTTTTAAGGGTAATGGATATCACCCATACCACAGGTATTCCCTACAACCCTCAAGGGCAAGGCGTGGTAGAGCGCACCAACCTGACCCTTAAAAATGCTCTCTATAAACATAACACCGTATTTTCAAAAATACGCACGTAACTCAGAATATAGACTAGTTTAAAGGAGGAAACAGAAGTCAGCTGTGATCTTTCCCGATATCTCTTTTTTAAAAATTGTGTGGTACTGTTTCTGCCCCAAAAATGCTCTTAAATTTAGGGCCAGTGGTCCTCAACTCTGGCTACACATAGAATCATCCAGGGAACTTGCAATGGGGTGAATGTTTCTGCCACCAGAATTTGTATGTCGAAACCTAATCCCCAGTCTTGGAGGTGGGTCCTCTGGAGAGTGGTTAGATCATGACAGTGAAACCTTCATGAATGGGATTCGTGCTCTTATAAAGAGGCCCAGAGAGCCACCTCTCCTCTTCTGCCATTTGAGGACCCAGCAAAAAGCTGGCCATGTATGAAGTGAGCTTACACCAGACACCAGAACTCCTGAACTGGGAAAGATAAATTAATTGTGCAAAAGCCACCCAGTCTACAATATTTTGTTACAGCAGCCTTAATAGACTAAGATAGGGTGCTTTTTAATAGGTCTAATATCTGAATTTTAGCCTTGAGGTCCTAATTTAATTGGCCTGAGGTGGGGTCTGAGTGTCAACACTTTTCCTTTCAATCAACTTTTTGGAGTTGTAAATTACATACAGTGAAATACATCTCTTTTAAGTGTACAGTGTTATGAATTGTTTAACAAGTACACGTGTACTTTCCGTATAAACAAAACCACAATTAAGTATACAACATTCCTGTCATCCCCAAATACCCCCCATTCAGTTCCCGGGTAATGGAGGATCTGATTTGTCACCATAGTTGTGACACTGTAAGTACTAGAATTTCACATAAATGGAATTGAGCACTTTGGCCTCTGTCATTCAGCAGTGTGTTTATGAGAGTCATCACATTGCTGCATGTTCCATAGTTTATTATTTTTTTACTGCTGATTAGTATTCTGTTGTATAGGAGGACACATTCTGTTTATCCTTTCACCAGCTGATGGACATCTGGGCTGTTTCCTGTTATAGACAGTTAGGAATGATGCTTTTATGAACATTCATGTAAAAGGTTTTGTGTGGATATATGTTTTAATTTCTCTTGGGTGAACACCTAGGAGTAGAACTTCTGGGTCATATGGCACTTGTCTGTTTAACTTTACAAGAAACTTCCAAACTGTTTCCGAAAGTGTAGTCGTATTATTTTGCATTCCCACTAGCAATGTATGAGTATTAGGCTGCTCTACATTTTGCCCCAACACTATCATCAGTCTTAAATTTTAACCCTCTGAGGAGGCAGCCATTTTTAAAAGCTCCTCAAGACATATGTACTTTTCTGTATATAATACATCAAGAAAAAGTTAAGAAAAAACAACTCTCCCTAAAGGATTCTAATATGTTGCTGAGACTAAGAACCATTGAGCTAAATGGACAAATAAACTCCAAATATTTAAATAATCAGTTATTTTTATTTACATATTCATGGTTTGTTTGTTCTTATTTCCCTCAACCATTCATTTACTCAAAAAGAGCTCTTTACAAAATATTGGGACTATGGAAATAACACAACATTCCCACCCTCAAGAAGCTTGGGGTCAGTTTTATTGTGCTTTTTTTAAGCAAATCAAATTTCACAAGTATGACCACAGCCATTTCAAACAGTTTGTTTTTTTTAGGGATCCTTGGAATTTTGCCGCTTTGGCTTTCCTCCTGATAAGGAGAGAAGGTAATGGGGTCACGATGGTGATGGAGATGTTGCTTTCTTGGTCTAGTACTTTTTCTTCCCTGCTTCTTACCTTTCATGCTTTCTTTTCTACATAATGTAACTTGGGGAACCGTGTTTTTAAACGAGGTTTCAGGAAATTGTACCGGTAATAAAATGGATGTATTTTGCCCCTGGTACCCTGGTATTTTCGCACTGGTGCCTACACACCACAGAGGCCACAGCTGCTTTCATATTTTTGTTTGTAGCTCTCCCTTGTTTGTTTTTTCTGATATAGAAAATCTTTGATAAACATAGTATTCTAATAAAAATAAGGCAAATTGGCAAAACATTATGAAAACCTCACCAAAAACCAGGTAAAGAAATAATAGAAGGATGAAAATAATTTGGCCTATAAACAAAACTCACGTGTAAAATTGTGACATTAAATAGTAAAATAGTCTCTTATTTGCTATTACATTTACACTGTAAAAAGACTTTGAAGTGGTACAACAATGCCTGTCCTTGGAACTAATAGAAAGTGGTATGAAACGAGCAGTGTCTATGCAGAAGTGTTTTTAATCTTCTCTCGTAGAAGTCAGTGTGAGGAATCTTAAAATTGGCTGACACGTGTAAAGCAGATTCTGCTCAGAACAACTGATAGAAAATGCATTCCATTTCCTTTTCCTTGGGGGCCTTACTAGTTCCAGAGACCTAAGAAAGCTTATGGAAAATGGCTAATGATGAAAGTCAGACAATGAGTAGAAAGTTATCAGTCTAGCTCTGGGTCTAGAGAAATATTACTTCCAACATGGATGAATTTTCATAAAAATATTTTCCAGATCAATCTCAAGCAAGTTTAATTCCTTGATTGATATTCTATACAATGGAATAGACCATTTTCATTATTTTCTGTGTTTATTTTTATTTCACTGAAATTATTCTTTTTCCTATTTTCATTTTTTTACACAAATTGGATTAACTGACTGGTTTTGTCCAGCTTTATTGAGGTATGACTAACAAATAAAACTGTATCTATCTATTTGGTTTGTACAATGTGATTTTTTAAAGTGTATAATGAGATATTACATGATGATATGATTAATATTCATACACACTGAAATGATCACTACGATCACGTTAATTAACACATCTATCACTTCACACTGTTAGCTTTTTTTGCGGTCAGAATGCATAAATTCTACTCTTAGCAAATTTCAAATACACAATACGGTATTATTAACTATAATTCCTGTGCTGTACATTAGATCTCCAGAACTTATAACTGTAAGTTTATAACCTTTGATCAATGCCTCCCCATTTCTTCCATCCCCCAGCCCCTGCCAGTCACTAATTTACTTTCTGGTTCTACATGTTCAGCTTTTCTAGATCACCCATGTAAGGGAGGTCATGCAGGATTGGTCTTTCTTGTATCTGGCTCATTTCACTTAGCCTAATGCTTTCATGGTACATCCATGTTGTCCCAACTGGCAGGATTTCTTTCTTTCTATGGTTGAGTAATATCCATTGTGTATATTCCACATTTTTTTTTCCAGTGGGCACTTAGACTGTTTTCATGTCTTGGCTATTGTGTGTAATGCAGTGAACACGTATATCTCTGTAAGATACTGATTTCATTTACTTTGGATATATACCCAGAAGAGGGGTTAGTGAATCACATAGTAGTTCTACTTTAAATTTTTTGAGGAAACCCCATACTGTTTTCCCTAATGGCTGCACCAATTTACATTCCCACCAACAGTGCACAAGGGTTCCCCTTTGGCCACACCATCACCAGCCTTTGTCATCTCTTGTATTTTTAACACTGACCATTCCTGATGTGAGGCAGCCTCTCATTGTAGCTGTGGCTTGCATTTCCCCGATGGTTAGTGACACTGAGAACTTTCTTTTTTTGAAATTTTGGTATCATTAATCTACAATTACAGAAAGAGCATTATGTTTACTAGGATCTCCCCTTCACCAAGTGCCCCCCACATACCCCTTCACAGTCACTGCCCATCTGCATAGTAAGATGCTGTAAAATCACTACTTGTCTTCTCTGCATTGCACAGCCCTTCCCGTGCACCCCCACACTATACATGCTAATCGTAAGGCCCCCTTTCTTTTTCCCCATCCTTATCCCTCCCTTCCCACCCATCCTCCCCAGTCCCTTTCCCTTTGGTAACAATTAGTCCATTCTTGGGTTCTGTGCTTCTGCTGCTGTTTTGTTCCTTCAGTTTTCCTTTGTTCTTATGCTCCACATATGAGTGAAATCGTTTGTTACTTGTCCTTCTCTGCTTGGCCTATTTCACTGAGCATAATATCCTCTACCTCCATCCATGTTGTTGTGAATGGTAGGATCCGTTTTGTTCTTATGGCTGAGTAATATCCCATTGTGTATATGTACCACATCTTCTTTATCCATTCACCTACTGATGGACATTTATTTTGCTTCCTTATCTTGGCTATTGTAAACAGTACAGCGATAAACAAAGGGGGGCATCTGTCTTTTTCAAACTGGACTTCTGCATTCTTAGGGTAAATTCCTGTAAGTGGAATTCCTGGGTCAAATGGTATTTCTATTTTGAGCATTCTGAGGATCCTCCACACTGCTTTCCACAATGGTTTAACTAGTTTACATTCCCACCAGCAGTGTAGGAGGGTTCCTCTTTCTCCACAACCTCGCCAATATTTGTTATTGTTTGTTTTTTCGATGATGGCGATCCTTACAGGTGTGAGGTGATATCTCATTGTGGTTTTAATTTGCATTTCTCTGATGATTAGCTATGTGGAGCATCTTTTCATGTGCCTACATCTGGATTTCTTCTTTAGAAAACTGTCTATTCAGCTCCTCTGATCATTTTTAAATTGGATTAATTGCTTTTTGTTTTTTGAGGCATGTGATCTCTTTATATATCTTGGATGTCAATCCTTTATTGGATCTGTCATTTATGAATATGTTCTCCCATACCGTAGTATACCTTTTTGTTCTATTGATGGTGTCCTTTGCTGTACAGAAACTTTTTATCTTGATATAGTCCCACTTGTTCATTTTTGCCTTTGTATCCCTTGCCTGGGGAGATATGTTCAGGAAGAGGTCACTCATGTTTATGTCCATGAGATTTTTGCCTATGTTTTTTTCTAAGAGTTTTATGGTTTCATGACTTACATTCAGGTCTTTGATCCATTTGGAGTTTACTTTTGTGTATGATGTTAGACAGTGATACAGTTAAATTCTCTTACATGTAGCTGTCCAGTTTTGCCAGCACCATCTGTTGAAGAGACTGTCATTTCCCCATTATATATCCATTGATCTTTTATCATACATTAATTGACCACATTTGTTTGGGTTAATATCTGGAGTCCTTATTCTGTTCCACTATTCTGTGGCTCTGTTCTTGTGCCGGTACCAAACTGTCTTGATTACTGTGGCTTTGTAATAGAGCTTGATGTTGGGGAGCGAGAATCACCCCCACTTTATTCTTCCTTCTCAGGATTGTGTTGATGATTCAGCATCTTTGACGGTTCCATATGAATTTTTGAACTATTTGTTCCAGTTCATTGAAGAATGCTGTTGGTAATTTGATAGGGATTGCATAGAACCTGTATATTGCTTTGTGAAGGATGGCCATTTTGATGATATTAATTCTTCCTATCCAGGAGCATGGCATAAGTTTCCATTTGTTAGTGACCTCTTTAATTTGTCTTAAGACTGTCTTGTGGTTTTCAGGGTATAGGTCTTTCACTTCCTTCGTCAGGTTTCTTCCTAGGTGTTTTATTCATTTTGATGCTATTGTGAGTGGAATTGTTTTCCTGATTTCTCTTTCTATTAGTTCATTGTTAGTGTATAGGAAAGCTACAGATTTCTGTGTGTTAATTTTGTATCCTGCAACTTTGCTGAATTCTGATATTAGCTCTAGTAGTTTTGCAGTGGAGTCTTTAGGGTTTCTTATGTATAATTTCATGTCATCTGCAAATAGTGACAGTTTAACTTCTTCTTTACCAATCTCAATTCCTTGTATTTCTTTGTTTTGTCTGATTGCCATGGCTAGGACCTCCATTATCACGTTGAATAACAGTGGGAAGAGTGGGCATCCCAGTCTTGTTCCCGATCTCAGAAGAAAATCTTTCAGCCTCTCGCTGTTCAGTATGTTGTTAGCTGTGGGTTTATCATATATGGCCTTTATTATGTTGAAGTACTTGCCCTCTATGCCCATTTTGTTGAGAGTTTTTATCATGAATGGATGTTGAATTTTGTCAAATGCTTTTTTCAGCATCTATGGAGATGATCATGTGGTTTTTGTCCTTTTTTTGTTGTGGTGGATGATGTTGATGGATTTTTGAATGTTGTACCATCCTTGCATCCCTGGGATGAATCCCACTTGGTCGTGGTGTATGATACCCTTGATGTATTTTTGAATTCGGTTTGCTAATATTTTGTTGAGTATTTTTGCATCTTCGTTCATCAAGGATATTGGGCTGTAGTTTTCTTTTATGGTGGGGTCTTTGCCTGGTTTTGGTATTAGGGTGATGTTGGCTTCATAGAATGAGTTTGGGAGTATTACCCTTCTCTTCTACTTACTGGAAAACTTTAAGGAGAATGGGTGTGTTATGTCTTCTCTGTATGTTTGATAAAATTCCGAGGAAAATCCATCTGGCCCGGAGGTTTTGTTCTGGGGTTGTTTTTTGATTACCAATTCAATTTCATTGCTGATTATTGGTCTGTTTAGATTTTCTGTTTCATTCTGGGTCAGTCTTGGAAGCTTGTATTTTTCTAAGAATTTGTCTATTTCTCCTAGGTTTTCCAGCTTGTTAGCATATAGGCTTTCATAGTATTCTCTAATAATTCTTTGTATTTCTGTGGGGTCTGTCGTGATTTTTCCTTTCTCGTTTCTAATTCTGTTGATGTGTGTTGACTCTCTTTTTCTCTTAATACGTTTGGCTAGGGGCTTATCTATTTTGTTCATTTTCTCAAAGAACCAGCTCTTGGTTTCATTGATTTTTGATATTGTTTTATTCTTCTCAATTTTATTTGTTTCTTCTCTGATCTTAATTATGTCCCTCCTTCTGCTTTCCTTAGGCTTCATTTTGTTTTTCTTTTTCCAATTTTGATAATTGTGACTTTAGACTATTCGTTTGGGACTGTTCTTCCTTCTTTAAATATGCCTGGAATTCTATATACTTTCCTCTTAAGACTGTTTTTGCTATGTCCCACAGAAGTTGGGGCTTTGTGTTATTGTTGTTATTTGTTTCCATATGTTGCTGGATCTCCATTTTAATTTGTTTATTGATCCATTGATTATTTAGGAGCATGTTGTTAAGCCTCCATGTGTTCGTGATCCTCTTTGCTTTCTTTGTACAGTTTATTTCTAGTTTTATGCCTTTGTGGTCTGAAAAGTTGGTTGGTAGGATTTCAATCTTTTGGAATTTACTGAGTTCCTTTTTGAGGCCTAGTATGTGGTCTATTCTGGAGAATGTTTCATGTGCACTTGAGAAGAATGTGCATCCTGTTGCTTTTGGATGTAGAGTTCTCTAGATATCTATTAGATCCATCTGTTCTAGCATGTTGTTCAGTGCCTCTGTGTCCTTACTTATTTTCTGTCTGGTGGATCTGTCCTTAAGAGTGCTTGGTGTGTTAGTCTCCCAAAATGAATGCATTGCATTCTATTTCCTCCTTTAATTTAATTGGTGCTCCTGTATTGGGTGCATATATGTTTATAATGGTTATATCCTCTTGTTGGACTGAGCCCTTTATCATTATGTAATGTCCTTCTTTATCTCTTGTTAATTTCGTTATTTTGAGGTCTATTTTATCTGATAGGATTGCAACACCTGCTTTTTTCTCTCTGTTGTTTGCATGAAATATCTTTCTCCAACCCTTAACTTTTAATCTGTGCTTGTCTTTGAGTTTGAAGTGTGTCTCTTGTAAGCAGCATATAGATGACTCTTGCTTTTTTATCCATTCTGTTACGCTGTGTCTTTTGATTGGTGCGTTCAGTCCATTTACATTTAGGATGATTATTGAAAGATATGTACTTATTGCCATTGCAGGCTTTAGATTTGTGGGCACCAAAGGTTCAAGGTTAGCTTGTTTACTACCTTAGTGTCTGACCTCACTCGCTTATTGAGCTATTCTAAACAGTCTGATGTTTATTTCTTGCCCTTCTTTTCCTCCTCCTCCATTCTTCATATGTTGGGTGTTTTGTTCTGTGCTCTTTTTAGGAGTGCTCCCATCTAGAGCAGTCCCTCTAAGATATCCTGTAGAGGTGGTTTGTGGGAGGCAAATTCCCTGAACTTTTGCTTGTCTGGAAATTGTTTAATCCCTCCTTCATATTTAAATGATAATCGTGCTGGATACAGTATCCTAGGTTCAAGGCCCTTCTGTTTCATTGCATTAAATATATCATGCCATTCTCTTCTGGCCTGTAAAGTTTCTTTTGAGACGTCTGATGATAGCCTGATGGGTTTTCCTTTGTAGGTGACCTTTTTACTCTCTCTGGCTGCCTTTAATACTCTGTCCCTGTCCTTGATCTTTACCATTTTAATTATTGTGTGTCTTGGTGTAGACCTCTTTGGATCCTGTCTCTCAGAAGTTCTGTGTGCCTCTGTAGTCTGAGCAACTATTTCCTCCCCCAGTTTGGAGAAGTTCACAGCAATTATTTCTTCAAAGACACTTTCTATCCCTTTTTCTCTCTCTTCTTCCTCTGGTACCCCTCTAATGCAGATATTGTTCCTTTTAGATTGCTCACACAGTTCTCTTAATATTGTTTCATTCCTGGAGATCCTTTTATCTCTCTCTGCATCAGCATCTATGCGTTCCTGTTCTCTGGTTTCTATTCCATCAATGGCCTCTTGCATCTTATCCATTCTGCTTATAAATCCTTTCAGAGTTTGTTTCACTTCTGTAACCTCCCTCTGGACATCTGTGATCTCCCTCCAGACATCAGCAATCTCCCTCTGGACTTCATCCCTTAGCTCCTGCATATTTCTCTGCAGCTCTGTCAGCATGTTTATGATTTTTATTTTGAATTTCTTTTCAGGGAGACTGGTTAGGTCTGCCTCTGCAGATCCTTTCTCAGGTGTAACTGTCTTGGTCTGGACCAGACTCTTTTGCCTTTTCATGGTGATTGCAGTGGCTGTAGGCAGGTTGTGGGTGTGTCAGCTGGGAGAAGAAAGTCCTTTCCTGCTTGATGGATGCCTTCCCCTTCTCTGCTGCCTGTGATGGCTACCTGCACTCCTGGAGCCGCCACCGAGTTAATCTCCTAAGCTGCTGTGGGCGGGGTGTCTGTCAGAGCAGCAAAGAGCCCTGTGGGGAGTGGCAGGCATGCCAGGTGTGCCCCTCTGTGCTATTGGCAAACCTGCCTGGCAGCTGTGTGACAACAGCAGCCTTTGGGTCTGGCCCGGGCAGCTGTGTGTTGGGCTGGGACACTGGTCGGCTCCTGGGAGCGTGTCTACTCCCTCTGGCTCCGCTGCCGGTGCACGCGGGGCTTTTCCACGCAGGCTTCTACCGGGCTCTGGCTTCACTGCCGCTGGCGCACGCGAGCCGTGCCCGGGCTCTTCGGTTGTGCCTCTGTGGGCTTGTCCTGTGGCACACGGATCTGCTCTTGGTTCCTTCTAGTGCTTCTGCCCCCAGCACGCTCTCCCACTCTCCTGCTACTGGGCCTGTGTGTTGGGTCCGCGCTAGTTGGAGGAACGACTGGCACACTGCCTTGTTCTGTGAGGGGATTCAGAGCTGCACTGCCTCCATTTACGGTGCCTAAGTTTCCCTGTTCCCAGCTACCGGGACTACTTCATCAAGCTATGGGGTCTCTGTCTCTTTAAGACTTGCAGAAAGCACTCACTTTTCTTTTGTCTCATGGGCGCTGGTTGCAGGGACCTGGCCACAGGTTTTGCTTTTCTGTTTCTCTAATATCCAGCACCCCATGCACCTTGTGTCTGCGTTCTGGGTCTGGATTTTTAGAGCTGGTTGTTTAGCAGCCCTGGGCTTTCACTCCCTCCCCATTCTGACTCCTTTCTTCCCACTGGGTTTTTGGGTGAGGGAACATTTGGGTCGCACCTGACTGCGGCTTGAATCTTACCCCCTTCATGTGATGCTGAGACCTCGCAGATGTACATGTATCCTGGCTGTAGTACTGCATCCACTGGTGTCTCTTTTAGTAATAGTTGTATTTATTGTATTTTCATTAATATATATGTTTTGGGGAGGAGATTTCCTCTGAACTACTCACGCCACCATCTTCCCATGATCTGAGAACTTTCTTGTCTACCTGTTGGTCTTTTGTATGTCTTCTTTTTGAAAAATGCCTATTTCGGTCTTTTGTTCATTTAAAAGAATTGGTTATTATTGGTATTGTTATTGATTTGTTTGCATTCTTTATATGTTTTGGACATTAGCCCATTATCAGATATATAGATGTGATTCAATAAACTGATCTAGAAATCTATAATTCTATTGAACATATATGACCTTGTTCACCCAAAAAAAATGGCAGCAAGCTAAATGTATACCAATAGGAGAAAAATTCAATTAGGCTTTTTATGTGCATTTTATTTAACAAGTTGGCCACAAAGCAAAGGTTGTTAAACTCTTCAGTAAATGTAAAGATTGTAAATATTGCAGGCTTAATATAAAGATCAATTATAACATGAAAGCAGATTTAGACAATATTTAAAGTAATGGGCATGGTTGTGTTCCAGTAAAACTCTACAAGAACAAAACACCAAAAAAATAACAGATTTTGCTTTTGTGCCTTAATTTGCACACCCTTGAATGAAAGAGATGTATAGATTTGCATTTAGTAACATGTGTTCACATTATGTAGTATTGGATAAAAATAAAACCCCACTTTGGTATATAATGTGATGCCACTTATTTGAAATGAAGGTATATGTGTGTATGTTTCACTGAGAAGTATCTAGAAGGGTGCTCAGCCAGTGTTAATGGTAATATTATGTCTATGTTGATGGAGTTAAGACAATTTTTTTCTTTATCTTTTTGCACATTTTTATTATTAGAAAAATGTTTTTATTAATGATGTATACTCTGAGAAAGTAATCCCATGGCTTGTTTTAGGAATTGCAAATAGCCCTGAAGCCAGCACACTGCTCATTTCAGAAGACATCATTCATGTGGTAGGGTGAGGCTGCCCCCTGGGGTGTGCGATGGGCAGCCCTCCCCTCTCCCATCTCTATGCAGCCTTGTCCAGTTAACAAACACTAATTTGGCATCTACCATGCTAAACAGCGTTGTAGGCACTACAGAGTATCAGCAAAGCAGACAAAAACACCTGCTCTTGTAGAGCAGACATTCCAGTAGGAGAGAAAGGCAATAAGCAGAATAAGGAATGAAGTGTAGAGTATATGAGAAGGCAGAAATAGAACAGAGTGATAAGGCAGACCAGAATCTGCCACACGGATGGGGTTTCAGCTGTAAGTAAGATGATTAGAGCAGAACCTACCTAGAAAGCCGCAAGTGAGCAAAGGCTTGAAAGAGGCCAAGAGGGAATCCATGTTGGCATCTTGAGAAAGAACATTCTAGATAGAGGGGCTAGCCAGTGCAAAGGCTTGAGGGAAAATTGTGCCTGGTGAGTTTGAGAAACAATAAGGCCAGTGTGGTAGGTGGGGTGAGATAGGGAGGGAGCAGTAGGAGATGAGGACTGGTTGGTAATGGAGGGCCAGATCGCCCAAACCCCTGTAGGTCAGAGTCGCTTTACTGGTTTTGAACAGAGCAGGGACATGATTTGACTGATGAGTTTAAAGGGCTGCTGGGGATGCTGGGTTGAAAACAGACTGTTGGAGTACCAGGACACAGATATCTCTTGACACAGTGTTTTGTAATTTCCTGTTTCTATACCTCTGTTCCTCACTGGCCTGTAGAATCTGAAGGTAAAGGAGTGGACTATCATCCTCTGTTTCTAGTAGTTTTGGCAGAGGGCATAACTAGTGCACAGGCCCCAAGGCCCCTTTACTGAGCTTAAAAAGGCAGGCAGGACACATACATGCCACTCTCATTTTACAGAAGAGAAAAATTGAAATTTAGGGCAGTTTAAGTGATGGCCCTGAGTCAAAATAGGGTCAGCACCAGAACCAAGATCTTTTGATTCCAAGGTAAGGGTTCCCTCCACAGTCTGACAAAAGACAAATACTACATATAAGATAAGGTGGAGGTGAGTGAAGAGCAGTGGCTTGAGTTTGATTTTTCAGACCTTAGCATTTTGACTTCACATTGGGTTAATGATTATTGCTCACATCACATTAGAAAAAGATGACATATATGAACATGTCAGGAGGTGTAGTGTACATCCCTCCTTAGAAAAGAAATGTATTATTCTCGTGTATTAATGCCTGAATGTGTAAGAGGAAGAATGTTCACCAATGGTAGTGATGCTTATTTTTTGATGGTAGCATTTCAATAGTTTTTATTTTCTTATTTATTCTTTCTGAATTATTCGAGTTTTCTGCAATAAGAATGTAAAAACAAAAGAAATAAAAATGTTTAATTTTGGAAAGATAACACTAAGCTAACACTTTATGTACTTTACGGTTTCATGTGACCTGTAGTATCCAATTTCTTTATAAATTCTCCCAGCACAGGAACTGTGTTTTATTTGTTGCAATATGTCCAGCATGCACAGACCACCACAAGTAGGAGTTCAGCTGAGCTTGTGGAATGAAGGCAAATTGCCTTTGTGAACTGTGATTCACATAATCTTCACTGGGCACCTAGGGGGCCGCAGGAATGACTGGGACACTGGTTTTGGTTGAAGGGAGTTTCATTTCTTTCTTGATTGGCATTGCCATGGAGCTGTGGAGACTAAGAATCCTGATATGGAAGTTTTAGGAAGCTGAAATGGCAAATTTACATATTTATGATGCCTGGTCTCAGGTCCTACCTTAGCTCTCCACAAAAATTGGGCTTCCCGGTGGGGCGGAAGATGGCGGCGTGAGTAGAGCAGCGGAAATCTCCTCCCAAAACAACATATATCTATGAAAATATAACAAAGACAACCCTTCCTAGAATAAAGACCAGAGGACACAGGACAATATCCAGACCACATCCGGACCTGAGAGAACCCAGCGCCTCGCGAAGGGGGTAAGATACAAGCCCCGGCCCCGCGGGAGCCGAGCGCCCCTCCCCCCAGCTCCCGGCGGGAGAAGAGCAGGCAGAGCGGGAGGGAGACGGAGCCCAGGACTGCCGAACACCCAGCCCCCGCCATCCGGGACAGAGTGCAGGGCCCTCGATACTGGGAAAACAGGGCAGCAAGAACAGTGAGCAGGCACTGGAGGCTGGGCGACAGAGGACATAAGAAAAGCGCGCGACCATTTTTTTTTTTGCTTTTTTGCTGCTTTGTTTTGGCGAGCGCTTTTTGGAAGTCTTAAAGGGACAGGGACCCCAATATTAGGGAAACAGGGCAGAAAGACCGGTGAGCAGAGGCCTGAGGCTGGCACCGGAGAATAAAGAAAAACGAACGACCACCTTTCTTTTTTTAATTAAAAAATTTTTTTTTTTTTTTATTAAAAAAATTTTTTTTTCTTGTTTTTTTTTGTGGTCGTTGTTTTGTTTTGGCGGGTGCTTTTTGGAAGTCTTAAAGGGGCAGGGCGGTCCACTTAATCCAGAGGTAGGGAATCCGGGATCTCTGGGCACCCTAACCCCTGGGCTGCAGGGAGCAGGGAGGCCCCTTACGGAGATAAATAGCCTCCCAGCAGCTCCTGCTCCAACGCGACTCCACCATTTTGGAGTAGCTGCCCGAGCCAGGCCACGCCCACAGCAACAGCGGAGATTAACTCCATAGCAGCCGGGCAGGAAGCAGAAACCCTGTCTGCGCGCAGCTGCGCAGCACAAGCCACTAGAGGCCGCTGTTCTCCCAGGAGAGGAGGGCCACAAACCAACAAGAAAGGAAGTCCTTCCAGCCGTCACTCGTCCCAGTTCTGCAGACTATTCCTATCACCATGAAAAGGCAAAGCTACAGGCAGACAAAGATCACAGAGACAACACCAGAGAAGGAGACAGACCTAACCAGTCTTCCTGACAAAGAATTCAAAATAAGAATCATAAACATGCTGACAGAGATGCAGAGAAACACGCAAGAAAAATGGGATGAAGTCCGGAAAGAGATCACAGATGCCAGAAAGGAGATCGCAGAAATGAAACAAACTCTGGAAGGGTTTATAAGCAGAATGGATAGAATGCAAGAGGCCATTGATGGAATTGAAATCAGAGAACAGGAACGCATAGAAGCTGACATAGAGAGAGACAAAAGGATCTCCAGGAATGAAACAATATTAAGAGAACTGTGTGACCAATCTAAAAGGAGCAATATCCGTATTATAGGGGTCCCAGAAGAAGAAGAGAGAGGCAAAGAGATGGAAAGTATCTTAGAAGAAATAATTGCTGAAAACTTCCCCACACTGGGGGAGGAAGTAATCAAACAGACCACGGAAATACACAGAACCCCCAACAGAAAGGATCCAAGAAGGGCAACACCAAGACACATAATAATTAAAATGGCAAAGATCAAGGACAAGGAAAGAGTGTTAAAGGCAGCTAGAGAGAAAAAGGTCACCTATAAAGGGAAACCCATCAGGCTAACGTCAGATTTCTCAACAGAAACCCTACAGGCCAGAAGAGAATGGCATGATATATTTAATACAATGAAACAGAAGGGCCTTGAACCAAGGATACTGTATCCAGCACGACTATCATTCAAATATGACGGTGGGATTAAACAATTCCCAGACAAACAAAAGCTGAGGGAATTTGCTTTCCACAAACCACCTCTACAGAACATCTTACAGGGACTGCTCTAGATGGGAGCACTCCTAGAAAGAGCACAGCACAAAACACCCAACATATGAAGAATCGAGGAGGAGGAACAAGAAGGGAGAGAAGAAAAGAATCTCCAGACAGTGTATATAACAGCTCAATAAGCGAGCTAAGTTAGGCAGTAAGATACTAAAGAGGCTAACCTTGAACCTTTGGTAACCACGAATTTAAAGCCTGCAATGGCAATAAGTACATATCTTTCAATAGTCACCCTAAATGTTAATGGGTTGAATGCACCAATCAAAAGACACAGAGTAACAGAATGGATAAAAAAGCAAGACCCATCTATATGCTGCTTACAAGAAACTCACCTCAAACCCAAAGACATGTACAGACTAAAAGTCAAGGGATGGAAAAACATATTTCAAGCAAACAACAGTGAGAAGAAAGCAGGGGTTGCAGTACTAATATCAGACAAAATAGACTTCAAAACAAAGAAAGTAACAAGAGATAAAGAAGGACACTACATAATGATAAAGGGCTCAGTCAAACAAGAGAATATAACCATTCTAAATATATATGCACCCAACACAGGAGCACCAGCATATGTGAAACAAATACTAACAGAACTAAAGGGGGATATAGACTGCAATGCATTCATTCTAGGAGACTTCAACACACCACTCACCCCAAAGGATAGATCCACTGGGCAGAAAATAAGTAAGGACACGGAAGCACTGAACAACACAGTAGAGCAGATGGACCTAATAGACATCTATAGAACTCTACATCCCAAAGCAGCGGGATATACATTCTTCTCAAGTGCACATGGAACATTCTCCAGAATAGACCACATACTAGGCCACAAAAAGAGCCTCAGAAAATTCCAAAAGATTGAAATCCTACCAACCAACTTTTCAGACCACAAAGGCATAAAACTAGAAATAAACTGTACAAAGAAAGCAAAGAGGATCACGAACACATGGAGGCTTAACAACACGCTCCTAAATAATCAATGGATCAATGACCAAATCAAAATGGAGATCCAGCAATATATGGAAACAAATGACAACAACAACACTAAGCCCCAACTTCTGTGGGACACAGCAAAAGCAGTCTTAAGAGGAAAGTATATAGCAATCCAAGCATATTTAAAAAAGGAAGAGCAATCCCAAATGAATGGTCTAATGTCACAATTATCGAAATTGGAAAAAGAAGAACAGATGAGGCCTAAGGTCAGCAGAAGGAGGGACATAATAAAGATCAGAGAAGAAATAAATAAAATTGAGAAGAATAAAACAATAGCAAAAATCAATGAAACCAAGAGCTGGTTCTTCGAGAAAATAAACAAAATAGATAAGCCTCTAGCCAGACTTATTAAGAAGAAAAGAGAGTCAACACAAATCAACAGTATCAGAAACGAGAAAGGAAAAATCACGACGGACCCCACGGAAATGCAAAGAATTATTGGAGAATACTATGAAAACCTATATGCTAACAAGCTGGGAAACCTAGGAGAAATGGACAACTTCCTAGAAAAATATAAACTTCCAAGATTGACCCAGGAAGAAACAGAAAATCTAAACAGACCAATTACCAGCAACGAAATTGAAGAGGTAATCAAAAAACTACCAAAGAACAAAACCCCCGGGCCAGATGGATTTACCTCGGAATTTTATCAGACATACAGGGAAGACATAATACCCATTCTCCTTAAAGTTTTCCAAAAAATAGAGGAGGAGGGGATACTCCCAAACTCATTCTATGAAGCTAACATCACCCTAATACCAAAACCAGGCAAAGACCCCACCAAAAAAGAAAACTACAGACCAATATCCCTGATGAACGTAGATGCAAAAATACTCAACAAAATATTAGCAAACCGAATTCAAAAATACATCAAAAGGATCATACACCATGACCAAGTGGGATTCATTCCAGGGATGCAAGGATGGTACAACATTCGAAAGTCCATCAACATCATCCACCACATCAACAAAAAGAAAGACAAAAACCACATGATCATCTCCATAGATGCTGAAAAAGCATTTGACAAAGTTCAACATCCATTCATGTTAAAAACTCTCAGCAAAATGGGAATAGAGGGCAAGTACCTCAACATAATAAAGGCCATCTATGATAAACCCACAGCCAACATTATATTGAACAGCGAGAAGCTGAAAGCATTTCCTCTGAGATCGGGAACTAGACAGGGATGCCCACTCTCTCCACTGTTATTTAACATAGTACTGGAGGTCCTAGCCACGGCAATCAGACAAAATAAAGAAATACAAGGAATCCAGATTGGTAAAGAAGAAGTTAAACTGTCACTATTTGCAGATGACATGATACTGTACATAAAAAACCCTAAAGACTCCACCCCAAAACTACTAGAACTGATATCGGAATACAGCAAAGTTGCAGGATACAAAATCAACACACAGAAATCTGTGGCTTTCCTATATACTAACAATGAACCAACAGAAAGAGAAATCAGGAAAACAACTCCATTCACAATGGCATCAAAAAAAATAAAATACCTAGGAATAAACCTAACCAAAGAAGTGAAAGACTTATACTCTGAAAACTACAAGTCACTCTTAAGAGAAATTAAAGGGGACACTAACAGATGGAAACTCATCCCATGCTCGTGGCTAGGAAGAATTAATATCGTTAAAATGGCCATCCTGCCCAAAGCAATATACAGATTTGATGCAATCCCTATGAAACTACCAGCAACATTCTTCAATGAACTGGAACAAATAATTCAAAAATTCATATGGAAACACCAAAGACCCCGAATAGCCAAAGCAATCCTGAGAAAGAAGAATAAAGTAGGGGGGATCTCACTCCCCAATTTCAAGCTCTACTATAAAGCCATAGTAATCAAGACAATTTGGTACTGGCACAAGAACAGAGCCACAGACCAATGGAACAGACTAGAGAATCCAGACATTAACCCAGACATATATGGTCAATTAATATTTGATAAAGGAGCCATGGACATACAATGGCGAAATGACAGTCTCTTCAACAGGTGGTGCTGGCAAAACTGGACAGCTACATGTAGGAGAATGAAACTGGACCATTGTCTAACCCCATATACAAAAGTAAACTCAAAATGGATCAAAGACCTGAATGTAAGCCATGAAACCATTAAACTCTTGGAAGAAAACATAGGCGAAAACCTCTTAGACATAAACATGAGTGACCTCTTCTTGAACATATCTCCCCGGGCAAGGAAAACAACAGCAAAAATGAGTAAGTGGGACTATATTAAGCTGAAAAGCTTCTGTACAGCAAAAGACACCATCAATAGAACAAGAAGGATCCCTACAGTATGGGAGAATATATTTGAAAATGACACATCCGATAAAGGCTTGACGTCCAGAATATATAAGGAGCTCTCACGCCTCAACAAACAAAAAACAAATAACCCAATTAAAAAATGGGCAGAGGAACTGAACAGACAGTTCTCCAAAAAAGAAATACAGATGGCCAACAGACACATGAAAAGATGCTCCACATCGCTAATTATCAGAGAAATGCAAATTAAAACTACAATGAGGTATCACCTCACACCAGTAAGGATGGCTGCCATCCAAAAGACAAACAACAACAAATGTTGGCGAGGCTGTGGAGAAAGGGGAACCTTCCTACACTGCTGGTGGGAATGTAAGTTAGTTCAACCATTGTGGAAAGCAGTATGGAGGTACATCAAAATGCTCAAAACAGACTTACCATTTGACCCAGGAATTCCACTCCTAGGAATTTACCCTAAGAATGCAGCAATCAAGTTTGAGAAAGACAGATGCACCCCTATGTTTATTGCAGCACTATTTACAATAGCCAAGAATTGGAAGCAACCTAAATGTCCATCAATAGATGAATGGATAAAGAAGATGTGGTACATATACACAATGGAATACTACTCAGCTATAAGAAAAGGGCAAATCCAATCATTTGCAGCAACATGGATGGAGCTGGAGGGCATTATGCTCAGTGAAACAAGCCAAGCGGTGAAAGAGAAATACCAAATGATTTCACGTATCTGTGGAATATAAGAACAAAGGAAAAACTGAAGGAACAAAACAGCAGCAGAATCACAGAACTCAAGAATGGACTAACAGGTACCAAAGGGAAAGGGACTGGGTAGGATGGGTGGGTAGGGAGGGATAAGGGGGGGAGAAGTAGGGGGGTATTAAGATTAACATGCATGGGGGTTAGGAGAAAAGGGAGGGCTGTACAACACAGAGAAGGCAAGTAGTGATTCTACAACATTTAGCTATGCTGATGGACAGTGACTGTAAAGGGGTTTATAGGGGAGACCTGGTATAGGGGAGAGCCTAGTAAACATAATATTCGTCATGTAAGTGTAGATTAGTGATAGCAAAAAAAAAAAAAAAAAAAAAGGGCAGTTCCTGTGTGGTAACCTCCAACGAGTTCTACACAAGGGTATAAAGGGCATATAAAAGTGTAGGCAAAGGGTCTGTTTGTGTTTATACAGAGGATCAAAGCCTAATTGGGCTACCCCGAAAATGAACTAAGATACGATATGAAAAAGAACTTCCAACATCTGCACCCTCTGGAAGACTCATGCCAGAAGATGATCATCAAAAAACCCCAACAAAGATCCACGCACTGCTACAGCTGTAGATGCACTCATCCCACCAGTTCCTGGACCTGCCATGGGAATGAGGAAGGAGATATCTAAGCTGGCCTGTGCATATAGTAAAACAACAAAATTGGACTGGATCTATACTGTTGGAACTCAACCAAGAATTTGGAGAAGTGCAAATTGTAGCGCTCCAAAGTCTTACAACTACAAACTATTTATTGTTAAAAGAACATATGGCATGTGAACAGTCCCCAGGAATGGGTTGTTTTAATTTGTCTGATTTCTCTCAGACTGTTCAAGTTCATTTGGACAATATCCACCATATCATAGATAAGTTTTCACAAATGCCTAAGGTGCCTAACTGGTTTTCTTGGTTTCACTGCAGATGGCTGGTAATTACAGATATGCTTTGGTTATGTAACTATACTCCTATTATGTTAATGTGTGTGTGCAATTTAAGTAGTAGCTTAAAACCTATACATGCTGAAGTTACTCTACAAGAAGATATATCAAAGAAATAATCAATCTTCCCAAGTTTTCTTCCGCCTGCTACTTCTATAGCTTTTCTTCTTCCTTCCTAATTACAACCCTTAAATAGAATTCGTGCCTCATATCAAATTTACCGAGTATCATAATTCTTCCAAGTGGTAAAGATACCTCAAGACAAATGCTGGGCATAGAAGTCACAGGGCATAAATATGCAAAGAAGTAAAAAGCTAACTTTTTCAAACAATAAGGCTTCTCTCTCACTTACCAACTTCACATTTCCCTGTATGGCCCCGGAAGATGACTGGTTAGCCAGAGACGGGTAAGATTCCTCAAGGGAGGAACAACCTAAGACAGGCACAGTCGCAGGGGGGCCATCAGGTGAGAAATTGGGGATCAACATAGGTGAGGCTTAGAACCTCACCCCCCCTGTTCTGAGAGAAATCTTCTGCATACATGGATGTTTTATTGCCCTGGTCTAGCTTGGATTAACACATAGTCTACAGGCACACACCTGATCATCTACATGTGCTCTCTTACAACACTAAAGTATGTTTTCTACCTTTATCTTGTACCTACCTACCACTTCAGCATTTTATTAAAAATAATAATAATAAAGAGAGAAATGTGGTATCCACATATAAATCAAGTATAAAAACCAAATGAGTATTCATATTTGAACTGACTGTTTATAGTTCATAATGCATGAGCAAAACCGAAAGTTTCTGTGATGACTGCCCTTGTACTGTTCACTATGTAACTTATTCATTATGTAAGAATTTGTTCTACATGTAAAAACTTGTTTGTTATGCCTCAGAAGATTGGAGACTGACAAAAATTAGGCTTGGGGTGGAATAATGATTGTGCATTGAGCATTGACTCCCCTATACAGAATTTTATTGTCGTTAACAACCATTTGATCAATAATTATGAGAGATGCCCTCACAAAAAAAAAAAAAAAAAGGACAGACTTCCAATGGTAAAATAAATTAGTAACCGGGATGTAAGGTATAGCATAAGGAATATAGTCAAGATATTGTAAAAGCCTGGTAGGGTGATAGCTGGAACCTAGAATTATGTATATAAATGTTCTACCACTGTGTTGTACACTTGAAACTCATGTAATGTAATACTGTGTCAACTACCCTTCAATAAAAAATAATAATTAAAAAAAAAAAAAAAAAAAATTGGGCTTCCCAATTGAAGAGTCTTACTAAAGAACCAGTGATGTGGTGAACTTCACTCTGACAATAGTCAATTCAGCCATTTGGTTTTAATAACAGTTGCCATTACTGTTGGGTTACATCATGTCAGGAAAATCTTTTAAAATCAAGACCTAGGGGTTCATTTGGTAATGCAGTCAGCTTTTTTTTATTGAAGCATAGTTGATACGCAATATTATATTGATTTCAGGCTTACAACACAGTGATTCAACAATTATATACCTCACTAAATGCAGTTAGTGACCATATTAGGTCAATTTCCTCATTATTTGAGCTCCTCAAAAAGTGCTGGGTTTTACTCACTTAAACATGTTTGGTTTTTAATCACTACAGAAAAATAATTAGAAGGAAAATATGACCTTAAGCCATTTAATTAAAATTAATTGCTTTTAAATATTTCCATTCCTATTTTTTGCTAGTTATTACATATTGAAAATAAGTTTTAGTAGTAAGAAGAAAGTTGTCATGCATGTTCCCATCACCCCAACATATAAACTCTTTTTTATTTTTCCATCTGTATTCCCAGTGCTTGACTCAAATGCACACACACATATTCATAGGGTTAGGCACCAATTATCAGTCATTTTTATTCCTTTAGCAATGAACAATAAATATTTTCTACAGTAATTGTTACCCACTTGGCTCTGCTTATTCTCCAGCTACACGCAAAATCTTATCTTGCCTTTCCTTCTTTCAGACTTTAATTACTGAGTTAATCTGACCTTATTTCCTATTTATGAATAATACAGTATGTACTCTTTTTTCTCTTCCTTTCATTCTGCATAATTATTTTGACATTTTCCATGTTTTATGTTCCTTTTTATTGTTGAATAGTATTTCATTGTATGAATATATCTAAATTTCTTTATCTGCTCAACTCTTGATGGACATTTGGGTTGTTTCCAGTGTTTGCATTTTGCAAACAAATAATTGTTTGCTCTACACACTTCTGTATAAGTCTTTGTATGAACGTATGTTTTCATTCCTCATGGGTAAATACCTCAGAGTGCAAGAGCTATATCATATAGTAAATGTGCTTGGCTCTTAGGAACTGACGAACTATTTTCCATTTTGAGTTCCCACCAGCAGTTCAGGAGAGCTCCAATCCCTCCACTTCCTTGCCAGTACTTGGTACGTTCAAGTTAGCTTTGTAAATACATGTGCAGTGGTTTTGATTAGAATTTTCTTGATGACTAATCATTTTCAACATCTTTTCATGATTTTAGTTTTCATCCATGTATCTTCTTTATGGAAGAGTCTTCAAATCTTTTGTCCATTGTTTTATAGGGTCGCTTGTTTTATTATCACAGCATTTTGAGAGTTCTTTATTCTGGTTGCAAGTCTCTTATGAGGTATATTCTGTGCAAATATTTGCTCCCAGTCTCTAGCTTGTTTGCTCATCCTCTTGATAGTGTCACCTGAAGAACATGTGTTAAAGTTTGATAAGATCCAGTTCATTAATTTGTTCTTTAATGGATTGTACTTCTGGTGTCATATCTATAGAAATCTTTGCCTAATCTAGGGTCATAAAGATTTTCTCCTATGTTTTACAGTAGTTTTATACTTTTATATTTTACGTTTAGGTCCATGATCCATTTGTATATATGGTGTGAAATACAGGTGGGGTGCTTTTGCCTTTGAATAACCAGTTGTTTCAGCACTACACCATTTGTTGAAAAGACCATTTTTTCTCCACTAATTGCATTCGCATCTTTGTGATAAAAGAAAAAATAATCAGTGTCCATATATGTGTGGATATTTTCTCGGCTCTCTATTCTGTTTCATTGATCTCTTTTGTCAACATTTGATGTCAATATCATGCTATTTTGGTTACATTAGCTTTGTAACAATTCTTGGAGTGAACACCACTGCTAACCCTCCACATTAGCTCTTCTTTTCCAAATTTGTTTCATCTGGTCTGGGTCCTATGCATTGCCATCTTGATCTTAGAATCAGCTTGTCTATTTCCATAAAATGTCTGCTAGGATTTTGATTGGGATTGCATGGAATCTACAGATTAATTTAGAGATAACTAACATCTTAACAATATTGACTATTTACATATTGATATTTAATAAAATCAATTATTAGCTCTAAGATTTTTAGTGGATTTTATTGGATTTTCTAAATAGACAATCATGCCAGTATGTATAAAGACAGTTTTCTTTTTCACCTTGAATGCCTTTAGTTTCTGTCTCTAGTCTGGATGCATTCTCCAGAATCCCCGGGGTAATGTAAACCAAGTAGTGAGAGAAGACTTCCTTGTCTTGTTCCTGAGCAAAGTATTAACTACAGGATTTTTATACATGCTCCTTACTGTTTTAGGGAAATTCTCTGCAACACTTAGTTTGTCAAGAGCTTTTTATTAGCAATGAGAGATTTTTCCCAAATGCTCTCTGTCTATTGAGGTGATCATGCAGGTTTTTTTGCCTTTTTATCAGAGAGAAATTTTATTTTCTAATTTCATACTTTGTTTTACAACTCCTATTTCCAGACTATTTAATGAAGTTACACTTTTCCAAACATGTTTTCATAGTGTTTGTTACAATAGAGCTCTGTCCAAGTCTGCCACGCGATAGTTCTTTAGAACTTCAGTTTCACCCTTTAGAGAAGGTGCTACCAGTTGTTTTCCAGTCTTCAATAGCATTTATTATGAGATAATTTGTGTGGCCCTCATAATCACTTTTTCCCAAAAGGCATCTTTGAAAAACATGACAACCAAAGTCTAAACTTCTAGGCAAGCTGTACTATCCTCAAGATTTTCCCAAGCTTCTTAAACAAAGAAAGATCATGCAGTTCTTCTACATCACCCCCTCTCATTGACAGAGATGCCCCCCTTGCCACACTTGAGCTCTGACACCCTGTACCAGGACAAGGACAGCCTCTGTGGGAGTACCTTCCTCACCCTGCTTGGTGTCTGAGCCCACACTCTGGACCACCCTGCCCATATTGGAGACCCACCTCACCCCACTTGGACTTTAAAACCCTATATCCCACTGCTTTTCGGTGTGGATACACTTTACACAGCTCATGGTCCATCACATTGTTGCAGGCCCCCTGACATGACACCCTGCTCACCCTCTACAGCTCTGACCCCACACCAGGCACACTGCTTGCCCTGTTCAGGCGCTGAGCCCTGCTCTGGGCTCCAGCACCTCCTGGACTCTCCCTCCTTCCACTCTCAGTTGCTTTGCCTTTGAATAACCAGTTGTTCCAGCACTACACTGCCCACCTTGCTCTGTCCCAGCTGATCATTTTAGCAGAATGGTTTGTTAAGAGATGAGAAGAGAAAGAGAAAATAATATTTACATTGTTATCAAGTTCTCTGAGTGATTTTTATGAGTTTCTTGTATTTAGTCAATAGACCTTACTTTCAAATACTCATTGAGAGCAATGGAACCCAAATCCTTTGACATTAAAAATGATTTTGGATAGTGATTAAGAATGCGCACTGACACTGGGTCAATGGGTAAGAAATTGCTCATTATTTCCTTTTCTACTTTTCCTGGATAAGAAAAATAGGTTATATGCAAGAGCCACCTCATGCCCAGCCTCTACATGGTGATACCATCCAAGAAGCAAGAGTCCACTATCTGGAAAGCATCTAGAAATAATTCAAACCTCAATTTATGAAGAATGACTAATGGGAAACTACATTGCTTGACACAGTAAAAGCCTTGTATCAGTCAGCTATTGCTGTGTAACAATCCTCCCCAAAACTCAGTGGGGTAAAGCAATAACTGTTATTTGTTGCTTGCATGTCTGTGGGTCAGCTGCTTTATGGCTGACCTAGGAAGGGCTCAGTGGGGCTGGCTCTGCTGCATGTGTCACTCACCTCCTGCAACCTGTAGGCTGGCTGGGGTGTTCTTATGACAGTGGCAAATATGGAAAGCCTTGAAGGCCTCTGTGTCAGAACTGGCTCACTCTTCCTTCATTAATCTCAGTCTCTTGGCTAAAGCAAGTCACATACCAAACCCCAAACTCAGGGGTAGTAAAATACATTCTGCTGTTTTATTAGGAGTATCTGTAGAGTCACATGGCAAATGTAGTTAATAGAATATACCATCTGCTGTCAGCCTTAAAGAAACCCACCATCCACCTCCTTCAAGGCTCCTCTCGTTAGGGCATCTGCTCTCCTCTAAATCTTTCTTTGTCTGGAACTATTGAATGGCCCATTCCAACTGGCAGCCTTCTCCTTTGGCACCTTATTACCACTATCCCAACTTGTTCTCTCGGATTTTCCATTTGCATTTGCATCTCCACCCTTTCCCTCATTCCTCCAGCAGCTTCAAAGGATGCAGACCAGACCTGCAAACCTCAGGTATCTGGTAGGGAGGTGGCCGGTCACTGCTTGCACGTTGCCGATTTCTCCCTACACAGTCTATTCCTAACTTCCTATGTGTTTGGGGATTAGACGTTTGCCTATCCAGCTTGGAGTTATGTAGGAAATACTGACAGTGCTCCCATGGCTCTGTATTTGTGTCATACTAATCCTGACAAAGCTTAAATGTCATTTCAGACAAGGTTAAGTCCCCTTGAGGTTCACTGTGTTCTAAGCCACTGATAACCGGTATAACTAACTGCTGATTTGTGAAATTCCTAGCTGACTGCCTGTTCTGTTTTTGCACTAGGCCTTGTGCTCCCTGTGGGCAGGGAGTGTGTCTGTGCTATTTACCAGCCAGGCCCCATGTCCTCCACAACCTGTCTGTTCACAGATGCTGTCAGCCCTGTCCCAATGCCTGTGCCAGCCCAGCCACATCGCACCATTCCCTCACTAGCAGCCCCAGGCGTCCTCCAGCCCCTGCCTGGATTCCCACCATGGCCTGCTAGGCTGGGCTTTCTGCTGCCACACCGTGGAAGAGCAGCCTTTGAAAAGTGGATAAAATAAATGGCAAATCATGTTTTGCTGTGCTCAGAATCCCTTGGAGCCCCTCACTCCGGGATCTGACCTCTACTTCCAGTGGGTGACAGTAAACATTTAATGTCAGTCCTCGGGAAGGACCCCAACCTATAGTTTATCAGTGTTAGTGGTGTTCATACTCTGCTCATAGCCAACTTGGTTGCAAGCTTCCTCCCCAGCTCCTTGCTGCCCCTTTCCTTCCTCCCTTTTCTGCATCGGCCTCCTTCTCCAGAACCTACATTCCATGACAGGAAGACCCACATTTGTCTTAGTCGCTGCTCAGACATGCCAAGCACATAGCAGACGCCCATTAAATATTTGCTGAACCAACGATTCATATAACGAATGGATGGTCCCCTCTTAACACTGCACTTCTGGCCCTTAAGAATTGTTCAAAGTAGGCAGCATAGTTCTGAAATAACCAAATTATGTTCTGCACCTTCTGGTTCACAAAGCACTGCCTCCTGCACCATCCTGAGCAGAAGCCAGGGATGGTGCTTGTCTCCCCACTTTCCAAACAGGGAAACAAAGACTCAGAGCGGTGGGGGTGTCTGCTTCAGGCCGCACTACGAGTGCTGGTCTACGTGGGTCTGACTCCCCGGCTAGCCCTCTTCCCCGCATCCACCAGTGACGGCCTGAGAGGCTTTCGGGGAAGGGAGGCGCAGCAGGGCAGCCTGGTGCTTCAGGGAGAGCTGTCCCAAGGAGCTGAAGAGCAGGAAGGGCAGCTGATGACGGCAGAGAGGCGCCCATCCCTGCCTCCAGTTTCACGCTGACCCTCCACCAGGCCCCGCAGCCTGCAGACAGCAGGCTCACTCCTAGCACCCTGTCTTCTTTCACTTCTAAGAAATGAACACAGAGACAGCCAGCTGGAGCCCCACAAGCTGAATTCAGCCCCCATGTATGAGTTAGTTTTCAGTCCCTATGGTGTTTAGTCTTTGGGGCACTTTACAAAGCAGGAGATCCCCCGTAGGTAGGTGGTTTCTTTTGTCAAGTGGGAAACTAGCCCTTGGCTGGGCTGATGGCGGCCGCCCCGACACCAGCCGAGTGGTGTCCGGTTCTCCAGTGCTCACAATCCCTTCGCCTCTCCAAGCTTGAGGGTAGCCATCACCTGCCATTTGTTTTTCTGTCACACCGTTATTTTTTACTGTTGAGAATCATACCTCTGAACCCGTATCTCTACCAAAAGGAGTAAAACACAATACAACGTGTCTCACGGTGGTGCCAAATCGCCGCTGGCGGCCATCTGATCCTGAGAGTCTTCGTTTGCCTCCTGCTTTCAAATACACCCTCTCTCAGACCTCTCAGAAATCCCGCAAAAAGGCTTTGGGCACCTCCCTTGGATGAGGATCCTGGGGTCCAGAGAGGTTGAGGGGACCGTCTGAGGTTTCATAACTAATTAGAAGCATGCGTAGAATTGAAGACAACATCTCACCCAGCACGGAAATCCTTGTGAATCGCATTCCCAATCACCCTCATTGCCTTTGTGTTCTGGGTAGGACGGTGTGTGCAGCTGAAACAGCCCTAGTGTATCCACTCGTGCCCATTAGGTGGCGCCCTACACCAGCCAAGCTTTCCAGGACAACGTCTTTGTGGAAACTGGGTTTCTTCCGTTACAGGATTTTAAGTCAGAATGGTTTTTCCTTTCTCTCTTTCTTTTTAAAAAATGGTCTTCCCACACACAACATATTGTGGCTTTCATGCCAGACAAAGTGAAATTTGCCTAATCCATCACCTAGGGAGAAAGCGTTTATGTGCCACAATTGACATCTGTTAAGTTTTAAATGAGCTAAGGAAGGTCTGAAATACATTCTTTCTTCCAGAAGTCAGACACTGATCAGCTGCTCTGTACAAGTAGGAATAAAACGAGCACCTCTTCTTCCCCAACAAGTGCTACTAAAAGTCTAAGTGTGGAAAAGGTCAAGGGTGGACGGACTTCCACTCGGTGAGTTAACACTTCCGTTTCAAGTCCAGACAGTTGGCTGGTGCAGAAGAAACGGCTACCCTGACAGCTCCACTGTACCCAGCTCTGGCCACGCGTACCCCTCCTGACCTGCTACTTTCTTGGCGAATTGTGAGGGGCTTCATTCACCCGGATTGGCCAAATCAGTTTTAACCATCAGCATTAGTACTACGGTGAACCTCCCTTTAAAACAAAACACATTTGTTCTTTTGTATTTCACTCTAGCAAGCAATTTGGAACCCATCCGTACACTGTTAGCCCTTGCTGTCTGTAATTCAAGCTTCATTATTAAAAAGAGAATGAGAGTGCATATAATTCTCATATGCATCTCAGATAACAGCTAACAATTTGCTCATTATAAAGATCTACTAAGATTATAAATGAGGAAATGAAGTCTTGCCTATAAAATAAAATAATTGTGGAGTGGAGTATTTTGGGTACTGGAATTTTTTTATAAACGTGGGGAGAATCTAGAAAGCCCCTCAGTTTCAAAGTCTCGTCTCCTCTTCCCAATCCACATGAGTCAGTAGGATGTCTACGGGAGCCACAGTGAGCGCTTCTTGAAGAGGCACACACATTCCCCGGCCCTCCCTCCAGCTGAGCTGAGCCACAGACATAAGCTCTGGAGAGAAGGAATGTGATCGGGCATGTCGGTTCTGAGGCACTTAAGAGCCATTGAGGCTCCTCAATCTTCTCTTCGCCTCCATTGAAAACTTGGAGGCCACATTGTCCAAAGGGTGGAGATGATTCCAAGGCGGCGGAGACTCTGGGAAAGGAAGCCTTCTTCCCTGACCTGCCCTGGTCATGCAGCAAGAGAGCAACACCTTGATTGTGTTAAGCCACTGAGATCTGGGCTACCTTGTTCTTTCAGCAGAGCCTGGCCTCCAGGAGGGCAGGACTGTGTGTCTGCTTGCTGCAGGTCGAGCACTGTGCACACCCGACCCCTGGCCCTTGGTAAGGGCTCATTTGGACAATCTTCCCTCAATTATTTGAAGTACTTCAGTGTCCTTGAATCCACCTTCCTGCTCAGCTAGCTTGAGTCAAGGGCTTGCCATTTCCAACTAAGACTTCCGCTTAACATAAGGCAGCCAAGCAATGTTAACACTTTTCCAAGCTCTCTCCTGTCCCAGAATCTTTCCTTTTTTCTAGATAGATTATTCTTCTTTTGTTTTATGACATCAAGGTTTGTCAAAATGTACAAGTGAGGTAGATAGAAATATTTAGTTGCTGTTTCTTTTATTCAGGAAAACGTTTTAGTTCAATAATGACTTTCTTGTTTCAAAGGTATGGTCTATTTTAGTAAAGAATAAATACGAATTCCCTAAAACTCCTTGTAATCTTCTGTAACTATTGAATGATGCTTTCTCCAGCTTAGCCCTAGATAAACCACAGTTCAAAAAAAAAAGAAATACATATGGCCCAAAGGGAGAAAGATAAAAGTGCTCACAATCTCCAATGGCCAGAGAAAAACATAGTTCATAGATTATTGTTTGGTTTTGAAGATGGTGTGATTTTTACAAAATGGTATTATACATATCATTTTAAAAACAGGTTTCTTTTTCACTGAATACATCTACATCTTTCCATACCAGAAACATATTTCTGTAACACTATTTCAGTGGCTACATAATACTCCATTCTGTGGCTTTTAAAAAATTTATACTTGTTAAACATCATAAAAAGCTACCAGATCTTTTTCCATCTCTGATTCTTTGTTATTTTCTTAAGGGAAATTCCCAAACATGGAATTTTTGGGTCAATACCCAGGCACATCTTGAACACTGTTGAAGCACAATGTGAAATTGTCTTCCAGAAAGTTCACGCCAAATGAGAGAACTTCAATGTCCATTTTTTTGCACTCTTGCTAAGTTGTTTTAACTTTAAAAATATTTCCATTTTGGAAAACTCGTTATAATTTGTATTTTTAATTATTAATACAATTATTATACAAAGCTTTTCTCATATTCTGATGATTTTCTGTTCATTTGCTTGTTATATTTTTCTGTTGAGATATTACATTCTTTTCTTACTGATTTATGAGAGCTGTTTTCATATATTGGAAACATTATTATTTATTTTGCAAATGTTTTCCTCAATTTTTCATTTACCTTTTAATTTTTTATATAGTTTTTTTTTTAACTCTTACATAGTCAAATGTATCTAGCAATCTTCCACTTTGTAATTTCTGCTCTTGGACTTATGTTTACCCAGACTTTCTTCACCATGATATGACATAAATATTTACTCATATTTTCTCCTAGTTCTATTGTGGTTTCATCTTTCCATTTAAACATTTAATCCTCTTGGAATTAATTTTGGTATATTCATTTTAGCCAATAGTTTCTAGACTATTTAATTAGTGTTCTCACCTCTTGCAGTTGCTCACTTAGCATATGGTAAACTCGGTTTGCTGGAGTTCTGGACCAGTATTTATTTTTTGATTCCTAGGTTGGCAGCAAACTTCCTAAACTATGGTAGTTTGAAAATATGTTTTAGTAGCTAGTAGCCTGTTCCTTTAATTCTCAACATTTATCTTCCTTTCATGAATATATTCTTTCAGTATAATTTAAAAATCAATTTGTCAGATTAAAGAAAGTAAAGTTTTTTTCAATTTATCAGTTGATTTGGAAACAACTGGTATCTTGAGAGCCCTGAGCCTTCTCATTCAGATGCACGAAGTTTCCCTGTTTTATTCAACTCTTCATTCTGTCCTTGGGACAACGTTCGTATTTCTGCTCTATTTGATCCAAAGTATTACATGATTTTTATTGCCTCTATGAATGGGACGTTTTCCTCATGATATTTTTTAAATGCTTTAGGGCTGGATATTATTCTGGTGTGGTATATACCATCATTTATTTTTCCATTCATCTACTGATGAACATTTGGGTTGATTTCACCTTTTGGCTACTGTGAATAGTGCTGCCATGAACGTTTGTGTACATGTACTTGTTTGAGTTCCTGTTTTCAGTTCATTTTTTTTACCTTTTTAAAATGGAATAAAATTCTATTTGCTTCAGTTACATGATAATTATGCATATTACTGGATTCTTGCCACAGTAAGTATAGTTCCTGTTACCATACCAAGACATTACTGTATTATGGTTATATTCTATACATTATGCTTCCATTCCTGTGACTAACTTATTTTACAATTTGCAGTTTGTTACCTCTTTATCCACTTCACCTATTTCACCCATGCCCCCACTGCCCTCCTTGTGGTAACCAACAGTCTGTTGTTCGTATTTATGGGTCTATTTCTCTGTTCTTTGTTTATTTTGCTTCTTAGATTACACAGATAAGTAAAACCATGTGGTATTTATCTTCTCTCACTGACTTATTCACTTAGCATGATACCTTCTAGTTCCATCCATGTTGTTGCCAATGACAGAGCTCCATCTTTTTAATGGCTGAGTATTATTCTATTGTATATATGTAGCACATCTTTATCCATTCATCTATTTAGATTGCTTTCATATCTTTGTAATTATAAATAATGGTGCAATGAACACAGGTGTACATGTATCTTTTCTTATTAGTGATTTTGTTCTCTTCAGGTAAATTCTCAGAAGTGTAATGATTGCTGGTTTGCATGGTATTTCTATTTTTAGTTTTTTGAAGAAACTCCATATTGTTTTCATTGTGGCTGGACCAATTTACATTCCCACCAACAGTGAAGGAGGGATCCCTTTTTCCACATCCTCACCAACACTTGTTACTTCTTTTGGATAGTATCCATTCTGACTGCCGTGAGGTGATACCTCATTGTAATTTTGATCTGTGTTTCCCTGATGACTAGTGACATTAAAAATCATTGCATGTGTCTGTTGGCCATCTGTATGTATCCTTCAGAAAAATGTCTATTCAGGTCCTCTGCCCATTTTTTTTTTGAAACCTCTTTACACTGATTTTATTGTAACCAATTTTCCTAGATACAAGAAAAAAATTATTTTAGCTCTTGCTTTTTTTTGATATCATTAATCTACAATTACATGAAGAACATTGTTTACTAGGCTCCCCCCTTCACCAAGTCCCCACCAAATAGCCCTTCACAGTCAGTCACTGTCAATTTTAGGCTAGGAATTCTGGTACTTGGAATTCTAGTACTATATTGAATAAAAATGGTGAGAATGGACCTCCTTATCTTGTTCCTGATCTTAGAGGAAAAGCTTTCACTTTTTGCATTTGAGTATGATGTTGGCTGTGTATTTGTTGTGTATGGCCTTTATTGTGTTGAGGTATGGTCCCTCTATATCTACTTTGTTGAAAGTTTTTATCACAATTGGATGTTGAATTTTTTCAAATTCTTTTTTCAGCATCTATTGAGATGATCATATGGATTTTGTCCTTCCTTTTGTTAATGTAGTGTATCACATTGATTAATTTATGGATATTACACATTCTTGCATTCCTGGAATAAATCCCACTTGGTCATGATGATTGATTCTTTTCATGTATTTTTGAATGTGGTTTGCTACTATTTTGTTGAGGATTTTTGCATCTATGTTCATCAGGTATATTGCTCTGTTTTGTTTTTTTGTAGTATTTTTGTCTGGTTTGGATATAAGAATGATACTGACTTCATAGAATGAGTTAGGAAGTATTCACCCCTCCTTTTCTCTTTGTTTAATACTTTAAGAAATTAGCTCATCTGAATGTTTGCTAGAATTCACACATGAAGGAATCTGTTCTAGAACTTTCATTTTCTGGGAGTTTTCTTATTAGCAGTTCAATTTTGTTACTAGTTATTGGTCTGTTCAGATTTTCTCTTTAATCCTGGATCAGTCTTGGAAGATTGTATGTTTGTATGAATTTGTCCATTTCTTCTAGGTTTTCCAATTTATTGGTTTATAATTTTTCATCAAATTCTCTTATAATTCTTTGAATTTCGGTGATGTTGGTTGTAACTTCTTTTTCATTTCTGATTTTGCTTATTTGTGTCATCTTTCTTTTTTTCCTAAAATGAGTGCATTGCATTCTATTTCCTCCTTTAATTCTGTTTAGTATTTTTTCTCATATGCTGGTGCTCCTGTGTTGGCTGCATATATATTTATAATGGTTATATTCTCTTCTTGGACTGACCACTTTATTATTATGTAATGTCCTTCTTTATCTCTTGTTACTTTCTTTGTTTTGAAGTCTATTTTGTCTGATACAAGTACTGCAACACCTGTTTTTTCTACCTGTTGTTTGCATGAAATACCTTTTTCCATCCCTTGACTTTTAGTCTGCACATGTCTTTGGGTTTGAGGTGAGTCTCTTGTAAACAGCATATTGATGGGTCTTGCTTTTTTATCCATTCTATTACTCTGTGTCTTTTGATTGGTGCATTTAATCCATTTACATTTACGGTGATTATTGAAAGATATGTAATTATTGCCATTGCAGACTTTAGATTTGTGGTTACCAAAGATTCAAGGTTAGCTTATTTCTATCTTACTATCGAACTTAACTTGCTCATTGAGCTATTATGAACACTGTCTGCTGCTTCGTTATTTCTCTCCCTTCTCATTCCTCCCCCTCTCTTCTTTATACATCAGGTGTTTTATTCTGTGCTCTTTTGTGTTTCTTTTGACTGCTTTTGTGAGTAGTTCATTTCATTTTTTGCCTTTAGTTAGTATTTGGTTTGGTCTGCTTTCTTTGCTGTGATTTTATTTTCTCTGCTGACATATGTTTAGCTTTAGGAGTGCTCCCATCTAGAGCAGTCCCTCTAAAATACCCTGTAGAGGTGGTTTGTGGGAGGCAAATTCCCTCAACTTTTGCTTGTCTGGGAATTGTTTAATCCCTTCTTCATATTTAAATGGTAGTTGTGCTGGATACAGAATCCTTGATTCGGTGCCTTTCTGTTTCTTTGCATTGAATATATCATGCCATTCTCTTCTGGCCTGTAAGGTTTCTATCGAGAAGTCTGATGTTAGCCTGATGGGTTTTCCTTTGTAGGTGATCTTTTTCTCTCTAGCTGCCATTAAAACTCTGTGCTTGTCCTTGATCTTCGCCATTTTAATTATTATGTGTCTTGGTGTTGTCCTCCTTGGGTCCCTTCTGTTGGGAGTTCTGTGTCCTTCTGTGGTCTTTGCAACTATTTCATTCACCACTTTGTGGAAATTTTCAGCAATTATTTCTTCAAAGACACTTTCTATCCCTTTTCCTCTCTCTTCTTCTTCTGGTACCCCTTTAATGTGGATATTATTCCTTTTAGATTGGTCACACAGTTCTCTTAACATTGTTTCATTCATGGAGATCCTTTTATCTCTCTCTGTGTCAGCTTCTATGTGATCCTGTTCTCTGGTTTCCACTCCATCAATGGCCTCTTGCATCTCATCCGTTCTGCCTTTGAATCCTTCAAGAGATTGTTTAATTTCTGTCCTCTCCCTCCCTACTTTGTTGGCTTGGTCTTCCATTTTTCTCTGCAGAGCCATCGGCATGTTTATGACCTTTATTTTGAATTCTTTTTTGCGAAGATTGGTTAGGTCAGGTCTATCTCCCCATGTTTCTTCTCAGGGGAGGATGTCTGTGTGATTCTGGTCTGGATCAAATTCTTCTGCCTTTTCATGGTGATAGAGGTAGTTGTGGGGAGTTGACACGTGTGTCGGCTGGGAGAACATCCCTTCTTTCTAGTTTGTGGCCTTCCTCTCCTGGGAGAACAGCGACCCCTAACAGCTTGTGCTGGGCACGTGCACACAGATGGGCTTTCTGATACTTGCCCGGCCGCTGTGCAGTAAGCTCTGTGCCATTGCTTTGGGTGTGTTCAGCCTCAGGCTGCTGCTCTGCTATTGCAGGGCCACTGGAGGGGGAATGGGCGGAAAAGGCTGTTTATCGCAATGAGGGGTCTCTGAGCTGTGCTGCCACACAGGGGGTTAGGGTGTCTGGAGTTCCCTGGGATTCCCAGCTGCTGGACAGAGTGCACCGGGACAGTTCTGTCCAGCTGTTAGGCCCCTGTCCCTTCAAGACTTTCAGAAATCACTCACTTTTCTTTTGTCCCAGGGGCGCCAGTTGCAGGGACCCACTTGCAGGTTTTACTGTTCTGTTTCCCTAGTATCCAGCACACCATTCACATATGTCTGCACTCCTGGTGCAGATAGCTATGGCTAGATATTCAGCAGTCCTGGGATCCCCTCCCTCCCTGCTCTGACTCCTCTCCTCCCTCCAGGGGTAGGGGTGTTGCTCAGGTCCTGCTGGGCCGAGGATTGCATCTTACCCCCTTTGTGAGGTGCTGGGTTCTCACAGGTGTGGATGTAGTCTGTCTTCTGTACTGTATCTTCTGGTCTCTCTTTTAGGAATAGTTGTGTTTGTCGTATTTTCAAAAATACATATGGTTTTGGGAGGATATTTCCACTGCCCTACTCACGCCACCATCTTGGCTCCTCTCTATTCAAACTTGATCTCTTTAAGATATTATTAGGCTTAGTGTTAGGGCTTAGGTTTAAGGATAGATTTACTGGTAGGGTATGGGTTAGAGCTAGGATTATAGTGACGTGTTGTGAGAGGGTAAGTGTAATGCTTTTGGATAACTGTTAGGCTTAGCAATAGAATTAAGCATAGCTTTACAGTGAGGGAATCAAATAATGTGGAAGACTATCTCCAAGCTAACTTATATGGTCCTCTCATTGAGATGAAATTTCAGCATGAACTTGCCGCAAACATAGAAAACTAAGTAAATTGGGAAATAATACACATTTGGTCTGCAAAATACTCAAGGACAAACTTTTATGTGATAATTTAATTGCTGGGGAAATGAATTTTAATATTATTGGTTTTAAAAACAGATGTGCTTTTGCATTACAGTTGGTCCTAAGCCTACAATGAGTGACAAGCAACTCATTATCAAGAAGTCTGCTAGAAAGGTTCATTCTCAGTCATCCAGGCAGTGATACAGTTGCTTATCATTCCCAATTCTAGGACCCAGCCACGTTACTTGAATCTAGGATCCCCTACAACTTCACAGCCAACAGGAGGATATGGTGTAATACCTCCCTAACAAAAGATCTATATTGGTCTATTTTGTCCATTGTTTCTATTTGGCTGGTGAATTGTGAGGGCACTAGTCCCACCTTGAAAATTATGGCAATTCTTCTTAAATAAAATGATGAACCACTTAATACCACGTGCAATTTTGAACTCCATCTGGATTTTTGAGATGAGTTTGCAGTGGGCTTTCTCACCTCTGATACTGAATTTTGGGGGCACAGTAGTTGATTCTGTTGCTTGCTACACTGTGCATTGTAGATATTGCACAGCATGCATCTGACATTGCCAAATATCACCAGAGACAAAATCATCCATACTTGTGATCTGCAGCCCCAGAGTTTGAGAACAGGATGCTTCTTGGCATAACTGCAAACAATTCTGGGTTGTTACCCAGAGGAGAACTCTTCATGGACAAGTCCACTGTCCAGACCCCATTTTTGACATAGAAAATGGGTTTCCTCAGAGTACCAATGTACAGAATTCACATTTCTATAAATTCAATCCCATAATCCAGATCACATGCCAAGATGATTTGGTAGTGTGTAAACATTTTAAAGTTGTGCCTCTTCAGGAAAAATCATTTGATGAAAGGGGACTAAAGGACAGCTCCCAACTGATATAACACTGAAATGGCTTCTTGGGCAAAAGGAACATAAAGTCTAAGGAGTGTTATACCCCACCTTTTGAAGAAATCAACAGTTTTCCGCTTTGTTGACTACAGAAGAAGTAGGTTTCTGGGAGGACTCATGGTTGTGTGTCTACCATAAGTGAGTGTTTGGAGATTGCAAGAAGCCTAATGAACACAGGGTCCTCAGTCTGAGAAAACAGTCACTCAGGATGTAGATCAGGTGTTGGCACTGAGACCTAGGCAAGGCAGGAGAAATGAGAGAAAGGAAGAAACAGAAACAAAACCCAAAATGACTCCATTCAGTCAGCTTACAGCCTAGTCTACTAGAAACAGAGATTTGGCAGGAAAAACTACCTTTCCATTTTTACCAGGATCCCATAAGGAAAGCAGGTGTACTTAAGAGTGGGATAACTGATAGAGTCATTCACCTTAAGGACATATCCAAGGAACTAAATAAATTTATTGATATAGCCCCTCAGCATCTGCTACTGGGCTCTGAAGAGGACAAGGCGGTTTCTTTTGATTCCTAAGTCTCCAGGTGAGGGGTCTGGCTGAGAGCCAACAGTTAAGCTTCCAGGTAAGGGGTAGGGTTCACAAAAGGGTAAAGGGTGCCACTTAGATTTGAATGGTTCAGGTTCATTGTGAGGGGCCAAGGTTTGTGTTCATGAGTTAAATTTGTGTTTGGGTTCAGAGTTTTTTGTTCAGGATCTCATTAATCTCTGGCATTCTGGTTCATAGGTCAGAGTTCTGGTTCATGTGTTTGGGGTTTCAGGATCCAGCATCCAGGTTAGGAAATGGTTAATGTTGGGCTTAGGGCTAGGTATATGATGAAGATACTGTTATGGCTAGAGTTAGGGTAATGGGATAGGTTTAGATTAGCGGTTCTGTTTAGCTTTGATCAACAGTGATATGTGGGTGAGAGTGATGATGGGTACAGTGTAAGGGCTAGGTCTTACATTAGATTTGCTTTATGGTGCACTGTAGGTGATGTACAGTTTTGGTTACATTTAAAGTAAGGGATTAGGTTAATAGACCGTTTAAGTTTGTCTTTTGGTTAACAGTTAAATGTCATTGAGAATGATGATAGCATTTAGGACTAGGGTTTAGTTTAGGTTAAAGGTTTTGTGTACAGTGAAGTTATGGCTTCAGATAGCATAAAGGGTAAGGGTCAGTGTTCATTTCAGCTCCGGCCTAACAGTGAAATGTGAGTGATGCTGAGGTTGTTGGGTGATGGGAGAATATAAGGTTTAGGGTGAGGGTGAGGTTTTGGCTGCACATAGTGCATTCCAGTCCCAAAATTTTGAAGGGGAACACTTGGCTAAAATGTTCCCATGTGCCCCTGCCTTTCAAATGGACGTGGCTATAGGACAACCCACAAGCAAGACCCACACTCACTCAGATGGGCACAGAACTGAATGCCTTTCTCCTTGAGATATATATATGCCTTGTGTCTGGGATCTGTTTTCTCCACAGTGGCTAGGGTTAACAACTTCCACCTCACTGAGTACCGCACCTTCTGCTGAGGCCCTAGGCCCTGGAGGTGGAATCTGCTCTCCTTACAAGCCAGCATCTCTTTAAGCTACAGTCGATTCAGTCGCCACTGTGACATCATGGATCTGTGGGAACACTGATGCTCATGCAAGTCCTACACACAGTAAGTGCTTTCCACTGGACACATCTACTGCAGAGCCCAGAAAAACTAAAACATCTGAGACAGCGAACATCAGGGGTTCAGTCACATGTGTGGAGAGCTCTGCCTTGGCACAACAAAATGCATGAGCCAGAAGGACATGTTGCACAGCTACTGCATCCATGCAGCCTCTTGGGGATCCATTCAGATGGGTCAAGGTCAGGCGTCAAGGAGAGAGTCAAGGGTTAGCTCTCAGTGTTCCAGGTAGCTGGGTGTTCAGCTGTGAAGTTTGTTTCAGGGCCTAGTGTGGGGTTCATGTGTTGGTTACTAGCTTAGGTGTCAGAACTGGAGTTTGGTTAGGTTTTGAGTTTGTGTTCAGGGGTTCGGGTTTCAGAATCAGTTTTCTTGTTCAGGGCTTAGGGTTGGGGTTTGTGCATTAGGGTCAGTGGTTAGTGTCAGGGTGCTGGTAAGAGTTAAGATTGGTTGACATTTAGGGTTAGAGTTAGTATTCAGACTAAGGGTTAGGATTAGCGTTTAGACTAAGGGTTAGGGTTAATGTTAGGCTTACTGTTAGAACTGAGATTTAGGATAAGATTAGGGTTCATTCTTGGGTTTGGGGTCAGGTTACAACTGCTGTTTGACTTAGGGTTATATTTATGGTTTTGGATAAGTTGTAGGCTTAGGGATAGATTTAGAGCAAAGAAAATCAGTTAATGGGGAAGACTATCTCCAATCTAACTTACAGGAAATCTTCTCACCAAGATGGAATTTCAAAGTGAATATCCCTTAAGCATAGGAAACTAAATGTTTGAATTTGGAAACAGAATTTCCATATCTGAGAAAAATATTCCTGTTTATATCTCTGGGTGAGAAATCAGTGCTTGGGTAACCAATTTTTATCTTCCTGGTTTCAAAACTATGTATGCTCTTACAATTTAGTAGGTCCTAAGCTTACAAAGAGTGACCATGTCCTCACATCAAGATGTCTGCTAGGCTGGGTTCCTTCTCCATCATACATGGAAGAATTCACTTGCTTTATCATTCAAGCTCTGGAACCAGACTACATGACTTGAATCATAGATACCCTATAATTACTGGCAGGAAAACATGATGGAATATCTCCCTAACTCCTGATCTATTTTTGTCTATTTTGTTCATTTTTTTTCCATTTGGGTGGGGAAATATGAGGATACTAGTCCCACCTAGAAAATTGTAACAAATCTTTGTAAATCACACAATGAGCCATTTGACATCATCTGCCACAATGAAGCACACCCGGAAGCTTGAGCTGAGTTTGTTTGCAGTGTGTTTTCTGAAATTCTGACACTGAATTTTGAGGCTATGATAGCCCTTTTTGTTTCTTGTTGCTGTTTGCATTGTATATGCTGAGCAGCTTGTACTTAAACATCGAGAAATATCCTCAGAGGCAAAATAATCTGTGCTTGAATTCCACCACCCGAGGGTTTGAGAACAACAGGTATCCTTTAATACCTCAAGCAATGCTCCATACCTTACACTGATGAGAACTCTTGATTGGCAAGTCTACATTCCAGACCCAACTCACACTAGGCACTTTTCAAAATGTTCTATCCCATATTGCAGATCATATGCAAACATCTGTTGCTAGGATGTAACACATTTCAAAGATTTCCCTTGTCAGAAACAAAGATTTATGAAGAGGGACTACAGGATAGCTCCCAACTGATATCCCATTGAAATGGCTGATTTGGTACAAAGGATTATTAATAGTAGGGAGTGTCATGCTCCCACCTTTGGTATAAAGCAACCTGTTTTCCCTTTTGTTGATGATAGTAAAAGTAAGTAGTTTCTAGAGTGACCAGTGTTTGATTTGTCTGGCCTAAGTCATGTTTAAATATTGCAAGAATACTTATGATATTAGCTTTCTCAGTCTGATAAAAGATTCACTCATGATGCATATCAGTTGCTTGCAATCAAGACCTATAAGAGGCAGGAAAAGCAAGAGAATAGAAGAAACATGAAAACAAAAGCAAAAATGGTTCCTTTAAACTGTCATAGAGACAAGACTACTAGGAACAGAGATTCTCTGGAAACATTTCCTTCCTGTTTTTACCGGTATTCTGCAAAGAAATCATGTATGCATAAAGGCAGGACAACCAAGAGAGTCATTTATCTAAAGTGCAGATACAAAGAACTGAACAATGGTTATGCTGCAGGCTTTCAGCATATGCATCTGGGGTCTCAATTAGACACTGTTGTGTATTTCAGTTATTAATGCTCCACTTGAGGGTTGATGGTGAGAGTCAAAGGTTAGGCATCCAGGGTAAGGTTTAGGAGCTCCAGTTCAGTCTGAGGAGTGTGAGTTTACTGTGGGAGTAAGGAGTTACATTGTCGCTTGTGTTCAAGTTTTAGGTTTTATGCTTGGGTTTCTGATATGGGGCTCAGGTTTGGGTTGAACTCAGGCATGTTAGGGGTTAATGTTTGGGTTGGGTTAAGGGTTAAGTTTAAAGTGATTGTTTTTGTTAGAGTTAGGGTAATGGGTGAGTATTAGCATTAGGGTCCAGTTTAGCTTTTGACCAACTTTGCGGTGTTTGTCAGGGTGAGAGAGAGGGTGAGAGTTAGGGTTAGTGCTACATCTAGAATTAAGATTAGGTTAAGTGTTACATTTATAGTGAAGTTATGGTTATGTTTAGAGTTAGAAGAAGGGATCAAGTTAGGAGAAGGGTTAAGTTAGTCTTTCAGTTAACAGTGAAGTATGCATGAGAGTGAGGTTAGTGTTTATTGGAACAGTTAAGGTAATTTTAGGATTAGGAGTAGGGTTAAGGTATGGCTTCAGTTAGAGTTAGAATATTGGGATAAGGTTTGGGTCAAGATTCAGCATAGCTCCTGTTTAACAGTGAGGTGTAGGTGAGGTTGAGGGTGAGGGGTGAGCAGTGAAGTTTAGGGCAAGGGCAAGGTGAGGTTTAGGCTACAGGTTGAACGTTATCATCTACATTTTGCCAAGGGGAACGCTGGCACCAGTTGGATTGCCTGGTGTTCATAGGAACCCTGCATTTTCTAAGAATGAGGCTTCAGGACAGCCCAGGAGTTGGATCCACCCTTGCTAGGGTCAGGGCAAAAAGAGAGTTGCTTTCTCTAGGAAGCATGTGGGTCACCGGTTTCCAAAGTACTAACAGGGCCCTTGGCTCTCTTTTCAATTTTTTCTAAAGCCAACAGGGTTTGAAGCCCTACCTTGCTGATGACCACACCTACAGCTGAGGCCCCAGGCCTGGAAGTGCTCTCCTGCTCTCCCCACTGGGCAGCCTCAATCTCTAGGATCCCATCATCATAGTCACCACTGTGATGTCACAGAACTATGGTAATGCTGACACTCATGCAAATCCTCCCTACCAAGATTGCTACCCTGTGGATGCATCCTCTGCAGATCCCTGTGCAGCTGCATCATTTCCCACATTGAACTTCCGGTGTTCAATCACATGCATGGAGAGCTCTGCCATGGAACATTCCAATGTGTTAATCCCCAACACAGTTCCACATCTCCTGCATTCATCCAGCCACACAGGCACTGATCTATCCAGTCCAGTAGGGATCAGGGTTAGAGTTAAGGGATAGCCTCTGGGTTCTGGGTTTGCAGGCTTAGGCTTCAGATTGGGATTCAGTGTTTTACTGATTGGTTCAGGTGTCAGTGTCATGCTTACATTTTGGATTGGGGTTTGCAATTGGTAGCAAAATTTCAGGGTTTCACAATGTGGGTTTCAATTTCTACCTGCATTTAAGGGTTAAGGTTTTGGGCTGACGGTTAGAATTATGATTAGTGCTACACTTAGTGTTAGGACAGAGGTTTAAGGATTGCATTTGGTTTAGGTTTATGGGTTAGAGTTTGAGATACAGTGAGATATGTGTCAGGGTTAGGGTTATTGTTAAGGTTAAATGATAGACTCAACCATGGAGTTAGGGATAGCTGTGGAGTGAGAGGAATCAGTAAATGGGAAAGACTATTTTGTAGCTAAATTAGAGATGACCTGAGATGTAATTTTTAGGTCCAATTCCTTTAACCATAGGAAGCTAAATGACTGGATTTGAAACATTATATATATATTTGAACAAAGTATTCCAGGATAAATCTACTTGAGAGAATTCAGTTGCTGTGGTGACCAAATTTCATAGTCCTGGATTTCACACTCTATATATTGTTAGTTTAGTAAACCCTAAGCCTACAGTGAGCGACAATGGGCTCACATCAAGATTTCTTATAGGCTGGTTTCCTTCTCGATCATCCAGAAAAGAATTCAGTTTCTTTAACACTCAGATATCTAGGACCAAGCTACATGACTTGAATCATGGACCCCTACACTTTCACAGCCAGCAGAAGAACATGATGGAATATCTCACTGACTGCAGATCTGTTTTGGTCTATTTTGACCATTCTTTCCGCTTGGCAGGAGAATTTTGAGGACACCCGTACTTCCTTGAACAGCATGGCAAATCCTTAAACAAACAATGCACCAGCTGATACCGCCTGCTGCATTGAATCCCAGTTGGATGTTTGAGCTCAGTTTGCCTACATTAGGTTTTCTCACCTTCTCACAGTGAATTTTGGTGGCAGGATAGTCTTTTCTGTTCCTTGTTGCCCTGTGCTTTGTAGTTGGTGACCAGCATACATTTGGACATTGTCAAATATCAGCACATGCAAAATTATTTGTGCTGGAATTCCACCACCCCAAAGTTGGAGAATAGGAGAAATCCTTATGTAACTTCAAGCTATGTTTAATCATTTACACAGATGAGATCTCTTGATGCAAAAGTCCCCACTGCACACCCCCTTTTGATATGGAAAATGGATTCCCCCACAGCAGCAACTCACAGAACGTACTTTCCTAAAAATTCAGTTCTGTACTCAAGATCAGGTATGAAGCTCTGTTGCTACTGTGAAAAACGTTTTAAAGTTATCCCTTTTCAGGAACAAACATTTGATGAGGAGGGACTAAAGGACAGCTCCATACTGATATCCCACTGAATTAGCTGTTTTTCTTAATGGATCATGAATCCCGGTAGTGTCATTGTCCCACTTTCAATACAAAGTAAGAAAGTTTTCCCATATATTGACAAGAGGAAATGTAGTTTTCTCTAGTGTCCACTTGCTTGTCTGCCCAAGTCAGTGTTTGATTATTGCAAGAAGCCTAATCAACACAAATTTATCACTCTGAGAAAATATTCACTTGGGATGCAAATCAGCTGCTGTCAGTTGAGAAGTATGCAAGATAGGAAATTCCATTTGTTTACCAGTATTCTGCAAGGAAAACTTGTGGGCACAAAGGTGGGACAACCAAGAGAGACATGAACCAAAAGAGCAGATCCGAGGAAATAAATAATGGTTAGGTTGCAGTACCTCAGCATGCAAAACCATGCTCTGAAGTGGACATCGTTGTTTCTCATGATTCCAAAGGCCCCAGGGGGTAAGTGTGAAAGTGGATGGTTAGGATTTAGAGGTCAGGGTTAGGGTTTTGATAAATATCCAGAGTTCCCTTTCAGGTTGGGGGTTTTGGATACAGAGGGAGTGTTCAGGATTCAGTTTGAGGTATGATTTCAGGGGTGCGTCTTCATGTTTGTCTTCTCTGGGGTTCATTTTTTGGTTCCAATCTGGGGTTCTGGTTCACTGGTTAGAGTTTGAATTCTGGGGTTTGGGATTTCAGATCAGGAGTCCAGGTTGGAAGTAGGGATGGGTTAGATTTATGGTTACTTTTACAATGAAGTTATCGTTATGGTTTAATTCAGGGTAAGGCTTTCGTGTGGGAGTAAATGTTTGCTTTGGCTTTCAACCAAGAGCGCGTTCTTGGTCAGGGGGAGGGAAAGGATGAGTGTTAGCATTTGGGCTCTGACGGTGATCAGGGTTAGTTTAAGGGTGAGCTTTAGGGTGAAGTCATGATTATAGTTAGGGTTAGGTTAAGTTTCTTGGTTAGGAAAGCTTAAGTTTGCTTTTAGGCTAACACTGAACTGTGGGTGACTGTAAGGTTAAGGTTTTGAGTGTGAGTTACAGTTAAGTTTAGGGGTAGGTGTAAGGTGAAGTTATGGCTTCACTTAGAGTTCACATGAGGGGTGAGTCTTAGGCTTAGGGTCAGCGTTCAGTTTAGCTCCAGGCTAACAGTGAGGTGTGGGTGAGGCTGAGGATGATGGGAGAGGATTAGGTTGAGGGTAACTGAGGGGTTTCAGGTTCAGGATGAGAATTATCATTACAAATTTGCTGATGGGGATGCTGGACTCTGTGTTGGGTCACCTGGCATTCCTCCTGCACCCCTGTGTTTCTAAGAATGTGGATACAGAACAGCCCAGGAGCAAAACCCACACTTGCCAGTGATGAGCAGGAACTGAATGGCTCTCCCTGTGAACCATTTGGATCACCGTGGCACAGAGCAAACCCAGGCGCCTTGGATATGGGTTCCATTTTCTCTATAGCCACCAATAGGATCAGCCTGCAGCTCACCAAGGACTGCATCCACACTTGAGGCCCCAGGGCCTAAAGAGGGAATCTTCCCTGTTCAACAAGAAACCTGTTTCTATGAAACCATCGTTACAGTCACCACTCTGATGTCATGGACCTATCATAACACTGCTGCTCATGCAAGTGTTCCATACCAGAAGTCCTTCTCCTTGGAGGCATCCACTGCTGAGCCCTGAGAACTGCATCATCTCAGATAGTGAACACCGGAGGGTCCTGCACATGTATGAAGATATTTTTGAAGGTACATCCAAATGCAAGAACCCCCAGCACATGTTCCTCACCTCCTGAATACATCCAGTCACACAGAGATACATACCCTTCAGTCCTTGTCAGGGATGATGGTGAGAGTCTAGTGGTAGCTGTAAGGGTTTGAGGACATGTAGAGTAAGAGTTTCCGCTTGGTTTCAGGAATATATGTTATATTTCATATGTCCTTTTCATGTTTCATAGTCAGACCTGGTGTTTGGGTTCTGTGGTAGCTGGTAAGTTTTGAGTTTGTGTTCAGGGATTCAGGGTACAGTTTTGTGGTTCTTCTTCAGGCCTTATGGTGGTGTTTGTGGCTTCAAGAGTTTGGAGTCATGTTGAGGGCAAGTTTTAAGGTTTAGGGTTGATGTTAGGGTTAGAGATAGTGTTTAGGATTAAAGTTAGGGTTATTATTATAGTTAAGTATGAGGTATATGGTTAGCTTTAGGGACAGGGTTACTGGGTAGGGTTATAGTTACTGTGATGTCTGTGTGAGGATTTGTTTTTTGGTTAGTGTAGGTATTAGGTTTAGGGATAGAATTAATCATATCTTTAGAGCAAGTGGAATCATCTAATATGGAAATTTATCACCAAGTTAAATTATAGATGACCTCACTGAGATGATATTTCAAAGTGAACTTCCCTTAAACATAGGAAAATAAATTACAGAACTTGGAAATAAAATATCCATGACTTTGGAAAAATTTTCTTGGGGAAATTTTAATGTGAGAATTAATTTGCTAATAAACAATTTACATAGTTCTGGAATCAAAAGTATGTATGCTCTTAAAGTTTAGTATGTCCTAAGCCTACAAGTACTGACAGGTGACTAGCATCCAGGTGTCTGCTAGAATGTGTTCCTCCTTAATTATCCAGGCAATAATTAAATTGCTTTAACATTCCCATTTCTAGAACCAAGTACATGAATTGAATTATGGACACTTCCAGTTTCACAGACAGCGGAGGAACATGGTGGAATATGTCGATCCTTCCAGATCTCATTTGATTTTTTTTCACATTCTTTCCACTTAAATGGAGAACTGTGAGGACACTGGTCTTGCCTGGAAAATAATGGCAAATCAAGCTCTCCCCTACACCACGTCTCCCCCACAAACCCCATTATAGTCACTGAAGTGACTCATCATTTGAATTCAGAAGATGAGTCACTTCAGTGACTATAATGGGGTTTGTGGGGGAGACGTGGTGTAGGGGAGAGCCTAGTAAACATAATATTCTTCATGCAATTGTAGATTATTGATAACAAAAAAGGGGGGATTACTCCATGATAGGAGAAAATTAACTGCAAATCAACAATTAATGCATGCTTTACATATCCTTAATTTGGATCTTTTAAAGGGTATAGGATGATCAGCTATGGAAGTAGATTTTACTGATAATATTTCTTTCTCTTAAAGAAAAGCAGTTCATGTGTGATGATCTCTAATAGGTTCTTCACAATGGTACAAAGGTCATACCAATGTGTGGGTAAAGTGTTTGTTTTTGTTTATACAGAGGATCAAAGCCTAACTTGGCTACCCAGAAAATGAATTAAGATATGATATGAAGAAGAGCTTCCAACATCAACGTCCTCTGGAAGAGTCATTCCAGAAGATGATCATCAAAAAACTTCAACAAAGATCCTGACGCTGTTGCAGTTGTAGCTGCATTCATCCCACCGTTCCCTGGACTTGCCATTGGAATGAAGAAGGAGATATCTAAGCTGGCCTGTGCTTGCAGTAAAACAACAAATTTGACTGGATGTATATTGTCAGAACTCAACCAAGAATTAGGGGAAGTTCAAGTTGCAGTTCTCCAAAACCGTGTGACTACAGACTACTTACTGTTCAAAGAACATATGGGATGTGAACAGTTCTCAGGAAGGTGTTGTTTTAATTTGATTTTTCTCAAACTATTCAAGTTCAGTTAGACAGTATCCATAATATCATTGATAAGTTTTCACAAATGCCTAGGGTGCCTAACTGGTTGTCTTGGTTTCACTGGATATGGCTGGTAATTGTAGGTCTGCTTTTGTTATGTAGCTGTATTCCTATTATGTTAATGTCTGTACACAATTTAATTAGTAGTTTAAAACCTATACATGCTTATGTTACTCTACAAGAAGTTATGTCAAAGAAATAATCAATCTTCCCATGTCTTTTTCCACCTGCTACTTCTATAGCTTTTCTTCCTTCCTAATTACAACCCTTTAGTAGAATTCGTGCCTCTTATCGAAAACTACCAAGTATCATATTTCTTCCAAGCGGTAAAGATACCTCAAGACAAATGCTGGGCATAGAAGCAACAGGGCATAAATCTACAAAGAAGTAAAAAGCTAACCTTTTCAAAGAATATTGATTCTCACTTACAAACGTTACATTTCCCTGTATGGCCGCGGAAGATGACTGGTTAGCCATGGACGGGTAAGATTCCTCAAGGGAGGAACAACCTAATACAGGCACAGTTGCAGTGGGGATATCAGGAGAGAATTTGGGGATGAACAGAGGGGAGGCTTAGAAACTCAACCCCCCGTTTTGAGAGAAATCTGCTTCATCTGTGGATGTTTTGTTGCCCTTGTCTAGCTTGGATTGATACTTAGTCTATAGGCACAGACCTGATCATCTACATTTGCCCTCTTACAGCACTAAATTATGTTTTCTACCTTTATCTTGCATCTACCTACCCCTTCAGCATTTTATTTAAAAAATAATAGTACTATTAAGGGAGAAATATTGGATTCACATATAAATCAAGTATGAAAATCAAATGAATAATCATATCTGACTTGATTGTTTATAGTTCATGATGCATGATCAAAACGAGACGTTTCTGTGTTATGACTGCCCTTGCACCGTTCACCATGTAAGAACTCATTCACTATATAAGAACTTGTTCACCATGTAAGAACTTGTTCGTTATGCTTCAGAATATTCGAGACTGTTGAGAATTAGGCTTGGGGTTGATTAATGATTGTGCATTGAGAGTCCTGTACAGAATTTTATTGTTGTTAACAACCATTTGATCAATAAATACGAGATGCCCTCTCAGAAAAATGATGAGTCGCTTGATACTGCCTTGCCCAATAAACCCCATCTGTAAATTACAGCTGTTTGTCTTCAGTTGGATTTGTAACATTCTGACACTGAATTGTGATGGCTGGACACTCTTTCTGTGGCGTATTGCTCTGTAGTGCAAATGGTGAACTAAATGCATTCCCTCATTGCAAAATATACCCAGAGGCAAAATAAACCATGCTTGAATAAAACAACTCTGGAGCTGTAGAACAGAAGGCTTTCTGGCATAACTGGAAGCAATGCTCTGTCACTTACTCAGATGACAACTCTTGATGGACAAGTCCATCTTCTAGATCCCTTTCTTGCATGGAAATTGAGTATTTTAGAGCTGCAATTCAAAGAATGCACTTCTCTGTCAGTTAAATCCATAGTCCAGTTTGGATTTGAATATCTGTTGCTTCTGTGTAACACCTTTAAAGCTGTCCCTCATCAGAAACAAATGTTTGATGAGTAGTGACTACAAGAGAGTTCCCAAATTATATCCCACACAAAAAATGCTGTATTGGCAAAAGGATCTTGGATACTCAGGAGTGTCATGCCACCACACTGATAAAAATGCAGAAAACGTTGCCAGTTCTTTGATGACAGGAAAGCAGTTTTCTGAGACAACTGGTTGTTTGTGTCTCCTCCATCAATATTTGAAGATTACAAGTAGCCTAATCAACACAGGTTTCTCAGTCTGAGAAAAGATTCACTCAAAATACAGATCAGGTAATGGCAATTGAGACCTATGCATGCAGGAGAAGCAAGAGAAAAGAATAAATACATAAACAAAACCAAAATATCTCAATTCAGTTACCTGGAGCCCAGTCTAATAAGAAGAGAGATTTGACATAAAATATTTCCTTTCTGTTTTAACCACTATCATGTTGCATAAAGGTAACACTACCAAGAAAACCATGTACTTCAAGGGTAGATCCATGGAACTTAATAATCATTCTTCTGCAATCATTCAGTATACAAAACTTGAGCCTGCAGAGGACATGTTTGTTTGTTTTTATTCCTAATGCCCAAGTGAGGGGTGATGGTGAGAGTTGACTTCTATGAGACTGGGGTAAGGTTTCATATGACTGCTATGAGACTGGGTCCAGGGTTCCACTTTGGTTTGCGGTCTTTGGCTTCACTGGGAGGGATCAGAGATGATGATAAAAGTTATCCTTAGTGTTGGTGTTCAGGGTTTGGGGGACAAGGTCTGGTGTATATCTAGAGTTCTCATTTAGGAGTTAGAGTTCAGGTTCTGGAGTTCAGTATTTTGGGAATTGGTCGCAGCTTTGAGTTAAGAACTAGGTTTGTGTTTGTTAGGTTTATGGTGAAGATGATATCATGATTAGCATTAGGGTAAGGGTTTAGTGTGATGATAGGGGTCCGCACAGCTTTTGATGAACAGTGATGTGTGGGTGAGGGTGAGGCTGAGGATGTGTGTTAGAGTTTGGGCTGTGTCTAGAATTAGAGTTATAATAAGAGATAGTTGTAGAAGAAGTTATGTGTATGTTTAGGGTTAGGGTTAGGGAATAGGCTAGTAGAAGTGTTGTCTTTCTTTGAAAAGTGAATTGTAGGTGAGTGAGATTATGGTTTAGGGCCCAAGTAAAAGTTAGGCTTAATGTTAGTTGTATTGTGAAGAAATGGCTTCTTTTAAACAGCATAAGGGGTTGTGGCTACATTCAGCCTACAGGTTAGCTCCAGCCTAACAGTGAGGAATGGATGAAGGTGAGGAAGGAGGGTGAGGGATCGGGGTTAGTGAAGGGCCCCCACCAGTAAGATGGCAAACTTCCGGCTTCTCTTCTGGGTCCTCAGTTCTCGACAGCGCCACCTAAAGACCAATCACCCCTCACCCCCCTCCCAATCCCAGCACCTAGCCAATAGCCACCAGCCCCATAGAAGTAACACCACAATCACCCCATGCCCCTTCCTATATACTCAGCACCTTTCCGCAATAAAGCGGATTTCTCCGGTGAATTGCTGCTGTGTGTCGCTCCTTTCCTTTCATTGGTGCCAAAACCCGGGAGATGGGACACCACAACTGGGCCCCTTCTTCCCCCCCGACACCAGCAGCAGCTTGCCCTCATCCTCTTTTTGCGGCGCTGGCTCCTCACACTCACCACTCCTCTTTGGCCTTTAGGTAAGTTTTCCCCTGGAGCGGGCCGCTCTTCCCCGAGCTATCGCAGTGCCATTGACTGTGATCATCCGGCAACTCCCTGACCCTCAGGGATGAGGAGGGAACTCTCCCCGCCTCCGGCCTTCATGGCTGCAGCAGACCCTCAGGCCCCCCTTCAACAGCCATAAACGAGGTGACTATTTGTGGATGAGAACGCTCCCTTTTCCCCCTCCTGTTCTGTCTGCCAAAATCCGTTCCGTCCGCCGAAAATTCCTAGTACTAGGTACCTCGGACTCCGGCACTCTGCCTTCTTAGAGCAGTCTGGGTGACGACCCACACTTCCTAAGAAACCGACTCGTGTACGAGTTTCCGCAAACCCCCAAGAATCGTCGGGGACGCCCTCTGTCTCCTTGCCGTCTGCTCCCAGTCCGAGGGTCTCCGTTCGTCTTTCCCTGTTTGTCTCCTTCTCTGTCCTTTAGCCATCGGAGCCTCCTCATCCCTCCCTGGAAGTTCACCTCTTGAATGCCTGCTCAAGCATCTAACCACCCTCTCCCTGACGCCTGATATAAAACCAAAACTTCTCCGCAAATACTGCTCCCAAGATTGGCCGACATGCCCCCTAGACAACAACAACCAATGGCCCGCAGGGGGAGCTCTTGATCCTAACATCACTCTTGATCTCTTTAACTTCTGCCAGAGCCTTAAAAAATGGAAGGAGATTCCCTATACTGAAGCTTTCCGCCTCTCCCTCCCCCCACCCCCCAAGTTATCCTAGCCTGCAAGCCGTCTCCCCCGCTGAAGCCTCCCATTCACTCCCTTCCCCCTCTTCTCCTACAACAGCCCCTCCCCCTTCCTCCACCACCGTCTCCTCCCCCACCTCACCCCCTGCACATCAAGCCTGAGCCTTTCAGACCCCTCTAAGTAAGTCCCAGGAGCCTCCTCTGTCTTTGCCCCCATCACCTGTTTCTCCCCCACAGACTGAGCCAGAACCCTTCAGTCCTCCTCAGACTCTGTCCCGAGGGCCTCCCAAAATTATTGCCCCCCTTCGAAAAGTAGCGAGATCTGAAGGCATCGTGCGCGTTCACGTCCCTTTCTCCTTAAGAGATTTAGCCCAACTTGAGAAACGCCTAAGTTCCTTTTCCACTGATCAAACAACATATATCAGAGAGTTTCAATAGACTCTCCAGTCATACAGCCTCACACATCATGACATTTTCATGCTCCTGGCCAATACCCTCCTTCCTGAAGAGCGCAGACGAGTTTGGGACTTTGCCCAAACGCATGCCACTGAAACCCACAGGACTGACCCCACCTATCCCCCTGGCCCCACCGCTGTCCCCGAACAAGACCCACACTGGGATTATAACTCCGCCATGGGTCTCTGCTCTCCAGACATTTTTGCCTCCTGCTTAATGGCAGGTCTGAAAAAGGCAGCTCGTAAAGTAGTCAATTTTCAAAAGCTCCAAGACATAATTCAAAGGAGGGAGGAGACACCCTCTGAGTTCTTAGACAGACTCACTCAAGCCCTATTACAGTTACCAGCCTGGACCCAGAAAGGCCTGACGGGAGACACGTCCTTATGACATACTTCCAGGCTCAAAGCTACCCCGACATTAAAGCTAAACTCAAAAAGTTAGAACAGGGCCCTGCTACCCCACAGACTGAGATCCTAACAGTGGCCTTTAAAGTCTTCCATAACTTGAAAGAGGAGACGAATGCCATAAACAAAAGGCTGATCAGGCCAATTTCCAAATGTTGGCCCAGCTGATAAAACCACAACCTGGGCACTCTTCTACAAACAAGCCCACCCCCAGGAGCTTGTTTCAAGTGCGGACAAGAAGGACATTGGCCAAGGGCATGCCCGTACCCCAGATCTCCTACCACCCCATGCCCAAGATGCCACAAAAAGGGCCACTAGAGGTCTGATTGCCCAGCCACCCGAAGGGGAGGCTGGACGAACAACCCCCATCCTAAGCCCGCCGTAGTGGGGCTGGCAGAAGAAGATTGATGGGGCCCGGGGGCTTCTCACCCGACCATTTCCATCACCAAACAGGAGTCCAGGGTTACTTCAATAGTAGACAGTCACCCCATCTCCTTCCTCCTAGATACAAGATCCACCTTCTCAGTCTTGTGGGAATACCGGGGCCCTACCACGCCTGCCATTACTCCTATAGTCAGGGTAGGAGGTAAGCAGATTTTCCCATTAACCCCCCCCATTTATGCACAATCCAAGACAATCCCATACCTGTCTCCCACTCCTTCCTGGTTATGCCCCATTGTCCATCGCCTAAGACAGGACATCCTTTCTCTCCTCCATGTTTCCATAACTATATCCACTCCCACAGCCCCCAGTACTACCTTTCTGATGGTCCTTATAGCCGACGACCCCCTCTACCCAATGAAAGCTCCAGTTCTGCCCTCATACACCCTGTAAATCCCAGAGTTTGGGATATTACAGGCCACTCTGTGGCTCTATGTCCTCCTGTCTCTATCAAATTACGTGACCCCTCTCAGTATATCTGTCAGGCCCAATACCCCCTAAGCACTTCAGCCCTCATAGGCCTACAACCCATCATCCAAGATCTTTTAAACAAAATTACCTCAGACCCACACACTCCCTGTTAATACCCCCATATTAGCTGTTAAAAAATCCAACGGATCTTTCCGCCTCATCCAAGACCTTTGCCTCATCAACATGGCCATCGTCCCTATCCATCCCTAAGTCCCAAATCCATACACCCTTTTGTCGCTGCCCTGCCTTAGCCTCCCGAGACCCCTCCTCCCAATATTTTTTCGCCTTCACCTGGACAGACCCATACACAAGACATTCTGAACAACTCACTTGCACAGTTTTGCCACAATGCTTCCGAGTCCACCTTATTACAATACATGGACGATCTTCTACTCTGCAGTCCCTTCTGGGAACAGTCTCAACTTGACACTGCCTCCCTACTTAACCTTCCAGCTTCCAGGGTTACCGGGTATCCCCTGTCAAAGCTCAAATCTCTTCCCCATCTGTCACTTACCTCCGATTTCTTCTATCTCAACAAAGAAAGTCCATTACCTTAGACAGAAAACGGCTCCTCTCTGACCTGCCCGTTCCCAAAACCAAGACAGAAATCCTTTCCTTTCTAGGCCTGGCTAAGTATTTTACAGTGTAGACCCCTAACTTCTCCCTGTTGGCAAGACACCTATACGACCCCAGCAAGGGCCCCCCTGAAGAACCATTATCCTTCTCACCCCAACGGTCCTTCATTAAGCTCCGTGGAGCCTTGTGGAAGCCCCAGCTCTCCATCTTCCTGATTTGTTGAAGCCCTTCTCATTATACATTCATGAGAGGTCCAGTCAAGCTCTAGGAGTCCTAGGCCAGAATTATAGCCCTTCCTTTGCCCCAGTAGCTTATCTTTCTGAGCAATTAGACCCCACAGTTTGGGGATGAGACCCTGCCTACGGGCTCTAGCCACTGGACATCTCTTGCAGAAAGAAGCTCATAAACTGACATTCGGGGCGCCCCTTACCATTCTGTCCCCACATCACCTAAAAGATCTCTTAACCTTCAAAAGTTTACACACTCTCCCTCTCTCCAGACTCCTGACTTTACTGTCCTCTTTCCTCCAAAATCCTGTTCACCCCCTTTGCCATCCATACCCGAATCATGACTTTTTCCTCCTTAACGCTCTCTTGCATTTTCTCCTCATTCCTATTGTCTTCCCCGCCACCCCAGTCTCCTTTGTATGGTGATTCAAAGTAAGACAGACTTACACACAGCACCAAACAAAAGTTACTGCCCTCATTGCCACAGACTGAGCTCTGAGCCTTTATACCTCCACTTTCCTCCCTCCACCGAAGTGTTCACTAGCAGCTACCTTTATTCTCCCTACCTCTGCTTCCTCTATGACCAAAGACAAGCCTATTACAGGCGATGGCAAGACACCTATGGGGAATGTCCCTACTGGTCTTGTGCCATTCACTACATGGGTAAATCCTGGTACCCACAGGATTACTCCTCAAACCGTTTCATAAAACATCCCAATAGCTCATTCTCCTTATGAATCCCAGATCCCTGGAACTCTCGATGGGACGCCGGGGTCACAGCCTCAGTTTACTATGGGGGGTCCTTAACACCCCACGGTACACTTCATATCTCTCGAGAGTATGTTCCCTCTCACTCCCAGATCTCTCAAGTTGCATCAGATATCGGACATTCTGAAAAAGTCATTATCCAAACTCTTGACAGCACTTCTTCATCTTCTTATTCCTCCTACTCTTGGTTACAGCTTATTCAAGACACCACCATCTTTCTCAACCACACCCTCAACACCGCCAATTGTTTCTTGTGCGCATCACTACAGCGCCCATTGCTGGCCGCCGTGCCCCTTAGTATTTCCAACTACTTCCATGCAGAAGGACAATCCCTCCGACCCCTGGCAGACATACCCCTATGAGAACCAGAATATGCAGATAATTTCACCATCCACCACTGTGTAGGCCCAACCCCTCCCCCCTCCAGTGCACTTCACTGCCTCTCTATCTACACCCCTAACTCCGGCTCTAAGACTTTCACTCAACCGGGACACTTCTTTTGGTGTAATGGCAGTCTTTTCAACTCACTGTCTCCCAACTCCGATATACCCTGCATTCTTGTCACCCTAATCTCACAGCTTACACTTTACAGCATGGCAAAATTTCTTGAGCTCCAAACTCCCTTGCCCTCGTGCACAAAAAGGGCTGCTTTCCTTCCCATCATGGTTGGTATCTCTTTGACCACCTCAGCCATTGGGGCAGGGTTTTCGGGAGGAGCCTTGGGTCACTCTCTGTGGGCAATTAAAGATCTCAACACCAAACTTGAGGGAGCCCTGACATCCACTGCCGATTACCTGGCCTCTCTCCAAAGACAGATCAATTCACTAGCTAAGGTCACCCTTCAAATCCGATGGGCCATAGATCTGCTTACAGCCGAGAAGGGCGCACCTGCATCTTCCTTCGAGAGGAGTGCTGCTATTACATCAATGAATCCGGCATTGTAGAAACTGACATTACCAAACTCACCGACCTTGCCTCCAGCCTCCACTCTGCTTCCAATTCCAACCCATTCTCTTCAATACTAACAAACCCCCTCCTTACCTGGCTCTGGCCCACTGCAGGCCCCATAATAATCATTCTTCTCACCTGTCTCTTCTTACCCTGTATAATAAAGTTAATCAAATCCCAAGTCAGAAAAATCTCTAATCAAACTTTCAACCAGCTTTTACTCAGGAACCATCAGCTTCCGGCCACAGAAGATCCCTCAACCTCACGTGACCTCCTCACCACACGCTGAGATGGACCCCTCTCTCCACTGGAAACTGTTTCTGGAAACAATGGCCACAGACGCCTGGCTTCTGGCACCCGTATCCTCTTGGCACCATTAGAATCAACAAGTCGTCGACCTATAGTTACAAAGAACCTTCACTGATTTCCAACCTGAAAAAGTCCACATCTACTCGTCCTTACTGTGGGGAGTCCTATCAACCCTTTCCCCCTACCATCCCCATTCATCAGGAAGCAGTCAGAAAGAAAGCAACGCCCACAACCCCACAGAGAAGAAAGGGGGGAATGAAGGGCCCCCACCAGTAAGATGGCAAACTTCCAGCTTCTCTTCTGGGTCCTCAGTTCCCGACGGCGCCACCTAAAGACCAATCACCTCTCTCCCCACTTCCACTCCCAGCACCTAGCCAATAGCCACCAGCCCCATAGAAGTAACACCACAATCACCCCATGCCCCTTCCTATATACTCAGCATATTTCCCCAATAAAGCGGAATTCTCCGGTGAATTGCTGCTGTGTGTCGCTCCCTTCCTTTCAGTTAGGATGAGTGTAAGGTACATGTTTAGGTTTCAGGTTGGGCATTCTCATCCTATTATGCAGCGAGGACCACTGGGCTCAGAGATGGGTCATTTGGAGTTCTTATGCACCTGTTTTTCTAGCAATATATGTACAAGTCAGTCCAAGAGGAGAACAAACTCAGTATGTTCGGGTAATAACTGAGCTGCATCTCTATGGCCCATATAGGACACTAAGCAGGAGCCGGCTCCTTGGATTAGGGTTCCAGTTGCTCTACACTCAACAGCACTGTCACATACGCATTGCCAAGGACTGCACCCACAGGTGAGGCCCCAGGTCCTGAAGGCAGATCTAGTTATCCTCTCCAGCAACCTCAGTCTCTTAGGGCTCTGCAGTGGATGCTTACTTCTGGTATGGAGGACTTCGATGTGTAACAGTGTTGCCTTAAGTATAGGACATCAAAATGCCAGGTGTGACGACTGTTTCCTAGAGAGAAAGGCTGCCTGGTGAGTAGAGCATATTCCAACTTCCGAGCCTTCTACTTCAGTTGTAGGGAAGTCAGTGGTGAAGTGGGTGCTCCACACACTGGCAGCCACAGAGAAAATGTAAACCAGATCCAAGACATCTGTGTGTGCTTTGGGCTGTGGTGACCAATATGGCTCATAGAGAAAGCCATTCAGATCCTCCCCAGCCAACGTGAGTGCTGGTCTTTCTCCAGAACTGTCCTGCAGCCATGTTTCTGTTCCTACAAAAGGCAAGGTTGTGGGAGGAACAGCAGAAGACCCATCTGTGGGACCAGCATTCCCCCCAGCAAAATGGGGATAAGCGTGCTCAGTTTGCACCTTAATCCTCACCTTCACACTCACAGTCACAATACACCTCACCCCTCACACTCACATTCACATCACTGTTAACGTTGTGGAAAACTGAATATTGATCCTAGCCCTAAACACTTAGGTTTACTCTAACCAAAGCCGTAACATAACCCTACAACTAATCCTAAACTTAATACTAACACTAGTGCAAAACCCTAACATCACAGTCACTCACCCTTCTATGTTAACTGGCAGACAATCTTAGCCCTTTTCCTAACTTAACCCCTTACCTTAACTCTTAAGAGAACCATAACTTCACTCTCAAGATAAATCTTAAGCTAACCCTAAACCGAGGCATGGTGGTAACCAAACACTTACCCTCACCTTCACACAAATCCACACCTCAATGGTGGTTGATACTTAAGTGGAAGCCCTGTGTTAACGTTCCCCCCTACCATAACTGCATTCATAATTACATCTTCACCATAAACCAAATCAAAATCCAAACCTACCCCTTTCTCCTAACATGGACACCAGATGCAATATCCCAAAGCTCAGAACATGAAATCTGACAGTAGAAACAGACCCCAGAGTTGAACCTAAACCTCAACCTCACAGTCTAATGCTTGAACATGAACCACAACCTGAACTGTGGCACCTCCCACTGAACACAAAGCTTTAAAACTGAACTGGAATCCATGACACTTATCAAAAACCTAACCATTGTCTATGAAACCTAACCTTTGACTCTCACCCTGACACCTCACCTGGAGCCTTAGGAATGGAAAGAAACAACCACGGCCATTAAGGCTGTATCAGAAACACTATTTTGTTGCTTGGATATGGCCTATAGGTACATGGCTGTCTTGGTAGTCTCTCATTTATGCACACATGATTTCTTTCTTAGTATATTTCTTGATACAGGTAAAAACCAAAAGAAAAGGTTTCCCACTGAATACTTGTTCCTAGTATTTGGGGCTCAAACCAGTTTCAAGGAGTCATTTTTGGTTTTATTTTTGAGTGTCTTTATTTTCTCTTGCTTCTGTTGCCTTGCAAAGGTCACATATGCCAGCACCTGATACGCATCCTGGGTGAATTTTTCCTCAGATTGGAAACCTCTGTTGATTTGGCTTCTTTCCATCACAAAACATTGACTTGGCATAGGAAAAAAAACCGTTTGTTCCAGAAAACTACATTTCCTGTCATCAAGGAAAGGGGAGAAATTTGTTGCTTTGTACTGAAAGTGGGGCATGACACTTCTTAGACCTCATGATCAGACAAAAGAGTTATTTTAGTGGGATATCAGTTGGGGTTGTCCTTTAACCTCGTTATCAAAAGCTTTTACCTGACAAGGGACATCTTTAAAATATGTTACACACTAGCAACAGATCTTCACATCAGGTCTGGATTGTGACATTGAATATTTAGGAAAGGGCATTCTGTGAGTTACTTTTTTGGAGAAACCCAATTTTTTTGGCAAAAAGGGGGTCTCAAATGGTGGACTTGTCCATCCATAATTCTCATCGAGGTAAGGGTTGTGGTATTGCTTGCAGTTATGCCAGAATGCCCCCTTTCTCCAAATCCTTGTCGGTGGAACTCATCCATGGATGACTTTGTCTCTGGGGATATTCGGCAATGTCAGAATGGATTCAGCTCAGCATGAACAATGCAGAGGGCAACAAGCAACATAAAGGCAATCCTACCTCCAAAATTCAGTGTCACAAGGCGAGAAAACCCGTTGCAGACAAATACAGCTCTAATTCCAAGTGAGGTTCATGTGGCAGAAAGTAACAGGTGGATCATCATTTGATTTAGAAAATTTGCCCTGATTTTCCAGGCATGACTAGCATCCTCACAATTCACCAGCCAAATGGGAAGAATAAGGAAAATAGATTTAAATATATCTGGATTTAGGGAGTTATTCCACCATGTTTTCTTTCTGCTTGTGAAGGTGTAGGAGGGTCTATGGTTTGAGTCATAGAGCTTGGTCCTAGAACTGTGAATGTTAAAGCATTATATTTTTGCCTGAATTATTGAGAAGAACCCTATATTTTAAACATATTGATGTGGGCCCATTCCTACTCACCCTAGGCTTAAGTCTTACTAATCTGTAAGAGCATATATAGGTTTGAAGTCAAACTATGGATATTGATTACCCCATCAATTGAATTATCACATAGAAATTTACCTTGGAATGTTTTGTTCTAAGGTATGGGTATCCTGTTTTCCAATTCAGTCACTTATCTTTTCTGGGTAAGGGAAGTTTGAAATTTCACCTCTGTGAGAAGATCACTTTAACTTCAACAGTAACACTAACCCTAACACTCTAAACTATGCCTTAACCTTTACCAGCACCGACATCAAAACCTGGAACACACAATCACATACCCTGATACATGAGAAAGATTCTTGATCCTGAACCACTAAGCTCCAAACACACAACAGGAACCTAACCACTGCAATGAACCCAAAGAGAATATCTTACTCCTAAGGATGAAACCATCACCTGAAAACCACCCTAAACTCCTGAACCCAAATCTATATCTGAACCTTGAATCCTCCAGAAACATGACAGATAACAACTGACTCTCACTGTAATCCCTGACATGGTCCATGGGGATTGGATGCCTGTGTGGCTGCACTGATGCAAGAGGTGAGGAACATGTTCGCAAGGTTCAGACATTTGGAAGAGAAATTTTAGAGCTCTCTATATATGATACTGGACCCATGATGTTTTCTGTATGAGATGATGCAGTTTTCAGGGCTCTGCAGTGGATGCCTCCATTGGAAGGTTTTCTGGTATGGAGAACATTCATGAGCACCAGTGGTGCCCAGAATATATGATGTCACAGTGGCAAGCGTAATGACTATTTTCTAGAGAAAAATACTGCCTGGTGAGTACAGCATGATCCCCCTTCAGGGCTCGGAGCCTCAGCTGCAGAGTAGGCTCGTGGTGAGGTGGGGACTGAGCACCCTTGCAGCTATATAGAAATGGGACCCAGATCCAAGTGCATGTTTGTGCTTTGGACTGTGGTGACCCATTTGACTCACAAACAAAGCCATTAGGATTCTGTTCAGCCATAGTGAGTGTTAGTAGTTATCCAGGGCAGTCCTATATCCATGGTCTTACAAGATACAGAGGCATGTGGAGGAACACCAGGTGACCCATTTCACAGACCAGCATTCCTCTTGATTAAATTGGGATGAGTAGCTCAACCTGCAGCATAAACCAAACCTTCCCCTCACACTCAAAATAAACCTCACCCCACACCTCACCCTCACCCACACATCACTGTTAGCCTGGAGATAAACTGAAAGTAACCAAAACTCATTATGCTAACTTTCACTGAAATCATAACTCCACCCTAAATTTACCTCTAAACCTAGAACAAAGCTCTAACCTAAGGTCACCCACACTTTATGTTAACTGACAAACACACTTAACCCTGCTGTCTTAATTCCTTAACCTAACTCAAACCAAAGCCATAGCTTCACCTTAAAGTTAAACCTTAACCTACACTAATCCTAGACATAGCTGAACACTGACATATCCTCACCATCACCTTAGCCCACTCCTCAGTGAATCTGTAAAATTATCCTAATCCAGACTGATTACCCTAAATCAAACAATAACCGTATTTTCACTGTAAACCTAGCCCAACCCTACCCTAAACCTTACCTCTAACTTGGACACAGGATCCAAAATCCCAAACCCCAGAACTTGAAATGTAACCCCTGAACCAGAACTCCAGAGTTGAAAATGGCCCTAAACCACAAACCCTGTACCATAACACAAAGCCTAACAGTTGAACACAAACTTAAATCCAAACACAGACCCCTCCCACTGAACCCAAAGCCCTCACAATGAACTGGAACCATGAACCCTTACCCAAACCCTAACCCTTACCTGTGAAGCCTAACTGTCGACTCTCTCCCTGACATCTCACCGGGAGCCTAGGGAAAGGAAAGGAACAACCATGTCCTCTTCAGACTCCATTTGCATATGCTCAAAAACTGCAGCAGAACCATTGTTTAGGTCATTGGGTCTTCCCTTTAGGTGCATGGCTTCCTTGGTAGTCACACCTTTATGTACACAAGATTTCCTTGCAGCATACTGGCAAAAACAGAAAGGAAATGTTTCCTGCTGAATCTCTGTTTCTTGTAGACTGGGCCTAAGCTCATTGAATGGAGTCCTTTGGATTGTATTGTTTTTTGTCTTTCTTCACTTGCCTTGCATAGGTCTCAAATACAAGCACCTGATCTTCTTCCTGTGAATCTTTCCTCAGACTGAGAAACCTGTGTTGTTTAGGTTTCTTGCAACCTTCAAACACTCACTTGGGGTGGACACACAACTAGTGGTCATTCCAGAATGCTACTTTTCCTATAAGCATTGACGTTGAAAAATTTGTTGCTTTATTTGGAAGCAGAGGTCTAAGACTCCTTAGACTTCATGTACCTTTTGTCGCAAGAGCCATTTCCATATGATATCAGTTGGGAAATATCCTTAAGTTCTTCTTCATCAAATGTTTGTTTCTGAGAAGACACAGCTTTTTCAGATTGGTGCTGGCAATTGAAAACTATTAAAGGCAGGAGAAGCAAGAGAAAAGAAGAAACATGAAAACGAATACCAAAATGCCTCCATTCAGCTGGCTTAGAGCACATTATATGAGTAAGAGAACTGTAGGAAACATTTCCTTTCTGATTTTACTAGAATTGCAGAAGGAAATCATGTGTGCATAAAAGTGGGATGACCAAGAGAGCCATGCACCGAAAGGGAAGATCCAAGGAACTAAACAATGGTTCCGCTGCAGTCCTTCAGCATATGCAACCAAAGTCTGAAGAGAACATGTTTGTTTGTTTCATTGCCTAAGGCTCCAGGTGAGGGGTGAAGGTGAGAGTCAACAGTAATGCTTCAGCAGGAAGTGTTAGGATTTGGATAAGTTTCCAGTGCAGCTTGACAGTTTCAGTCTCAGTTGGAGTGGTCAGGGTTCAAGTTTTAGTTCATCTTCAAGGCTAAGGCTTTGTGTTAGGGTTCAGGATTTCGAGTTTAGGTTAGGGTTCACCTCTGGGTTCTTTTCAACTGGTTAATGTTTAGCTTCATGGGTTTGGTATTTCATGCTCAGGTTAGGGTTAATGATTAGGGATGGCTTTAAGATTAGTATTACAAAAATATATCATTATTTTAGAGTTATGGTAGGTAGGTTTTTAGGTTAGGAAAATAGTTCAACTTTGCTTTTGAGAACACTGAGGTGCAATTGAGGGAGCAGGTGAGGATTTGTGATAGCCTTAGGCATACACCTAGGGTTAGGTTTACATTAAGGGCTAGTTTAAAGGTAAAATTATGGATATGGGTAGGCTTAGCGTGAGGGGATATGTTAGGAGAAACGTTTAGTTTGTCTTTAGGTTAAGAGTGAAGTGTGGGTGTGTTGTCAGGTCAGAGGTCCTGGATACTGAGGATGGCTATGCCCCCCAAAAGCAGGCCTCATAGACAAGGCTCGTGGCACAGGTCTAATTTATTGAGGTGGGGTTACAGCTTATATAGTGGGCTCCTTCCTTGTTCTTGGGACTACAACACCCAGGCAGCCTCCAATTACAGCGGTGCTAGTTAACCACACTATGGGGGAGTAGGGTAGGAGAGGGCAGGTCTCCATGCTCAGAGCCTGCTTTCTGGGTACACTGTGTGTTGTGACCTATTCTGATGATGTGGGTTTTCCCAACCTGTGTCCATAGGGCCAGGAGCTCAATAGTCCTGGTCTATACCCATGCCAGGTCCCACTGGTACCTTCACTGTTTTGGTCCTGGCATTGCTCTGTTCTCAGGCATCGCCAAGGAACTCTTTCAAGGCAGCTACTGCTGTTGTCTGCTCACATGGGTGAGGATGAGGTTAGGGTTTAGTACCACATTAAGGTTAGGGTTAGTATTAGGTGAAGGGTGAAGTTATGGCTTCAGTAGGAGTTAGCTTAAGTGATTAGGGTTACTGTAGGGTTTCAGGTGACCTCCAGTCTTAACAGTGAGGTGTGGGTGAGGCTGAGCATGAAGGGTGAAGTTTAAGATAAGGGTAAGGGTGAAATTTAGGATCCAAGTTGAGCATACTCATCCACAATATGCAGAGAGGAGTGCTGGGCTCACAGTTGGTTCACCTGGTGTTTCTCTTGTGCACCTGCCTTTTCTAGGAACATGGCTACAGAACAGCCCAGGAGCAGGATCCACACTCACTAGCATTAGGCAGGAATCAAGTGGCATTTCTATGATCCATATAGGTCAAAATAGCACCAAATATAAACATGGACCTTGGATTTGAACCCTGTTTCCTCTACAGCCACCTGGCCAATCAGCCCCAAACTTGCTGAGGACTGCTCCCAAATTTGAGGCCACAGGGACTGAAATGGGAATATTCCCAGGACAGAGTCATCACAGTTGCCACTGTCATGTCATATATCTATTGCAACACTGGTGCTCATGCAAGTGCTCCATACCAGTAGTTCTACCCTTAGGTACATTCCCTTTTGAGCCCTGAGAAGCTGCACCATCTCAGACAGTGAGCATCAGGTGTTAATCACATGTATGGAGAGCTCTGCCAAGGCACTTCCTAATGCATGAACTGCCAGCACACGTTCCATAACTCCTGCATCCTTCCATCTACACTGGCATCCATTCTCCTTGATCTGGGTCAAGCTTCAGGATGAGAATCAAGAGATAGCTGTCAGGGTTCTGAGGAGCACAGGGTTAGTCTTTAGATTTGGATATAAGGATTGAGGCTGGAGATCAGATGTCAGTTTCATGCTTAGGAATCAGACCTGGAGTTTGGGGTTGCTTGCATTGCTTAGGATGTGGGATTGTTGTTCAGTCCTTAGGGTGGCGGTTTGTGTTTTCAGAAGTTTGGTATCAGGATGCAGATAAGGGTTAAGTTTTAGAGTTGATGGTTAGGATTTGAGTTAGTGATGAAATTTAGGGTTAAGATTTGTGTTAGACTTAGGTTTAAGGCTGCCACTTAGGATTATGATTAGTAGTTAGGGTTAGGGTTTTACACGGGGGTAGGAGATGGTTAAGGTAAGTGTTCAGTTTAGGCATAGAGTTACTCATAACTTGAGGGCACAGGGAATTGGCTTATTATAAGATTATCTTCAAGCTAACTTAAAGATGATCTCACTGAGATGAAATTTCCTAGTGAAATTCTATTAACCACAGGAATCTAAATGAATGAATTGGAAACAGAATATCCATAGCTTTGAACTAAATATTCCATGGTAAATACCTATTTGAATTAAATTATTGGGGTAAAGAATTTTCAGTCCTACCTTTCAAACTATATATGCTCTTACAGTTTGTAGGTCAAATTCTCACAATGAGACACAATGGACTCACTTCAAGATGTTGGCTAGACTGGGTTCCTTCTTGACCATCCAGGCAAGAATTCAATTATTTAAACATTACAAGATCAAGGACAAAGATACAAGACTCAAATCTTGGACCCCCTACATCTTCACAGCCAGCTGGAAAACATGGAACAATATATCCCTACTTCCAGATCTATTCAGTCCATTTTTCTCACTCTTACCATTTGGAGAATTGTGATTAAACCATTTTTACCTGGAAAATCATGACATATAGCTTTTAATCAAAATATGAGCCATTTGGTACTATCTGCCACAATGAACCCCACGTATAAGACTTATGTGAGCTTGTCTTCTTGGCTTTCCTCACCTTTGGACACTGAATTTTGGAGGCAGGATAATCTTTTCTCTTGCTTGTTGCCCCAGGCCTTGTTGGTTCTGAGCAGCATGCATTCCCACATTGCCAAATGTCTCCATTGGAATAATCATCCATCCTTGTGGTACACAACCCAGAGTAGGAGAACAGGAGGCATCCTGGCATAAATGCAAGCAATGTACATCCATTACCCACAAGACCACTTTACACATCTCTTTTTGGCATGGAAAGTGGGTTTCCTCAGAACAGAAACCCACATAAAGCCCTTTACTGAGAGTTCAATCTCATAATCCAGATCAGACCTGAAGATCTGTTGCTTGTGTTAAACACACTTGAAAGCTGTCCTTTATGATATACAAACAGCTGATAAGTAGTGACTACAAGATAAGTCCAACTGATGTCTAACTGAAATGATCATTTTGGCAGAAAGATATGAAGCCTAAGTTGTGTCATGCCTCTGCTTTCTGTACAAAGAAATCAAGTTTTCCCCTTCATTGATGACAGTAAAATAGTTCCTGGAACCACCGGTGGTTTTGTGTTTGATCCCAGTAAATGTTTGAAAATTTCAGAAGCCTAATGCACAGAGGATTTTGAGTCTGAGAAATGACTCACTCAGAATGCAGGTCAGGTCCTGGCAATTGAGACATATGCAAGGCAGGAGAATCAAGAGAAAAGAACAATCATGAAAACAAAAACCAAAATGACTCTATCCACTGGGTTACAAAGAGCCCAGTCTATGAGGAACAGATTTGGGCAGGAAAATTTCCCCTCTGGTTTTACCAGGATCCCTTAAGGAAATCATCTATGCATAAAGGTGGGAGTACCAAGAGAACCATAAACCTAGAAGGAAAATCCAAGGAACTAAATAATGTTTCTATGGCAGTTTTTCAACATTTGCAACCAGGGTCTGAAGAGGACATTGTTGTCCCTTTCTATTCGTAATGCTCTTAATGAGGGGTCAGGGTGAGATTGATAGGCTTCCCAGATAAGGATCCAAGGTTCCTGTTTGGTTTGAGGGCTTTAGTCTCTGGGACAGCTCAGTGCACAGACTGAGGTTTGTGTTTAGGATTTGATTTTGTGTTTGTCTTCAGGGTTTGGGGATTAGGTTTTGGTTCAGCTTTGGGATTCTGATTCAGGGATTAGAGATAGGGCTCAGGGGTTCAGGTTTGGGGGGCATAGTCCTCAACTTAGGGGTGGGTGATAGGGCTGGGTTTGGCTTAGGTTTATGGTGATGAAATCATTATGATTAGTGTTAGGGTAAGGGGCTAATGTTAGGGTAAAAGTTCAGGTTAGCATTCGAACAACAGTGAGTTGCTGGTCAGGTTGAGGGTTAGTATGGGTGCTAGAGTTCAGGCTATATCAAGCTTTAAAGAGAATTTTAAGTTTAGAATTAGGGGGAAATAATGGATATGGTTAGAGTTAGGGTAAGATGGTAGGTTAGGAGAAGGTATAAGTTTATCTACAGCTAACAGTGAAGTGTTGGTGAAAGTGAAGTTAGAATGTAGAGCTAGGTTTAGGGTTAAGTTCACATTAGGTTTAGGGTGGATTACGACTTTAGTCAGAGTTAGAAATATTGCTTAAGGTTAGTGTCAGTGTTCTTTTTATCTCCAGGCTAACGTGAGGTGTATTTGAGACTAGGATGAGCGGTGAAAAATGAGTAAGGATAGTATTGTCATTATGGAAAATATTATTCTTAAGAAAATCCATGTTGCCCCAAGAAATAAATGGAATTTCCAAGATTTATTGATTTACACTTGAAAAAAAGTGTGGTGGAAGGAATAAAAGGACAAAGGGAAACTGTGAGAAAGATCTGAAGGTTTAATAACTTGAATTACATAAATTGTGTAAACAACTGGAAGTGAAATAAATGGATATTTCAGTAAATAGAAAGAAGTTCTCCATTCAGAAACTAATTAAGGAATAGTCATTTATGGTCCTGAGGCTTTGAGTCCTGAAATCATGGACACTGCATCCCCATAACATTTTGTGTTTTGACACCTTCCATCCAAAGGACTCTTTTCAGAGCCCCCTTATGTCTTTGTTTCTCAGACTGTAGATGGTGGTGTTGAGCATGGGTGTGACCAAGGTGTGTAGCTCTGAGGCTGTTGCACTTGAATGTGAGCTGTATGTAGCAGCAGAGCTAAGGTATACTCCTAGGCTTGTACAATAATATAAGGAGGCAACAGAGAGATGAGATGAACAGGTGGAAAGTGCCTTATACTTCCCCGGAGCTGATGAGATTACACATAAGGCTGTAATGACATTCAAGTAAGAGTAAATCGCACCAGCTAGAGGAGCCCCAGAAAGTAGCATTGCTGCTATATACATCTCTGTGTCATTAAGGGAGGTGGTAGAACAGGCAAACTGGATCACCTGTTTGATTTCACAGAAGAAGTGTGGGAACTCCAAGTCTTCGCAGAGGACAGTTGTGACACCATTAAGCTTTCTAACAAGGAATGCAGGGCACTTATGACCCAGCAGACCAGTACCAGCTGCCCACAGTGCAGGGGACTCATGATGACCGTGTAGTGAAGAGGGTGGGAGATGGCCACAAAGTGGTCATAGGCCCTCACAGTGAGAAGAAAGTCATCTAACACTGCCAAGTGTACGTACAAGTACATCTGTCTGATGCAGCCTGCAAAGATTATAACTTTGCATTCTTAATATATAGTGACTAGCATTTTGGGGATGGTGGTGGTGGTGAAACAGATGTCTACAAAGGACAGGTTGCAGAGGGAGAAGTACATAGGGTTGTGGATTTGGGAGTCTGTTATGACAGCGAGGATGATGATTAGGTTTCCAAACACAGTGATCAGGTACATGGAGAGGAAAAGGCCAAATATGAGGGGCTGTATTTCTGGTTCTTTTGACAATCTCAGAAGAATAAATTTTGAAATTTGTGTGCCATTGCCTGCTCCCCTGTGGTGGTGCTTATAACTAGGAATGAAAAAATATTAAAATTAATTTTCACACAAATGCACATTCCTGACATTTGAAATGCTACAATTTATTATATATTACAGTAAAATAATCAATATGTATTATTTATATGACTCTCAACATATTCAAGGATTCTTCTCTGACATTTCTGTTAGGAATTCCTGTCCCACTCTTAGCCTTTACCACAAGATGTCATGTATAACAGTGTTTTGTATATTTGATTGTTCTCATTAATCTAAAATTACATGAATATTATGTTTACTGGCTCCCTCTTTCACCAAGTTCCCCCCACAAACCCCAGTGCAGTCGCTGTCCATCACCGTAGTAAGATGCTGTAGACTCACTACTTATCTTCTCTGTGTTTCACAGCCCTCCCTGTGCCTCCCCTCCACATTATACATGCTAACTGTAATGCCCCCTTTCTTTTTCCCCGCCCTTATGCCTCCCCACCCATCCTCCCCAGTCCCTTTCACTTTGCTAACTTTTAGTCCATTCTTGGGTTCTGTGATGCTGCTGTTGTTCTGTTTATTCAGTTTTTCTTTGTTCTTATCCTCCACATATGAGTGAAATCGTTTGGTACATGTCTTTCTCCACCTGGCTTATTTCACTGAGCATAATACCCTCTAGCTCCATCCATGTTGTTGCAAATGGTATGATTTATTTTCTTCTTAAGGCTGAATAATATTCCATTGTGTATATGTGCCTCATCTTCTTTATCCTTTCATCTACTAATGGACACTTAGATTGCTTCCATTTCTTGGCTATTGTAAATAGTGCTGCGATAAACATAGGGGTGCATCTGTCTTTTTAAAATTTGGCTGCTGCATTCTTAGGGTAAATTCCTAGAAGTGGAAGTCCTGGGTCAATTGGTATTTCTATTTTAGGCTTTTTGAGGAACCTCCAAACTGCTTTCTACAATGGTTGAACTAATTTACAATCCACCAGTAGTATAGGAGGTTGACCCTTTCCCCACACCCTCACCAACATTTAATGTTGTTTGCCTTTTGGATGGTGGTGATCCTTACTGGTGTGAGGTGACATCCCATTGTGGTTTTAATTTGCATTTGTCTGATGACAAGTGATGTGGAGCATCTTTTCACGTATCTGTTTGCCATCTGAATTTCTTCTTTGGAGAACTGTCTGTTCAGCTCCTTTGCCCATTTTTTAATGGGATTATTTGATTTTTGTTTGTTGAGATGTTTGAGCTCTTTATATATTTTGGATGTCAACCCTTTATCGGATCTGTCATTTATGAATATATTCTCCCATACCGAAGGGTAACTTTTTGTTCTATTGATGGTGTCCTTTGCTGTACAGAAACATTTCATTTTGATATAGTCCCACTTGTTCATTTTTGTTTTTGTTTCCCTTGCCTGGGGTGATATGTTCATGAAGAACTCACACATGTTTATGTCCAAGAGATTTTTTCCTATGTTTCTTTTCTAAGAGTTTTATGGTTTCATGACTTACATTCAGGTCTTTGATCCATTTTGAATTTACTTTTGTGTTTGGGGTTAGACATCCAGTTTCATTCTCTTACATGTAGCTGTCCAGTTTTGCCAGCACCATCTGTTGAAGAGACTGTCATTTCCCCATTGTAAGTCCATGGCTCCTTTATCATATATTAATTAACCATATATGCTTGTGTTAATGTCTGGAGTCTTTTTCTGTTCCACTAGTCTGTGGCTCTCTTCCTGTGCCAGTAACAAATTGTCTTGATTACTGTTGCTTTGTAGTAGAGCTTGAAGTTGGGGAGGGAGATCCCTTCCGCTTTATTCTTCTTTCTCAGGATTGCATGGCTATTCAGAGTTTTGGTCGTTCCATATGAATTTTTGAACTATTTGTTCCATTTCTTTGAAGAATGCTGTTGGTAATTGATAGTGATTGCATTGAATCTGTATATTGATTTAGGCAGGATGGCCATTTTGATGATATTAAATCTTCCTAGCCAAGAGCATGGGATGAGTTTCCATCTGTTAGTGTCTTTTAAAATTTCTCTTAAGTGTGTTATAGCTTTCAGGGTATAGGTCTTTAAGTACCTTGGTTAGGTTTATTGCTAGATATTATATTCTTTTTGATGCAATTGTGAGTGAAAGTGTTTTCCTGATTTCTCTTTCTATTAGTTCATTTGTTAGTGTACAGGAAAGTCACAGATTTCTGTGTTTTAATTTTGTATCCTGCAACATTATTGTATTCTGATATCAGTTCTAGTAGTTTTGGATTGGAGTCTTTAGGGTTTTTTATGTACAATATCATGTCATCTGCAAATAGTGACAGTTTAACTTATTCTTTAACAATTTGGATTCCCTGTATTTCTTTGCTCCTCTAAGTGATGTGGCTAGGACCTCCAGTACTATGTTGAATAACAGTGGGGAGAGTGGGCATCCCTGTCTTGTACCCGATGTCAGAGGAAAATCTCTCAGCTTCTCGCTGTTCAGTATGATGTTGTCTGTGGGTTTATAATATATTGCCCTTATTATGTTGAGGTACTTGCCTTCTATGCCCATTTTGTTGAGAGTATTTTTCAAAAATGGATGTTGAATTTTGTCGAATGCTTTTTCAGAATATATGGAGATGAAATATCTTTTTTGTCCTTATTTTTTAATGTGGTGGGTGATGTTGATGGATTTTTTAATGTTGTACCATCCTTGCATCCCTGGGATGAATTCCTCTTGGTATTCGTATATGATTTTTTACCTCGGATTTTTTCAGACATACAGAGAAGATATAAAAGCCATTCTCCTTAAAGTTTTCCAAAAAATAGAAGAGAAGGGAATACTCCCAAACTCCCTCTATGATGCCAACATCACTCTAATACCAAAACCAGGCAAAGACCTCAGCAAAAAAGAAAATTACGGACCAATATCCCTGATGAACGTAGATGCAAAAATACTCAACAAAATAACTAGCGAACCGAATTCAAAAATACATCAGAAAGATCATACACCATGTATACCAGTTTTAATGAAGAGTGATTTCATGCATTTGAAGATTATATGGTAACTACTGACCATTTTCTAGTTAAAAGGCATAGGATGGTAACTAACAAAATCTCTGGAATAGGATCATGTTGAAAGAATATAAGCAAATAAATACATATCATGTGAGATGGTGAGTGTTGGTAAAGAAAAAGAGTATAAAATGAAGTGGATTGTGTGTTGCTTTTCACTGAGAGTTCAGGAAGACCTGCAAAGAAGGTGACATTTGAATAGAGACCTGAAGATTCATGGGGACACATGCAGTTATCTGGGGAAGTGTGCTCTGCAGAGAAAGAGCCAGTGCAAAGGCATGAGGAAGATATTTTCGATATATATGCAAGACTCAAAATGGACACAGTGTTATGAGAAGAAGGAGCAAGAGGGAGAATGAGAGGCCATAGTGCCAGAAGCTGCTGAGGAATGAGGTGGGTTCCCTGCCACTGAATCTTCAAGACACAAGCAATCCATTGTCTATCTGTTCTTGAACTTCATTAATTTTGCTTTCAAGCAACCTTTGAGTAGAATGGATCCCCTTCTTATTTACGTGTACTGATTAATGTTCTTTCATCTTTCTTTTATGGATCACTTGTAGGAATAAATGAGCTCAGCTACTCCTTCTTGGAGAACTGATTGTTCCCCACAAAGCAGACACACACTCAGTGCACTACGACTCCCTGGGGCCATTTCCATACCAAGATCTTCTAACCGCAGACATGTTATTTAGGAAAGGAATATTACTGTTCAAGCTGTTACATCAGGTGACCTATACCTAAAGAATACAGAAATAGCACCCAATTCCAGTGGTGGAGTATCCATGGTATATGAACATGGGGCTCCCTTGTAATATGACTATTCTGCATTTAATGAAACATTGAATATGATGGGGAAAAGGATTAAGTGACTCAGCTGGTCCCTGAGAGTTTGTGAAAAGTAATAGAGCAACTTTGGCCTTGGCAGCATACCAAATACACTTATATCCCTATAATGTCCAGAATAACTAATAACACAGCAAAAGACAATTTATCCTAAAGAAAAATGAGTCATTTATTTATGGTCAAGACAAATTACAGACTGAATATCCCTTTAGAAAAAGTTAAGCACATGGAAGGAACCCAACATTTACACTAGCAAACATACAACATATGATTGTAAGGGATTTTAAAAGATGAAATGGTGAAATACACTGAAATGATAGTAAATAAGAGATTTTGATATCAGAAAACCAACTTTTGCATCTATGATCCTACCACATGTTAGCTGTTTGAATGTGGAGAGCCTTTTAAACTATTTGATAGGATAATATCCTCACCGAGTAAGTGGGTAGCAGTATCCATCCTCCTAAAGTGGTGGACAGCTTTATTCAGTATACTTTCAAAGGAAAACATACAGTTCCTTCCTGTTAGTTCAAAGCACAACATTAGTTCTTACCTACCACTGGTGATGAGATAAGGGTGATTTTTTCTTCTATCTCCCCAGTGCCTTCTTTTATTTACCATCTGTCTGTCCTTTCTTCACAGCCTGATTTGAATTCCATGTTGCTTCTCTCATCTTTCTCAGGCTGGTACTCTTCTAGCTAATATTTATATCAACTCAGACAGATATTTCTGTGTTCCAAGGGTAATCACCACCATCTCTGACTTAAACTGCCCCATTGAAAGTCTCCCTAGTAGAGAATGAAGCCCAAATTCTGTACCTTACAACATTAGGCTAAACATCTGTGAAACTTCTGGGAGCTTCACCCTCACACTGTCCTGCGTCTGCACTCATTGACCTCCCAAACACTGAACTTGACTTTCTTTCACCTGATGCTGCAGCCTCAATGTTATCTCTGTATGCCTGCTTCCCCCTGCCTGGAGCCTTGCCCACAGGTCTCTTTGGATGTTTCCACAACATCCCCATCTTTGAATCTCCATTGCCTTTTACAGACTGCCTGTATCCTTTCTCCCCTTTACATTCCCGAGAAAAAGGACACTTCCTCACATAATGAGTTTAGATGTAAGGGCTATCATTTTGTGATTTTGTTTAATTCCAAATTTTTTCCTCCTAAACGGTAATTGAATTGAGGCATGTATCACTGTTATATATTCTTACCAACCCCGCCATTAACAGTGTTGACAGAGTTACTTAGGAAAAGTAGCTGAATCAATTATGTGCATGAAGGAATGAGGGAACATTTTCTTATAGAATATAGAATATGCCAGTGATGAAAGTAAAGGTGCATAGAAATATGAACATGGGTATGCAGTACATGCAAGGGGAATGTACCCATTGGGGTGTCAGACTATAGGTTGTAAAAATTAAGTTAAATAGAATAAAAAAGGCACAAAATAAAATACCAGGGTGCATCATTTATCATAAGGATACCTACCAAGTCATTTAATAATTCTCTGTGTTCATTTGCACACTTGTGTGTGTGCATGCATGTATTTGTATTTCTTGGTTTGTGTGAGTGCAAGCAAAGTTTGTTGCAATGGGAAATGTCTGTTTTACTCTGGAAACAGTAAAAAAAGTCTGGAATCTACTGTAGTAAATGTAAGATTACAACGATTAACTCTTGCCTATTGAGGGAAAAGCGATATGAATGACAAGCCCAATCAGAGCCAGGGTCAGAGAGAACAGCAGTCAGGTTCTCTGTGGGTTCTTCTGTGACCCCTGACTCAAGGGACTATAATCTGACTGCTCCACTCACCTTATTATGATGTTAATGTCAGCCCCTGTTCTAACTGTGATTCCTGTTTATTGACCACACTTTTTTCAATGTGGCCCAACAGCAGATGTATTGGTGCTCCTTTCATTTTCTTTGAGGCATTGTTTCCTCTGTTGTTTTGGGTTTGGGAATTTTATGTCATTTATAACATCCAATAGGTACACTCTAGCCATCATTCTGTTCTCCTCTAAAATGCAAAGCCCCTCCCCCCATATTTTATAGAAAATCCTGAACCTACATTCACAATTTATAATCTTTCTTCATATGATTTATCCCTGAGGAAATGATGTCAAACAATTATTTGGCTGTACTAGGACGTCTCCATTATCATAACATCCAGATGTGCAGGACCTCATGTTTCAGGTCCTTGTTTATGGATTTCATGATTATGAATATTTGTATAGGGAAAAAGTATGGAAATGAGAATTCAAAAAGAAAAAGAATGGCAGTTAATGTAAACAAGGTTAAGAACAATGAACTTCAATAATTATATTCAATGAAATTGAATAGAATGTTAGACAAGCTTCTGAAGAAAAAGATATAAAATAACAATAATTTAATCACACCATCATGGGACTCTAGTTATAGGTTAAATTGGCCAAGACTTGGAAATGAAAAATATAAAAAGTGCTCTTTTTAAAAAGCAGTGGAGGAAGCAGCATCTAAACTTCCAACTTCTACCTATAGAAAAGTAAATGAAATAAAATATGTTTATGTAAAGAAAGATATTATTAGTTGAATACAAAGAATGTCTTCCACAAAGGAGTCATGATTATTGTTCTAAAAACATTTCTTACTACAAAATGCAAAGGGTAGAAATAAGGAAAACAGATGTACAATAACACATTATATATAAAGGTGATTTTTCAAAATATTCAATAGAAATTTCTGTGTTAAAACACAATTGTAGAGTGGACCCAGTATGACCCAGTAATTGAAATATCACACAAAATTTTCATGCATCTTCCCCAATACATTTATGTAAGTAAAATAATTAAATGCTTAACAACAACATTAATGGAAAAACCTCCTATCTTTGCTCAAAAGTATGCAATCATAATAAAAACAGAATTGAAGAATTTGAAGTCAATCACCATAGACAAAGTGAAAGGCAAACAAACCCCAAAATAAATGTAGTAGCAACAGTAATTAAATTGTCACAAAATGGAACATTTTTATATTCCTTTTTAGACTTATTACATAAATTTTAAGTGAATATCCAAAGTTAAAAAGTAATACTGTGAAATGTAAGTGTCGAAACTGCTGTTGAAAAGTATTATCTATATCCATTAGACTGGATCTTTTTAATGAATACAATGAATACTCAGATATACCATTAATTTTTTTAAATGTCCTCCCCTTACTGCACACTCTTCCAGACCTAACACTCCATTTTCCTACTTCTAATTGCCTGGACAGTTCTTGGATATTTTCTCATTTCACTGAGATCACTTCATGCTTCCTACTCATTCTACATTGTTATACAACTGGAATTCTCTGCACTTTACTTAATTCTCAACAATGACCCTTATATTGTTGAGCCCAATGGGCCCCTCTCTATTTAACATATTAGATAAATTCATTATAAATTAGCCAGTTAACCAAGCAGAAAAGAAAACCATGGCGATCTTTAATCTCTGGCTAGTATAGTAATTTTTACAGCAGTAATCGAAATGTAACACAGATATTTATCCTATGTTTTTTAGAGGAAACTGAATTTTAGTCTCTGAATTAATTATTTTAGCTTCTATTAAGTACATTTTGGGCAGTTTCTTAGGAAAACAGAATGGAGGTTCCTCAGAAAATAAAAATTAGGAGTGTCATATGACCCAGTAATTCAACTCATAGGAATTTACCCAAAGAATACAAGACATCTGATTTGTAAAGATACAGGCACTCCTATGTTTACTGTCATATTTTTTATGATATACATGATATGGAAGCATATAAAAGTATCCATCAGTAGATAATGCATGAAGAATATATGGTATACATATACAGTGAAATATCATTTAGCCATAAAAATTAAATCCTGCTATTTACAACAACATGGATGGATCTAGAGGGCATTATGTTAAGTAAAATATGCCAGGCACAGAAAGACAAATGCCATATGATTTCACTCACTCGTGGAATCTAAAAACAAAACAAAATCAAAATAACAAAACAGCAATACACTCATTGATGCTGAGAAGTGACTGATTGTTACTATGGCAGAGGGTTTGGGGTGAGTGGTGAAATGGGTGAAGGGGATAAAGAGGCACAAAATCACAATCATATGAATTAGTCACCGGGGTAGATGCACAACATTGAGAATATGATCAACAGGTCTGTGACTTCTTTCTATGTTCACAGTAAATAGTACTTTGTGTGGAGATTTAATACTGTATATAACTTTAAAAACTGTGTTCTGTATATTTGAAACCAATATAATATTGCACACCAAGTATACTTCAATAAGAATTTAAAAAACAATGACTGTGTTGGAGGAATTAACATTGTTAAAATGTTCATAATAACCAAAGTGATTGACAGATGCAGTGCACTCCCCATAAAAATGCAAGCATCATTTTTAAAAAGAAAAAGAACAAATATTCCTAAAAATTGTACAGAACCGCAAGTATCCAGAATAGCCAAAACAATCTTGAAAAAGAGAAGGCAAGGAGGAGTCATTATGCTCCCTGATTGCAAACTGTATTTCAAAACTATGGCAACCAAAACAATATGATATTGGCATAAGAAAATACATGAATCAACTGAAGAGAAGAGAGAACCCAGAAATAAAATGACACATATATGGTTAATTAAGTTATGACAAATGTGGCAAGAATATATAGCGTGGAAGTGGTAGTCTGTTTAGTCAATGGCATTCGGAAACATGGATCATCATATGCAAAACATGAAATTGGACCGTTATACAACACACAAAAATTATCTCAAATGGGGCAAATCCTACCATTTGCAGCAACATCGATGGAGCTGGAGGGTATTATGCTCAGTGAAATAAGCCAAGCAGAGAAAGAGAAATACCAAATGATTTCACTCATCTATGGAGTATAAGAACAAAGGAAAAACTGATGGAACAAAACAGCAGTGGAATCACAGAACTCAAGACTGGACTGACAGGTACCAAAGGGAAAGGGACTGGGGAGGATGGGTGGGAAGGGAGGGATAAGGGGGGGAGAGTAGGGGGGTATTAAGATCAACATGCACAGGGGGGTGGGAGAAAGGGGAGGGCTGTACAACACAGAGAAGGCAAGTAGGGATTCTACAGCATTTTGCTATGCTGATGGACAGTGACTGTAAAGGGGTTTATAGCGGGGACCTGGTATAGGGGAGAGCCTAGTAAACATAATATTCTTCATGTAAGTGTAGATTAAAGATAACAAAATAAATAGAAAGAAAGAAAAGGGGGATTACTCCATGATAGGATAAAACTAACTGTAAATCAATGAATAATGCATGCTTTAAATATCCTTAATTTTGAACATAAAGGGTGTCAGATGATCGGATATGGAGGTACAGTTTTCTGATAATATTCCTTTCTCTTTAAAAAAAAGCAGTTCCTGTGTGGTGACTTCCAATGAGTTCTACACAATGGTATAAAAGGCATATCAAAGTGTGGGCAAAGGGTCTGTTTGTGTTTATACAGAGGATCAAAGCCAAGTTTGAGAAAGACAGATGCACCCCTATGTTTATTGCAGCACTATTTACAATAGCCAAGAATTGGAAGCAAACTAAATGTCCATCAATAGATGAATGGATAAAGAAGATGTGGTACATATACACAATGGAATACTACTCAGCCATAAGAAAAGGGCAAATCCAATCATTTGCAGCAATATGGATAGAGCTGGAGGGTATTATGCTCAGTGAAACAAGCCAAGCGGAGAAAGAGAAATACCAAATGATTTCACTTATCTGTGGAATATAAGAACAAAGGAAAAACTGAAGGAACAAAACAGCAGCAGAATCACAGAACTCAAGAATGGACTAACAGGTACCAAAGGGAAAGGGACTGGGGAGGATGGGTGGGTAGGGAGGGATAAGGGGGGGAGAAGCAGGGGGGTATTAAGATTAACATGCATGGGGGGGTAGGAGAAAAGGGAGGGCTGTACAACACAGAGAAGGCAAGTAGAAATTCTACAACATTTTGCTATGCTGATGGACAGTGACTGTAAAGGGGTTTATAGGGGAGACCTGGTATAGGGGAGAGCCTAGTAAACATAATATTCGTCATGTAAGTGTAGATTAGTGATACCAAAAACAAAGCAAAAAAAAAAAAAAAAGGGCAGTTCCTGTGTGGTAACCTCCAACGAGTTCTACACAAGGGTATAAAGGGCATATAAAAGTGTAGGCAAAGGGTCTGTTTGTGTTTATACAGAGGATCAAAGCCTAATTGGGCTACCCTGAAAATGAACTAAGATACGATATGAAAAAGAACTTCCAACATCAGCACTCTCTGGAAGCGTCATACCAGAAGATGATCATCAAAAACCTCAACAAAGATCCAGGGGCTGCTACAGTTGTTGCTGCATTCATCCCACCAGTTCCTGGATTTGCCATGGGAATGAAGAAGGAGATATCTAAGCTGGCCTGTGCATACAGTAAAACAACAAATTTGACTGGATCTATGCTGTTGGAACTCAACCAAGAATTAGGAGAAGTGCAAGTTCTAGCACTCCAAAATCTTACAACAATAGACTATCTATTGTTAAAAGAACATATGGGATGTGAACAGTTCCCAGGAATCGGTTGTTTTAATTTGTCTGATTTCTCTCAGACTGTTTAAGTTCAGTTGGACAATATCCATCATATCATAGACAACTTTTCACAAATGTCTAGGGTGTCTAACTGGTTTTCTTGGCTTCACTGTAGATGGCTGGTAATTACAGATATGCTTTGGTTATGTAACTGTATTCCTATTATGTTAATGTGTGCACACAATTTAATTAGTAGTTTAAAACCTATACATGCTTAAGTTACTCTACAAGAAGATATGTCAAAGAAATAATCAATCTTCCCATGTTTTCTTCCATCTTTTACCCTATAGCTTTTCTTCTTCCTTCCTAATTACAACCCTTAAACAGAATTCGTGCGTCATATTGAATTTATCGACTTTTATAATTCCTCCAAGTGGTAAAGATACCTCAAGACAAATGCTGGGCATAGAAGCCACAGGGCATAAATCTGCAAAGAAGTAAAAAGCTAACCTTTTCAAACAATATGGCTTCTCTGTCACTTACCAACTTTACATTTCCCTGTATGGCCCCGGAAGATGACTGGTTAGCCAGAGACGGGTAAGATTCCTCAAGGGAGGAACAACCTAAGACAGGCACAGTCGCAGGGGAGCCAACAGGTGATAAATTGGGGATCAACAGAGGTGAGGCTTAGAACCTCACCCCCCATTCTGAGAGAAATCTTCTGCATACGTGGATGTTTTACTGCCCTTGTCTAGCTTGGATTAACACATAGTCTACAGGCACACACCTGATCATCTACATTTGCTCTCTTACAACACTAAGTTTTCTACCTTTATCTTACATCTACCTACCTCTTCAGCATTTTATTAAAACATGGTAATAATAATAAAGGGAGAAATGTGGGATCCACATATAAATCAAGTATAAAAATCAAACGAATATTCATATTTGACCTGATTGTTTATATTTCATGATGTATGATCAAAACCGAAAGTTTCTGTGATGACTGCCCTTGTACTGTTAACCATGTAAGAACTTATTCACTATGTAAGAATTTGTTCACCATGTAAGAACTTGTTCGTTATGCTTCGGAAGATTGGAGACTGACGAGAATTAGGCTTGGGGTGGATTAATGGTTGTGCGTTGAGCATTGACTCCCCTATACAGACTTCTATTGTTGTTAACAACCATTTGATCAATAAATATGAGAGATGCCCTCTCAAAAAAAAATTACCTCAAAATGGATTGAAGAATTGGAAGTAATCCCTAAAACCATTAAATTCCTTGAAGAAAAACAAGAAGTGCTGAGCTCTTTGACATTGGTTTTGACAATGATTTTTAGGGTCTGAATACAAAAATAAAAGAAAGAAAAGCAAAAATCCAAAAAGACGTGTCTACATCTGTATAGCTAAGGAAACCATCAATGAATGGAAATGGAACCTACTAAATTGAAGACAACACTTACAAATTATGTGTTTGATAATGGAAAACTAGCCTGAATATATAAAGCACCTATATAACTCAACAGAAAAATATCTCCAAGCAATCCAAACTTTAAAAAATGAGCAGAGGACCTGAACAGACATTATTCCAAAGAAATACAAATAGCCAACAGGAACACAAAGAGGCACTCAACATCACTAATCTCCAGGGAAATGAAAATAAAAACCACAATGATATATCACCCCACACCATTCAGAATGGCTATTACTCAAAATACAAGAAATAACAAGTGTTGGAGAGGATGCAGAGAAAAGTGAAGTCATGCCTTATTGGTGGGAAAGTAAATTAGTATAGTCAGTATGTTCAATGGTATGGAAGTTCCTCAAAGAATTAAAAATAGAATTGCCATTAAATCCAGTAGTTCCACTTCAGAATATTTATATGAGAATGCAAGAACACAAATTTGAATGTGTAAAGATATATGCACACTCATGTTCACTGCAGCATTAGTTGCAATGATGAATAAATTGAAACAAACAAAAAGTCCATCAGTTTCATATGCATTATGAAAATTTTGTATGTATGTATGTATATATGACTGTGTGTATGTATATATATTTGTGCGTGTGTATATATATATATATAGAGAGAGAGAGACGTATGTATGGATATCTATCTATCTATATCTATCTATCTATCTATCTATCTATCTATCTATCTATCTATCTATCTATCTATCTATCTATCTATCTATCATCTATCTAATGCAATGACATTTAGCCATAAAAGAGAAGGAAATTTTTGTTTCCTTCTCAACTTATCATTGCACACCACTAGAACAGGAGGCTTCCTTAAACCTGGTTGCCAGCACTATCACTGCATCACAAGGCATTTACTACGTTGTCCTCAAGGCAAAGTCTCTCCAGAGTCCCAGGCATAAAGAAGTAGGGCCTGAAAGCTTCCTTGGCTGTGGGGATGGAACTCAGCAGACGCTTTCCCCTCTTTGTCTCTTTTCTCTGGTGTTTAATTCATTCAAGGCATCCTCATCTCAGGCCGAGCAATTATTTCCCTCCTACTTCCAAATGAAGACCCCAGTGATGACATGATGACTGCCCTACGTCTTAGACACCTGACATTTGCTGTATGGCTCTTCCTCATTCTGTCCTACTCCAAGTCCTCATTCCCCAAGCTCCATGCTCCTCTCTGCCCTGAAGGAACTTCATGGAGTTAAAATCATTTTCCCTGTACCCCAGGAGCACCATAGGTCATTGTTAGAGGACTAAGGTCAATAAAGTTTCCAATCATGCAGAAACATGTAAACTGTTTCAAGAACACAGTTTGCAGAGACTTAAACAGTTCTCTCGTATAGCTACTGCCTATACTGGAGAGTGGACTGTGTGCTAGGCCTGCTTCCATGAAGAATGGTGAACTGTTTGACCCAAGGCCCCATATGCTGGAGAACCCAGGCCTTGTCCTCATGGACTTGGTCTTTGGTAGGCAGGACTATGGGAACTTTGAGAATCCCCATCATGCTATTGACTTCTGCTCTCAGTGCCATGAGAATGAGTTCCCTTAATGGCAGAGACATCTCCAACCTCTTTTCCTCTTTCACATATCACATACAATTATCTGCTTTTGCTTAACCACTCTCTCATGACCCCAACTGTGCAGTTTACATCTTCTTGTGCATGCCTATATGCTCCTGGTAAATACTGGGAGGAAAATAACTGAAATGGGAGAAGTTCAACAGTGTTTACTATAATCTCAGGTGCTCTCATCTCCAACACAACCTTAGTGGAATGGGCGGAACCCTGGCTTATAAAGCCCGCATCCTAACTTCTCCTCTGGACTCTTACCAGATACTGTTCTCTGGTGCAGTCCCTGCCTTTCTAGACCGCAGTTTTGCAACTCTATGGAGTTGCTGAACATAGAACTGCAGAAACGTGTGCACAGGGAGACATGTACTCAGGCATCATCAATCTTGGATGGGGTGTTGGCATGAGCAGTGTGGGAAGGCACAGGTGCACAGGCATTCTAACACATACAGATGCGGGCAGACATGGAGCAGGAGTGGCCAAGACTCCTGCTGAGGTGCCAGCATGCAGAAGATCCTGCACGCTGTTCTTAGGTTTTCAGTATTGTAAATTAATCTTACTTGGAGAAAGTAGTTTGGAGGAGAAATCTTAAAATTAAGAATAAAATCCTGAAAATTATCATGACAGTTTATAAATACAGGAAAATCTTAAGCTTCTGTAATAGAACAGCCATATCCAATATGTAATGTTGGGAACCATAACGGAATTAAACCTAAAATATGCTAAAGCACTGTTATCAATAAATTAGCATGATCTGCAATATTATGTGAAAGCTTATCCAAAAAGAGACTGAAATATCTGGAGAAAAAAGTACTGCTATTGGAGTGAGAATCTGAATATAATAAAGATGTTGATTCTTTCAAAATTTAATTATAACTTTTATGGAATATGTAATAACATCCGTGGTACTTTTTTAGCAGCAAGCATAGATGATTCTAATTTTTAATTGGAAAAATGAAACGGGCAAAAGGAATGAAATTATATTCCAGACATAAATAGTACTCAATGAGTTTACTAACTGTTTAGTATACAATGAAGATAAAGCATTTTAAAATATGACTCCAAAGATTTGACAGCATGCTCACTTGAATAACATAAAAATCATGACACTGATGATCATTTATAAGAATATAATGAGTAAATATAAGTACAGAATCAAGGGAAAATGTAACTTTCAAAGCTGAGTAAAGATCAATTATGAATTGTTCTAAGATAAATTACATTTAATTGAAATAAATCAAAAGAGTATTACCATTAAGAAAACACGTAAAGAAAATTAATGTCCAGAAATTGGCAAGTATTTAAAGACCCACTTCCATTTGGTGGAATAATTTGGTCTGATAACAATTGGATAATATTGGAAAGTGTGAAGAGTCTGTATTTAGAATTCTATATTTAGAAGTCACAATTTTATTATATTTACATAAGATAAAACAGAAACATAAAATACATGGTGAGTAATAGGCAGTGATAATATTTTTAGGAGAAGGAGCAACAAATTTCTAGATAAATTATATGTAGAAATGACAAAGACAATGAAAAAAAGTTCCCTTATGATTTTTATGTTTCTGGTTCAAAGCCCAGGCAAGTGGACAGAGGTTCTCCAAACTTTGTTTTAAGTGTATATTAGGTTAAATACACTTAAATATAGAGGGAACCTTCTCCTTCTGTGCTCTCCACAGGCCACATGTAAGGGAAGGAACTTGAAATTGTTTAAAAGACACACTGAGATGCATAACTACAATCAAGGGGCATGTCTTAACATATCCAAGTCTATTTCCTTTTAGTCCTTACCTTCAAAAAGGGACAATCCTCAGATAATAGGATAACATTATATCAATTTATTTAATGAGGCACAATGAGAATTCAGGCCTGAAAGCCTCAGCTATTGAAAGGGCTTTCTTTTATTGTACATCTATGGAAACTTGGTTCTACAAATAGCAGAGGAACAGAACTGCACTTTCCAGAGATCTCATGAGTGATTCTTTCTCCATTCCATTCCTGGGGACAGAAATCCCGGTTCGGTTCTAACAGTTGTTCACAAGGGAAACAGAGCCAGCCAGCAAATATCATCTCTTTAATGATATCTTGGCAAACCAGAGCATCCTTGCAAGTGGAGGAATGATAAGAAATGGAGGAGTGTCCCCTTTTTTTCAGAGGTAGAAAGTCAACATTACCATGTTATTCCAACACTAAGACTGTGGACTTGGGAAATGCAGCAATGACTGTGGCTTATTGTTTCTTGATATGTTGTATCTTCTTTGGTTTTCAGTTCAACAATAAAGACTGCCCCATTTTTGCCCCACTGTCCTCCTGTGTAACTTTCACAGCCATTTTAGACTTTCCTTTAGTTGCACTCTTTCTCCTTTCCTCCCCCAGTGTTTCCAGAAGTGGAAGCATATGAGTGTTTGCATTGTAGAGGGATCTCTCTGTGGCCAATGATGATTTTGCTGGAGGCATGCCAGGCTCCAGTGACTGCATAGAGAAATTATGAGAAACTGTGGGGACGAGACATACACAGTGGGAAATAATGTAAGTAGGAGATTTAATGCACCAGAAAAATCTAGCATTTACCCTAAATACCTTGTCACATTAGGGAAACCAGAATCAAAACCAGAGATGTCAGCATGGTTACTATGATACACATTCAGCGGTCAGTGATGGACATGGATGAACATTGGCTAAGTAACTAAAGGTGTGTGTGAGTGTGTGTGAGTGTGTGTGTGTGTGTCTGTGTGTGTGCCCCAGCTTAAAGTCCACAAGTGTGATTCTTTACTCTTTCCATTTACAAAGTCAGAGTGAATAGAGCATATTTAGTCACAGCATCTCTCCCACAAATCATGGATATTTTCCTAAAGGTTTTCTTTTCCTTCTGCCAAGAACAGGTCTCCCTTCTAAAGGAATGCAGCCAGGGTATTTCTGAGTTTGGTTCAACTTTCTGTTCAACGATTTGGTGTATGAGGACAGATTTTATGTTGCATGTTATAAGACCTAACAGATAACTTTATATCTCTGGAACTCAGTGTTTATTGTTCAAAATTTTTAAAAAGATTTAAATCACAATTTCTCACAATTGTGTTGTTGGCACTTTGGGTGGATCATCCTTTGTTGCAGGGAGATTTCCTGAGCCTCTTATGGTGTTAACCAGCATCCCCGGATTGCCCATTCTAGTGATGACAAACAAAAATCTACACAGCCAAGTATCCTCTAGTAAAAACCATTGCTTGAAATTGCACCCAAAAGAATAAAATTACAGACCAAAACCCCAGATGGACATAGATGCAAAAATCCTCAACATATTTGGATACTGAATTTTAAAATACATCGAAAGAATAATCCATCACAATCAAATGGGATGTATTCCATGGATTCAAGGATGGAAAAATATTCACAAACTGTTCAGTGTGAAAGACCCTGAAGGATAGGAATTATATGATCATCTAAATAGATGCTAAAAAAAACACCCAACTTGGTAAGGAAGAAATAAATTGTCACTATTTTCTGGTGAGATGACACTATATACATATAACTTTTGAAACTCCACCAAAAACCATTAGAATTAATTTAATATTTGGCAAAGTCACAGGATACAAAATTAATACACAGAAATCAGTTACATTCCTATATTCCAACAACAAACTAGCAGAAGGAGAAAACAAGAAAACAACTCAATTTATAATTGCACTAAAGTAATAAAACATGTAGGACTAAACCTATGAGATGAAAGATCTGTGCTATGAAACATGAGACTATGATGAAAGTGAAGACACAAACAAATGGAATTCTATTTCTTGTTTTTAAGAAAAACTAATATTACAAAATGACCATGCAACCTAAAGCAATTTAAAGATTCGATAAAATCCCCATGAAAAAACTGATTTTTCAATGACGTACAGCAAAGAATCCTAAAATGAATATGAGTCCACAAAAGACCCTAAATAGCCAAAGTTATCTTGGAAAGAAAAACAAAGCTGGGAATATCACAGTTCCTGAATTCAAGCTGCAATGATTAAAACAGTATGGCACATCCACAGGAGCAGACACATAACTCAATGGATCAGAATAGGGAGCCCAGAAATAAACTTATGCTTATCTGGTCAGTTATATTTGAAAAAAGAGGCAAGACTATACAATGGGGAAAAGTTAGCCTCTTCTATAAGTGGTGTGTGGAAAACTGACTGTTACATGCAAGAGAATGAAATTGGATCACTGGCTTACAGAATACACAAATGCAAATTCAAAGTGGATTAAAGAGGTAAAGTAAAGACATGAAGCCATAAAATACTTAGAACAAATGTTTGGCAGGAATATCTTGAGCACCAAATGAGTAATTTGTTCCTGGGTATGTCTCCTACACATGGGAAAAGAAAAATAATTGGATTGTATCAAAATGTAAAGCTATACAGCAAAGCAACAAACAAAAGAGAAGGGCATCCTCAGTAGAGGAGAAGTTATTCAGCTATGATATATGCAATAAAGGGCTAAAATTCGAAATATATAAAGAACCCCTATGACAATGCCAAAAAAAGCCAAATAACCCAATTGAAAAATGGGCAGAGATGGCAGAGTAGGAAGGCTATGTGTAAACCTCCTCCCAAAAACATAAAACATGAAAATACAGAAAATACAACTAATCCTGAAATGACCTGAAGATGGCAGAACTGACTACCTACATCTGGGGGGAAGAGAAGACCTCACAGAAAAGGGGAAAGCGGCAAAGCCAAGATCTGGCAGGACCTAAGCCCCACCCCCACCCCAGCCCACAGGCGGGAGGAAGAGGAACAGAGCGTGGAGGCTGTATGAGGCTAGTATCACTGAACACCTGACCTCCGGGAGCGGGAGCGCACATGGCATGGTGCTCTGGTGATTAGTGGGGCTAGACAACAAGGACGGGTGGAACATTCTGGACAGCTGAGATTCCCGCTGCTTGTGGAGAGCAGGCATGCTCTACCCGACCCCTGAGACAAATGCAGAGCAGGCAGTTTGAAAGACTTCCGTAGAGTGGGAGCGGTACCAGAGAGGTGAGGGTTAGACAGAGCTCTCTGCTCAGGAGAAAGGGCAGACAAACAATGCCTCCTTATCCCAGCAGTTTGGGAACTACCAGCAGCTCCAGATCTCCCAACCTCCTCACGGACAACACTGCCCCATAACTCCTCCCTCACCTGTGGTCTATAGAAGGCACACTTGTCCCACCAGCGGTGTCAGACTTTGCTGCCAGGTATGCAGAAGGAGACCCTCCCAGATTTATCAGCCCTGTGTGACACAGCTGAGGAAGTGCCTGTGAAAGCCATCCCCAGAAGCTCGTTCCTCCTGGCAAGCAGTGGCTCCTGCCTGCCTGTGGCCTCTGCCATTGCTGAAGTCCAGGGAGACGGCAAATCCAACCACAGCAACTGAAGTGTCACAGCCTGGAGGCTCCTCCCTGCACACATGACCAGCTGATGGCCCACGTGATCCAGCGTTGGTATCAGACTTTGTGGGAGGCAAATTCCCTCAACTTTTGCTTGTCTGGGAATTGTTTAATCCCTCTTTCATATTTAAATGATAATCGTGCTGGACAAGTATTCTTGGTTCAAGGCCCTTATGTTCCATTGCATTAAATATATCATGCCATTCTCTTCTGGACTGTAAGGTTTCTGTCAAGAAGTCTAATGATAGCCTGATGGGTTTTCCTTTATAGGTGACCACTTTCTCTCTAGTTGCCTTTAAAACTCTTTCCATGTCCTTGATCTTTGCCATTTTAATTATTATGTGTCTTAGTGTTGTCCTCCTTGGGTCCTTTCTGTTGGGAGTTCTGTGTATTTCTGTGGTTTTTTCGATTATTTCCTCCCCCAGTTTGGGGAAGTTTTCAGCAATTATTTCTTCAAAGACACTTTCTATCCCTTTCTCTCTCTTCTTCTTCTTCTGGTACCCCTATAAAGTGGATATTGTTCCTTTAGGATTGGTCACCCAGTTCTCTTAATATTGTTTCATTCCTGGAGATCCTTTTATCCCTCTCTGTGTCAGCTTCTATGCGTTCTTGTTCTCTGGTTTCTATTCCATCAAAGGCCTCTTGCATCTTATCCATTCTGCTTATAAATCCTTCCAGAGTTTGTTTTATTTCTGTATTCTTCCTCCTTAGTTCTTGCAAAATTCTCTGCAAGTCCATCAGCATGGTTATGACTTGTGTTTTGAATTCTTTTTCTGGAAAACTGGTTAAATCTATCTCCCCAGGTTCCCTCTCAGGGGAAGATGTCGAAGATGTCTGGGTTAGTCTTGTGTGGATCAAATTTTTTTGCCTTTTCATGTTGATAGGCGCAGTGGTTATGCTATTGACTCGACTGTCAGCTGTGAGAGCCAAGAATCTTTCCACTTGCTCCTGTCCTTTCTTTACTGGGACAACTGTGACCCCTTGTGGCCTGTGTTGGGAAATTGCGTGTAGGCTGGGTCTCTGTATCTTGCCTGGCCGGTATGGAAGAAGCTCCCTTGCTGAGGGTGTGGCCAGCCTCAGGTGGCTGCTCTGCCATGGCTGGGCCTCGGAGGGGTAATGGACGTGGGGCTGTTTGGCTGTTTACCTCCGTGAGGGGTCTCCGAGCTGTTGCCCAGGGGCTTAGTGTGCTCAGAGTTCCCTCGCTTTTCTTTTTCCCTGGGGTGTCAGTTGCAGGACCCGCTCACAGGTCTTACTGTCCTGCTACCCTAGTTTCCAGCACCCCACGCATGCACTGTATGTCTGCACTGTGGTGTGGATGGCTGGGGCTGGGTGCGTAGCAGTCCTGGGCTCCCTCTCGCTCCCCGCTCCAACTCCTCTCCTCCCACCGGGAGCTGGGGTGAGGGGCCTCAGGTCCCGCCGAGCTGCGTCTTGCATCTTACCCCTCTCCCCAGGCGCTGGGCTCTCGCAGGTGTGATGTAGTCTGGCTGTTGTCCTGTGTCTTCTGGTCTCTCTTTTACGGATAGTTGTATTTGTTGTATTTTCAAAAATATATATATGTTTTTGGGAGGAGATTTCCATGGTCCTACTCACGCCGCCATCTTGGCTTTGCCTCACAAGTAAAGAATTTATTACAGAATTCTGACTAACTGTAATTTTGACATATCTGCGTGTGCGGAAGTTGGGGTTCCTATGACCAGGATCCTCACTGAATTTATACCACCTGATGATGTAACTGGCCCATTGCTAGGCTACTGCTTCCACACCTTTAGGCAATAAGCCTTTATTGTGCTATACAGAGAGCTTGGATGAGTGCTCTTGGCAGAGGCAGAGACGCTAGTGCTCGACCTAGCACTGGGATAACAAGCTGGGTAATAAACCCTTTCACCCCAAAGTACGTTTTGCTGTCGATTTCTTTAGTCACACTGAATTCATAGCGAACTTGCCCAGGGCTGAAATCCATTGGCAAGACAATTGGTGAAAGTTGGCAGGGTTCACTGCTGTCTAAGGAAAAAGACATACTGCCCTTAAGGGAGGGGTGCTTCAGTGTTCTGCCCCTGTGAATGGGGAAACAGTGGGTCATCCCCCAATCCATATGTGGTCTGAGGTGGCTTGTCCATGGAGATCTGGGCCCCACCCCAGGACTGGACACAAGTGGAGGTGACACCTGAGACAGTAAGTTTGACCTTGGTATAGTAAATAGGACTTTGAAAGACAAAGTGCCCGGGAGGCATCAGGGACTGTGGGCTGGTTGCTTCTCACAGTCTTAAAAAGGTCTGCAGAAGAGACCCAAGAAATGGCGAAATGAGAGCACGAGCTGCAAACTTGGGTGGATTCCCTGAAGAAGGAAGTGGCTTTAATACTAGAGGAGGCAGCATGAGAGCACCGGCAGTGAGGTGCCATTGAAGGAATAAAAGATTCCTTACAGAAAGAGACGACAGTGCTGCCAGGTGCTCTGAACTAGGAAAAGGCCATCAAGGTAAATGATGAACTCCTGAGGGAAGCACAGGCAGAGGTGGCATGAGAAGGCCAGCTGCAAAGCATTGAGGTGAAGGTAAGAGAGCTGCTGAAAACTGAGCTAGCATTTTTGTAAGACATGGTAGACAAAGTAAGTGTTGAAGCAGATGGGGAACTAGGGGGAGGGAAGGGAAAGGGGCCATCCATCCTGGAAATGGAGAAGTTGGGAAGGATGAAGGAGTAGTGCTGGAGGCGCTGACAACTCCTGTATTGAAGGCACACCCAGTGGTTGTAAAGAAAATAAATACCCAGCAGCTGAAAGCTCCCCAAGGAGAAAGGCAGCCCCCTCTCCATGTCGTGAACTACTCTATGCTCAGTCTATATACTCGGGCTGAGCTGGTGGATTTAGGCTCCTGGCTTAGGCAGAAGGCCTCGGTGTCAATATCAGCTTGGGTGCTGCACAGTGGGACTTAGGGGTGAATGTAATTGTTCTGTCAGGATCAGAATTGGGAAAGCTGGCTTCCCTGAAGGCACAGTCTGCCTTGAGGCAGCAATTACAAAATGCACATCACACCCCAGGGCATCACTGTCTCCTTGATTGGCTTACGGCTGCACTTTGTGCCATGGGGCCCAACCAGGGTTATCTACCATCCTCTCCTGTTAGATGGCATACATATTCTGAGGTCCACCAGATGTTTCTAGAGCTAACTATAAGGAATGCCATCTATAGTCTAGAGAAACATTGCCCAGATGAAGAGATTTTCACTCCTGGGATGAGAAATATTGTGCTTCAGATTGCTCCCACATACCCTTTGGTTCTGTAGTGGCCATTTTTCCCCTCACATAGGGCCACCCATAAGTGAGGTGGGACTTACAGTAGCAGATGTAGGAGAGGCTGAAGCAGTGAGAACACACAAAGAAGTAAGGTCTGCTACTCACAAGAATAATTTAAAGGGCCCTGTGAAGGTAACGAGGACCATATGTGGATCGATTTAGTAAGGGCAGAAGCAGGTGGAAGGAAATTAAATGGGAAGTCAAATTGGATCTCACTACATCTATGGCAACAGATGAACCACAGCAGCACTTCCAGCCATTAAGACCAAAGAGGCAGAGGTCAGAGACAGAGCCACAAGTCCAGCCTGTCTTCAGGACTTCCTGCTGGACAGCAGGTGAATCTCACTTGAGCCCTCACAGAAAGATGACTGGGGAACACGGTATGGCTGAGGGGAAGTTTGAGGTATCTGCCCTGAGGGATCAGGATGTTCCAGAGGCCACCTGAAGTAGCTATTCATTTGTGCCCAGTGAACATGTTTCCTGGCTCTGTTGCACACAGGAGCTGAAACTTCACTGATTCATGGTAAACCTAAGAGGTTCCCTGGTACAGCCACTCTCATAGATGGATGCGGGAGTAAGTCCATCAGAGTGAAACAAGCCCCAATTCCTTTTGGAATAGGGCATCTACCCCCAAAAGAGCATACTGTGTATATATCTCCTATTCCTGAGTATATTTTGGGTCTCGATATCCTGCAGGATCTTTCATTGCAGAACATTGCTGGTGAGTTCAGACTGAAAGTACATGCAGTGAAGGCAGTTCTCTGGGCATATGATAGGCACCGGCCCATAGCTTTGCGTGTGCCTCAGAGCGTAACTAATACCAACAACACAAACTACCTTGAAGATATAAAGAGATTGGATAAACTCTCCACGAGGTGGAAAGTGTGGGTATTATAAAGCCAAACCACAGTCCTTTCATTTCCCCAGTTTGCCCAGTAAAAAACCAGATATCTTCTTGCATATGACTGTGGATTACAGAGAATGGAATAAATTCATACTCCTATGCCTGTCTCTGTGCCCTGTATTGCAGGACTGATCAATACCCTCAGCTATGAACCAAAAACATACCATTTTGTGGTAGATCTTGCTAATGCCTTCTTTTCCATTGACATTGAGCAGGAAAGTCAGGAAAAAATTGTCTTCACGTGGCAAGGATGTCAATGGACTTTTACCATGCTTCCGCAGGGATACCTCCACAGCCTCACCATCTGTCATTTAGCCCAGGACTTGGCTACATGGGAGAAAATAACAACAATGTGTCTGTACTGTTATATGGATGATGTCATGATCACATCTGATTGTCTTTCAGATCTAGAAGATGCAAAACCTAGACTGTGGCAACATCTACAGGAGAAAGGATGGGCTGTGAACAGTACCAAGGATCAGGACTTGCTTTGTCTGTCCAGTTTTTGGGGATCATCTGGTTGCTAAGACCAAAGTGATATAAGAAGCAGTTATTGATAGAGTCCAGGCCTTTCCTACCCCTACAACTGTAGCATTGCTACAGGTGTTTTTGGGTCTTCTAGGTTACTTGAGAATGTTTATCCCACACTTGGCACAAATTCTGAAGCCCTTATATACAGGTTGGTATGAAAGGGTGTCAGGTGGGATGGGGAACAGACATGTGCCTGTGCCTTTACTACAGCAAAATGGGCAGTCAAGGATGTACAGGCCTTGAGTGTGATAAACCCATTAAGACTCTGTGAGCCTGACGTTCATGTGACTGAAGATGGTTATGGCTGGGGTCTCTGGCAGCAGCCTGAGCAAACTCACTAACCTTTTGTATTCTGCTCACAACTCTGGAAGGGGGAAGAGTGACAATACACTTTGATAGAAGAACTGGGTGCCATGTATCATGCCTTGCTATCTACAGAATCCATCACCAGAATGGCCCCGAGATTGGTAATAACCACCAACCCGATCTTGGGGTGGGTACGAGACTGGACCCAAAAGCCAAGGTGTGGTATGGCACAAATGCCCACACTGTCCAAGTGGGTTGCTTACATACAGCAGTATAGTGCCCTCTGTAGTAGCCCCATAAGTGAATAACTCCAATGCTTGTTGTGGCCTGTAATATCTACTAGTGGAAAGCTAGAAGAACTTGCTTTTGAACCATTAGTAGCTGAGATTCCCTATCAGGAGGGAAGAGCCCCTATACCCAAAGATGCATGGTACACAGATGGCTCCAGCCATGGGTAGCCCCCAAAAGGGAGGGCCATAGCTTTCCAACCTAAAAGTGAAACAATATGGATGGAAGATGGTGAGGGGAAGAGCAGCCAATGGGCAGATTTGCAGGTGTTATGGCTTGTGTTCAGCCAGGAGCCTTCCCCTATAGTTGTCTGCACTGACAGCTGAGCTGTCTCTCATGGCTTGTCCCTGTGGCTACCAACCTGGTACCATGCCAACTGGCTGGTTGGTCACTAACCCCTTGGGGGCAAGAATAGTGGCAGACTTATGGGCCTGTGGTCAGACTAAAATAATTACAGTATACCATGTGACAGGTCATTTGCCACTGGCAACCCCAGGAAATGAAGCCGGTAAGTTGGCCCAGATATGTTGGGTAGAAAGAAAGCCTGCCTTTGATGTAGCCCAGTGGTTACATCAGCATTTATTGCACGCAGGGTAGAAGACAATTTGGACTGCATCCCATAGGAGGGGCTTGTAGGGAAAAAGACAATTTGGACTGCAGCCCGTAGAGGGGCTTGTCTTTGACCTTCTGAGAAGTTAGTAGAGCCCAGCAGGAGTGTGTTGTGTGCAACAGAGGAGGCTTACACAGAGTTCCACAGCAACATGGGGTAATGACTAAGGGGCCTATACACCTTGTAAGGGGCAGTTAGACGATATAGCACTTCTACCTTTGTCAGAAGGATATCGATATTCCATGACTCGTGTGGACACAGCTACTGGACTTCTGGTTGCTTTTACTATACACTGTGCAGACCAGCAGATGAGTAAAAGTGGTCTGGTACGTCTCTTTGTCACCTATGGCTGACCACAGGTATTGAGAGTGATCAGGGCACCAATTTTACTGGATATATGCTGGAAGCATGGTACAACAGCTTGGAATCAAATGGAAGTTTCATGGGCTATACAATCCTACTAAAGCGGGTGTGCCAACGCACAATGGTTTGTTCAAATTTGGACTTAAGTCAGATACCTATAGTCTGCGGGAATGGTCAGTCCACTTATGAACAATGCTATGGCATTTGAACGAGAGACCCTGAAAGGGAGCCCTGAGGCCCCTAGAGATGTTAACACATATGGCTGCCTCCCCTATGCAACTGCAAATACAAACCAATGAAGAATCACTGAAGCTGAGGTTCAGCCACCAGAATAATATCTTGCTGCCAGCACTAACTGCAGTGAACCACGGAGACTCCATTGACTGAATGTGGCCTTGGACTTCTGGCCACATGGACCAATGATGGTTGGTTCTTCTGGCTCATTGGGGACAAGGCCTGGGAGCTGGCCTCCTGTGTTTTCTTGTAATAACAACAGATTGCCCGCCAAGTAGTATGCTTTTGCCATAAGGTAGGAGCACCTTACTGGGGAGTTTTGTTGTATCATTATGGCCCGTGATTGCACCTCCAGTAGCACTATATGTAGACCCTTCAGCAACACCCATGGGAAAAGGAGTAAAAGTGTGGTATACTAGACCTGGAAGGGACCCTGTTCCTGTTACTATCTTATCACAGGACCACTCTCTTGCATGCATCCTACCTGATGGACACGATTTGACTATGTTGGTGTTATTAAAACCTGTGTTTATGTCCCCTAAGGTCTTTGTGGATTGGGAACTTCCTCTGGCTTGAGGATTACTATAATTTTTGTTACCTGTATCTTAATTTTTGTTTTTATCTCTAAGTTGTTATCCTCTGTTGCTGTTGTGGAATCTGGTTACAGTGCTCCAGCTTTCCCACACACGGACCATTGCGGATGATTGAGAGCATGTAGATTGTAAGGCATGAATCCTAGAGGGATGACATGTGGGGAAGTTGGGATTCCTAGGTTCAGGATCCTCACTGAACTTAAACCACCTGATGATGTAACTGGCCTGTTGCTAGGCTACCACTTCCACACCTTCAGGCAATAAACTATTATTGCACTATAGAGAGAGATCGGCCCAGAACTTAGGGTGAGGCAGAGAAGCTAGTGCTCGACCTACTGCCGGGATAACAAGCCAGGTAATAAACCCTTTCACCCCAAAGAACGTTTGCTGTTATTTTCTCTGGTCACAGTGAATGCATAGCAGACCTGTCCGGTGCTGAAATCCATTGTCAAGACAGTTACTGTTGACACAAGACATTAAAACAATTATATCCCTTTAAAAATACCAACATCTATTGAACATATAATATATACCAAGCACTATTTGGTACTTCACTCATTAATGAAATCATCACAGTAACTTATAAAAGTAGAAATGATTATCTTCAGTGTAATAGTAGTAATGAATGGTAGTTTGGAACTTACTACATATCAGTACTATTCTTAATTTTTCATGCCTAATCAATCCCACTTAACATTCAAAACATACTGAGGTAGATATTATTATTATATCTACTTTAAAACATTGGGTAAAAGAGTATTAGAGTAATTAGAAAGAAGATGAGGAACTGTTAAAACTGAACATGCTGTGAAAGAGCTTCATACTGCTTTACTTAAAATTTATGCCAAAATTCAAATAAGCTTTATTATTATCCAGACTCTATAGTTAATTCTTCTTAGACCACCCGTTCTCAACACTGCTGGCATATCATTAGTAGTGGAGCTACAGCCAGACAGATGACTAGATCCCACCCTAGAATAAATGAATAAAAATCTCCATGGTTATAGTTTTACAGATGTCTTTTTTAAAAGGTCTTTGAGCACTAATCGAATTTTAGATTTTTCCAGATGAGTGTCATGGAAAGAAGAGTCTAGGAAATTAAGACAGATTTGGTTCAAATTATACAGGGCCAGTTTGAGAATTCTTTATCCCTTCTATTTATGATTCTTAATGCTGGCTGCATTTTATAATCACCTGTGACATTAAAATACAGCAAACACCTGACTAATTCTAGCTCTGTGAAATAAAATATTAGAGTGGGGTACTGGTATCAATAATTTCTTTAACATTCCCCCAGGTGACTCTAAAGTGCAGTCAGTACTGGGAATCACTGACCTCCCACTTCTCTCAAACTCTCTTGCTCTAAACACTTAATTGCTCTCTACCATTATCTAAATTAACATAAACTACTCAGTACAACATTTTCCCCTTCAAATCGAACCAATGTATTTTTGTACATTTCATCTAATCCCTAACACCCAGCACCCCTTCCACCCTAGGCACTCTGCTTTCAAGTCAAATGACTTGCTTATTCTACCCCAAGTACACCTCACAAATCTTTGCCTTAGTTAATTTACTTGTGCTGTTCATTCCTCTCGTTAGTGAAACCCTATACATCCTGCAAAGGCTGTTATGAAACCAACCAAACCTGGATCCACTTGCCCCATGAGCAGCAAGCCAAACACTGACACCAGGGTGTAGTGAGAGAAACTAGGCATTTGTTACAAGTCGTCAGGTATGGAGAACAGGGAGCTGCTGCTGTAAATCCCAAACTCCCTATTGGCTTACAAGCAGAGGTTTTTAAAGTGAAATTTATGAATAAATGTCTCAGGACATATGATCAGCTCTTGAACATCTAACTAGTTGACCAATAGATATTTGGCAAAGCTCAATCATCAGTCTTCTGGATCTAACTAGTCTGGAGTCTGTGTGCTTGTGGTAAGCATGGGGTTCCTCTGCTGGGGTCTCAGCTATGGTGGAACCCCTCAAGACCCTGGGACAAGACTTAATCTATAGCTCTTGAGGGGAAACAGAAGTCATGTGACCATGATTTACAGCTTAGCTAACTATGATATGTCCTCTTCTGAGCCACCTTGAACTTGGTTTATACTATCTTATGCACTTATCCCACTTTTGTTTTTATCACATATGCTTGTGACCTTGTTTTCTTTTTGCTACAGGACAAAAACATTCTCTTAGAATCTGTACCATTCATTCTCTGCAGTTTGAAACTACATGTTCAATATTAGAATTTGGAATTAAAAATTAAGGAAATATAAAATACCTGCTCAAACAGATGAAAAGCTCCATAGAATCTTTTTTGTTGATGAAGATAAATGTGTGTTTAAGAAAAATTAAAATGGTATGGCTGATGTGCTTAATCTTATTGTTTTCTGGGTCTCTCAGTCACTGTCTTGCCTATGGGTTTCATCCCCGGGCAAGTTTGCTATGGATTCAATGTGACCAAAGAAAATGACAGCAAAACATTCTTGGGGTAAAAGGGTAATACCCAACTTTATTTCCACGGTGGCAGGTTGTCTTGCCAATGGATTTCAATCCCAGGAAAGTTTGCTGTGAATTCAATGCGACCAAAGAAAATGACAACAAAATGTTCTTGGGGTGAAAGGGTTGTACCCAACTTTACTTCCAGGTGGCATATCAGTCACTAAAACCCTGTTCACTCATAGTGAGTCTGCATGCAGCAAGTCAGTCTCTGCCTCTAGTCCCCTCTGTCCTAACAGCTGAACTCTGGGCCCCTCTGAATGCACAACCACTCTGCACAGCTGTCCTCCGGGCCTCTCTGCACAACCATCCTGCACAGCCATCACTAGGTCTCTGTCCTCAGCACTGCCACCACTCCATCATCTGCTATGCTCTCCTTCAGCCTTGCAGCTCTGCCACCGTGTCATGCCCAGAGCCCTGGGCAGAGCTCTTTATATAGAGCCAACAGCCATATATTGACCACAGGTGTGCAGTGCGCTAGTCAACCAGGACCAGATGAGAATCCTGTCCACAGGAGCTCTCATTTTATTCACAAAGGTCAATCATGAAAATCCTGTTCACTCACAGTGAGCCTCCATGAAAGCATTCCAGTCTCTGTCTATGGGCCCCTGTGCCCACACAACCATCCTCTGGGCCTCCCTCCCTGCACAGTCATCCTGCACAGCCATTCTCTGGGCCTCTGTCCTCAGTGCTGCATCCACTCCAGCATCTGATCTGCTCTTCTGCATCCTTGCAGCCATGCCACCTTGTAACCCAGAGCACTGGGCCGAGCTCTTTATATATAGTCAATAGAAATGTATTGCCCACACGTGTGCAGTGAGCTAGTCATCCATGGCCAGGTGAGAATCCTGGCCACAGGAGCTCTCATTTTACCCACAGTCACCCTATATCAGTATTAGCTGGTGGCTGGCTTCTTCAAGAGGAGTTCCCCAGTATTACAGCTTTTATATGATATTGAAAGGAATAAAGCAAAGGAAGGACAGCTATAAGGAAGTAGCAAAGCTTGAGAGAAGCATAATTTATCTTTTAAGGTCAGAATGACTAAATCAAACCTTTGACTCTCCCAAGTAAAATTCTATTCAGATGGTTTAAGACAGAAGGAGAACGTCTTTCCAGAGGCCATTTAAGACACAGAAGCAGAGACTCTGAGTGCTTAACCAAACTCCATGGCAACCTTGATACAAAATCCTATTAAATTTCTAGGGTCCAGTCTTGATTCCCCAGGAGTATATACTTCCAGTGTTCCATTTATGAGTTCAAAAATGTGTTGAGGCTCAATAAATTCAGTTCATCAAAGCACACAAACATCAACTTGTGACTAATTGCATCTCATAGTGTATTTCACAGGGTTATTCCAAGAAAGAGCTCACTCTGCAATAATAATTAAGTTCTGATTTTCCCTCTTATAGGGTCAGGAATACTTTATGTAAAATGGACAGTGAGGAAACAATTCAATTACTATAAGTAATATACAGTGAAATTCTTAAATTATTCCAGAAAGTACCTTTGCTCTTGTTTGAAAGATTTGCTATTCCATAGGAAATAGCTAGTATCAAGTCCATGAAAATGTAGACTATATGTTGCTTGATATCTTCAGTACTGTGGAGTGTATCTTCACATCATGTTGTTCATTATATACCTTAAGAAATTTTCAGTATGAATAAAAATAACAGCATATAGACATTTATTTCAATTTTTCAGTATAACAAATAAAAGATTAATCTGACCTAAAGAAAAATATTTTCCCCAGAGTACTATTTTCCTTGTAAGAAGTGGCTTTATATTTTCTCCCTTGTCTCAATCTAATGAGTTCTATTTTATACATGTCATTTGTGTTATTTTTTAATCATAGATGTGACATCTAATGTTATCAAAACCACCATGGACTCATTAGAGGTTAGATGAAATGTGCAGCAGATTTTGATATTTGTCAATAGATAACATTGGACCATCACAATGAGCTATTGACATCGTTTGAAACAGCATCTATGTTGAAACACTATTAAAATTTTAGGCTGAAGGGAATGCAGTATATTAAACCAAATAGACTTCCTGTCTGTTGCAAGGCCAGAGAAAGAACATGGGGTAACTAAAAGGAATAATGTGCAATTTCATTAATGGGAGGTATAGATTTTCATCAACTTAGGCCAGGATTAGTAACTTTGTATTTCTAAAATCTTCTGTAGAATCTAGTTATCCATAAGTTTGAATAGACACTGACTTTGAGGGAATAACACACATGAAATAAGCTATTAAGTTTGCAACACATTTGTAGTTTATAATTATAGTTATCACTGGGCTCCTTTTAGTAGGTCTCATGAAAACATACAGTGAAAAGGCTGGTGTTGAACCCCTTGTGGTTTAAAATATTTCTATCAGTAAATGATAGGCCTTTATGGCTTCAAAGTTAATGACAGCTATATGTTTTAAAAATTGTGTTGTACGAAGCCTATTTGGAAAGTATCAAAGAGGTACTTTTGCACTCTTACAGTATAATTTATCCCTGGAAAAAAGTTGCAAAATTGAAGCATGATTACATAGTGTCAAAAGCTTTGTTGTCTCCAACATTATGGAGGATTTTTCCTGCATTTCAAATTAAAGAACTCATTTTATCATCTGTTTAACAGCTGTCTTCTTTAACTCAAAAAAATTCTAAGAACAAGACAAAAATACAACAGTTTGCTAAATATTCACCATAACATCTGAAGAGAAAACCAAAATCCCAAAAGTTTAGAAAAAGCTAACTAAAATTCCGTTAAGAAACAAAGTGACGTCACAAAGATGGCAGAGTAGGAGACCTCCATCCTCTGTCCCTCTTTCCCAAAAATCAACACTTAGACAGCTATCCATGAACAAAAACAACTCTTAAAGAACTATGAAGCCCACTAATGAAACTTCAGTAATACAGTGGAAGAAAAAGCCTTGAAAATAGCTGTACTAAAAGGGAAGGAAGAACAGGGTTATTTTGCCTCTCCCCAGCCAGCATAACCTTGCACTGAAAGGGAATTCTCAAACCACAAAGTGTTACCTTCACTGGAATAGGGAGAGCAGGGAGAGTGTCCACTTCTCCAGTTTTGGGGGGCACTCCACAAAGGACAAATTTTAATTTCACCTCACCAAGACACTGGCAAAGTAGAGACATAGAGAGACGGCTAGGAACAAGGAAAAAAATCAGGAGCTTTCAGTGCCAGACCCCATCGGAGGTGACCAGTTCCCAGTCATGTATTATGTGGACAACCCCAGAAATTTTCACCACTGAGACCACTGGCCAGCACAGCTGCTGTGGATGCCATGCAGATTTCATCAGTTCATTTTCCATGGATATTTGTGTTTGCTGAAGCCAGCTGCCTGAGTTCCTGCACACTCCCTCCCTTCCCACCACCCACTGAAGCCCAAATACCCTTTCTGGAGCCTGCCAAGCTCTCTGCAGCTGGAGCAAGTGCAAGATAATAGCCTAGGTCCTCACGGCTAACTCCCCCACTATGCATGCTCTCAGGGCTGGCCCTTCCAGCTGTACACTTGCATGCCACCACCTGATGCCCATCCATGTCCATACCCGTAGCAAGATCATTCATCTAAGGATGTGTACACTGCTTGCTAAGTCTCCCAAAGCTGCTGTGAACATGGGATAGGGCCTGTCTCCCATCACTGGCCTGCACAATTGGACTTATGCTCAACTAATTCCCCACATGTCCATCTGCGTGCCTCCAACTTCACTCCCATCACCCATCTATACTGCTGTATGTATACATAACTGTGGAGACACCTTGTAGCCACAGAAGTACATCGAAAGAGCCAAGGCTCATGGAAACCCTTGTGAGCCTGATTCCAGCCCTGTCTTGGGTTACTGGTCTGCACCAGTGGGCTCACCTGGAGCTGGTGCCTCCAGTGGTTTAGCTCTAAACTCCTGGCCGAGCTTCCAACACTGGCCTCCACTCTTGTGTGCCCACAATGTAAACCAGCAATTCAGAAAGTGAGACCTCCAAAATTTGTTCTGTCTACCTAGGGTCTCTTGAGATTCCATATGAATTTAAGGATGAAATATTTCTTTCCACAAAAAAATATCTGCAGGATTTTCATGGGGATTGCATTGCATCATAGATTGATTTGAGTCATACTAACATTGAAGGGAAGCCTTCCAATACATAGACAGGCAGATCTTTCCATTTATTTCTGTTTTGTTTGATTTCTGTCAACATTCTGCAGTTTTCAATGTATAAATCCTTCATCTCTTTGGTTAAGTTTACACCTAAGTATTTTATTATTTTTGATGCTATTGTTAATGGATTTGTTTCTCAATTTCCTTTTTCAATCATTCATTGTTAATGTATAGACTTTGCATATTGATTTTGTATCCCTCATCTTTGCTGAATCTGTCTTAATTCTACCAGATTTATGGTATCTCTAGAGTTTTCTGCATATAATATTTTTATATCTGTGAACAAATTAATTTTCTTTCTTCCCAATTTGTATGACTTTTATTTATTTTCCTTGAATAATTGCTCTGGACATAATTTCCAGTACTAAGGTGAATAGAAGGGGAACTCTATAATTTTTAAAGATCAAAGTCTTTAAGAGAGATGAAGAGGAAGAGGATATGATGTTAAGAATAATAATAATAGAAGCAGAGCCAAAATGACAGCGTGAGTAGAGCAGTGGAAATATCCTCCCAAAACCACATATTTTTTTGAAAATACAACAGACAACTCTTCCTAAAAGAAAAACCAGAAGACACAAGACAACATTCAGACCACATCCACACCTGCGGGAACCCAGCGCCTCACGAAGTGGGTAAGATACAAGCCACAGCCCCGTGGGAATAGAGTGCCCCACAACCCAGCTCGAGGTGGGAGGAGAGCAGTTGGAGCAGGGAGGGAGAGGGAGCCCAGGACTGCTGAACACCCAGCCCCAACCATCCGCACCAGAGCGCAGACACAGTGCGTGCATGGGGTGCTGGAAACTAGGGAAAAAGGACAGTATGACCTGTGAGTGGGTCCCCGCAGCCGGCGCCCCAGGGACAAAGAAAAGCGAGTGCTTTTTGGAAGTGTTAAAGGGACAGGGACCCCAGAGCCAGAAGGAAGCATCCTGGGACACAGTCTATCAGCTGGGAATCTGGGGAACTCTGGGGACTCTAATCGCCTGGGCAGCAGGGAGCTTGGAGGACAATCAAGGAGATAGTTTTCCAGCGATTCCCCTAAAACACGGCTACTCCATAGCGGAGCAGCAGCCCAAGGAAGGCCATGCCCACAGCAGCAGGGGACATAAACTCCATAGCAGCCGGGAAAGAATCAGAAGCCCTGTCTGCATGCAGCTTCCCAGCACAAGCCACCAGAGGTCGCTGTTCACCCAGGAGAGGAGGGCCACAAACCAACAAGAAGGGAAGTTCGTCCAGCTGTCACTCATCCCAGCTCTGCAAACTATTCCTATCACCATGAAAAGACAAAATTACAGGCAAACCAAGATCACAGAGACACCAGAGAAGGAGACAGACCTAACCAGTCTTCCTGAAAAAAGAATTCAAAATAAAAATCATAAACATGCTGACAGAGATGAAGAGAAATATACAAGAGCTAAGGGATGAAGTCTGGAGGGAGATTACAGATGTCCGGAATGAGATTACAGAAGCCTGGAAGGAGATAACAGAAGGGAAACAAACTCTGAAAGGATTTAAAAGCTGAATGGATAAGATGCAAGAGGCCATTGATGGAATAGAAACGAGAGCAGGAACGCATAGAGGTTGGCACAGAGAGAGATAAAAGGATCTACAGGAATGAAACAATATTAAGTGAAATGTTTGACCAAACGAAAAGGAGCAATATCCATATTATAGAGGCACCAGAAGAAGAAGAAGAGAGAAAAAGGGATAGAAAGTGTCTTTGAAGAAATAATTGCTGAAAACTTCCCCAAACTGGGGGAGGAAATAATCAAACAGACCATGGAAATACACAGTACTCCCAACAGGAGAACAACACCAAGACACATAATAATTAAAAAGACAAAGATCAAGGACAAGGAAAGGGTTTTAAAGGCAGCTAGAGAGAAAAAGGTCACTTATAAAGGAAAACACATCAGGCTTTCATCAAACTTCTCAACAGAAACCTTACAAGCCAGAAGAGAATGGCATGAATATTTAATGCAATGAAACAGAAGGGCCTTGAGCCAAGGATAATGGATCCGGCACGATTATCATTTAAATATGAAGGAGGGATTAAATGATTCCCAGACAAGGAAAAGATGAGGGAATTTGCCTCTCACAAACCACCTCTACAGGGTATTTTAGAGGGACTGTTATAGACGGGATAACTCCTAAGACTAAACAGATGTCACCAGAGAAAATAAAATCACAGCACAGAAAGCAGACAAACAAAAACTAACTAAAGACAAAAAATAAGATAAACTACAAACTAAAAGCAGTTAAAGGAAACACGAAAGAACGCAGAATTAAACAACCAACATATAAGAATGGAGGAGGAGGAATAAGAAGGGAGAGAAGCAAAGAATCCTCAGACAGTATATAACCGCTCAATAAGCAAGCTAAGTTAGGCAGTAATATACTAAAGAGGGTAACCTGGAACCTTCGGTAACCATGAATCGAAAGCCTGCAATGGCAATAAGTACATATCTTTCAATAGTCACCCTAAATGTAAATGGGCAGAATGCACCAATCAAAAGACACAGAGTTATAGAATGGATTAAAAAGCAAGACCCATCTATATGCTACTTACAAGAAACTCACCTCAAACCAAAAGGCAGGCAGAGATTAAAAGTCAAGGGAAGGAAAAACATATTTCAGGCAAACAACAGAGAGAAGAAAACAGGGGTTGCAGTACTAGTATAAGACAAAACAGAATTCAAACAAAGAAAGTAACCAGATGTAATGAAGGAGATTACATAATGATAAAGGGCTCAGTCCAACAAGAGGATTACCATTCTAAATATATATGCCCAAACACTGGAAAACCAGCATATGTGAAACAAATACTAACAGAACTAAAGAGGGAAATAGAATGCAATGCATTCATTTTAGGAGACTTCAACACACCACTCACCCCGAAGGAGAGATCTACTGGGCAGAAAATAAGTAAGGACACGTAGGCACTGAACAACACACTAGAATAGATGGATCTAATAGACATCTATAGAACTCTACATCCAAAAGGAACAGGATATACATTCTTCTCAAGTGCACATGGAACATTCTGCAGAATAGACCACATACTAGCTCACAAAAAGAGCCTCAGTAAATTCCAGAATTTTGAAATTCTACCAAAAAACTTTTCAGACCACAAAGGTATAAAACTAGAAATACATTCTACAAAGGAAACAAAAAGGCTCACAAACACATGGAGGCTTAACAACATGAACCTAAAAAACCAATGGATCAATGAACATTTTAAAATAGAGATCAAGGAATATATGGAAACAAAAGACAACAACAACACAAAGCCCCAACTTCTGTGAGACGCAGCGAAAGCAGTATTAAGAGGAAAGAATATAGCGATCCAGGCACACTTAAAGAAGGAAGAACAATCCGAAATGAATAGTCTAACATCACAATTATTGAAACTTGGAAAAGAAGAACAAATGAGTCCTAAAGTCAGCAGAAGGAGGGACATAATAAATATCAGAGAAGAAATAAACAAAATTGAGAAGAATAAAACAATAGAACAACTCAATGAAACCAAGTGCTGGTTCTTTGAGAAAATAAAGAAAATAGATAAGCCTCCAGCCAAACTTATTAAGAGCAAAAGAGAATCAACACACATCAACAGAATCAGAAACGAGAATGGAAAAATCACGACAGACTCCTCAGAAATACAAATATGATAACAAGCTGAAAAACATAGAAGAAATGAACAACTTCCTAGAAAAATACAACCTTCCAAGACTGACCAAGGAAGAAAGCCACAAGTTAAACAAACCAATTATGAGCAAAGAAATGGAAACGGTCATCAAAAAACTACCCAAGAACAAAGACCCTGGGCCACACAGATTCACCTCAGAATATTATCAGACATGCAGAGAAGACATAATACCAATTCTCCTTAAAGTTTTTTAAGAAATAGAAGAGGAGGGAATACTCCGAAACTCATTCTATGAAGCCAACATCACTCTAATACCAAAACCAGGCAAAGACCCCACCGAAAATGAGAATTACAGACCAACATCCTTGATGAATGTAGATGCAAAAATACTCAATAAAATAAAAGCAAACCGAATTCAAAAATATATCAAAAGGATCATACACCATGACCAAGTGGGATTCATCCCAGGGATGCAAGGATGGTACAACATTCGAAGGCCATCAACATCATCCACCACATCAACAAAAAGAAGGACAAAAACCACATGATCATCTCCATAGATGCTGAAAAAGCATTAGCCAAAATTCAACAACCATTCATGATAAAAACTCTGAGCAAAATGGGTATAGAGGGCAAGTACCTCAACATAATAAAGGCCATATATGGTAAACCCACCGCCGACATCATACTGAACAGCGAAAAGCTGAAAGATTTTACTCTGAGATCGGGAACAAGACAGGGATGTCCACTCTCCCCACTGATATTTAACATAGGACTGGAGACCCTAGCCACGGCAATCAGATAAAACAAAGAAATACAAGGAATCCAGATTGGTAAAGAAGAAGTTAAACAGTCACTATTTGCAGATGACATGATATTGTACATAAAAAACCCAATAGACTCCACTCCAAAATTACTAGAAATGATATCGCAATACAGCAAAGTTGCAGGATACAATTCTAACACACAGAAATCCGTGGCTTTCCCATACACTAAAAATGAACCAATAGAAAGAGAAACTAGGAAAACAATTCCATTCACAATTTCATAAAAAAGAATAAAGTACCTAGGAATAACCCTAACCAAAGAAGTGAAAGACCTGATCCCTGAAAACTACAAGACATTCTTAAGACAAATTAAGAGGATAGAAGGAAATGGAAACTCATCCCATGCTCTTGGCGAGAAAGAATTAATATTGTCAAAATGGCCATCTTGCCCAAAGCAATATAGAGATTCGATGCAATCCCTATCAAATTACCAACAACATTCTTCAAAGAACTGGAACAAATAGCTCAAAAATTCATATGAAAACACCAAAGACCTCGAATAGCTAAAGTAATCTGAGAAGGAAGAATAAAGTGGGGGGGGATCTTGCTCCTCATCTTCATGCTCTACTACAGAGTCACAGTAATTAAGATATTTTGTACTGGCATAAGAACATTGTCACAGAACAGTGGAACAGAATAGAGACTCCAGACATTACACCAAACATATATGGTCAATTAATATAGAATAAAGGAGCTATGGACATACAATGGGGAAATGACTGTCTCTTCAACATATGGTGCTGGAAAAACTGGACAACTATATGTAAGAGAATGAAACTGGACCATTGTCTAACCCCATACACAGAAGTAAATTTGAAATGGATCAAAGACCTGAATGTAAGTCATGAAACCATACAACTTAGAAAAAAATATAGGCAAAAATCTCTTAGATATAAACGTGAGTGACCTCTTCTTGAACATATCTCCCTGGGCAAGGGAAACAAAAGCAAAAATGAACAAATGGACTATATCAAGCTAAAAGCTTCTGTACAACAAAGGACACCATCAATAGAACAAAAAGGAACCCTCAGTAAGGGAGAATATATTTGTAAATGACACATCCGATAAAGGCTTGATATCTGAAATATATAAAGACATCACCCACCTCAACAAACAAAAGCAAATAAACCAATAAAAAATGGGCAGAGGAACTGTATAGACAGTTCTCCAAAAAAGAAATTCAGATGGCCAACAGACACATAAAAAGATGCTCCACATCGCTAATTATCAGAGAAATGCAAATTAAAACCACAATGAGATATCATCTCACACCAGTAAGTATGGCTACCATCCAAAAGACAAACAACAACAAATCTTGGCGAGGTTGTGGAGAAAGGGGAACCTTCCTACACTCCTGGTGGGAATGTAAGTTAGTTCAACCACTGTGGAAAGCAGTATGGAGGTTCCTCCTAATGTCCAAAATAGACTTACCATTTGACTCAGGAATTCCACTCCTAGTAATTTACCCTAAGAATGCAGCACTCCAGTTTGAAAAACACAGATGCATCCCTATGTTTATTGCACCACTATTTACAATAGCCAAGAATTGGAAGCAACCTAAGTGTCCATCAGTAGATGAGTGGATAAAGAAGATGTGGTACATATACACAATGGTATATTACTCAGCCATAAGAAGAAATCAAATCCTACCATTTGCAACAACATGGATGGAGCTAGAGGGTATTATGCTCAGTGAAATAAACCAGGTGGAGAAAGACAAGTACCAAATGATTTAACTCATATGTGGAGGATAAGAACAAAGGAAAAACTGAGGGAACAAAACAGCAGCAGAAACACCGAACCCACGAATGAACTGAAAGTTACCAAAGTGAAAGAGACTGGGGACGATGGGTAGGTAGGGAGGGATAAAGGGGGGGAAGAAGAAAGGGAGTAATATGATGAGCATGAAAAATGTGGGGGTGGTAGAATGGGGATAGCTGTGCAACACAAACTTGACAAGTAGTGATACTACAACATTTTGCTATGCTGATGGACAGTGACTGTAATGGAGTTTGTGTGGGGGACTTGGAATAGGAGAGAGGCTAGTAAACATAATATTCTTCATATAATTGTAGATTAATGATAACAAAAAAAAGAGAAAGAAAAGGGGGATTACTCCCTGATAGGATAAAACTAACTGCAAATCAATGACTAATGCACACTTTACATATCCTTTATTTTATCTTTTAAGGGGTGTCAGATGATCGGCTATGGAAGCAATTTTTCTAATAATATTCATTCCTCTTAAAAAAAAAAACAGTTCCTCTCTGGTGATCTCCAATAGGTTCTTCACAGTGGTATAAATGTCATATCAACGTGTGAGCAAAGGGTTTGTTTGTGTTTATACAGAGGACCAAAGCCTAGTTTGGCTACCCAGAAAACGAACTAAGATATGATATGAAGAAGAACTTGCAAAATCAACATCCTCTGGAAGAGTCATTCCAGAAGATGATCATCAAAAATCTTCAATAAAGATCCTGGTGCTGTTGCAGTTGTAGCTGCATTTATCGCACCGGTTCCTGGACTTGCCATTGGCATGAAGATGGAGATATCTAAGCTGGCCTGTGCATATAGCAAAACAACAAATTTGACTGGATCTGTACTGTCGGAACTCAACCAAGAAGTAGGAGAAGTGAAAGTTGCAGTTCTCCAAAATCGTGCGACTATAGACTATCTACTGTTCAAAGAACATATGGGATGTGAACGGTTCCCAGAAAGGTGCTGTTTTAATGCGTCTGATTTTTCTCAAACTATTCAAATTCAGTTAGACAATATCCATCATATCATTGATAAGTTTTCACAGATGCCTAGGGTGCCTAACTGGTTTTCTTGGTTTCACTGAATATGGCTGGTAATTGTAGGTCTGCTTTTGTTATGTAGTTGTATTCCTATTATGTTAATGTCTGTACACAATTTAATTAGTAGCTTAAAACCTATACATGCTTATGTTACTCTACAAGAAGATATGTCAAAGAAATAATCAGTCTTCCCATGTTTTCTCCCGTCTTCTACTTCTATAGCTTTTCTTCCTTCCTAATTACAACCCTTTAGAAGAATTCGTGCCTAATATCGAAAACTGCCAACTATCATAATTCTTCCAAGTGGTAAAGATACCTCAAGACAAACGCTGGGCATAGAAGCCACAGGGCATAAATCTGCAAAGAAGTAAAAAGCTAACCTCTTAAACAATATTGCTTCTCTCTCACTTACCAACTTTACATTTTCAAAACATGGCCCTGGAAGATGACTGGTTAGCCAGAGATGGGTAAGATTCCTCAAGGGAGGAACAACCTAAGACAGGCACAGTCACAGGGGGGCCAACAGGTGAGAAATTGGGGTTCAACAGAGGTGAAGCTTAGAACATCACCCCCCTGTTTTGAGAGAAATCTTCTGCATCTGTGGATGTTTTGTTGCCCTTATCTAGCTTGGATTAATACTTAGTCTATCACCACAGACCTGATCATCTACATTTGTCTTCTTACAGCACTAAATCATGTTTTCTACCTTTATCTTGCATCTACCTACCACTTCATCACTTTATAAAAAAGTAATAATAATAAGGGTAAAATGTGGGATTCACATATAAATCAAGTATAAAAATCAAATGAATAATTATATCTGACTTGTTTATAGTTCATGATGCGTGATCAAAACTGAAAGTTCCTGTGATATGACTCCCCTTGCACTGTTCACCATGTAAGAACTTATTCACTATGTAAGAACTTGTTTGTTATGCTTCAGAAGATTGGATACTGTTGAGAATTAGGCTTGGGGTTGATTAATGATTGTGCATTGAGTCCCCTATACAGAATTTTATTGTTGTTAACAACTATTTTGTCAATAAATATGAGAGATGCCATCTCAAAAAATAAAAATAATAATAATAAACAGATTGTCCATCTTCCCCCTCAACCGTAATTATATTATTTTGTACAAAGTTAAATATACTTTTTTGACTTTATGGTTTTAGCTGTTTCTTGTAGAATTTAACCAAAGAGTGTGGTTGAAAATGATTAATATCATACAAAAATTCAATGTAAATTTTTAGGTTTCCTTTATCTTGTGTATTAACATTGATTATTTTAAAGTATCTCTATAGCACTAAAATACTAAATACTGCATCTTACACTGTACTTTCAAGATACTATTCAGATCTATGTGAAAACTATGCCTTAGTTTATTGCCTGGCCCTTTAAATTTGTTTTCTGTCTTCCTCTTCCTGAAAGTAAAAATTCCCTCTCCTAACTCCATGCATTTAGCTGTTTGTCCTAAATAGGCTCACCATGTTTAATGCCTTCACTTTAAAAGCCTCAAGTATTTGTTGCTAATATACTTATTTTTTAAGTCTTCTATGTTAAAGATTATAGTGTGCTTTATGAAGTAAAGTTAAAAATGAAACATTATCGAGCTGAGGCAGAGCAAAGATGGTGACATGAGTAGAGCTGCAGAAATCTCCTCCCAAATCCATATATATTTTTGGAAACTCAACAAATGCAACTATCCCTAAAAGAGAGACCAGAAGATACAGGACAACAGCCATCTACACCTGTGAGAACACAGCACCTCACAAAGGGAGTATGATAAAAGCTGTGTCCTGGCGGGACCCTTGTGCCCCTCACCCCAGCTCCCGGTGGGAGGAGAGGACTTGGAGCAGGGAGGTAGAAGGAACACAGTACTGGTAAACACCCAGCCCTAGAAATATGCACTGGAGGACAGACATACAATGGGTGGAGTGCTGAATATTAAGGGAATGGGACAGTAAAACTTGAGAGTGTGTCCCTGCAGCCAGCGCCCCTGGGAAAAAAAGAAAAGCAAGTGCTTTTTGAAAGAATTAAAGGAACAGGGTCCCCACAGGTGGACAGAAACATCCTGGGACACTTAGCCTAAGAGCTGGGAATCCCAGGGAACTCTGGGTGCCCAGCAGTGCAGCTCAGAGGCCCGAGCAGCCTCCCATCTGTTTCCCCTCTGATTCCACTCAACAATAAGGAGAAGCAGACTGAGGCAGCAGGGAAGAGCTTCTTTCACAACAGCTGGGCAAGAATTAGAAAGACTGTCTGCATGCAGCTGCCCAGCACAAGCCAATAGGGGTCACTGTTCTCCCAGGAAAAGAAGGACACAACTAGCAAGAAGAGATGTTCTCCCAGCCAACACATGCGCCAGTTCCCCACAACTATCTCTATCGCCATGAAAAGGCAGAAGCATTTGATACAGACCAGACTAACCCAGACATCCTTTCCTGAGAAGGAATCTGGGAATATATACCTAACTAATATCCCTGAAAAAGAATTTGAAATAAAGGTCATAACCATGCTGTTGGAGCTGTAGAGAAATACACAAGAGCTAAGGGATGACGTCTGGAAGGAGATTACAGAAATGAAAAAACCTCTGGAAGGATCTATAAGCAGAATGGAATTAGAAGCAAGATACCATTGATGGAATAGAAGTGAAAGAAAAGGAATGCATACAAGCTGATGCAGATACAGATCAAAGGATATCCAGGAATGAATCACTATTCAGAGAACAGTGTAACCAATCCACGCAGAAAAGTATTCACATTATAGGGGTACCAGAAGAAGAAGATAGAGAAAAAGGGATAGAAAGTGTCTTTGAAGAAATAATTGCTGAAAGCTTCCCCAAATTGGGGGAGGAAATTTTCATTCAGACCACAGAATTACACAGAACTCCCAACAGAAGGGACCCAAGCAGGACAACACCAAGACACATAATAATTAAAATTGCAAAGATCAAAGACAAGGACAGAGTTTTAAAGGCACCTACAGAGAGGAAAAACGTCACCTACAAAGGAAAACCCATCAGGTTATCAGCAGCTTTCTCAACAGAAACCTTCAGGTCAGAAGAGAATGGCATTATATATTTAATGCAATGAAACAGAAGGGCCTTGAACAAAGAATACTGTGTCCAGCACGATTATCATTTAAATATGAAGGAGGGATTAAACAATTCCCAGACAAGCAAAAGTTGAGGGAATTTGCCTCCCACAAATCACCTCTACAGGGAATCTTAGAGGGACTGCTCTAGATGGGAGCACTCCTAATGCTAAACAGATGCAACCAGAGAAAATAAAACCAAAGCAAAGAGAGCAGACCAACTAGATACTAAATAAAGGCAAAAGGGAGGCAGTGCCAAGAAGGCGGCATGAGTAGGACAGTGGAATCTCCTCCCAAAAGCATATATATTTTCAAAAATACAACAAATACAACTATCCCTAAAAGAGAGACCAGAAGACACAGGACAACAGTCAGACTACATCCACACCTGTGAGAACCCCGTGTCTGGTGAAAGGGGTAAGATACAATCCAAAGGCCAGAAGGACCCGAGGTCCCTCACCCCAGCTCCTGGTGGGAGGGGAGGAGTCAGGGCGTGAAGGGAGAGGGAGCCCAGGACTGCAAAACACGGCAAAAGAAGATAACATTGAACATTTGGTAAACACGAATCTAAAGCCTGCAATGGCAATAAGTACATATCTTTTAATAATTTCCCTAAATGAAATGGACTGAACGTTCCAATCACAAGACACAGAGTAACAAAACGGATGAAAAGCAAGACCCATCTATATGCCGCTTACAAGAGACCGACCTCAAACTCAAAGACATGTGCAGACTAAAAGTCAAGGGATGGAAAAAGATATTTCATGCAAACAACGAGGAATAAAAGCAGGTGTTGCAGTTCTAGTATTTGCAGACAAAACAGACTTCAAAACAATGAAAGCAAAAGAGATAAAGAATGACCATACATAATGATAATGGGTTCAGTCCAACAAGAGGATATAACCATTATAAACATATATGCACCCAATAGAGGAGCACCAATATATGTGAAACAAATATTAACATAATTAAAGGAGGAAATAGACTTCAGTGCAATCATTTTGGGAGACTTTAACACACTACTCACTCCAAAGGACAGATCTACCAGACACAAAATAAGTAAGGACACAGAGGCACTGAACAACACACTAGAACAGATGGACCTAATAGACATCTACAGAACTCTACATCCAAAAGCAACAGGATACACATTATTCTCAAGTGCACATGGAACATTCTCCAGAATAGACAACATACTGGGCTACAAAAAGAGCCTCAGTAAATTCAAAAAGATTGAAATTCTACCAACCAACTTTTCAGACCACAAAGGCAAAGAACTAGAAATAAATTGTACAAAGAATGTAAAAAGGCCCGCAAACACATGGAGGCTTAACAACGTGCTCCCATAAAATCAATGGATCAACCACCAGATCAAAATAGAGATAAATCAATATATGGAAACAAATGACAAAAACAACAAAAAGCCCCAATTTGTGTGGGATGCAGCGAAAGCAGTCTTAAGAGAAAAGTATATAGCAATCCAGGCATATTTAAAGAAGGAAAAAAATCCTAAGTGACTAGTCTAATGTAACAATTATCAAAATTGGAAAAAGAAGAACAAATGAGGCTAAAAGTCAGCAGAAGGAGAGACACAATAAAGATCAGAGAAGAAATAAACAAAATTGAGAAGAATAAAACTATATAAAAAATCAATGAAACCAATAACTGGTTATTTGAGAATATCAAAAAAATAGATAAGCCTCTAGCCAAACTTATTAAGAGAAAAAGAGAATCAATACACATAAACAGAATCAAAAATGAGAAAGAAAAATCACAATGAACCCAATAGAAATATAAATAATTATTAGAGAATACTATGAAAACCTATATGCTAAGAAGTTGGAAAATCTGGAAAAAATGGACAACTTCTTAGAAAAACAAAACCTTCCAAGACCTTCCAAGGAAGAAACACTAAATCTAAACAAACAAAATACCAGCAAAGAAATTGAAGCAGTAAACAAAAAACTACCCAGGAAAGAAAAAACCTGGACCAGATGGATTTACCTCAGAATTTTATCAGACATACAAAGAAGACATAATACCCATTCTCCTTAGAGTTTTCCAAAAAACAGAAGAGGAGGGCCTACTCTCAAATTCATTGTATGAGCCAACATTACCCTAATAACAAAACCAGGCAAAGACCCCACCAGAAAAGAAAATTACAGACCAATATCCCTGATGAATATAGATGCAAAATTACTCAGCAAAATATTAGCAAACTGAGTACAAAAGTACATCAAAAAGATCATACATCATGACCAAGTGGGATTCACCCCAGGGATGCAAGGATGGTACAACATTCGAAAATCCATCAACATCATCCATCACATAAACAAAAAGAAAGACAAAAACTACAGGATCATCTCCATAGAAGCAGAAAAATCATTCAACTAAATTCAACATCCATTCATTATATAAACTCTAAGCAGAATGTAACAGGGCAAGTTACTCAACATAATAAAGGCCATATATGATTAACCCACAACCAACATCATACTGAACAGTGAGAAGCTGAAATCTTTCCCTCTGTGTTCAGGAAAAAGACAGAGATGCCCAATCTCCCCACTGTTATTCAACATAGTCCTGGAGGTCCTAGCCATGTCAATTAGACAAAACAAAGAAATACAAGGAATCCAGATTGGTAATGTGGGAGTTAAATTGTCACTATTCACAGATGACATGATACTGTACATAAAAAACCCTAAAGACTCCACTCCAAAACTACTAGAACTGATATCGCAATACAGCAAAGTTGCAGGATACAAAGTTAACACACAGAAATCTTTGGCTTTCCTATACACTAACAATGAACCAATAGAAAGAGAAATCAGGAAAACAATTCCATTCTCAATTGCATCAAAAAGAATAAAATACCTAGGAGTAAACCTAACCAAGGAAGTGAAAGATCAATATCCTGAAAACTATAAGACGCTCTTAAGGGAAATTAAATAAGACACTAACAAGGGGAAACTCTCCCCATGCTCTTGGCTAGGAAGAATTAATATCGTCAAAATGGCCATCCTGCACAAAGCAATATACAGATTTGATGCAGTCCGTATAAATTACCAGCAATATTCTTCAACAAACTGGAACAAATAGTTCAAAAATTCATATGGAAACACCAAAGAACCCGAATAGCTAAAGCAAGCCTGAGAAGGAAGAATAAAGTGGGGGGGGGGGGGGATTTTGCTCCTCAATTTCAAGCTCTACTACAAAGTCACAGTAATTAAGACAATTTGTACTGGCACAAGAACATTGGCACAGACCAGTGTAACAGAATAGAGACTCCAGACATTACACCAAACATATATGGTCAATTAATATAGAATAAAGGAGCCATGGACATACAATGGGGGAAATGACTGTCTCTTCAACAGATGGTGCTGACAAAACTGGACAGCTACATGTAAGAGAATGAAACTGGATCACTGTATAACCCCATACACAAAAGTAAATTTGAAATGGATCAAAGACCTGAATGTAAGTGATGAAAACATAAAATTCCTAGAAAAAAACATAGGCAAAAATCTCTTGGACATAAACATTAGCGATTTCTTCACAAACATATCTCCCCAGGCAAGGGAAACAAAAGCATAAAGTAGCCAAGTGGGGCTAAATCAAGCTGAAATTCTTCTGTGCAGCAAAGGACACCATCAAAAGAACAAAACGGTACCCTACAGTATGGGAGAATACATTCCTAAATGACAGATCTGATGAAGGGTTGACATCCAAAATATATAAAGAGCTCATGCATCTCAACAAACAAAAAGCAAATAATCCAATAAAAAATGGGCAGAGGAGCTGAACAGTTTTCCAGCGAAGAAATTCAGATGGCCAGCAGACACATGAAAAGATGCTCCACATTGCTAGTCATCAGAGAAATGCAAATTAAAACCACAGTAAGATATCACCTCACACCAGTAAGGATCGCCACCATCAAAAAGACAAACAACAACAAATGTTTGCAAGGACGTGGAGAAAGGGGAACCCTCCTACACTGCTGGTGGGAATGTAAATTAGTTCAACTATTGTGGAAAGCAGTGTGGAGGTTCCTCCGAAAGCTCAAAATAGACATACCATTTGACCCAGGAATTCCACTTCTAGGAACTTACCCTAAGAATGCAGCACTCAAGTTTGAAAAAGATAGATGCACCCCTAGTTTATCGCAGCACTATTAACAATAGCCAGGAAATGGCAGCAACTTAAGTGTCTATCAGTAGATGAACGGATAAAGAATATGTGGTACATATACACAAGGGAATATTATTCATCCATGAGATGTAAACAAATCATAACATTTGCAACAGTATGGATGGAACAAGAGGGTATTATGGTCAGTGAAATAAGACAGGCAGAGAAAGACAAGTATCAAATGGTTCACTCATATGTGGAGTATAAGATTAAAGAAAAACTGAAGGAACAAAACAGCAGCCGTCTGACAGAATGCAAGAGTGAACTAACAGTTACCAAAGGGAAATGGACTAGAGAGGATGAGTGGGAAGGGAGGGAGAAGGATGTGGAAAAAGGAAGGGGGTATTATGATTAGCATGTACAATTAGCATGTAGGGGGAGAATGGGGAGCTGTGCAACACAGTGAAGACAAGTAGTGATTCTATAGCATTTTACTATGCTGAAGGACAGTGACTGTAATGGTGTGTGTGTGGGGGGACCTGATGAAGAGGGAACCTAGTTAACATAATATTCTTCACGTAACTGTAGATTAATGATGACAAAGTAAAAATTTTTTAAAAAGGTAGCTGAAAGATGAAAAAAGTCACATTATCATAATATCTTATTTCCAAAAGATTAGCTCCATTTTTGATGTGTTCTTTTAAAGTGGGGATCTTTTATAGAGGCCATTTTATTGGAAGTTATGGCAACTGATGGACCAGACCAATACTGACAACTTCACATTTGAAATATATAATAGCTAGCAATTTTCAGCCACAGTGTATAGGATGGTTAACTTTGTGCTATGCGTATGCCATATTACTACAGTATGGCCCAGGTGAGGTCTTGTCACAGTCTACAGCTAAGCAGAAAAATCTACTAAGACATCATCTTAAACAAAGTACACCAAAGGGAAAAGCCACACTAGTGAGAGGACCAGCAATATGGAATGAAGACAAGGGGGCTGTTTGCTTATGTTCACCAACTTAACCGAATATTTGTTCATTTCTTTTCAGTTCATTTCTATGTGAAATATAGCTAACAAAACAGATGAGTCCATTTCCAAAGCATCTCTTTACCCCTAAGAAAAAAGTAAATATTTATGTAATATGGATACAAATATTTCAAAAAAAAATAATGTTTATTGTTTAGGCATTCTTTGAGCTGAATTTTTTTTCATCTGCTGGAGCTGCAACAACAAATTAACATAGACTAGGTGGCTTAAAGGACAAATATTTATTTCTCACAATTCTGGAGGCTGGAAAATCAGCAATCAAGGTGTCAATAGATTCACTATCTGTTAAGAAACCTCTTCCTGCTTTAAAGACCGTCTTCTTGCTATATCCTCACATTATGGAGAGACAGTGGATTCTGGTCTTTTTCTCTTCTTGTAAGGCCTCTAATCCCATTGTGGGGGTTCTATCATTATGATATCAGCTAATCTTAAATGTCTAATGAAGTTCCCACTTCTAAATGCCATTACATTGGGCTTCCACAAGAATTTTGAGGGGACACAAACATTCACTCCATAGCAATTAACAGTATTATCAAATCATTAACAGAGATATAAGATACATTTATAATGAATTATTATAATCAGATATATAATAGACTAATAAACTTTAGGCAAGTGAAGTGTTTAAGAAATTGTCCTATAATTAAAACTGGACAGGATAAATTCCCGGTGTCCTATGCACTACCAGGCAATTCATCTGGGCATTATTTTATTTAAAAGTTTTACAGAAATAGTGCTTGCTTCGGCAGCACATATACTAAATTGGAAGGATACAGAGAAGATTATCATGGCCCCTAAAAAAAAATAAAGAATAAAGTTTTACAGAAATAGATTCGTATACACGGAAAACAAGACTGGTGGTTGTCATAGTGAGATGGGTGGGGTGGTGGATGAAATAGGTGAAGGGTACAAAGAGATGCAAACTTCAAATCGTAAAATAAGTTAGTCACAGGAATGAAAGTACAGAATAGGGAATATAGTCAGTAAAGTGTGATTTCTTTGTTATGTTCACAAATGGTAACTACACTTAACATGGTGAGGATTTAGTAATGAAGTGTAATTGTTGAAAAGCTATGTTTTATGTATAAAATCATTAAATATAGCATATTACCTATATTTCAACTAAAAAATTGAAAAAAGGATGAATTTAAAATTTGATAATTTTATATTCACTAGGTTATTTCCTATTTTGTAGAGGTAGAATTATGTGCTTTATGAAGTTGAAAACTGGTAGAAATACAGATGACTTTTTATCTAAGCTATGCAAGTGGATTATGTCCAGTAAATGTACATTTGATTGCCACTCAGAAGGAAAAATTAAGCCAACATACTACATTTCATTGTTTTACAAGATATAAACCCATTTTATACATATTGACAAATTTATGTCAGTATTTCTACCAACTGTCTTTCATTTAAGTTCTCCTTTGAACCAGTCTGATTATATTACTTGTCCTATCATTAGCTACTGTATTAAATACAATTTTTGACTAACGTTCATTTTATATTTGTGAATTATGATTTCAAATTTCTGAAAATATACTTGAGCAGATATATAAAATACAGTGAATTAAAAGGTGTAACATATACTTCACTCACACACTGTTCTGTATTGGGTGCTGCTTTACTGGTCTGACCATTATTTCCATCAGAATCATCAGTGTAATTGTCAGTTGTGTCCTTTCAGTAGTGAAATTTATTTTAAAATGACGGATGTGATTCTTTTGCTTGTTGTATATATAAAATCCCAATATAATTGTAAAATAATGTATGAGCCCCATGCCCCAGGAACAAAAAAATGTATAAAATATACTTAGTAGTTAACTTACATATCTAACTATTACAGAATAAAATTAAAACATATATAATTTTGAGTCTTTTACCTATGGTTAAAGGAAATGATTGTGCAATGGTCCTCTGTGGATCCTCCTTTCATTTTGAAATTCTTTCTGACTTTGTGGTGTTCACTTATCATCTTCTCTATCCCAATACATTCCAAGTTCAAAAATATTAAAATGAGCATGAACTTGGCAACTGGATTTTGCATTAATCACAGGGTGTTTTCAATATATCTGTGTACAGTTCCTTCAAGTCCAAAATTTATTACAGAATTGTGACTAACTGTAACTTGGACATGTCTGGGTTAGATTTGGTGGGAGATAAAACAAAATATCTAGGTAAGGTAATGAGCCGTGAAGGAATTTCTATGTAGGATGTGCTTAGGTAGGTTTGAAACACTCTGACAGGAAGGGGACTAAGGAAGTTTTCTTCAAACTGCCTTTGGAGGGCAAACTATTTCTACTGAGATTATTTATTTGGAACAACAATGGAAGGCCGGTGAGATGAGGAGAATGCCCCAAGCCAGTCTTTGGCAATGCTACTTAGTAACATCTACAGTGAGCCAACTTAGGCACACCTGTTAGTTTTTAAGATAAAAATTCTATACTAAAAAGAGCACCTGGTTTGTTCTTCTGGCTCAGCCCTCATTCTATTAGTGTCATGACCTAGGTTATATCAATTAACCTAAACCTTAGCTTCCTGAATCTGTAAAAGTGACTCAATTGCCTTTGCATCCTCTACAGCTTTAAGATCCACATATATGGGATCACTAGTCTGTCTCTAAAATTTTTCTACATAAAAGCAAATGCAGAAAATAGATGGGTCAGGTTGATAAATTATTTTAAAATATACAAATGGAATATGTCTCCTCTTTTATAATTAGTAGAATAATGATAAAATTCAAATTTATTTGCCTTTAGTATTTGCTTGACTCTGGGTGAATTTTGTCCTGTAATTTGGCCTTAGGATCCATTCCCCCCAAAATAGAGGGCTTTGTCTTGCATCTCTTTTACTCTCCTTAAGGTCTTTGTTTTCAGAAATGAAAATAAAATCTCTCAGTGTGTTTAAAACAGCTTCAGAGACATTATTTTGCTATTCTCTATATTTAATGAAGGTGATTTCAATACAAGGTTTAGAGCCACTTCACCCTTTATCTCTCTTCTTTTTTATTCTTGATTGTGAACAAAAGTAATTTCCAGGTTGACAAGGAGGTAGAGGGAAAGGTAATTATGATAGCAGGTAAACCCACACTTAAGAGAGCAAGGCCCTTTTTTCTGATTTATATATGCTGAAATTATTTATACTCAGTAGTGAAGCATTAGGAAACTAAAATAAAGAATAGATTTTCATAAACACAGGCTCTGTGAAAACACTATTGCCACATAGAGTGAATAACAATATAAGGTGCTAACTAAATTTGAATCTCAGATAATGCATATTTTTATCTCTTTTTTTGAGGGGGCATCTCTCATATTTATTGATTAAATGCTTGTTAATAACAATAAAATTCTGTATAGGGGACTCAATGCACAATCATTAATCAACCCCAAGCCTAATTCTCAACAGTCTCCAATCTTCTGAAGCATAACGAACAAGTTCTTCCATAGTGATCAACCCACTGTTTAAAGTACAAATTTAATCTCCCGTATTTTGTGCAGTCACTTATCTGCAATTAGTGAGATAACGATTTTTCCAGATTGGGAAGATGTTAAACCCAACTTGGCCATAATTGGGTCTATCTTATGCCAATCAAATTTTACCGACCAATGAGAATAGCCTAGGACGAGAAACGAGCTGAAGGGGCATTTCTATCAGGCTCTTAACGGCCAAAAGGCAGTTCTGTCACTGGTAAGAGGGAAAGTAAAAATATTATAATTTATTGGTTTAATACAAAAATCCTTCCTCTCTTGGCAATAGTTGATGATATCGGGAGAAAGAACTGATACTTAATAAAGACTTAGAATGATTTTCACCGCCTGCCTGATGTAAGTCCTAGTAGGTCGGCGAAAACGAAGCTGCTGATCCACACTTAAGTTTCTGAGGAGACCGACGGGTGTAAAGATTTTTTTTTTTTTTTGGACAGGACATCTCTCATATTTATTGATAAAATGGTTGTTAACAACAATAACATTCTGTATAGGGGACTCAAAGCAAAATCATTAATCAACCCCAAGCCTAATTTTCGTCAGTCTCCAATCTTCTGAAGCATAACGAACAAGTTCTTACATGGAGAACAAATTCTTACACGGTGAATAAGTTCTTACATGGTGAACAGTGCAAGGGGCAGTCATCACAGAAACTTTCGGTTGGTTTGATCACGCATCATGAACTATAAACAATCAGGTCAGATATGATTATTCGTTTGATTTTTATACATGATTTATATGTGAATCCAGCATTTCTCCACTATTATTATTATTATTATTTTTTTAATAAAATTCTGAAGTGGTAGGTAGCTGCAAGATAAAGGTAGAAAACATAATTTAGTGCTGTAAGAGAGCAAATGTAGATGATCAGGTCTGCGCCTATAGACTAAGTATCATTCCAAGCTAGACAAGGGCAACAAAACATCCACGGATGAAGAAGATTTCTCTCTAAACAGGGGGGGGGGTGAGGTTCTAAGCCTCACCTCTATTGATCCCCATTTTCTCACCTGATGGCCCCCCTGTGACTGTGCCTGTCTTAGGTTGTTCCTCCCTTGAGGAATCTTACCCGTCTCTGGCTAACCAGTCATCTTCCGGGGCCATACAGGGAAATGTAAAGTTGGTAAGTGAGAGAGAAGCAATATTCTTTGAAAAAGTTAGCTTTTTACATCTTTGCAGATTTATGCCCTGTGGCTTTTATGCCCAGCACCTGTCTTGAAGTATCTTTACCACTTGGAAGAATTAATGATACTCGGTAATTTTCTATATGAGGCACGAATTCTACTAAAGGGTTGTAATTAGGCAGGAAGAATAAAAGCTATAGAAGCAGCAGATGGAAGAAAATATGGGAAGATTGATGATTTCTTTGACATATCTTCTTGTAGAGTAACATAAGCATGTATAGGTTTTTAACTACTAATTAAACTGTGTACACACATTAACATAATAGGAATACAGCTACATAACAAAAGAAGACCTACAATTACCAGCCATATTCAGTGAAACCAAGAAAACCAATTAGGCACCCTAGGCATTTGTGAAAACTTATCAATGATATGATGGATTCTGTCTAACTGAATTTGAATAGTTTGAGAAAGATCAGACAAATTAAAACAACACATTCCCGGGAACTGTTCACATCCCATATGTTCTTTGAACAGTAGATTGTCTATAGTTGCGTGATTTTGGAGCGTTGCAACTTGCACATCTCCTAATTCTTGGTTGAGGTCCAACAGTATAGATCCAGTCAAATTTGTTGTTTTACTGTATGCACAGGCCAGCTTAGATATCTCCTTCTTCATTCCAATGGCTTGTAGGAACCAGTGGGATGAATGCAGCTCCAACTGCAACAGCACCAGGATCTTTGTTGAGGTTTTTGATGATCGTCTTCTGGAATGACTCTTCCAGAGGATGCTGAGGTTGGAAGTTCTTCTTTGTATCATATCTTAATTCGTTTTCTGGGTAGCCAAATTAGTCTTTGATCCTCTGTATAAACACAAACAAACCTTTTGCCCACACGTTGATATGACCTTTATACCATTGTGAAGAACTTATTGGAGATTGCCACACAGAAACTGCTTTTTTTTTAAGAGAAAGGAATATTATCAGAAAAATGTACTTCCATAGCTGATCATCTGACACCCTTTAAATGATAAAAATTAAGGATTTGTAAAGCATGTATTAGTCGTTGATTTGCAGTTAGTTTTATCCTATCAGGGAGTAATCCCCTTTTTCTTTTCTTTTTCTTTTCTTTTTGCTATCTTTAACCTACAATCACATGAAGAATATTATGTTTACTATGTTTTCCACTATACCAGGTCCCCCCCCACAAACCCCATTACAGTCACTGTCCATCAGCATAGCAAAATGTTGTAGATTCACTACTTGTCTTCTCTGTGTTGTACAGCCCTCCCCTTTCTCCAACACCCCCCTTTATGCCTGCTAATTATAATAAACCCTTTCTTATTCCAGCCCTCTTTTCCCTCCCTTCTCACCCATCCTCCCCAGTCCCTTTCCCTTTGGTACCTGTTTGACCATTCTTGGGTTCTGTGATTCTGCTGCTGTTTTGTTCCTTCAGATTTCCTTTGTTCTTATATTGCGCAGATGAGTAAAATCAAATGGTATTTCTCTTTCTCCACATGACTTATTTCACTGAGCATAATACCCTTTAGCTCCATCCATGTTGTTGCAAATGGTAGGATTTGTTTTCTTGTTATGGCTGAATAATATTCCATTGTGCATATGTACCACATATTCTTTATCCATTCATCTACTGATGGACACTTAGGTTGCTTCCAATTCTTGGCTATTGTAAACAGTGCTGCGATAAACATAGGGGTGCATCTGTCTTTTTCAATCTTGAGTGCTGCATACTTAGGGTAAATTCCTAGGAGTGGAATTCCTGGGTCAAATGGTAAGTCTATTTTGAGCATTTTGAGGAACCTCCATACTGCTTTCCACAACGGTTGAACTAATTTACATTCCCACCAGCAGTAGGAGGGTTCCCCTTTCTCCACAACCTCGCCAAGATTTGTTGTTGTTTGTCTTTTGGATGGTATGCATTCTTACTCGTGTAAGGTGATACCTCATTGTGGTTTAATTTGCATTTCTCTGATAATTAGCGATGTGGAGCATCTTTTCATGTGTCTGTTGGCCTTCTGAATTTCTTTTTTGGAGAACTGTCTGTTCAGTTCCTCTGCCCTTTTTAAAATTGGATTATTTACTTTTTGTTTGTTGAGGTGAGTGAGCTCTTTATATATTTTGGATGTCATACCTTTATCGGATGTGTCATTTACAAATATATTCTCCCATACTGTAGGGTACCTTTTTGTTCTATTGATGGTGTCTTTTGCTGTGCAGAATCTTTTCAGCTTAACATAGGCCAACTTGTTCATTTTTGCTTTTGTTTTCCTTGCCCGGGGAGATATGTTCAAGAAGAGGTCACTCATGTTTATGTCTAAGAGATTTTTGCCTATGTTTTTTTCTAAGAGTTTTATGGTTTCATAACTCACATTCAGGTCTTTGATCCATTTCAAATTTACTTTTGTGTATGGGGTTAGACAATGGTCCATTTTAATTCTCTTACATGTAGCTGTCCAGTTCTGCCAGCACCATCTGATGAAGAGACTGTCATTTCCCCATTGCATGTCCATGGCTCCTTTATCAAATATTAATTGACCATATATGTTTGGGTTAATGTCTGGAGTCTCTAATCTGTTCCACTGGTCTGTGGCTCTGTTCCTGTGCCAGTACCAAATTGTCTTGTTTTCTATGGCTTTGTAGTAGAGCTTGAAGTTGGGGAGTGAGATCCCTCCCCACTTTATTCTTCTTTCTCAGTATTGCTTTGACTATTCGGGGTCTTTGGTGTTTCCATATGAATTTTTGAACTATTTGTTCCAGTTCATTGAAGAATGTTGCTGATAATTTTGTAGGGATTGCATGAAATGTGTATATTGCTTTGGGCAGGATGGCAATTTTGATGATATTAATTCTTCCTAGCCCCGAGCATGGGATGAGATTCCATTTGTTAGTGTCCCCTTTAATTTATTCTTAAGGGTGACTTGTAGTTTTCAGGGTATAGGTCTTTCACTTTTGTGTTTAGGTTTATTCCAAGGTATTTTACTCTTTTTGATGCAATTGTGAATGGAATTGTTTTCCTGTTTTCTCTTTCTATTGGTTCATTGTTAGTGCATAGGAAAGCCACAGATTTCTGTGTGTTAATTTTGTATCCTGCAACTTTGCTGTGTTCAGATATCAGTTCTAGTAGTTTTGCAGTGGAGTCTTTAGGGTTTTTTATGTACAATATCATGTCATCTGCAAATAGTGACAGTTTAACTTCTCCTTTACCAATCTGGATTCCTTGTATTTCTTTGTTTTGTCTGATTGCTGTGGTTAGGACCCCCAGTACTATGTTAAATAACAGTGGGGAGAGTGGGCATACCTGTCTTGTTCCCGATCTCAGAGGAAAGTTTTTCACCTTTTCGCTGTTCAGTATGATGTCGGCGGTGGGTTTACCTTATATGGCCTTTATTATGTTTAGGTACTTGCCCTCTATACCCACTTTGCTGAGAGTTTTTATCATGAATAGATGTTGAATTTTGTTTAATGCTTTTTCAGCACCTATGGAGATGATCATGTGGTTTTTGTCCTTTTTGTTGATGTAGTGGATGATGTTGATGGATTTTCGAATGTTGTACCATTCTTGCTTCCCTTGGATGAATTCCTCTTGGACATGGTGTATGATCCTTTTGATATATTTTTGAATTCTGTTTGCTAGTATTTTGGGTATTTTTGCATCTACATTCATCAGGGATACTGGTCTGTAATTTTCTTTTTTGGTGGGGTCTCTGCATGATTTTGGTATTAGGGTGACATTGGCTTCATAGAATGAGTTTGGGTGTATTCCCTCCTCTTCTATTTTTTGTAAAACTTTAAAGAGAATGGGTATTATGTCTTTTCTGTATGTCTGATAAATTTCCATCTGGCCCCGGCGTTTTGATCTTGGGTTGTTTTTTGATTACCATTTCAATTTCTTTGCTCATAATTGGTTTGTTTACCTTTTGGGTATCTTCCTTGGTTAGTCTTGGAAGGTTCTATTTTTCTTCGAAGTTGTCCATTTATTCTAGGTTTTCCAGCTTGTTAGCATATATGTTTTCATAGTAGTCTTTAATAATTCTTGGCATTTCTGTGGAGTCTGTTGTGATTTTTCCATTCTCTTTTCTGATTCTGTTGATGTGTATTGATTCTATTTTTGTTTTAATAAGTTTGGCTAGAGGCTTAATCTATTTTCTTTATTTTCTCAAAGAACCAGCTCTTGGTTTCAGTCATTTTTTCTATTGTTTTATTCTTCTCAATTTTGTTTATTTTTTCTCTGATCTTTATTATATCCCTCCTGCTGACTTTAGCCCTCATTTGTTCTTCTTATTCCAGTTTCGATAATTGTGATGTTAGACTATTCATTTGGGATTGTTCTTCCTTCTTGACATATGCCTGGATCGCTATATACTTTCCTCTTAATAGTGGTTTTGCTGCGCCCCACAGAAGTTGGGGCTTTGTGTTGTTGTTTTCATTTGTTTCCATATATTCCTTGATCTCTATTTTAATTTGTTCGATAATCCATTGATTATTTAGGAGCATGTTGTTAAGCCTCCATGTGTTTGTGAGCCTTTTTGTTTTCATGTAGAATTTATTTCTAGTTTTATACCTTTGTTGTCTGAAAAGTTGGTTGGTAGAATTTTAGTATTTTGGAATTTACTGAGGCTCTTTTTGTGAGCTAGTATGTGGTCTATTCTGGAGAATATTCCATCTGCACTTGAGGATAATGTGTATCCTGTTGCTTTTGGATGTAGAGTTCTATAGCTGTCTATTAGGCCTATCTGTTCTAGTGTGTTACTCAGTGCCTCCTTGTCCTTACTTATTTTCTGCCCAGTGGATCTATCCTTTGGGGTGAGTGGATTGTTGAAGTGTCCTAAAATGAATGCATTGCATTCTATTTCCCCCTTTTGTTCTGTTAGTATTTGTTTCACATATGCTGGTGGTCCTGTGTTGGGTGCATACATATTTAGAATGGTTATATTCTCTTGTTGGACTGAGCCCTTTATTATTATGTAATGTCCTTCTTTATCTCTTGTTACTTTCTTTGTTTTGAAGTCTATTTTGTCTTATACTAGTAGTGCAACCCCTGCTTTCGTCTCTCAGTTGTTTGCCTGAAACATGTTTTTACGTCCCTTGACTTTTAGTCTGTGCATGTCTTTCGGTTTGAGGTGAGTTTTTGTAAGCATTATATAGATGGCTCTTGCTTTTTTATCCATTCTATTAGTCTGTGATTTGATTGGTGCATTCAGTCCATTTACATTTAGGGTGACTATTGAAAGATATGTTCTTATTGCCATTGCAGGATTTAGATTGGTCGTTACCAAATTTTCAAGCTTAGCCTCTTTGGTATCTTACTGGTTAACTCAGCTTGCTTATTGAGCTGTTACATACGCTGTCTGCAGATTCTTTTCTTCTCTCTCTTCTTATTCCTCTTTCTCCATTCTTTATATGTTGGTTGTTTTATTCTATGCTCTTTCGTGTTTCCTTTAACTGCTTTTAGTGAGGAGTTTATTTTATTTTTTGCCTTTAGTTGGTATTTGGTTGGTCTGCTTTCTTTGCTGTGATTTTATTTTCTCTGGTGACACCTGTTTAGTCTTAGGAGTGCTCCCGTCTATAACAGTCCCTCTAAAATACCCTGTAGAGGTGGTTTGTGGGCGGCCAATTACCTCAACTTTTGCTTCTCTGGGAATTGTTTAATCCCTCCTTCATATTAAATGATAACCGTGCTGGATACAGTATTGTTGGTTCAAGACCCTTCTGTTTCATTGCATTAAATATATCATGCCATTCTCTTCTGGCCTGTAAGGTTTCTGTTGAGAAGTCTGACGATAGCCTGATGGGTTTTCCTTTATAGGTGACCTTTTTCTCTCTGGCTGCCTTTAAAACTCTGTCATTGTCCTTGATCTTTGGCATTTTAATTATTATGTGTCTTGGTATTGTCCCCCTTGGGTCTTTTCTGTTGGGAGTACTGTGTATTTCCATGGTCTGTTTGATTATTTCCTCCCCCAGTTTGGGGAAGTTTTCAGCAATTATTTCTTCAAAGACACTTTCTATCTCTTTTTCTCTCCCTTCTTCTTCTGGTTCCCATATAATACGGATATTGTTCCTTTTGGATTGGTCACACATTTCTCTTAATGTTGTTTCATTCCTGGAGATCCTTTTATCTCTCTGTGTGTCAGCTTGTATTCATTCCTGTTCCCTGGTTTCTATTCCATCAATAGCCTCTTGCATCTTATCCATCCTGCTTATAAATCCTTCCAGAGTTTGTTTCACTTCTGTAATATCCTTCCAGACATCTGTGATCTCCCTCCAGACTTCATCCCTTAGCTCTTGTATATTTCTCTTCATATCCGTCAGCATGTTTACGATTTTCATTTTGAATTCTTCTTCAGGAAGACTGGTTAGGTCTGTCTCCTTCTCAGGTGTTGACTCTGTTATCTTGTTCTGCCTGAAATTTTGCCTTTTCATGGCGATAATGATATTTTGCAGAGCTGGCATGAGTGACGGCTGGAAGAACTTCCCTTCTTGTTGGTTTGTGGCCCTCCTATCCTGGGAGAACAGCGACCTCTAGTGGCTCATGCTGGGCAGTGGCGTGGAGACGGGTTTTCTGATTCCTGCCCAGCTGCTATGGAATTTATCTCCCCTGTTGCTGTGGGCATGGCATGCTTCAGGTCGCTACTCTTATATGGTGGAGCCGTGTTGGAGGGGGAGCGGCCAGTAGGCTCTTTATCTCCGTGACGTGCCTCAATGCTTCCTGCTGCCCAGAGGGTTAGAGTGCCCAGAGTTACCGAGATTCCCTGCTGCTGGACTAAGTGTCCCAGGATGATTCCTTCCGGCTTTTGGGTCACTGTCCCTATAAGACTTCCAAAAAGCACTCACTTTTCTTTGTCCCCAGAGTGCCATCCTCAGGTACCCACTCACAGGTCGTACTGCCCTGTTTCCCTAGTATCCAGGACCCCACGCATGCACTGTGTCTGTGCTCTGGCCTCAATGGCTGGACCTGGGTGTTCAGCAGTCCTGGTATCCCTCCCCCTCCTTCTCCATCTCCTCTTCTCCCGCCGGTAGTTGGGGGTTGGGGATCTCAGGTACCACCGGGCTAAGGCTTGTATCTTACCCCCTTAATGAGGCGCTGGGTTCTCGCAGGTGTGGATGTGGTCTGGATGTTGTCCTGTGTCCTCTGGTCTCTATTCTAGGAAGAGTTGTCTTTGTTATATTTTCATAAATCTATGTGGTTTTGGGAGATTTCCGCTGCTCTACTCACGCCGCAATCTTGGCTCCACCCCATAAACTTTTTGTAGAGGGTTACAGCAGTACACACAAAACCTGTTTGTGACATTTGTGGTTACGGAGAAATCTTGAGAGAAATTTTTTAAAATTCACATAAAGTACACCTGGACAAGACAGACACCAAAGTCTGAGGAGAATTTTCCCAAAACTGAAGCCAGAAGATGGGGAATTCATTACAGATAAAATTAAAACTCCTTGATGCCAAAAAACTGCCTGTCTTGGTAGATAAAATTAAAAGCACTTGATGATGAAAAACTGTATCAAGCAGGAAATATGTAATTAAAGTTTATTACCAGTAATAAACAGTAATACATATCCTTCTGTTTTTGTTTTAGGTTTTTCAAATCAACATTTCGTATTTTTTCTTTGACTGGGTCAGTGGTTTTGATGTCCTTCAGTTACATAAACATATATTTTTCTTGGTTATTTGTGTTTACACTTACCTTTAAAACTAAGTTTCAGTAGGTGGGTCAATCAAATATTTTTCAAAAGTTCATATTCTCTTTAATTTACTAGCTCTGCAAGTATTCCCCAAAGAGAAAAATAAATGTCACGAATGTGTGACTGGGTTTTTGCTTCTTTGTTTTCTTTTATTTACCTTTAGTTTTTGTGTGGTTTCTTAGAAAAATTTCCCCAGAAAAATACTGATCTTAAGAATTTCTCGAAATCTCTAAAGTTAGCTTTTTAATGCCTGTAATAATTCCAGCAGGAAAAAATGAGAACAGGAAGCAAATTACTTTGTTCTACCCTGAATCTCTTTATATATAGGATGATTTTGTATACCCAAAACTCCTTGGCCAAGATTATATTCTTAAATATATATTTACACATATTGCTGTAAGTGGTGTCTGTGGGTGAATGATTGCCTTTACTGTTCCCGTAAATATAGAAAATTAAATCTCTATTTGTATAAGATGAAATATATGCATGAGTCAAATTATAATGTTCATAATTGTTTGGTTTGTCTAAAGGTTTCCTTCACTTCAGTTAAAATACTTATAATTAAAATTCTCAACTGCAGATGTAAGTAAGCCTCTACAGCTGCTTGTGAGGTGTTTGTTTCTCTTTTTAACATCTATATAGTTAAGGTATTTGTGTTTCTTTTTAGATCATGAGATATTTTAATAACTTTCATATTTCTCCTGAGGCATTTTACTCTATACCATAATAAACAGAAGTGCAAATAACACGTCTCTGGCATGACCTTCAGAAGAACTGGGAGAAATTTGATTCCTAGACCCTAAAATAATGTCTTATCTTCTGTGCACAAGCTTGGCCTCAATACAATCTCTGTGATTAGAGAGGTTTGGTCCCTGAAACAAGTATGCAATATAATATGGTTATGCAGCTAAATATATTTTGCCACAAAGAAGGAAGACAGTCAAAATTCCCATGAACAACTACAATACAGGCCTAATTTTATAAAAATTTAAGTTTAATTGTGAACTCAATAAGTAGAATAGATTTTTACTAAAAAAATTCTGAATTTTAAACCAGACTCCCTGAGATGAAAGAAATTTATCTTCTGCAATATAGCCTGGCTTTAAATAACTGGTGCTAGAATTGTACCTGCATTTCCTTTCTGCCCCCTGGAAACACACAGTTCTTATCAGTACAGAGCCTTCATCAACCCTGTTCATCTGGGGCTGTCTAAACCTTAACCCAATTATAAAAACTGCTTGCCCTTAGAGGGCACTCTTGAAAACTTTGATACTTTTAACCAAATAAGCTAAAAAGAAGGGAATTAGATACTCGTAACTCAAATATTTATCAGTTTATGTGTCTGTATGTTTTTATGAAAAGTACTGCTAATTGTAGTCATTACATCTCAATCTGTATGTTTGTGTGTCTAATTGTGTAAATGAAAGATTTTTCTACCTCCAGATGGTATTAATAAAAATTGACTTAAAGACAAGCACTTGTGAAAATTGAGCATTCTAAAACTTCCAGAAAACTCCAATAAAAATATAAAGAATTAATGCTAATTTAAGTTGAACTGAAATGGACATGTACTTATGGTTATCAGCTGCCTGGTTACCTAAAGTCATTTAAGTTGATGTTACCTGTTAAATCTTTTAAGAAAAAATGTTTAGGATTGACTTTGTCTAGTGTTTGGTAAAAGTTTTGTGAGTGATCTAGCATAGTTGTTAAAAATGAGTAAACTAAATAAGTGTAGCAAGTGAACATCTTAATTGTGTGTTACAGTGTGTATACCTACAAACCACCTGAGAATCTTTGTAGTAATCTAAAACCTTAAACTATTGCTAAGTAGACATATTATATGCTTAGAGATTTTGCTATAAAGCACACACTTCCAGAAATTATGAAAGGTGTCCATAAATTTGTTAATCTAAGAATGCTAGTGTACTAGTTTACAATAGCCACTTATCAGTGTTCACTGAAAATTAACGTTCCTAATGGTTTTAAGTTCTAAATAAAACTACTTAAAATAATAAAGAAAACATCTCTGCTTGCTAGAAAAGATGTGTGTTTTAATAAGAGAAGGTGTAAGGAATGGGAATTCATTTTGTTGATGATAAAAGAAGGTAACTGTTCTAAAGTCCAGCTGTTTATTTTAAGGGGGAAAACTCTGAATATGAAAAGAAAGTTGTAGAAAGTTTGTGGAAGAATTGACATAGTCATGCTGAGTGCAACTAAAGCAAATGAGTCTTGATATCAAGTACAAAGCAAAATTAGAATTTTGTTCTCAGTTAAAAAGACAAAGTTTCTTAAACTGTTAGTCTGCTCTTAATGTTGAAAGATTGCAAAGAGCTTTCTAAGTGCTTTATGAAAGCAGTTTCCCATGCTTAAAGTCTCAATGAGTTGTCTGAGTATTTAAGAAAATTAGACCCTACTATTAAAAGGACTAAAAGCTAAGGTTTGCTAACAACTGTGTAGCCTTCTATACTTGCTTTTAAAATATTTTATTGTCATTCTGGTTAAGTAGATAAGTATTATTTCATAGTGACTTACAATTCAATTTAGACTATTTAGGCAAGTGCCTTAAAAACTTTCTGCCAGCTTCCCAAAATCAAATTCAAAAAAGGTGCTTTTACCTCTAATTAACCAATATTTTCCAGAGGGCCCCTGGAACATGTCAGAGGAATTTTTCCTCTACATCGGTGAAAATATTTGGCTAAATCGACTTACTTATCTGATATATATTTACCTGGAAAGCACTGTCAAAGATAATGATGCTAAACTTTGTTACTGAATGTTTTGTGTTACAAAAATATCCAAATTTCGTATGTCAATCATCCTATAGTAAGCGTCCATCAGCATTTTAAGCATTTCCATTTGTAAGTCTTGTCACTGTTTGATTACTCCTAAACTAGTAAAGAACGAGACTCTAACAGAGCAAGTATTAGTTACATAAGATTAAGTAAGCTAAGGAAAATAATTTTATGACTTTATTTCAAATGTTGCTGTCAAAGTGTTGTAAGTTTTTTCTCTTTAAGCTGACAACAGTTTAGTGAATGACAATACCTTTAGAAGCAAAATTGAAACAATTGTATTTCTACATAATCCCTCCAGAATTTAAAAACTCTCGGTGAACATTTTTTTATTTTATGGCAGTATGTTTATTTGCATAAGCTGAATAAGAATCTACTTTCCTTGTAACAAGACCAACTAAAAACACTGGTTATATTACGAAGGCTTTGACTGGAATGTCACACCTGAGAGACACATGCTCAAACTCAGATATGAACAGACAGCTGTAAGGAATTAAGGTTGGCGTTCTAAAGCCAACAAAGCTCCTCGGAAGAACTGGCCTGGTACCTTGCTTACAGGGTTCCCAGCAGCCTTACCAGGTGAGTAAGTAAGGCCACTTCCTGGCAGGTGCAGGATCCTCAAAATGTCTTGGGGACCTCAAGAAGAGAGGAATTCATGAAAATCTACAGGTACTGCAGGCAAGGCCTGATAGCAAGTGTCTCTGGCCCTGAGAGGCCTTTAAAAGTCCAATCTGAAATTCCTTACCAAAATTTCCAGCAGAGCACATTTAAAAGAGCATTTGTAATCAATTGCTCTTCTTGTACACTTAAGCAAATAATCAAGTCAAGTGTTAAGTATTTTCTTAATCTGGTTACTTCTAATAAAATTGAGGGTAATTTTGGAGAAAAGAGTTGTTTCACTAAAGCAGCCTTATTTATACTGAGTCCCAATATGAGTCATTGGGACATAGACTAGATCTAGAGTATTTTAGTTTCCCCAAGATAACTGGCTATGATGTTCAATTACAGCTTCCTTATTTCTAATTCTCATATTCAGCCATGCATTCTTAAACTCCTTGTCAAGTCTGTTCTTCCAGAATGGAAAATTCAACTTCAGATGTTGCTACTAAACCTAATAACATGATCTGTTCTGTCTTGCCTAAGAAGCCATAAGACTGCAAATATTGATGGAAATGGAATGCAGGACGGAAGTGCCCATTTTCCAAAGCCCTCTTGACTGACCACTGGTGGAGACCTAACTGTACCCCTTCTCAGAATGAAGCAGCTATAGTGATCGTTGCCCCCTTTCCTCTAGAAGAAGGTATGGTCTCCAGCTGCTGAGGGGTAATGAGACCGGATTCATGGGCTTACACAGAGTAGGGTGAGGGCCTCTGGAAAAAAACAAAAGCAAGATAATCCATGTGAGATTTGCTTTGGCCTCCTAAGGGGGCCCCACTTATTTTACCCAAGTGCTGCTTTTCTTCCTCCAGCCCCAAACAAATAATTTGTTGCAATTTAAGTAATGTAGCTAGCAAGCCCAAAACAACAGAGTAATAACAGGAAGGATTCTGTATTAAAACCCAATTAGTTAAAAAAGTTTCTCAGCCAGCATCACTCTAATACCAAAAGCAGGCAAAGACCCCATCAAAAAAGAAAATTACAGGCCAGTAACCCTGATGGACATAGATGCAAAAATAATTAACAAAATATTATCAAACTGAATTCAAAAATACATAAAAAAATCATCCATCATGATCAAGTGGAATTCATTCCAGGGATGCAAGGATGGTGCAACATTCGCAAATCCAGCAACATCATCCACCACATTAACAATAGGACAAAAAAACACATGATCATCTCCATAGATGCTGAAAAAGCATTTGACAAAATTCAATATCCACTCATGATAAAAACTCTCAATAAAATGGGTATACAGGGCAAGTATGTTGTCAACATAATAAAGGGCATAGATGACAAGCCCACAGCCAACATCATGCTTAATGGCAAGAAGCTAAAGCTTTTCAGCTAAGATCAGGAACAATACAGGGATGCCCACTCTCCCCACTGTTATTCAACATAGTACTGGAGGCCCTGGCCGTGGCAATCAGACAACACAAAAAATAAAAGGCATCCACTATGGTAAAGAGGAAGTCAAACTCTCCCTGTTTTCAGATGATATGATATTGTACATAAAAAACCCTAAAGACTCCTCTCCAAAACTACTAGAACTAATATCTGAACTCAGCAAAGTTGCAGGATACAAAATTAATACACACAAATCTGTGGCATTCCTATACACTAACAATGAACTAGCAGAAAGAGAAATCAGGAACACAATTCCATAAACAACTGGATTAAAAAGAATAAAATACCTGAAAACAAACCTGACCAAGGAAGTGAAAGACATCTATATCCTGAAAACTGCAAGACACTTTTAAGAGAAATTAAGGAGGACACTAACAAATGGAAATTCATTCCATGCTCTTGGCTAGGAAGAATTAATATTGTCAAAATGGTCATCCTGCCTAATGCCTTCTACAGATTCAATGCAAACACTATCAAAACACCAACAACATTCTTCAATGAACTGGAATAACTAGTTCTAAAATTCATATGGAACAACAAAGGACCCTGAATAGCCAAATAATCCTGAGAATGAAGAATAAAGCAGGGGGGATATCGCTTCCCCACTTCAAACTCTACTACAAAGCCACCGTACTCAAGACAATCTGGTACTGCACAAGAATAGACCCGTAGACCAGTGGAACACAATAGGGACTCCAGATATTAACCCAAACATATATGGTCAAATAATATACAATAAAGGAGCCACTGACATACAATGGGGAAATGACAGCCTCTTCAACAGCTGGTGTTGGCAAAACTGGACAGCTACATGTAAGAGAATGAAACTGGATCACTGTCTAACCCCATACACAAAAGGAAATTCAAACTGGATCAAAGGCCTGAATGTAAGTCATGAAACCATAAAACTCCTTGAAAAAAACATAGGCAAAAATCTCTAGGACATAAACAGGAGTGATCCCTTCATGACATATCTCCCTGGGCAAGGGAAACAAAAGTAAAAATGAACAAGTGGTATTATATCAAACTGAAAAGCTTCTGTACAGCAAAGGACACCATCAATAGGACAAAAAGGCATCCTACAGTATATATTCATATATACATATTCATAAATGACATATCCAATAACGGGTTGACATCCAAAATATATAAAGAGCTAACCCACCTCAACAAACAAAAAGCAAATAATCCAATTTAAAAATGGGTGCAGGATCTGAATAGACGATTCTCCAAAGAAGAAATTCAGAAGGCCAACAGACACACGAAAAGATCCTCCACATAGCTGGTCATCAGAGAAATGCAAATTAATACCACAATCCTGAGATATCACCTCACACCAGTAAGGATGGCTACCATCTAAAAGACAGCCAACAACAAATGTTGGCGAAGATGTGGAAAATGGGGAACACTCTTACCCTTCTTGTGGGAATGTAAATTAGTTCAACCATTGTGGAAAGCAGTATTGAGGTTCCTCAAAAAACTCAAAGTGGAAATACCATTTGACCCAGGAATTCCAATCCTAGGAATTTACCCTACGAATGCAGCAGCCCAGCACTATTCATAATAGCCAAGAAAAGGAAGCAACCTAAGTGTACATTAGTAGATGAATGGGTAAAGAAGATGTGGAACATATACACAATGGAATATTATTTAGCCATAAGAAGAAAACACATCCTACCATTTGCAACTACATGGATGGAGCTAGAGGGTATTATACTCACTGAAATAAGCCAGGTGGAGAAAGACAAGTATCAAATGATTGCACTCATATGTGCAGTATAAGAACAAAGCAAAATCTTAAGGAGCAAAACAGCAGCAGAATCACAGAACTCAAGAATGGACTAACAGTTACCAAAGGGAAAGGGACTCGGGAGGAGGGGTAGGAAGGGAGGTATAATTGGGGGAAGAAAGGGGGCATTATTATTAGCATGTATAATGTTGGGGGTGCTGTACAACACAGAGAAGACTAGTAGTGGCTGTACAACATCTTGCTATGCTGATGGACAGTGACTGCAATGGGCTATGTGGTGGGAACTTGGTGATGGGGGGAGTCTAGTAAACATAATGTTTCTAATATGATTGGAGATTAATGATACCAAAACAAAAGTCATTACCATGTCCAATTTCATATACGTTTTATTCTATGTTATCATCTAGGAGTTTTAAAGTTTTGCACTTAAAAAAAAAAAGAAACAAAAGTTGCTTCGAGGAAATGGAGCAAGAAGAATATCTTGCCAATCAGAAGTGCAGGGGTAGCGTTTTCCCTTTTTGAACTAAAGTGTGTCAACTTTAGTGCACATTATCCATTGGGCAGGTAGAGTGAACGCTGTTGAAGTATTGGCTTTTATAGGCAATTGGTGTGCATGTGAACCGTGTGGTGTCACAAAAGTTAGGTGTACACTTTCCATCGAAGACTCTCTTAGAAATTTCCTCTAGTCACATTACTTTGCTCATTCATTTCAGTTCTTGGTCCTCACCTCATATTCAATCGTTTTTACATGAAGATATCAAATAGTACCATTTAACATTTTTTCATACATATTTCTGTTAAGCTCCACAAAAGGAGATTTCCAATAGTCAATGGTATTAGTTTTCATGGTCTGGTAAGTTAGCTCTTAGGAGGAAAGGCCCAGAGGCCATCTAGCTATTAGTAGACTGGGTTTGGAATTTCCCAGCAAACTCATTGTGCCTTCAAAAATTAAAGTCACTAGTGTTCAAATGCTCTTTCATTTGAAAGCAATGTGAAATGAATAAAAATAATCACCATTAACTGTTTGCTGCTGAACTAGCCTATGATGGGGCTAATTAAAGAGGCTGGACAAGAAAGGGGTTACAAATTACTTTTGCTGGGGCACTCTGGTGGAGATGAGTGTCTTGGAGGATAAACACTCAGTTTTTCACTGGGCTGTGAACTTAACTGGAGTGTATCAAGCTCAATTTATTAACCCAAAATTTGTACCCTGTAAGTTAACTGGGCAATATGGGGCCCGGACATCATAGCTCACTGCCAATTTCCATAAAGTCTATTTAGTTTGGTTGGTATTCTAAAGGAAAAAATTGTGTGTGTGTATACACATACCTCAGAGATAACTGTTAAGTTCAGTTCCAGACCATTCAATAAAGTATCTCAGTAGAGTGAATCAAATGAATGTTTTGGTTTCCCAGTGCACATAAATGTTGTTCACACTACACTCTACTGTTAAGCCTGCAATGAAATTTATGTATAAAAATACAATGTACAGACTTAATTAAAATTACTTTATTGCTAAAAATTGCCAACCATCATCTGAGCTTTCAGAGAGTCATAATCACTGATCACAGATCATCATAACTAATATAATAATAACGAAAAAGATTGAAACGTTACAAGCATTACTAAAACCTGACACAGAGACACACTGTGAGTAAATGCTGTTGAAGAAACTATGTAAGGTTGCCATAAACCTTCAATTTGTAAAAACGCATTATCTTCAAAGTGAAATAAAACGAGGTAAGCCTATATATACACTCCAACACACATACACATGTGACAGATATATGTATTACACTGGCTTTGTTGTTCATACCGATGCTCAGTGAAACGTGTTCTGGAATCAACCGTCCCTCCTCAGGGAGGTCAACCAGAGGCAGAAGAAAGAACGAGGTCTCCTGTGCAGTTTAGACGTGAGCAGCCTCACTAACCGGAACGATGGACGGATCCGCTGCTCCACCGGCCTCTTTATGCCGATACACACATCCTGTTCCTCTGGGGGACGGCCTAGGTCCGGGGAGGGGGTGTTTGCGGAAGTACCCGGAACTGTTTGCAAGGTTCCGGCAGCCCGGCAGCTGAGAGCTCCTTCGGTTCCGTAAGCGCCCGTTTCTCCTGCTGTTTCGGAGAACGAGCGGCAGTGATGGCTCCGGTGTCTGGTTCGCGCAGCCCGGAGCGGGAGGCCGCAGGCTTCGGGTGGGGAACGCCGCAGTTCGTTGAAGAGCCCCAAGCCCAATAAAGCCACCTGCTCCCTGCGGCGCCGCCGCTCGCGCTCGCGTTCTTGCTCTCGGTCGGGAGACCGGAATAGCCACAGCCAAGGCTCCCGAAACCAGTCCTGTCGCTCCCGCTCGCGGTCACGCTCTCGAGAGCGGCCCTCTGCGCCACCGGGCACCCCCTTCGCTTCTGCCTCCTCGTCCGCCTATTACGGCGGCTACTCGCGCCCCTCCGGGGGCGACAAGCCGTGGCCTAGCCTTCTGGACAAGGAGAGGGAGGAGAGCCTGCGGCGGAAGTGAGTGACACGGGCGCACCTTCGCTGTGAGGAGCCCACCTGCCTTCGGAGTCCGCCTCGTCTTTCATCTTTCTAACTATTGGCATTTCGTGCTCGCTGCCTGCCTGTGTCCATTTTCTTCCCTTCCGTCAATCTACCCGCGACAACACCTTATTCGCCCTTTTCTTCCCTTAGACTTTCACCCACCCGAGGGCCGCATCATTCAGTGCCCTGGTCTCTCCCTCCTCTCTTGTCCCCCCCCCCTTATTGTAGCAGACATGGCCAAGAGCCAGACCTACGGGAATTGAAGCGTTTGCTTGGTTTTGCCATAATTCGCGATCATGTTTTTATGCCCCTCAAGTTCATGGAAAGGAGGAGCACTACTTAATTGATCATAAAATTAGCAGTGCCAGGCAACTTGTTGAATGGTCAGACAGGTTTGAGATACCATGATATGTAAGTGGCAATATTTTTTTAGTGAGATGGGGAAGACTGAGATAAGGGGTTTAAATTGGAGGGTAGAAAAGCCTCTGAGAGAAGATGACTGAATGTAGAAAAACTGATCTTCTAAACTGTAGGTTAGCCTAAATTGAGAAAGGTCTTGTTGAGATCAGCCTTCATTGACAAAGACCTTGTCAGTCTTGGCTATGAAAAGTGAGGTCAGGGTGTTCAGGTCTCCTATAAGTAGAGTGAGTACTGGAGTGGAAGAACGGATAAATTAAGAAGCAGAAAGGAAAAGGGTTATAACTTTCGCTGTGTAAGTGTTAATATCTAAAGCTTATATGAGTGTTAAATTATCAGGCACTGTAGTAAGTGCTTTTACATGTACTGTGTTTAAGAAAAAACAAGAAATATAAAAGTATTACAGGCATTGAGGGTCAGGTTAATGTCCAGTAGCTGGGAGATGTCTTCTTGAATCTTTTCCCTCCAGAAGTGGGAAGTAATAAGGCATAGTGATGAAGAGGAAAGGCTTCAGAATTAGATCGCCCAAGTTGATGGGAGAAGCAAAGTATGGTTGATAGCAGAACACATTTCACTGAGCATCAGTGCTTTACTAGGTAATAGTGTTAAGTTACTTAACCCCTGTGGGCTTAATTGCTTAACAACTTAAAAAGGGATAAAATTAGCACAAAGTCTCTCAGAGCTATGTGATGATTTAGGGCCTGGAACATAATAAATAGTCCTTAATTGTTAACTGTTAGGGTTTGGTGCATGTGGGCAGAAAAAGTAAAAAGAGGCCTGAGTTAAGTTTGGAGACATAACTCTCCAAATAACATTTTTCAGGAAGTTACCCCCACACTGTGTCAATCAAAAAGCAACCAGCTTCTTAAGGGACAATCCTCACCAAAGGATGTTCGGAACCTCTCACATGAAATTTGCATTTGTACATTTAATACATATAAGATAAATAATTTATCTAAGAGTACAGATAAAGCCAGGTGGCAGCAGGGATGAGACCTTGACTGCATACTCTTTCCTGCCTGTCAGGCATTCTTTCCCCGGTATGCATGTCCCAGTTTCAGGTTTTTAAGTGTGTCCCCTTACAGACTGTTTCCTCAAGGGGGTAACCTGAATCTAACTGTGTGATTATACCACGTTTTCCCATGAATAAAGAAGTAAAAACTGGTTTATTCAATCAAACCAAAATAAATTACATTTACTTTGTAAAGGTGTTTTTTTAAAAAGAGTCACAAGCAGCTAAACTTTGTGGAATTGAGCCCTAGTTTTTTGTGTTTGTTTATTATGAGAGAGAGCAAAAATTAAGAGAAGAAATAAAAAATAAATGAGAAAAATTTCCCATGTCCTCCAAGAGCAGATAGAGAATATATTCCTTTTCTAAAAAGGAACTAGGGAAAACAGAGAAAACTAGCCCTGTATGCCACTGAGTACAATTTTTATTAAAAAGTTTGTTTCATTTTCAGTGCTCCTTTAATTTTCTACTTGTAATGCTTTATTTTTTAGCTATCTTCTTTAATTCCTGAGTTTCTTTGAATGGAATGTTTGACCAAATCACAAGAAGAGACTTCTCTTTGCTCTCAAGAATGTGTATAAGCAAATGAAGTTACTTCCAAATGTAAAACTGTTTTCTGTCACATATTGCAGAAGATGAAATGGGCAATTAGGAGCTCTGCCGTCTTTCAGCAGAAGGGACACACTTGACAGCCTCCTAGCCTCTTTGTAGTCTATACCATTTGATAATACTATCAAAACATCAAATTCTCTGAGTTTACATTTACACAAAGTTTTCATTAATTTAAAGTTTAAAATGTAAAGGGAAAATAGGACTTAACTGGACTTCTTTGAATTTGATGATATATTTAGTAAACAGAACTTAGGCCATGGAGTTATAATTTACACACCTATATTTCTAGGAGATTAAGTGAGAAAGAGGGGATTGGAGAATTGGGATCTCCTGAAGTATGGGAACTTTCTCCAAAGAATCCAGAACCAGAGTAAGTGATTGAAAGCTTTTTGTAATAAATTCCACTTAGCGATGATAAATGATCTTTTCAATGTATTTTTAAAATTCAGTTTGCTGATATTTCTTGTTGAGGATTTTTGCATCTATGTTCACAAGGGATACTGGTCTGTAACTTTTTTGTAGTGTCTTTGTCTGGTTTTGGTATTAAGGTGGTGTTGGCATCATAGGATGAATGTGGAAGCTTTCCTTCCTCAGTTTTTGGAATACTTTGAGGATAGGTATTAACTCTCTAATGTTTGGTAGAATTCTCCTATAAAGCCATCTGGTTCTTGAATTTGTTTCTTGGGAGTGTTTTGATTACCAATTCAATTTTGTTACTAGTAATTGGTCTGTTCAGATTTTCTTTTTCAGACTTGGAAGATTGCATGTTTCTAGGATTTATCCATTCCTTCTTGACTGTCCAATTTGTTGGCATATAATTTTATAGTAATCTCTTATAAGCATTTGTACTTTTGTGGTGTCAGTTGTAACTTCTCTTCCTTCATTTCTGAATTTGAGTCCTCCTCTTTTCTTGATGAGCCTAACTAAAAGTTTACCCATTTTGTTTATCTTTTCAAAGAACCAGCTCTTCGTTTCATTAATTTTTTGGTGTTGTTTTCTTGTCTCTATTTCAATTCTTTCTACTTTAATCTTTTTTTTTCTTCCCATTACTCACTTTGGGTCATCTTTTTCTTTCTAATTCAGTTAGGTGTAAGGTTAGATTATTTATTTGAGATTTTTCTTGTTTCTTTAGGTAGGACTATATTGCTATTCCCTCTTAGAACTGTTATTTTTGCATTCCCCAAAATTTTGAACCATTGTGTTTCTATCTTCATTATTCTACAAGTATTTTTAAATTTCCTGTGATTTTTCTTTGACCTATTGGTTGTTTAGTAACATGCTGTTTAACTTCCATCTGTTGGTGTTTTTTCCAATTTTTTCCTTGTAATTGATTTCTAGTTTCATATCATCATGGTCAGAAAATTTTCAGTCTTCCTAAGTTTATTTAAGTGATTTCTATTTTTTAAAATTTATTGAGACTGGTTTTGTGGCCTAACATGTGATTTTTCCTGGAGACTGTTCCATGTGCATTTGAAAAGAATGTGTGTTCTGTTGGTTTTGGATGTAATGTTCTGTATATGTTAAGTCCATTTGGTCTAATGTGTTGTTCAAAGCCAGTGTTTCCGTACTGATTTTCTTTCTGGATGATCTATCTATTGATGTAAATGGGGTATTAAAGTCCCCTACTATTACTGTATTACTGTCAAATTCACCCTTTATGCCTGTCAATATTTATATATTTAGCTAGCCCTGTGTTGGATTCCTAGGTATTTACAGTTATTATAACCTCTTCTTAGATTATCCCCCTTATCGTTATGTAATGCCCTTCTTTGTCTATTGTTACAGTCTTTTTGTTTCAAAGTCTATTTTGTCTGATGTAAGTATTGCTACCCCGGCTTTGCACATTCAGATAGAGAGTTCTACCACTTAAGCACCTTCACATTTCGTCTGTTTGTGTCTTTAGGTTTGAAGTGAGTCTCTTGTAAGGAGCATATAGAGGGGTCTTGCTTTTTATCCATTCAGTCACCCAGTGTCTTTTGCTTGGAGCATGTAGTCCATTTACATTGGAAGTAATTACTTGTAGATGTGTACTATTTGTCATTTGATTCTTTGTTTTCTGGTTGTTTTTGTAGTTCTTCTTTCTAGTTTTCTTCTCTTGCTCTCTTCCCTTGTGATTTCATGGCTTTCTTTAGTGTTATGTTTGTTTTCCTCCTCTTCATTTTTGTTTATTTATTATAGGTATTTGGTTTGTTTATACCATGAGGTTCATATAAAACATCATATGTATAGAGTTGTCTTTTATAAGGTGATGGTCACTTAAGTTCCAACACATTCTAAATGCACTACATATTTACTTGCCTCACCCCACCCATGTTTTCTGTATTTGGTGTCATATTTTACATCTTATTATTTTGTGTATCTCTTAAGTAATTACTGTAGATATAATTAACTTAACTACTTTTGTCTTTTCACCTTCATACTAGCTTTGTAGGTCGTTGGTCCACTATTTTTACTACATGTTTACCTTTGCCATTGTGATTTTCCTTTCATGATTTTTCTGTTTCTAGGTATGGCCTTTTCTTTTCCATTACATAAGTCCCTTTAACATTTTTTAAAGGGCTGGTTTGGTGTTGATCAGCTCCTTTAGCTTTTGCTTTTCTGGGAAATTCCCTGTTTCTCCTTCAATACTGATTTAGAACCTTGCTGGGTAGAATAGTGTTGGTTGTAAATTTTTTTCAGTGCATCGAATGTATCATGCCACTCCTTTCTGGCCTGTAAAGTTTCTGCTGAAAATTCAGCTCATTCAAGAAATAACAATTATTGTGAGGATGTAGAGAAATGGGAAACCTCCTACACTGCTGGTGGGACTATAAATTGGTGCAGCCGTTGTGGAAAGCAGTATGGAGGTTCCTAAAAAGACTAAAAATAGAAATACCATATGACTCAGTAATTGCACTTCTAGGAATTTACCTGAAAAATCACAATCTCTGATTCAAAAAGATATATGTGCCCCATGTTTGTTTCATGTTATTTACAATAGCCAAGATATGGAATGAACCAAAGTGTCTGTCAATAGTTGAATGAATAAAGAAGATATGGTACATATATACAATGAAATATTACTCGAAGCATAAAAAAGAAAGAAATTATTCCATTTGCCACAACAAGGATGGAATTAGAGGGTATTATGCTAAGTGAAATAAGCCAGGCAGAAAAAGATGCCATATGATTTCACTTGTATGTGGACTCTAAAAACCAAACAAACAAAACAATAGACTCTGAGACACTGAGCAGCGACTTGTGGTTACCATGGGGGAAAGTTTGGGGTGGGCGGATGAAATATGTGGTGTGGGATAAAGAGGCCCAAAATCAGGGATGAAAGTGTAGCATAGAGAATACAGTCAATTCTGTAACATTTCTGTGTTGACAGATAGTAATCACACTAGTTGGGGAGAGGATTTAATAATGTGTATAACGGTTGAATCACTGTATTGTATGCTTGAAACCATTGTGATATTGTATATCAACTATACAACAAAGTACTTCAATTTTTTAAAAATTAGTTCATAGTATTTTGGGGTACACTTACATGTAACTAGTTGTTTTTCTCTTACTGCTTTTAAGATTCTCTGTCTTCAAATATTTACATGTTGATTATAGTGTGTGGTGTGTGAATCACTTTTGGTTCATCTTATTTATGACTCTCTTTGCTTCCTCGACTTGGATATCTCCTTCATCAAGTTTGGAAATCTTTTAGACATTATTTCTTCCAATCGGTTTTCTGTTTCTTTCATTCTTCTCCTGAAACTCTGATAATATGAATGTTAGTATGTTTGACTTCCACAGGTCCCTTAAGCTTAATATCCTCATTTATATTTTTTTGTCTATTCCTGGTTCACTTCTGTACCTTTCAGATCACTTCTGCATCATTTAATCTGCTGTTGATAACCCTATTACCCTGTTAATTAAAAAAATTTTTTTATTGACATATAGTCAACATATTAGTTTCAGGTGTACAGAATAGTGATTTGACGTTTATATACATTACAAAATGCTCACCATGGTAAGTGTTGTTACCTTCTGTCACCATAAAAATATATTACAATATTATTGGCTATATTCCCCATGATTTATTTATTTTTAACTGGAAATTTGTACTTCTTAATCCCCTTCATTTATTTCACTTTCCCCTTTCCCCACCCCTCTGACAGCCACCAGTGTGTTCTCTGTATGAGTCTGTTTCTAGGTTTGTTGTTTGTTTGTTTTTTAGATCCTGCGTGTAAGTGAAATCATATGGTATTTGTGTTTCTGTGTCTGACTTATTCCACCTAGCATAATACCCTCTAGGTCCATCCATCATGTCACAGATAGCAAGATTTCATTCTTTTTTATGGCTGAGTTATATTCCTTTGTGTGCATGTACCACATCTTTATTCATTCATCTATCGATGGACACTTAGGTGGGTTCCATATCTTGTCCATTGTAAATCATGTTGCAATAACCATATAGGCTCATGTACATTTTCAAATTAATATTTTCATTTTCCTCAGGTAAATACAGAAGTGGAATTACTGGATTGTATGATATTGCTGTTTTTAATTTTTTGAGTAATCTCCATATTGTTTTCCACAGTGGCTACAACATTTTGCATTCCCACCAACAGTGCACAAGAGTTCCCTTTCTTCCGCATCCTTGCCAACAGTTGCTGTTTCCTGTCTTTTGGATAGTGGCCATTCTGACAGCTGTGAGGTGATAGCTCAGTGTAGTTTTGATTTGCATTTCCCTGATGACTACTGATGTGGAGCATCTTTTCATGTTTTGTTGGCCAACTAAATAGACAGATAAATGTGTATTCAGTTCCACCAATACATTGGATATTCACCCCTTACTGGATATATCAGTTGCAAATGTATTTTCCCATACAGCATTTATATGTGCTCTAATATAAATATCCTCTCTAATGTGTTTTCCATTTTAGTTACTTTTTATCTCTGAATGTTTTTTAAAAATATTTTTAATCTCTTCTTTAAAGTTCTCACTGTGTCCATCCATTCTCCTCCTGAGTTTGGTGAGCTTCTTTATGACCACTACTTTGAACTCTTTATCTGGTGGATTGCTTATCCTCTGTTTCATTCAGCTCTTTTTCTGATGTCTTTGGCTTACCTTCCCTTTGGAGTATACTGATTTCCTCATTTTGTCTGATTCTCTGTCTTTGTTTCTATGTATTAGGTAGATTAGGTATATTTCCTGGTCTTTAAGGAGTGGCTTAATGCAGAAGATGTCCTATGGGGCCTCCTAGTGCAGACCTCCCTGATCACTTGAGTCAGGTAACACAGGGGAGTCCTCTGTGTCAGCTGCATACACCCTCCTGATCTGCCTGGGTCACAACTGGTGTAGACATGCTGATGCACAGGGCTGTACCCTGGTCCACTGTCTGCTAGGCCTGACTGTGAGTGCTACAACATGCTGGGGTGTGGGGCTGGCATCTGGCCCATCTGCAGTTGCTGCAGCCCACTGGTGGGCAGGGTTGGCCTTCAGTGCAACTGGCCATGAGGCCCATCTGCAACAGCTACTGGCACTGGTGTGTGGAGCAGGCCTCTGCTGTGTGGGTGGCTGTGAGGTCCAGCTGTGAATGTTGCAGGTGTTCTAGTGTGTAGGGCTGATAGTCTGGGGTGGGAACACTTAGCCACTTAGCAGCTGTACTGGTGCTGGCCAGGGTCATCCACCAGGTGTGGCAGGGTGAAGAGCTAATTGGGAGGAGTTCCAGGGCAGGCAGGTTAGTGAGACAAGTCTTCAGGGGAAACACCAAGGACAGGCAAGCGATTCCAGTCGATAGAGAGGTCATAAATGGCAGCACCAGGTCAGCCGGGTAGAACGGAATTGAAATAAAAATGGTGTCCATCGACATTTCCATCCCAAGGGAAAATTGCAATAGATCCCTGCCCTGCCTGCACATACACAAGATTAGTCAATAGGTCATGTTCATGTATAATCCAGGCACTTTTCAAAATGCTCCCTCTGCACTGAGACTCAGAGCAAGGGATATTGTATGCACACCATTTAAGATTGGACTCACAGTTTCTCTCTGCCCTCTGGGTATCACAGACATAAGTCCTATTGGTTTTCAAAGCCAGGTATTATTGGTGCTTATCTTCCCAGTGCAGGTCCACCAGGCTGTTGTGCTTGGACCTCTTGTTTCTCAGAGAGGGTCTCTGTGGTCATGATATCCCTCCTCCTTGTGGGTCACAACCCCAGGGGTGTTCATTCTGACTAGACCATGTCTCTATTCCTCTTACCCGTCTCACTGTGGCTTTTTCTTTATGTCCTTAGTTGTGTAATATCTGTTCTTCTAGTCTTCTGTTTTTTTCTCAGCTATAATAGCTCTATAGGTAGTTGAAGATTTTGGTGTGTCCACGGAGGGAAATAAGCTCACAATATTCCTATTATGCCATGTGGATCCCCTCTCCTATACAACATTTTCTTCATTCATTCATCCACCAGTGGACTCTTATGTTGTTTCCATATCTTAGCTATAATAAATAATGCTGCTGTGAACATGGGGGTGCATATATCTTTTCAAGTTGGTGTTTTGTTTTCTTCAGATAAATACCTGGAAGTGGAATTGCTGGACTATGTAGTAGTTGTATTTTTAATTTTTAAGGAACCTCCATACTGTTTTCCATAGCGGCTGTACCAATATACATTCCCACCAACAGTGCATGAGGGTTCCCCTTTCTCCACATTCTCACCAACACTTGTTATTTCTTGGGTGTTTGGTAATAGCTATTCTAACAGGTGTGAGATGTTATCTCCATTTCCCTCATAATTACTGAAAATAAGCATCTTTTCATGTACCTGTTTGCCATCTATATACCTTCTTTTGGAAATTTTCTATGCAGGTCCTCTGCTCATTATTTAATTGGATTGCCTGTGTTTTTCCTTTTGCTATTTTTTCTTATTGAAGTGTAGTTGATATACAATAGTACATTGGTTTCAGGCATAAAACATAGTGATTCAAAAACTAAATTCATTAGTAAATGCTCACTCTGATAAACTGTCACACAAAGATACTACACTATTATTGACTCTATTCCCTATCCTGTACATTTATCCTCATGATTAGTTTATTTTTGTTTTTTATTGCTGAATTGTATGAGTACTTTATATATTTTAGATATTAACCCCTTCCTTACCAAATAACATGATTTACAAATAATTTCTCCCAATGTATATTCATTGTTGATGGTTGCCTTTGCTGTGAAGAAGTTTTTAGCTTGATACAGCCCCACTTGCTTATTTTTGCTTTCTTTGCTTATCCTTTTGGTGTCAGATTTAAAATCATCTCCAAGACTATGTCAAGGAACTTCCATGGAAGAAAATAAGCTCAAGATATTCCTGTTTTGCCATGTTGATCCCCTCTCCTATACAACATTTTCTTCATTCATTCATCCACCAGTGGACACTTATGTTGTTTCCATATCTTAGCTATTGTAAATAATGCTGCTGTGAACATGGGTGTGCATATATCTTTTCAAGTGGTGTTTTCTTTTCTTCAGATAAATACCTGGAAGTGGACCTATGTTTCCTTCTGGGAGTTTTATGGTTTTAGGTCTTAAATTCAACTCTTTAATCCATTTTAAATAATGTTTGTGTATGGTGTGAGATAGTGTTCCATTTTCATTCTTTCGCATATGGCTGTCCAATTTTCCCAGTACCATTTATTGAAAAGATTGTCTTTCCCGATTGTATATTTTTGCCTCCTTTGTTGTAAACTAATTGACCGTATATGAGTAGGTTTATTTCTGAGCTCTCTCTCTGTTCTATTCCCAGAGGCATTTTTAAAAATGAATATTCCAATATGGTTTTGTTCAGAAGATTTTCCTATATCAAATTATCTGAAGGCTTAATGCTTTCTCTTTTTCCTAACTTTTTCTCTCTTTGGTGCTATTGATAAGCTTCTTCCACCCTGTCTTCCATTTCTGTGTCATCTTTAGGTTGAGTTGATACATTGAGTTTACAAGTAAACTTGTCATTTGTGACGGGGTGATAAAGCATTATTATCTAAAGTTATTCTTATAGATGCCTTTGGAAACACTCATAGAATCTGCACTCGAAAAATTAGAGTTCGAAGGAACCCTAAGAATAATTTCTAGGCAATTCCTGAATTGTTCCGGATGTGATCTTCAGAGGAAAAGATTATATGATATAGAAATTCCCTTTTAAATTATTGTAGAATTTTAATAACGCCCATTTGCAGAATTTTTTGCAACAGAATGATATCTTCTGCTGTAGTTTGTCAGGTGCTTCATGCTCTGGGGAGACAGACAGGTGCTGCTCTGCCGTGTGGCCTTAGCACACAGAGAATAGAGTTAGGAAGTCCTCCCACAGCCTTCTTGACTACAGTTCTTTGAGTTTCCTTATGGTTCATGACCTTCACCCGGTGGTTTCTTTTGAAAATACTAATCTCATGTGCTGCTTTCACTCAGGAAATAGCACTTTGTAAACTCTAAGGCATTATGCAATGTAAACTATTATTATGTGATTATGAAGGTGGTAGATCCTTGAACTGTACAATTGTAAATGCAGTCCAGTGTTTGCTTTTAATGTTTCTCAATCAATTTGTTCCTGAAAATTTTCAAGCCTATACTTTTATACTCCATGGTCTATATTTCATCACTTTTCTGATGCTTATAACTGTTTTCTTTAAATTCACCTCTGATGAACATACACCAGTAGAGGACGAAGGGCCAAAGAAACGTACCACTTCGTCTTCTACCTCAGAAGGTATTCTTTAAATACAGAGCTTTTTTTATTGAGGAGTTACAAAACACATTTATATATAGTTGAATATTGGACGTTGCTTTTATTCAAATTGCCTGTCATATATTCCTTTTCAGTATTTCAAATATAATAAAATTGATACTCAGAAATTCCTCTTTAGAAGTAAGTTTTTTATTTCTGATTTATGTAGAAGAAAAGAAGAAGAAGAAATCTAGTCATTCAAAAGAAAGGTCCAAGAAAATGAGAAAGAAAAACTCATCTAAAAGAAAACATAAGAAGTATTCTGATGATAGTAACAGTGACTCTGATTCTGAAACAGACTCCAGTGATAAGAAAGACAGCATCATTCTGCAAACCTAGCTTCCAACCAAGTTGTGGTTCTTAAAGCTTATTTTAGAGGAAGGTTTTAAAAACAACAATAAGGGACAAGAGTTTATGAACACTCACTCACTGTGCCAGCCACCCTGCTCAGTACTTGATATTCACTATTGCTGTTCAGTACACACAGTGGTAACTGTTGGATACATCTTAGAGATGGGAAATGGAGGCAATAGAGCAGTTTCCAAGTACCGCACTCAGGGACACACAGTTGGGATTCACACCTAAGCAGTATGGCTCCAGATTGGTTGTGTGTAATCGCACAAGGCATGTGGCATGGGAGCAAGTTGGGGTTGGGTTCTGAGACACGTGGTGCTGAACCAAACCATACAGGCTGTGTCTGCTCAGCAGAGCAGCTCTTCTGTGAAATTCTCACACTCAGTGGGCACCTTTGTGCAGTTTTCAAAAAGGCACAATCTAAAAGATCGCTTCCCGGCAGCTGATTGTGAAAGACACCTCCTGTAGGGTGGCACATCACAATAAGCCATCCTTTTGTGCCCTCTCCTGGCTGATGCTGGACAGAGGGCGCCTCCACTGGGGACACATGACACAAGGGTGCTCCTTCCGCTGATGTCACCAGGGTTTCCTGGCCCCCCTTGTCACTTTCCTTCCTCACTGCCGGAAGACTGAACTTCTGTAAAGCACAAATCCTAGCAGGTCAGTCCCCTACTTAAAGTCCCTCAGTAGCTCTCCATAGCCGTCAGGGTGAAGTTGGGTCCTGACCGATGCCTCAGTAATCACATAGACCTGGGTCTCTCTCTTGCAGCATCCTGTAGCCTGAGAACTACTTTCTGTCTCCTCAGTATTCCATGGCCTTTCTCTTGATTCTGTTACTTGGCACAGAGAGTCTTATCTGCCCACGACACCAGACCCTCCCTCCATGTGGCTTGGCTTACTCATCTCAGCAATGGGTGTGCATTGCTTTTTTAAAAACCTGGTTTTTGAAAGAACTAGCTTAAGAATCACCTTCTCCTGGGCAACCATTCCTCAATTACCCTCCCCAAATCAGCCTGCTTTTGAGACTCCTCTATATGCCCAGAGCACCCAAGATTTTAACATTTGTTAGCATTTTGACATATTTGTTTAAAAAATGTGAGTTTTTGTGGAGATACTGAAAGTAAATTACAAATATCACTGTACCATCCTAAATATTTCTGTATACACCTCTAGAACACAAGGACATTTCCTACTTAATCACAATACTATTATCTCATACAGTAAAATTAATAACAATGTCCTGTATCACCTAATACTTTGTGTGACTTTAATTCTGTGTCCCCAAGGCCTAGCACGTTTTGTGATGAGTAGCAATAAATGTTTGAATTAATTTCTATGTTTCAGCAAATCGGGCAACAGGATATTTATCTACTCAAAAGTTTTGGGGTTTTAGAGTTTAATTTTTTTAAACTATAATGTGGTTTAATTTGCAGATGATGATGCAAAAAGGAGAGCAAAGAAAGCCAATAAAACAGAAAAGAAGAAATGCAAATTGTCAGTTTTTCCCTTCAATTTTTATTATGAAAAGTTCAAATATATATAAAGTTATGTAAGATATTAAGTAAAATAATATGATGATCCCCCATGTAACTATCACCCAGCTTGATAATTATCAACTCACAGGAAGTCTCCAGTGACCCCTTTATTTTGAAACCAATCCAAGATATCATTTCATCCATAAACCAGCATGTTTCTCTAAAAGATAGATGTTAGTTTTGTAAAAAAAACTGTAACCACAATATTACTATCATGTCTGAAATATTTAACAGTAATTTGTCAGTTCTCAGTTTCTTGTCCAGTTTATTCAAATTGGGACCCAAAGTGCAATTGGTTGATATATCTTGTACATCTCTTTAGATCAATAGGTTCCCCTTTTTGTTCCTGCATTTTATTCATTGAAGAAATCAAATCATTTACCTTAGAATTTCCTGCAGTATGAATTTTGCTGATCATAGTCTTATAGTGTACTTTAACATGTTCTCTGGCTTCTATGTTTCCTATAGATTGATAGTTAGGTCTAGAGACTTGATGAGGTTCAGATGTAAATTTTTGGCAGGAGTACTTTTTAGCTGGTATTGCATACTTCTATCAGGAGGAAAATAACGTCTGGTTGTCTCTCTTTGTCATACTAACAGCCATTGATGGTCATTGCCTAAGTGGGATTGCAAAATATTGGTAGTCTAATTCTGGCCTACATTCTTCATTTATTAGGTAGATAATTCTATAAGAGAAGCCTACCCTCAGCTATTTGATTACCATGAAATTTAGTTTATATAACAAGGGCACAATAATGGCTTACTTCAATTTTTTTTGTTTTATGACTTTTCAAAATAATGATTTGGTTTCACTTCCTTGATTATGAAAACAAATTTGATACGTATTTAAGCTATTACACTTTAAATTATTGATGCTCAAATTGGTAAAAGCTGTTTTTTAAACACTTTATTTCCATTATCTTTCCGTAACATGAAAATTGTATTTCATTTGTGTCTGAAGGGATCCTTTTTTATCTCACATTTTTTAATTTTGTTATCATTAACCTACAATTACACGAAGAACATTATGTTTACTAAGCTCCCCCTTCACCAAGTCTCCCCCACAAACCGCATTACAGTCACTGTCCATCAGTGCAGCAAGATGCTGTAGAATCATAACTTGTCTTCTCAATGTTGTACAGCATTCCACATTTACCCCCTCCACATTATACATGCTAATAGTAATGCCCCCTTTATTTTTACCCACCCTTATCCCTCCCTTCTCAGCCTTCCTCCCCAGTCCCTTTCCCTTTGGTAAGTGTTAGTCCACTCTTGGATCCTGTGATTCTGCTGCTGTTTGGTTCCTTCCGTTTTTCTTTGTTCTTATACTCCACATATGAGTGAAATCATTTGGTACTTGTCTTTCTCTGCCTGCCTTATTTCACTGAGCATAATACCCTCTAGCTCCATCCATGTTGTGGCAAATGGTAGGATTTGATTTCTTCTTATGGCTGAATAATATTCCATTGTGTATATGTACCACATCTTCTTTATCCATTCATCTAATGACGGACACTTAGATTGCTTCCATTTCTTGGCTATTGTAAAGAGTGCTACGATAAACATATGGGTGCATCTGTCTTTATCAAACTGGGCTGCTGCATTCTTAGGGTAAATTCCTAGAAGTGGAATTCCTGGGTCAAATGGTTTTTCTATTTTGAGCTTTTTGAGGAACCTCCATACTGCTTTCTACAATGGTTGAAATAATTTACATTCCCACCAGCAGTGTAGGAGGGTTCCCATTTCTCCACAACCTCACCAACATTTGTTGTTTGTCTTTTGGATGGTATCCATCCTTACTGGTGTGAAGTGATATCTCATTGTGGTTTTAATTTGCATTTCTCTGAAGACAAGCGATGTGGAACATCTTTTCATGTGTCTGTTGGCCATCTGAATTTCTCCTTTGGAGAACTGTCTGTTCAGATCCTGTGCCCATTTTTTCATTGGATTATTTACTTTTTGTTTGTTGACGTGTGTGAGCTCTTTATATATTTTGGATGTCAACCCTTTATCGGATCTGTCATTTATGGATGTATTCTCCCATCCTGTAGTGTACCTTTTTGTTGTATTGGTGGTGTCCTCTGCTGTGCAGAAGATTTTCAGATTCATAATGTTCCACTTGTTTATTTTTGCTTTTGTTTCCCTTGCCCAGGGAGATATGTTTGGGAAGAAGCCACTCATGTTTATGTCCAAGAGATTTTTGCCTATGTTTTTTTCTAAGAGTTTTGTTTTCATTACTTACATTCACGTCTTTGATCCATTTTCAGTTTACATTTGTGTATGGCGTAGGACAGTGATCCAGTTTCATTCTCTTATGTGTAGCTGTCCGGTTTTGCCAGCACGATCTGTTGAATAGACAGACATTTCCCCATTGTATGTCCATTGCTCCTTTATCGTATATTAGTTGACCATCTGTGTTTGGGTTAATGTTTGGAGTCTCTATTCTGTTCCACTGGTCTGTGGCTCTGTTCTTGTGCCAGTGCAAAATTGTCTTGATTACTATGGGTTTGTAGTAGAGCTTGAACTTGGGGAGTGAAATCTCCTCCCACTTTATTCTTCCTTCTCAGGACTGTTTTGGCTATTTGGTGTCTTTTATTGTTCCATATGAATTTCGAACTATTTGTTCCTGTTCGTTGAAGAATGCTTTTGATAGTTTGATAGGCATTGCTTCAAATCCATATTTTGCTTTGGGCAGGATGGCCATTTTGACAATATTAATTCTTCCTAGCCAAGAGAATGCGGTGAGTTTCCATTTTTTAGTGTCCTCTTTAATTTCTCTTAAGAATGTCTTACACTTTTCAGGGTATAGGTCTTTCACTTCCTTGATTCCCAGGTATTTTGTTCTTTTTGATGCAACTGTGAATGGAATTGTTTTCCTGATTTCTCTTTCTATTAGTTCATTGTTAGTCTGTAGGAAAGCCACAGATTTCTGTGTGTTAATTTTGTGTCCTGAAAATTTGCTGAATTCCAATATTAGTTATACTAGTTTTGGAGTGGAGTCTTTAGAGTTTTTTGTGTACAATATCATGTCATCTGAAAATAGTGACAGTTTAACTTCTTCTGTACCAATCTGGATGCCTTGTATTTCTTTGCTTTGTTGAATTGCCATGTCTGGGACCTTCAATCTGGATGCCTTGCATTTCTTTGCTTTGTTGAATTGCCATGTCTGGGACCTTCAGTACTATGTTGAATTACAGTGAGGAGAGGGGCCATCCCTGTCTTGTACCAGATCTCAGAGGTAAAGCTTTCAGCTTCTCACTGTTCAGTATGATGTTTACTGTGGGTTTATCATATATGGCCTTTTTATGTTGAGATACTTGCCCTCAATGCCCATTTTGTTGAGAGTTTTTTTCATGAATGGATGTTGAATTTTGGCAAATGCTTTTTCAGCATCTATGTAGATGATCATGTGGTATTTGTCCTTTTTCTTAATGTGATGGAAGATGTTGTTGGATTTTCAAATGTAACATACTTGCATCCCTGGAATTTATCTCACTTGGTCATGGTGTATGATCCTTTTGATGTATTTTTGAACTCAGTTTGCTACTTTTTTGTTGAGTATTTTTGCATCTACGTTCATCAGGGATATTGGTCTGTAATTTTCTTTTGTTGTGGGGTCTTTGCCTGGTTTTGGCATTAGGGTGATGTTGGCTTCATAGAAGAGTTTGGGAAATTCCCAACGCTTCTGTTTTTTGGAAATCTTTAAGGAGAATGGGTATAATGTCTTCTCTGTATGTCTGATACATTTCTGAGGTAAATCCACCTGGCCCGAGGATTTTGTTCTTGGGTAGTTTTTTTGATTACTGATTCAGTTTCTCTGCTGGTAATTGGTTTGTTTAGATTTTCTGTTTCTTCCTTGGTCAGTCTTGGAAGATTGTATGTTTCTCAGACGTTTTCCATTTCTTCTAGGTTTTCCAGCTCTTAACATATAGGTCTTCATAGTAGTCTCTAATAATTCTTTGTATTTCTGTGGAACGCACTGTGATTTTTCCATTCTCGTTTCTGATTCTGTTGATGTGTGTTGACTCTCTTTTTCTCTTAATAAGTCTGGCTAGAGGCTTGTCTATTTTGTTTATATTCTCAAAGAACAAACTCTTGGTTTCATTGATTTTTTTCTATTGTTTTATTCTTCTCAGCTTTATTTATTTCTTCTCTGATCTTCATTATTTCCCTCCTTCTGCTGACTTTAGGCCTCATTTGTTCATTCCTGGAGATACTTTTATCTCTCTCTGCATCATATTCTATGCATTCCTGTTCCCTGGTTTCTGTTCCATCTATGGCTTCTTGCCTCTCATCCGTTCTGCTTTTAAATCCTTACAGAGATTATTTTATTTCTGTAGTCTCCCTCCCTACTTTGTCCGTTAGCTCTTGCATTTTTCTCTGCAGCTCCTTCTGTATGGTTATGACCTTTATTTTGCATTCTTTTCAGGGACATTGGTTAGGTCTATCTCTCCATGCTCCTTCTCAGCGGTTGTTCTTTTTCCAATTTTGATAATTGTGATGTTAGACTATTCATTTTGGATTTTTCTTCCTTCTTTAAATATGCCTGGATTGCTATATACTTTGCTCTTACGACTGCTTTTGCTGCATCCCACACAAGTTGAGGCATTCTGTTGTTGTTGTCATTTGTTTCCATATATTGCTTGATCTCTATTTTAATTTGTTCATTTATCCATTGATTATTTAGAAGCATGTTGTTAAGCCTCCATGTGTTTGTGAGCCTTTTTGCTCTCTTTGTACAATTTATTTCTAGTTTTATACCTTTGTAGTCTGTAAAGTTGGTTGGTAGGAGTTCAATCTTTTTGAATTTACTGTGGCTTCTTTTGTGGCTTAGTATGTGGTCTATTCTGAAGAATGTTCCATGTGCACTTGAGGAAAATGTGTGTCCTGTTGTTTTTGGATGTAGAATTCTGTAGATGCCTTTTAGGTCCATCTGTTCTAGTGTGTTGTTCAGTGCCTCTGTATCCTTATTCATTTTCGGTCCGGTGGATCTATCCTGTGGAGTGAGTGGTATGTTGAAGACTCCTAAAATGTGTGCATTACATTCTGTTTCCTCCTTTAATTCTGTTAGTATTCGTTTCACATATGTTGGTGCTCCTGTGTTGGGTGTATATATATTTATAATGGTTACATCCTCTTGTTGGATGGAACCCTTTATCATTATGTAAAGTCCTTCTTTATCTCTTTTGCTTTCTTTGTTTTGAAGTCTATTTTGTCTGCAAATACTAGTACTGCAACACCTGCTTTTTTCTCCTGGTTGTTTGCATGAAACATCTTTTCCCATCCCTTGACTTTTAGTCTGTGCATGTCTTTGAGTTTGAGGTCAGACTCTGGTAAGCAGCATATAGAAGGGTCTTGCTTTTTTATCCATTCTATTACTCTGTGTCTTTTGATTGGTACATTCAGTCCATTTGCATTTAGGGTGATTATTGAAAGATATGTACTTATTGCCATTGCAGGCTTTAGATTCATAGCTACCAAAGTTTCAAGGGTAGCTTCTTTAGTATTTTACTGTCTAACTTAACTCGCTTAATGAGCTCTTATAAACACTGTCTGATGGTTCGTTGTTTCTCTCCCTTCTTATTCCTCCTCCTCCATTCTTTATATGTTGGGTGTTTTATTCTGTTCTCTTTTGTGTTTCCTTTGACTGCTTTTGTGTGTAGTTCATTTTATTTTTTGCCTTTATTTATTATTTGGTTGTTCTGCTTTCTTTGCTGTGATTTTATTTTCTCTGTTGACATCTGTTTACCCTTCAGAGTGCTCCAATCTAGAGAAGTCCCTCTAAAGTACCCTACAGAGGTGGTTTCTGGGAGGCAAATTCTCTCACCTTTTGCCTGTCTGGGAATTGTTTAATCCCTCCTTCATATTTAAATGATAATCCTGCTGGACATAGTATTCTTGGTTCAAGGCCCTTCTGTTTCATTGCATTAAACATATCATGCCATTCTCCTCTGGCCCATAAGGTTTCTGTTGAGAAGTCTGATGATAGCCTGATGGGTTTCCCTTTGTAGATGACCTTTTCCCTCTCTCTTGCTGCCTTTAATACTCCGTCCTTGTCCTTGATCTTTGCCATTTTAATTATTATGTGTCTTGGTGTTGTCCTCCTTGTTTCCCTTCTGTTGGGAATTCTCTGTACTTCTGTGGTCTGAGCGACTATTTCTTCCCCCAGTTTGGGGACGTTCTCAGCAATTATTTCTTCAAAGACACTTTCCATCCCTTTCCCTCTCTCTTCTTCTTCTGGTACGCCTATAATGCGGATATTGTTCCTTTAGGATTGGTCACCCAGCTCTCTTAATATTGTTTAATTCATGGAGATCCTTTTATCTCTCTCTGCGTCAGCTTCTATGCGTTCCTGTTCTCTGGTTTCTATTCCATCAATGGCCTCTTGCATCTTAGCCATTCTGCTTTTAAATCCTTCCAGAGATTGTTTCATTTCTGTAGTTTCCCTTTCTACTTTGTCCGTTAGCTGTTGGATTTTTCTCTGCAGCCCCATCAGCATGGTATGACCTTTATTTTGAATTCTTTTTCAGGGAGATTGGTTAGTTCTATCTCTCCGCGCTCCTTTTCAGGGGTTGTCTCTGTGATTCTAGTCTGGATCAAATTATTCTGCCTTTTCATGGCGATAGAGGTAGTTGTGTGGAGCTGTCGCGTGTGTCGGCTGGGAGAACATCCCTTCTTGCTAGTTTGTGGCCTTCCTCTCCTGGGAGAATGGCGACCCCTAGCGGCCTCTGCTGGGCAGCTGCATGCAGATAGGGTCTCTGATTCCTGCCTGGTCACTGTAGATCTCCGCAAGGTTGCTGTGGGTGTGGCCGCTCTCAGGCTGCTGCTCCGCTGAGGCAGAGACCCCCTCTTGGAGGGGGAATAGGCGGGAGGCTGTTTATCGCCATGAGGGACCTCAGAGCTGTGCTGCCGCCTGGGTGGTTAGGGTGCCTGGAGTTCCCTGAGATTCCCAGCTGCTGGGCTAAGTGTCCTGGGATGCTTCCATCCAGCTGTGGGTACCCTGTTCCTTTAAGACTTTGAAAAACTACTTGCTTTTCTTTTGTCCCAGGGGCACTGACTGCAGGGAGGCACTCACAGGTTACTGTCCTGTTTCCCTAATATCCAGCACCCCACGCACTGTGTGTCTGTGCTTCTTGTGCGGATGACTAGGGCTGGTTATTTAGCAGTCCTGAGCTTCCTCTCCCTCCCCACACTGATTCCTCTCCGCCCACTGGGAGCTGGGGTGACGGGCACCTGTGTACGGACAAGCCATACCTTGTACCTTACCCCCTTCATGAGGTGCTGGGTCCTTGCAGGTGTATATGTATCCTGGTTGTTATCCTGTATCTTCTGGTCTCTCTTTTAGGGATTGTTGTATTTGTTGTATTTTCAAAAATTTATATGGTATTGGGAGATTTCCACTGCTCTGCTCACGCTGCCATCTTGGCTCTGCTCCCCTGTAGGAATCTTTTTAATAGGGAAACATGATTTAGTTAAATAAGTTAGAAAAAAAATTAATAAAAATCCTTTAACAAGTTTGAATAAGATGAGAATTTAAATCATTTTAATCAGACTTTTCATTGCCTTGACAAAATGAGATGGCCTTTAACATGGGAATATTAAATCAATTTGTGTCAAATTATAATCATTACAGGAAGAAATTCAAGAAAAAGAAGTCAAAGAAGAGCAGAAAGATTCCAGTGATTCAAGCTCTAAAGCTTCTCAAGAAGAGTTTCTGGGGTACCCCTGGAATGATTGATTAAGTAGGTTGCTTCTGATAGACCCAGATTCAAAACCCAGGAAGCATACTAACCGAGTAGTCAAAGTGTGAGTATGTTTCTGAACATCCTTCAAGCAGAGCCTGAAGGACTCTCAGATTTAGTTGGCCCAGAGGCTCCAAAAACACTTGTCTCTCAAGATGATAAACTTCTGAAGTAAGTAACAGTATATTTATAATATCTAAAGTACCTTCCCAAAAGTATGGCCCTAACTTACCTTTCTAAGCTTATCTCCTTCTACTCCTTTGTTTATACCCCAGGTTCCAACTGAGAAGAACTGAAACTTCCCTGTATTTACTGTTCACTTTCCGACTTTGTGCCTTGTTCACCTTATTTATTCCCCCAACATGCCTTACCTTCTATTCCCAGCCCTGGTTTCTTTACTGCCTCCAATCTCGCCCTGTTAAAATCCTTACCTTCCGTCAAAGCCCTTTTCAAAAGGACGGGGCATGTGCAGATTCCCAGTACCTTTCCTCCATAGGTAGGTATGATTCCTATCCCTCTTTAATCCTGTAGTCTTCACAGCATTTTCTATTTCTTTTGTGCAGTGTATTGTATATCCTATTTTGTGTTGCTATTAATATCCTTATTAATATGTAAATTCCACAAGAGCAGATATTACTTTTATATTACAGGCTTTGAGTTTAATAGGTATTCAAGAAGTATTCAGTGAATTAAATGAAGGGATGGTAGTTTTTAAAGTCCCATTGAATGAACATTAATACTTGTTATTATATAGCATTGTTATTGGTTATAAGTCTAAAAGGTATGCAAATTTGAGATACATTTTTTCCTTTTTTATTGAAGTATAGTTGATGGAGAAATTTATGTTGGTTTCAAGTATACAGCACAGTACTTCAGGAATTACACACATTATTAAATCCTCACCCCAATGAGTGCAGTTACTATCTGTCAACATAGGAAGATGTTACAGAATCATTAACTGTATTCTCCATGCTGCACTTCCATTCCCATGACCTACTTATATTATGATTGAGATTTTTGTACCCCTTTATCTCTCTCACCCTCCCCACTCACCCACCCCAACCCTTCCCCCATGGTAACTACCAGTCACTTAGCTCTGTGTCTCTGAGTCTACAGCTGTTTTGTACATTCTGTTTCGTACTGTTTTTAGATACCATGAATAAGTCATATGGTATTTGTCTGTCTGCCTGGCTTATTTGTCAATGTTGTCACAAATGGTCCGGTTTCTTTATTTTTTTAAGACTGAATAATGTTACATTGTCTATATGTATCACATCTTCTTTATTCATTCATCTGTTGATGGACACTTTGGTTGCTTCCAGAGATATATTATTTCTTTACTTTTTTTTAATAGAAAAGGAATTCACTAGAGGCAGAAGCCATAAACTCAAGGTCTATGGGAATAAGTTGATGGTTATAAATCTGTACTCAATACCATAGTTCTTTTGTTCTTCCAAAGTATGTCTGTATTTCTGGATAGTTATTTAGGACACAGTGCAATGTTCACTAACTCAAGAAAAGTAATACTGGGTTTCTCAGCATGCTGCCACTCAGCAACAGTTATTCCTACTGTTTTGTGAGAGAAGGTGGTTTTTTTGTGCTTTCTTTAGAAGATCACCTTTTTGTAATGGACCTTTTTTGAATTCAAAATTACTTTGTGGCTATGATCATGCGCTGCTACCTGGTGAAGGTACAGCTATGACTGAATATGTAAAAGCTGGAAACATACCCCACAAAGAGGTGAAATTAGCTTGACAAGTGAAGAAATTGCATCATTTGAGCACTCAGGCTATGTAATGAGTGGCAGCAGGTATGTTCTTTCCACTGAGGTCTGTTTCCATGATTAGATATTTTCCTCTTTCTTAGTTCCAGAATTATGTTTTGGTGATTGGTTTTCATTAAGTGACTTTTCCAAATGAAAAGTAGAACATAAATATTAGTTTAGTATTGGTTTTATTGTTACAAATGTGGTTGCCTAAAATTCCAAATATGTATGTACGTCTGCCTCAAACTCAGTTGTATCTCCAGCTTCAAAGAATCCATCTTTCCAGTGTCCTTTCCTAGTTTGTCTTTTAGTTTAGACAGTTTATCCTCTGAGGATATAGTTAAATTCAGGTATTTATCACTGCCCTATGAGGAATGTGGCATTCTGGTAATTAGGAAAGCATTTTCATAAGTCAGTGTTCCTGTTTTCTGAGTTTTTCTCCAGTTCTCTGTGGAGTCAGAGAATGTGGACCCTGTAGTTCTCTGTGAACACTGAGATTTGAGAGCAGAAAATGGTAATGACAGACATCAGATTCAGCATGGCAAAATGAATATAAAGTTATGGAAGATAAAGAAAAGTACCAGGAGGAAAAGGAGTAATGAACTGATGTGGCATCAGGACCAAAACAAAACTGAATTTTGGATTTTTTTTAACTTTTATGGGCTTTTAAAGTAGGTCCATATTTTTAAATGACGTTGGAGGCAAAAGTGTGCGGAACCCCTGTAGCACCTCCAGAATCTTTGAATTCCGAGGATCAACATTTGAAAATGTTATATCTGAGTTGTATCACAGTATGATAAGAAAAATAAATTAGAGGCATAAGAATTGGAAAGGAGGATGTAACTCATTTTTTGTGAATATGATTTTTTTTCATAGAAAAATGATTTTACATAAAAAATATGAATTTTTTCATAGACACATACTAAAGAATCTTCAGATGAATTATAAATAATAGAAGGGAGAAACAAATGGTTGGATGTAAGGTTATCCAGCAGAAAAATCAGCTGCATTTTTGTGTACCAGGAAACAACTAGAAAACGTATTAAGTAAAAAGGAAACATTTCTACTAAGTTCAGAGAATATGAAGGATTTAGGAATAAACCTTAAGAAAACACATCCAATGCCTCTGTAGGGAAAACTATAAAGCACTTTTAAGAGACATTAAATAAGACCTAAATGAATGGAGAGGTACCTTGTCCCAGGATAGGAAGGCAACATTGTAAGTTTTTTCCAAGTTTATCTGTTCATTCAGTGCTGTTCTAATCAAAATCACAGAGTTTTTCATGAAACTTAATAAGATGGCTCTGAAATTGATGTGTCAGATGAGAGAGCCGAAAAGAATGGCCAGGTCACTTCTGAAGAAGAATAGGAAGATGAGATTTGCCCTACCAGACATGAGGATCTATTATGAAACATGGCACTTTAGAAAGCATGGAGGGAACAAACGAGTTGTTCAGTGGGATGAAGTAAAGAGCCCAGAGGTAGAGCCATACATGTATGGACATCGTTTTATGAAAGAGATGGCATGTCAGATCAGTGGGAAAAGAAAGGTATATTCAGTAAATGGAGGAGGAAAAATGGTTATCCATATGGAAAATGAAGTAGAACCCTCACCAAAATCATACAGCTTAAGCACTTAAATGTCAAAACAACTTTAACCCTCCTTGTATAAAATATGAGCAGATATCTATTATATCTTAGGGTGGGAAAGCATTTCTTAAGGAAAACAATAAACATATACTAATCAAAATAAAATGACAAGTTCCAAACTAGGATAACGTCTTGCAGTACACACAACTGATAAAGAGTTAGTACTGAGAATCTTTAAAGAATACCTGTAAATAACTCAAAAGAAGAATGAGAGAAAGACTCAAGCAGGCATTTGATAGAAGAAGAGATATATGTGGCCTACACATATACAAAAATTACTCACTATCATGGGAACTGAAGATCAAAAGTGTACTGATGTACCATTTTACACCCATTTGATAGACAAAAATTCAAACAATGCCAAGCATTTGAGAGGATGTGGGTCTACAGGATCTCTTAAATATTGCTAATAGTGATAGAAATTGGTACAGTCATTTTAGAAAACAGTCTGAGATTGTCTTGGGAAGTTGAGCATTCATATGCTTTCTGACCCAGCAACTCTATACCTAGAAACCCAGGAGAAAATCTTTCCCATGTACTAGGAGATGTGAGCATAGATGTTTATTTCAGCATCATTCACGTAGCACTTCTTTCAAATAAACAGCCCTGCTCACTGTACCCTGAGCAACCTAAGTGCATTGTCATCTCTTTGACTGTCCATCCTGCCACTCCCCAAGCTTCACACTAACTTAAAATGATTTTCCCCTCTTGCCCTTACTTGGTTTTCTCTACTTTCCGAGACATAGCTAAAGCTTAATTTTGAACTGGTTTTGTGGGATTGAGTTACATACACAGTTGACCCTTGAACAATGCAGGAGTTGGGGTACCAATCCCCATGCAGTCCAAATTATATAACTTTTGACTCCCTACAAACTTTATGAGTAGCCTACTGTTGTCCAGAAGCCTTACAGATAACATAAACATGTATTTTGTATGTTATATGTATTATATACTGTTGTATGCTTAGAATAAATACAGCTAAAGGAACAACAGTGTTTTTTCAAATTGTTACAAATCTACAAAAAACTTCTAAGTATATTTATTGAAAATAATCTGCATATAGGTGGACCCTCAGATCCATGTTGTTCAAGAGTCAACTGTGCATTAAAGAGGCAAGTTTTCATGAAATTTTCCCTCCAAACCAGTAGGCCTTTTGAAAGTAATGTAACGGTTTCCCTCTGCCTCTGCCCTTATACTTCCGTATTTGACCCTTGTGTTAAATCTCTATTTTCTGAGATACTACTGGATTCTAAGGAAGTTAAATTCATCCATAAAACTCACTAGAGACTCAACGATAGATTTAGACTTGGTTCATTTGGTTATATGATAAGTTAGAACCTTGAAGAATTTTGAGTTGATCATCAACTTAAATCTTTTCATCTGTCCTACTATTAATTCCACAAAGGCAAATGCTACATATCATATAGAAAGTTTAATAATTTTCCCGTTTCTGATTGTTCTACAGGAAACAACAGAAATAGACTTATGCCTGTAGTATCTGAAATTCAATACATTCCTGATGTTGACAGAACCTCAGAAATCATTATTTGAATACTAGAAATGAATCAAAGGATGCATCAGTTGATAAAACAAGTGATCTTTTAAAAATTGAACCCATAAACCGTTCCTATTTGTTAGCTTTCAAAATAGAACACCCTTTGTTAAAAAATGATTAGTGTGGAAGTACCATGAGAAGAATTCCTGAGAAATTAAGCCAAAAATAAAATTATCTCCAGGCATCACCAAATGGAGGCTGTGCAACTGCAGAAAGAAAACCAGATCAATCATGCTGATGAGAAGAGAGCCCTGGCATCCTTTAACCAAGAAGAGAGGTGAAAGAGAGAAAATGAGATCCTGGCCAGTGTTTGAGAGATGGTATACAAAAAAAAGATTAAAGGGAAAGATGACAAATAAGTATTTCCTAATTGTTCAGCAGACATTTTTAACAACAAGAAAGAAAGTATAGGATACACACACACGCAAATATATACACAAAAAGATTACTATGATTTGAAATATTTCAGTGCTACTGTGCCTTCTATTTAATTCCTTCAGTCCTTCAGTTAGAAGCTGATCATTGGTAGAACTTTAGCATGTTCCTTGGGTTATTTTGGATTGTCCATAATAACTTTCTGGTTTAAATATCGAGATTATGAATGGAATCATACCGGGGGAGGTGAAATTGAGAGAAAGTGTCAGTGAGAGATAAACTTTACTCTCACACCATGGGACAGTACTACTATTAGCTCCATGTAATTCCCCACCCTCATCCCCACCCCACGTGCACTCATGGGAAATTATTATTCATGTACATTGAATATGTTACAAATGGACTTGTAGAAACTCACAGGTGGCCACTTTTGTTAACAGAATGAATGCATTGCTGAAAAAAGCAAATCTGGAATTTGGAAATTGACTTGTATAATACCATATATAGTCTGCTCTGGAAATTATGTATATTGGTTTTAGTCCCTACCTCCACCCCCAAACCAATAAACAAACCAAAAAGCATTCTAACCCATAGACTTATTGAGTTGAAAATGTGAACATTAGTTATTAAAATTCTTAATAGGTTACTTAAAAATGGTTTTCAAATATAAACTATTGGGACTACTGTTGTTCCAATGTAAGTACCTTATTTCCATCTAAGCTGTGCTTAGGTCACTATTTGAATACTGGAAATGATTGACAGTGAACTATGATCACGTTTTGTAAGGATAAAGCTACAGTGATGTTGAACATATTTTAAGTCTGTCTGTTATGTAATAAGCACATTTCATTTTAAACATTATTAAACCTTTCAGTTTATTTTTTGTATCTGACATTCGGTTTAATCTTTTGCTTTCTATAGTACCCCCACACTTTATCACTTTTTTATGGCTGCTATTGACTTAAATTTGGGAGAAAGGAAAAATTCTGAAACTAGGAAGTTGTGGTCTGTTTCCATCCTTTGTTCAACTTCAGTTGGTAGATAACAAGTATGTTAAGGGAAGAGGACAGTGGAAGTTTTGGCTGTTTGTGTTAAGATTGTTTAGAGTTGTCTTATTACTTTGGGCCTAGGATAAATTTAAATAACCTGAGTGATGGGGAAATTTGGACACTGCTGTTACAAAATACCCTCCTTTTGTAATAGTTCAGTGTGGTTTTTTCAAAGTTTTAAAATACAGCAGTCATATTTCAAAGTATAGGTCAAAAGTTTTACTGTTTGGCATATGCTCTAGGAAAATGTATACCTTTAATCCAGTTGGCATGTAATAACACTTAGGACCCCTGAATTTGAAGTTATTTCTGTTTATCATTGTTGCTGCCTAACCTAAAAATCTCTCATTTCCAAAAGTTAGGAGAAAACTAGGCCCCAAATTTGTGAATCGTAATCTATCTAGTTCCCTGTGTAATAAAACCTAAATTTATAAACCCTACTTAAAAATTTTGTTCTCGAAGAACATAGTTTTTGGTAATGATTCCTGGAGACTGTAAGAGTTTGTTCTCTTACTTTAAATCAGCAAGGTAGTTTATATGCAGTAACTTCATGAAATATGAATATTGTGTATTTTCAGTGGATTCTCCTAAGTCTTCCACAGAGGAGATGCTTGTTGAGTGAATGAAAACATATTATTTCAGAACTTTAACCTTTCTTTCATCAGGTTTTGTTCAGCAAAGATCAGTCAAAGAATAACTTTGGGACCACATTCTTTGGGAAAGAGGAAGGAAGAGTAAAAGGGCTAACAGTATTTTCAGTTAGGAGAGTTACTGCTTGAAACTGTTCAGGCATCTGAGCCAGAAGTCAAATTAGGAGGGCTGTTGTACTTGAAATGTTTTTTGTTCTCCAAATAGACTTATCTTGTTTTCTACCCCCTCACCTGTTGCTTTAATAATATTTTCCCTACTTTTATGTTTACCATACAAATTTAATGGTTAGAAAAAACAAAGAATAATTACCCAGTCTTACCACAACAACTGTCTTTAGGATTCTGTGTTCCCTTCCAGTGCTAGTCTTCATAAATACATATTCCGAGATGCCTGCAAGTAACTGCTTGTAATATAATCTTGTCTTTGGTGTTTTAAAACTTTGCAGCCAGGCAAGGCAGCCTCAGAGGGATGGTAGGAACAAGTGAGGATCTGTGCGAGGATGGAAAGAAGACAAAAATAAGTAAGGGTGGTGATTGAACCTTCCCAGTTTCATTGCCTCCAATCCTCAAGTCACCTTGCTGCCATCACAGTGTGCTGCTATGGGGTGAGCCAGCATGGCCCACTTCAGGTTCAGAATGTATTGAACAGTGAGGATGAGCTTGCAATAAGTGGAAGGGGTCTGTGAGTAGGGAAACCCTTCAGACTGGTTGTATTAAGAGCTATAGAAATGTTGGCATTTTCCTTTCCCCAGCTATTCCTGTAAAGAGACGTGTCTGGGCTGGAGAATTAGGCTCAAATGGGAGAACAAGCAGCCAAGTATCATTTCAGTTTGGTCTGAGACGTAAATTTTAGTAACTGTGTAAACTCAGTTTCTGTTCTCTAAGGCTGAGTGATGATCAGTGATGGTGAAAACCTTTTAGAAGACAGAAAACAACTTACTGGTTACTCTGCTAATGTGATAGACGTTGCCAAATGCACAGTGAATGAATACAAAAAAACAGCTGGTTAATGTGCCACCAGTTGTATTATTCAATAAACATTCTGTGGTTTGATGTATTGTATTGAATTTTTAATACATCTGATTAGAAATGCAATCCTAAAACATTTTCTAAGAATCAGACACAATTGCATTAGAAGTCAATTGACTCCAATAGAATATTTTTGGACTTAGTAATGTTCTTCATCCATATTCCTTGAAAGTGAGTCATTCCTGGTCTCCAGAGGAAGAAAAACAAACACAGCAAAAGTTTTAAAAGTAAAACATAATATTGAGCCAGGCATTAATTCCCTATTTACTCTGTTACATTCTCTGTGAGCAGTAAGTCTTTTAGGGGTCAGAGGTGAAAGTTGACTCAATATCTTAGGCTCAGTCGTGAAAAGGATTAGTGAGCATTTCTGTAAAGATTTTAAGATAGCTGCTCTGCAAATAAAAGGGATTATTATATAAGCTGATGCCATATGATTGTGAAGTTTCCCATAGAAACAGCATATGTGACTCATTTTTGCCCCACCCTGCTCCAAACAGCCAATCCTCAAGTTTATAACCGTCAACAAAGGAGACATGAAAAAAATGCAGAATCCTTTCAACCATCCTAACGGGGAAGGTGGTCCAAAGAAGAGAGGTGACCGTGATGGGAGTTATCTCTGGCTGTAGGCCTGCTAGATTCCTGGAGTTTGATGACCATTTTCCAGCCACCTTTTTAAAATAAGTCTCCAAATGTCCATTACCTGTGAACTAATGAATAGTCCTCAAAGATGTAAGAGACTTCAATGGGTATATCCTATGAGAGAAAAGGACAACTGGCAACCTAGATCATACCGACTCGTAACTACCTCCATGCCTATACTTAGCAAACATACGTTTACTCTTACATTTCTGCAATTCGTTTTCCTTATAAATTAGTAGTCTTTAGATGGTAGTTCTTTGTCACTTCAAACTTCTGTTTCTGAAAATATCTTTTTGGCAACAGACACCTTAAAAGTCTTCACAAAATTAGAAACAAGTCAGGAGAGGCTTGTGCTCCTTGTTAATAGGAGTATAAGTTAGTCATTTACCTTCTTCCCGTGTTGCAGTTTGCTCAACTAACAGTGACTTCTTTATCTCTTAGCAATGGCATAAGAATGAGATAATATAGTTGAACAAGGTTCAAAAACACTTATAAAGAAGCATCAAGTGTAAGTTGTAACATAATCTCGGTGGTCCCCACCCATTCCCCCTTCAAAATTATACTTGCTGTTGTGAGCAAGAGCCCTTCTCCTAAGCCCTGTCTCTGTATGGTCTCTGGTCATGGTCTTGCTTACCTCCACCAACCTTACTTACTGATTTCTAACCCTGCCAGTTAGCAAGACAGATGATGACAGGATATGTGATCAGGAGAAGTGAGAGCTCCACATATTTTACCTCTTTGTATTCCAGGCTCCAAACTCTGAATAGATAAGTTTCTACTAGGATGGGATGAATAAAGGGTGTAGTTGGCTCACTATGTGATCATATATAAATAAGGCCTTAGAGTCAGGCAAAGCCTCAAATAACTTCTGTGAAAGAATATAAAGAACAGAGGGGAAATAACATTTTTATGTCTGCTGTGTTCAAGGCATTATGCTTGGTACTGGCCCTGCTCCTCTGAGGACCCTGACGCAGGACTCATAGATGTTATTTTGTTTCCTTTCATACCAGCTATCAACGTATTTCATAATTTTGGTCTATTTAGTAGCTACATTGGTCATTGCCTCAAGTATTTCTTGAGTGCCTGTTTGCCAGGCCTTGTTTTACAGCAAGACAAAAATCCCTGCCTTTGTGGTGCTTAGTTTCTGGTTGAGGGAATGGACAGTAACAAGATAAAAATTATATTGAATACTGGAAGGTGATACAATGTTATGTAGAAAAACATGGGGTGAGAACAGAAAGTGTGATCTACGAGGTGGGGGACCAGGCCATGCACCTACCCAGGGAGGTGTTCCAGTCAGCGGGAACAGCAAGTGCAAAGGCTCTGAGGCAGGACTATACCCGGATTATTACAGAGTAGCAAGATCAGAGTGGCTGGAGCAAAGTAAGTGAGGGAAGGGAGGGGGAGTGGGAAAGCGGGAATAACAAAGGCCAAATCACAGAAGGCCTTGTAGTTCTCACTACTCAAAGCTTAGTCAGTGGACCGGCAGCATCAGCATTGCCTCGGAGCTTCTTAGTAATGCAGAGGCTCAAGGCTCAGCCCAGACCTGCTGAAACAGAACCTTCCTTTTAACAAGATCACCAAGTAATGTGATTGCACTCTGAAGTTTGGGAAACATGTTGGAACGTGTTAAACAGAGGAGTGACATAAATTCATTTTATAAGGCTTACTCTGGCTTACTACTGTATTGAAAAGACACGTGATGAGGGCAAAGGTGGAGGCAGAAAGATGGGTTAGAAGGCTACTGGAATAATATTGCTGAGAGATGTTGGTGTTTTCGACCAGGGTGGTAGAAGTGGAATGGAAATAAATTGTTAGATTCAGGACCTATTTTGGAAGGTAAGGCCAGCAGGATTCCCTAATGGATTGAATGAGGGATGTGAGAGAGTCAAGGATGTTGCCAAGGACGTTAGCCATCAGCTGAGGTGAGAAAGATGCAGGTAGGCCAGGTTTGGAAGGGAAAATCAGAAGTTCAGTTTTGGATACAGGAAGTGAGATGTTTGTCAAACATCCAAGCTCAGAGAGCTGTGCTGTAGATGCAAACTTGTGGATCATAACCTCAAGGTGGCATTTCAAGTCAGGAGAATAGATAAGATCATCAAGGAAGTAAGAGTCATCCTTGGAGGAGTCATCAAGGAAGGAGGAGGTGGTCCAAGGCCCGAGTGTTGGGACATTCCAACATGAAGAGGTTAATAGGAGGAGGAGGAGAAACCAGTAGAGACTGAAAAGCAATGGTGAGGCAGAAGGAAAACCGGGAGAGTATGTTGCTCTACAAGCAAAATGGAATGTGTCGTGGAGGAGTGAGTAATCAGCTATGGCAAGTGCTGCAGATAAGCCAAGCAAGATGAGGAGAGGAATATGACTGAAGTCTTACAAAGAAGGGGTCATCAGTGGCCTCAGCAGAAGTCTCCATTCTCACTGGAGGCTCACCAAAGGGGAGAGCGCAGGAAAGGAGCACATCCTGGTTTGCTTTCGAAGACCTTGATGGTGAGGAAGGCAGCAGCACCAACTTGTGTCATGGGTCTTGGAGCGGTTGGAATGCTCCAACATACACAGTAGATGTAGTGGAAGCTGTGAATCAAATATTTCCTCTCTATAACTTCTGTGTACTGCACCCAGTTGTCTTGAGTCTGCCAAGTCTGTTTCGTAGAAAAAGAAAGTATACAGAGAAACCAAGGTAGACTTACATTCATATCCTCAAGATAAAGGCAGTGCACAACAGCAGGAGTTACAGCCTTGCTTCTGGAGTCCATTTCTAACATTTTTTATTATGTTAGATAATAATATATGTTAGATAATAATAGGGATTCAAACGGAGGGACATCCTAATTATTTCCACAAATGAAGGAGATAAAAGGTGGAGCTAAAACGAAATGAGTAATGCAGACATGACTAAATATTGGGCTTTGAATGCAGAGGTGCGCACTCAGGTGTGTATGTGTACATACACACTGCACACACACTGACCTTTTGGACCCTTACTTGGGAGGCAAGGGAGACCTACCGGTGTGACTAGAAAGTCATAAGGCTGATTTCACTAGCTGTTTTTGAAAATCAGACTTACTATATTGAAGCCATAGGTGGCTGATCAAATAAGTTCGGAAAAGGAGTGAGTCAGGCAATAGATCACCTAGATCCCTCACACCTGTGTCTCCCCCCTGGAGAAGCCTACCCTTGTAAGGCACAATCTTGCTAGCATCTGGGTCTCACAGAAGTCATAATGCAGCCCTGCTTTTTAGCACACGGCTTGAATACTGTAGGTACTCAACAAGTTCAGTTCAACTGAACCCCCTTGGGCTGGATATTGGAGCACAGGAAGTATCCAAATCAAATAATATCTGAAGAGATGATGGCAACACGAGTAGAGCAGTGGAAATCTCCTCCCAAAACCATATATATTTTTGAAAATACAATAAATAGAGCTCTTCCCAATAGACCATAAGACATAGGACAACAGCCAAGCTACATCCACACCTGCAAGTACCCCTCACCTTGCAAAGGGTGTATGATACAAGCCACAGCCCAGCGGGACCCAAGAGCCCCTCACCCCATCTCCTGGTGGAAGGAGAGCAGTCAGAGCTGTGAGGGAGAGGGAGCCCAGGACTGCTAAACACCCAGCCCTAGCCATGCACACTGGGGTGCAGACACAGAGTGCATGCATGGGGTGTTGGAAACTAGGGAAACAGGACAGTAAGACCTGTGAGTGGATCCCCACAGCTGGCAACAATGAATATTTGTTGTCTTAGAAATCTTAATGCAAGTCCTTCCTTTCTAAGGAATGTGACTGAGAGAAAAAGTGTGTCGTGGTGAAGTGGAGTCCTGGATGGATGGCTTGTAAGAGCATAAAGGTGGGTATAATCTGGATTTTTACCTTTGTATAAATGCTCCCTGTGTGTCACAGATACTCTTCAGAACCCTTTGGCTTAAATGCTGGGTATGGGAGACGTTCCGGAAAGGAGCTTCAGTTTATTTGAAAGTAAGCAAAGCTGTGATGAATGTAAGAATTGAACTTATTTGTCAGATCACATTTGTGTATCACTTAATTTATGAAAGTACTTTAATGCAGTCTCTCTTTTGGGAATCTGCACTACTTAAAAATACAGCCCAGCGAAAGGTGGGGCAGGGACAGTGGGAGAATAAAGTTGGACTGGTAGTTAGTACCAGAGCAGGGTATGGGCAATGGTCCTTGCTCTCTTTGAAGTACCTACAGGTAACCACTCCTTCCATGGGTGATTGAAATAGTGTGTACTGTGCTGTGTAGATAATAGCCACCAGGCTTCGTGTGGCTGTTAAGCACTTTAAATGTGGCTGTATTGGCCACCACTGTAAAAGCCACTGTATTGGCCATCACAGTTCCAAATTGGCAGAATGAATCTGTAAAGGGCAAAAAACTAGTATTTTATAATCCATTGTCTGAAAGTGTCTGTTCTTGCAAACAGCTAAGCACAACCTCTTAATCAATGTACCCATTATTCCAACTTGTTTGAGAATTCCTCAGTGACTAGCCCAGAGCTTGGCATATAATAAGCACTTAATAAATAAGCCCAGAGAAGTATGAAAAGGGAGACTGGGGCTAAAGCCTGGAATCTTGAATCCAAGCTGAGGAGTTTTGATTGTATTCTGTTGGTAAAGAGGAGACAGCAAAAGTCTGGGGAGGCGAACACAAACACTTCCTTCTTTATGTTACTGTATGCACTGCAGGGAGATGGAAGACAGGGTGGCCTGTTAAATCAAATGATTAGTTATTTTTTAACAATCTGATGAATTTGGGCTGATCCTAGGAAACAGATGCAATAAATTGTGAGTTAGTGTGAATCAAAAACTCACTTTTGCAACACATTTGATAACAAGGTATAAAGTACATTAGGGATACATGAAACACAGGAGAAGCCTACTGGGAAAAGAGCTTAAAATACCATGAGAAGTGGCATTTATGAGGTAAGACAAAGAAACAGTCAAAGAAGATACAGGACTGAGGCACTGCAGACGCAGATGGAGAAACAGGAGCATACACAGCCATATATATGCTATATATGTTAAACATATGCAAATGTTTGCAAATGGACATTGTTTGGATCTGGAACATTCAGCAGGTTCTTAGAAGGGGTCATAACTGCACAACAACACATGAATTGATAGTATGCTCAGAATATTTTTTATGTTTCCAAGTTTATGATTAATTAAAGGGTGCAACTTAGTATTTTTTACTTGTCACTGATACAATCTTATACTAGTTTCAGGTACACAACACAGTGCTTCAACAGTTATGCATATTATATCCCCACCCCCACTAGTACAGCTATTATCTGTTAACATAGGTAGAAGAGCAAATGAGGAAAGTGATCTAAAGGTCATTGAAAGAAATTTGGCAATGAGCAGCAAAATAATCATAAAAATGTCTTATATTTTTACTGTTCCTCAGAATTTATACTTAGAAGTTATTCAAAGTAGAGTAAAGCTTCATGGGAAAAGATACACATTGACTTGTAATCTATTATGTAACTAAGCTGAGGGAAAGCGTCCAGGAGAAAAAGAGGAAAGAGAAAGAATGCTGCTGCTGAAGAAGCTCTAGAAGCTAATGCGAGGGGATGGGGTTAAAGGCATAAATCAAGAAGTTAGTCATAAAGAGCTGAGAGAAGAGAACATGACATTTGCCTGCTATTCCACATGTCTCATACCTGCCTGAATTTTAAGAGTGTGCAAATGTTTGCAAATGGGCATCGCTGGGATCTGGAACATTCAGCACATTCTTAGAAGGGATCATAACTGCACAACAACACATGAATTGATAGTGTGCTCAGAATATTTTTCATGTTTCAAACTTTATGATTACATTTTTTAAGTCAGAACTATTTTTATCACCTTGAATTAAAGGGTGCAACTTAGTATTTTTTACTTGTCACTGATACAATCTTACACTAGTTTCAGGTACACAACACAGTGCTTCAACAGTTATGCATATTATATCCCCCGCCCCCATAGTACAGCTATTATCTGTTAACATAGGTAGATGTTACAGAATCATTTGCTATATTCTCCAAGCTGTGCTCCTATCCCCGTGACCAACCTACTTTATGATTGTGAGTTTTTGTGCCCCTTTATTCTTCTCAACCACACCCACCCACCCCCTCCCCTGTGGTAACCACCAGTCCCTTCTCAGTGTCTGTGAGTCAAGTGCTGTTTTGTTCATTTAGTTTTGATTTGCATTTATACTCCACAAATAAGTGAAATCATATGGTACTTGTCCTTTTCCACCTGGCTTATTTTACTGAAAATAATACCGTCTAGAGCCATCCATGTTGCTGTAAATGACAGGTGCAACTTCATTTCATAGGTAGAAAGTAGTTTTTCTTTTTTTTTTTTTTTTTTTTGAAGGGTAGTTGACACACAGTATTACATTACATTAGTTTCAGGTGTACAACACAGTGATTCAACATTTATATACATGATAATTCTAAGTACCAGCTATCACCATACCAAGTTGTTACAATATTTTGACTATATTCCTTATGCTATACATTACATCCCGGTTGCTTATTTATTTTACAATTGGAAGTGTGTACTTTTTCTTGGTTGTTGTTGTTAGGGCATCTCTCATATTTATTGATCAAATGGTTGTTAACAACAATAAAATTCTGTATAGGGGAGTCAATGCTCAATGCACAATCATTAATCCACCCCAAGCCTAATTTTCGTCAGTCTCCAATCTTCTGAAGCATAACGAACAAGTTCTTACATGGAGAACAAATTCTTACATAGTGAATAAGTTACATGGTGAACAGTACAAGGGCAGTCATCACAGAAACTTTTGGTTTTGCTCATGCATTATGAACTATAAACAGTCAGTTCAAATATGATACACATTTGATTTTTAAACTTGATTTATATGTGGATACCATATTTCTCTCTTTATTATTTTTAATAAGATGCTGAAGTGGTAGGTAGATACAACATAAAGGTAGAAAACATAGTTTAGTGTTGTAAGAGAGCAAATGTAGATGATCAGGTGTGTGCCTGTAGACTATGTGTTAATCCAAGCTAGACAAGGGCAATAAAACATCCACGTATGCAGAAGATTTCTCTCAGAACAGGGGGGGTGAGGTTCTAAGCCTCACCTCTGTTGATCCCCAATTTCTCACCTGATGACCCCCCTGCGACTGTGCCTGTCTTAGGTTGTTCCTCCCTTGAGGAATCTTACCCGTCTCTGGCTAACCAGTCATCTTCCGGGGCCATACAGGGAAATGTTAAGTTGGTAAGTGAGAGAGAAGCCTTATTGTTTGAAATGGTTAGCTTTTTATTTCTTTGCATATTTATGCCCTGTGGCTTCTATGCCCAGCATTTGTCTTGAGGTATCTTTACCACTTGGAGGAGTTATGATACTCGGTAAATTTGATATGAGGCACGAATTCTATTTAAGAATTTGTTGTAATTAGGAAGGAAGAAGAAAAGCTATAGAAGTAGCAGGCGGGAGAAAACATGGGAAGATTGATTATTTCTTTGACATATCTTCTTGTAGAGTAACTTCAGCATGTATATATTTTAAGCTACTACTTAAATTGCGCAAACACATTAACATAATAGGAGTATAGTTACATAACCAAAGCATACCTGTAATTACCAGCCATCTCCAGTGAAACCAAGAAAACCAGTTAGGCACCCTAGGCATTTGTGAAAACGTATCAATGATATGATGGTTATTATCTAACTGAATTTGAATAGTTTGAGAAAAATCAGACAAATTAAAACAACCCATTCCTGGGCACTGTTCACATGCCATATGTTCCTTTAACAGTAAATAGTCTGTAGTTGTAAGATTTTGGAGCGCTACAATTTGCACTTCTCCTAATTCTTGGTTGAGTTCCAACAGTATAGATCCAGTCAAATTTGTTGTTTTACTGTATGCACAGGCCAGCTTAGATATCTCCTTCATTCCCATGGCAAGTCCAGGAGCTGGTGGGATGAGTGCATCTACAGCTGTAGCAGTGCGTGGATCTTTGTTGGGGATTTTTGATGATCATCTTCTGGCATGAGTCTTCCCGAGAGTGCTGATGTTGGAAGTTCTCTTTCATATCGTTTCTTAGTTCATTTTCAGGGTAGCCAAATTAGGCTTTGATCCTCTGTATAAACACAAACAGACCCTTTGCCTACACTTTTATGTGTCCTTTATATCATTGTGTAGAACTCATTAGAGGTCACCAAATAGGAATTCCATTTTTTTTTTAATCATTAATCTACACTTACATGACGAATACTTTGTTTACTAGGCTCTCCCCTATACCAGGTCCCCCCTATATACTCCTTTACAGTCACTGTCCATCAGCGTAGCAACCTGTTGTAGAATCACTACTTGTCTTCTCTGTGTTGTACAGCCCTCCCCTTTCTCCCACCCCGCTATGGATGCTAATCTTAATACCACCCTACTTCTCCCCCCCTTATCCCTCCCTACCCACCCATCCTCACCAGTCCCTTTCCCTTTGGTACCTGTTAGTCCATTCTTGAGTTCTGTGATTGTGCTGCTGTTTTGTTCCTTCAGTTTTTCCTTTGTTCTTATATTCCACAGATGAGTGAAATCATTTGGTATTTCTATTTCTCTGCTTGGCTTGTTTCACTGAGCAAAATACCCTCCAGCTCCATCCATGTTGCTGCAAATGGTGGGATTTGCCCTTTTCTTATGGCTGAGTAGTATTCCATTGTGTATATGTACCACATCTTCTTTATCCATTCATCTATCGATGGACATTTAGGTTGCTTCCAATTCTTGGCTATTGTAAATAGTGCTGCGATAAACTTACGAGTGCACTGATCTTTCTCATACTTGATTGCTGCATTCTTAGGGTAAATTCCTACGAGTGCAATTCCTGGGTCAAATGGTAAGTCTGTTTTGAGCATTTTGATGTACCTCCATACTGCTTTCCACAATGGTTGAACAAGTTTACATTCCCACCAGCAGTGTAGGAGGGTTCCCCTTTCTCCACAGCCTCGCCAACATTTGTTGTTGTTTGTCTTTTGAATGGCAGCCATCCTTACTGGTGTGAGGTGATACCTCATTGTAGTTTTAATTTGCATTTCTCTGATAATTAGCGATGTGGAGCATCTTTTCATGTGTCTGTTGGCCATCTGTATTTCTTTTTTGGAGAACCGTCTGTTCAGTTCCTTTGCCCATTTTTTAATTGGGTTATTTGTTTTTTGTTTGTTGAGGCGTGTGAGCTCCTTATATATTCTGGACGTCAAGCCTTTATCGGATGTGTCATTTTCAAAGATATTCTCCCATACTGTAGGGTTCCTTTTTGTTCTATTGATGGTGTCTTTTGCTGTACAGAAGCTTTTCAGCTTAATATAGTCCCACTTGTTCATTTTTGCTGTTGTTTTCCTTGCCCGGGGAGATATGTTCAAGAAGAGGTCACTCATGTTTATGTCTAAGAGGTTTGTGCCTATGTTTTCTTCCAAGAGTTTAATGGTTTCATGACTTACATTCAGGTATTTGATCCATTTGGAGTTTACTTTTGTATATGGGGTTAGACGATGGTCCAGTTTCATTCTCCTACATGTAGCTGTCCAGTTTTGCCAGCACCATCTGTTGAAGAGACTGTCATTTCGCCATTGTATGTCCATGGCTCCTTTATCAAATATTAATTGACCGTATATGTCTGAGTTAATGTCTGGATTCTCTAGTCTGTTCCATTGGTCTGTGGCTCTGTTCTTGTGCCAGTACCAAATTGTCTTGATTACTATGGCTTTATAATAGAGCTTGAAGTTGGGGAGTGAGATCCCCCCTACTTTATTCTTCTTTCTCAGGATTGCTTTGGCTATTCGGGGTCTTTGGTGGTTCCATATGAATTTTTGAATTATTTGATCCAGTTCATTGAAGAATGTTGCTGGTAGTTTCATAGGGATTGCATCAAATCTGTATATTGCTTTGAGCAGGATGGCCATTTTGACGATATTAATTCTTCCTAGCCATGAGCATGGGATGTGTTTCCATCTGTTAGTGTCCCCTTTAATTTCTTTTAAGAGTGACTTGTAGTTTTCAGAATATAAGTCTTCCACTTCTTTGGTTAGGTTTATTCCTAGGTATTTTATTTTTTTTGATGCAATTGTGAATGGAGTTGTTTTCCTGATTTCTCTTTCTGTTGGTTCATTGTTTGTATATAGGAAAGCCACAGATTTCTGTGTGTTGATTTTGTATCCTGCAACTTTGCTGTATTCCGATATCAGTTCTAGTAGTTCTGGGGTGGAGTCTTTAGGGTTTTTTATGTACAGTATCATGTCATCTGCAAATAGTGACAGTTTGACTTCTTCTTTGCCAATCTGGATTCCTTGTATTTTTTTGTTTTGTCTGATTGCCGTGGCTAGGACCTCTAGTACAATGTTAAATAACAGTGGGGAGAGTGGGCATCCCTGTCTAGTTCCCGATCTCAGCGGAAATGCTTTCAGCTTCTCGCTATTCAATATAATGTTGGCTGTGTGTTTTTCATAGATGGCCTTTATTATGTTGAGGTACTTGCCCTCTATTCCCATTTTGCTGAGAGTTTTTATCATGAATGGATGTTGAACTTTGTCAAATGCTTTTTCAGCATCTATGGAGATGATCATGTGGTTTTTGTCTTTCTTTTTGTTGATGTGGTGGATGATATTGATGGACTTTCGAATGTTGTGCCATCCTTGCATCCCTGGGATGAATCCCACTTGGTCATGGTGTACGATGGTTTTGATGTATTTTTGAATTCGGTTTGCTAAAATTTTGTTGAGTATTTTTGCGTCTACGTTCATCAGGGATATTGGTCTATAGTTTTCTTTTTGTGGTGTCTTTTCCTGGTTTTGGTATTAGGGTGATGTTAGCTTCATAGAATGAGTTTGGGAGTATCCCCTCCTCTTCTATTTCTTGGAAAACTTTAAGGAGAATGGGTATTATGTCTTCCCTGTATGTCTGATAAAATTCCGAGGTAAATCCATCTGGCCCGGGGGTTTTGTTCTTTGGTAGTTTTTTGATTACCGCTTCAATTTCGTTGCTGGTAATTGGTCTGTTTAGATTTTCTGTTTCTTTTTGGGTCAGTCTTGGAAGGTTGTATTTTTATAGGAAGTTGTCCATTTCTCCTAGGTTTCCCAGCTTGTTAGCATTTACGTTTTCATAGTAGTCTCTAATAATTCTTTGTATTTCTGCGGGATCTCTTGTGATTTTTCCTTTCTCATTTCTGATACTGTTGATTTGTGTTGACTCTCTTTTCCTCTTAATAAGTCTGGCTAGAGGCTTATCTATTTTGTTTATTTTCTCGAAGAACCAGCTCTTGGTTTCATTGATTTATGCTATTGGTTAATTCTTCTCAATTTTATTTATTTCTTCTCTGATCTTTATTATGTCCCTCCTTCTGCTGACCTTAGGCCTCATTTGTTCTTCTTTTTCCAATTTTGATAGTTGTGACATTAGACCGTTCATTTGGGATTGCTCTTCCTTTTTTAAATATGCTTGGAGTGCTATATACTTTCCTCTTAAGACTGCTTTTGCTGCGTCCCACAGAAGTTGGGGCTTAGTGTTGTTGTTGTCATTTGTTTCCATATATTGCTGGATCTCCATTTTGATTTGATCATTGATCCATTGATTATTTAGGAGCGTGTTGTTTAACCTCCATGTTTTTTTTGAGCCTTTTTGCTTTCTTTGAACAGTTTATTTCTAGTTTAATGCCTTTGTGGTCTGAAAAGTTGGTTGGTAGGATTTCAATCTTTTGGAATTTACTGAGGCTCTTTTTGTGTCCTAGTATGTGGTCTATTCTGGAGAATGTTCCATGTGCACTTGAGAAGAACGTGTATCCTGTTGCTTTTGGATGTAGAGTTCTGTAGATGTCTATTAGGTCCATCTGTTCTAGTGTGTTGTTCAGTGCCTCTGTGTCCTTACTTATTTTCTGTCTGGTGTATCTGTCCTTTGGAGTGAGTGGTGTGTTGAAGTCACCTAGAATGAATGCATTGCATTCTATTTTCTCCTTTAGTTCTGTTAATATTTGTTCCAGGTATGTTGGTGCTCCTGTATTGGGTGCATATATATTTATAATGGTTATATCCTCTTGATGGACTGAGCCCTTTATCATTATGTAATGCCTTCTTTGTCTTTTGTTACTTTCTTTATTTTGAAGTCTGTTTTGTCTGATACCAGAATTGCAACACCTGCTTTCTTCTCTCTGTTGTTTGCTTGAAATATCTTTTTCCATCCCTTGACTTTAAGTCTGTGCGCGTCTTTGGGTTTGAAGTGTGTCTCTTGTAAGCAGCATATGGATGGATCTTGCTTTTTTATCCATTCTATTACTCTGTGTCTTTTGATTGGTGCATTCAGTCCATTTACATTTAGGGTGATTATTGAAAGGTATGAATTTATTGCCATTGCAGGCTTTAAGTTTGTGGTTACCAAAGGTTTAGGGTTAGCTTCTTTACTGTCTTACTGTCTAACTTAACTCGCTTGTTGAGCTATTATAAACACAATCTGATGATTCTTTATTTCTCTCCCTTCTTATTCCTCCTCCTCCCTTCTTCATATGTTGGGTGTTTTGTTGTGTGCTCTTTTTAGGAGTGCTCCCATCTAGAGCAGTCCCTGTAGGATGCCCTGTAGAGGTGGTTTGTGGGAGGCAAATTCCCTCAACTTTTGCTTGTCTGGGAATTGTTTAATCCCTCCTTCATATTTAAATGATATTCGTGCTGGATACAGTAGTCTTGGTTCGAGGCCCTTCTGTTTCATTGCATTAAGTATATCATGCCATTCTCTTCTGGCCTGTAGGGTTTCTGTTGAGAAGTCTGATGATAGCCTGATGGGTTTTCCTTTGTAGGTAACCTTTTTTTTCTCTCTGGCTGCTTGTAATACTTTGTCCTTGTCTTTGATCTTTGCCATTTTAATTATTATGTGTCTTGGTGTTGCCCTCCTTGGTTCCCTTGGCATGGGAGTTCTGTGTACCTCTGTGGTCTGGGAGGCCATTTCTTCCCCTAGTTTGGGGAAATTTTCAGCAATTATTTCTTCAAAGACATTTTCTATCCCCTTTTCTCTCTCTACTTCTTCTGGAATGCCTATGATTCTTTTATTATTTCTTTTATTTTGATCACTCAGCTCTCTTAAAATTCTTTCATTCCTGGAGATCCTTTTATCTCTCTCTGCATCAGCTTCTCTGCGTTCCTGTTCTCTGTTTTCTAGTCCATTAATGGTCTCTTGCATCTCGTCCATTCTGTTTTGAAGTCCTTCCAGAGCTTGTTTTATTTCTGAATTCTCCTTCCTTAGTTCTTGCATATTTCTCTGCAAGTCCATCAGCATGGTTATGACTTTTGTTTTGAATTCTTTTTCAGGTAGACTGGCTAAATCTATCTCCCCAGATTCCTTCTCAGGGGAAGATGTAGCAGATGCCGAAGCTGTCTGGGTTAGTCTTGTCTGAATCATATTTTTTTGCCTTTTCATGTTGACAGGTGCTATTGACTGTCAGCTGGGAGGGCCAAAATTTTCACTTACTACTGGCCTTTCTTTACTGGGGCAACTGCGACCCCTAGTGGCTTGTGTTGGGTAATTGCGTGTAGAGTGGGTCTTTGTGTCTTGCCTGGCCGGGAGGGAGAAATTTCCCTTTCTGTGGGCGGAATTTGTCTCAGGCTGCTTCTCTGCTTTCGCAGCGCCCGGTGGGGTGATGGATGGGGGGGCTGCTTGACTGTTTGCCTCCGTGAGGGGTCTCAGAGCTGTTGCCCAGGGGGTTAGTGCACCCAGTTTTCCCTGTAATTTCCAGCTGCTGTACTGTGACCTGGGTTGTTTCCGTCAAGCTGTTAAGTCCCTGTCCCTTTAAGACTTTCAAAAAGCCCCCGCTTTTCTTTGTCACAGGGGCATCAGCTTCAGCACCCGCTCTGAGGTCTTACCCCCTGTTCTCCCAGTATCCAGGGCCCCCTGGGCATATACTGTGTCTGCGCTCTGGCCCGGATGGCTGGGGCTGGGTGTTCGGCAGTCCTGGGCTCCGTCTCCCTCCCGCTCTGCCTATTGTTCTCCCACCGGGAGCTGGGGGGAGGGGCGCTCGTGTCCCGCAGGGCCGGGGCTTGTATCTTACCCCTTTCACCAGTCGCTGGGTTCTCGCTTGTGTAGCTGCAGTCTGGCCACTGTCCTGCGTCTTCTGGTCTCTCTTTTAGGGCTAGTTGTGTTTGTTGTATTTTCAAAAGTATATATGTTTTTGGGAGGAGATTCCCACTGTCCTACTCACACCGCCATGTTGGCTCCGCCCTCAGAAAGTAGTTTTTCTTACAAATCAAAAAATATCTATGAAAAATAGTATGCCAGCAGAAATGAGATTGCAGCTGGATTCTGAAGGAGCCAACCAAATCTGGGAGGTCAGAGGCAGCTCCTGTTAGGAATGACCCTCTAACTGAGACCTGTTAGAAAGGGGACTGGGAGAACATGGCGGCGTGAGTAGGACAGTGGGAATCTCCTCCCAAAAACATATATACTTTTGAAAATACAACAAACACAACTAGCCCTAAAAGAGAGACCAGAAGACGCAGGACAGTGGCCAGACTGCAGCTACACCAGCGAGAACCCAGCGACTGGTGAAAGGGGTAAGATACAAGCCCCGGCCCGGCGGGACACGAGCGCCCCTCCCCCCAGCTCCCGGCGGGAGAACAATAGGCAGAGCGGGAGGGAGACGGAGCCCAGGACTGCCGAACACCCAGCCCCAGCCATCCGGGCCAGAGCGCAGACACAGTATATGCCCAGGGGGCCCTGGATACTGGGAGAACAGGGGGTAAGACCTCAGAGCGGGTGCTGAAGCTGATGCCCCTGTGACAAAGAAAAGCGGGGGCTTTTTGAAAGTCTTAAAGGGACAGGGACTTAACAGCTTGACGGAAACAACCCAGGTCACAGTACAGCAGCTGGAAATTACAGGGAAAACCGGGTGCACTAACCCCCTGGGCAACAGCTCTGAGACCCCTCACGGAGGCAAACAGTCAAGCAGCCCCCCCATCCATCACCCCACCGGGCGCTGCGAAAGCAGAGAAGCAGCCTGAGACAAATTCCGCCCACAGAAAGGGAAATTTCTCCCTCCCGGCCAGGCAAGACACAAAGACCCACTCTACACGCAATTACCCAACACAAGCCACTAGGGGTCGCAGTTGCCCCAGTAAAGAAAGGCCAGTAGTAAGTGAAAATTTTGGCCCTCCCAGCTGACAGTCAATAGCACCTGTCAACATGAAAAGGCAAAAAAATATGATCCAGACAAGACTAACCCAGACAGCTTCGGCATCTGCTACATCTTCCCCTGAGAAGGAATCTGGGGAGATAGATTTAGCCAGTCTACCTGAAAAAGAATTCAAAACAAAAGTCATAACCATGCTGATGGACTTGCAGAGAAATATGCAAGAACTAAGGAAGGAGAATTCAGAAATAAAACAAGCTCTGGAAGGACTTCAAAACAGAATGGACGAGATGCAAGAGACCATTAATGGACTAGAAAACAGAGAACAGGAACGCAGAGAAGCTGATGCAGAGAGAGATAAAAGGATCTCCAGGAATGAAAGAATTTTAAGAGAGCTGAGTGATCAATATAAAAGAAATAATATAAGAATCATAGGCATTCCAGAAGAAGTAGAGAGAGAAAAGGGGATAGAAAATGTCTTTGAAGAAATAATTGCTGAAAATTTCCCCAAACTAGGGGAAGAAATGGCCTCTCAGACCACAGAGGCACACAGAATTCCCATGCCAAGGGATCCAAGGAGGGCAACACCAAGACACATAATAATTAAATGGCAAAGATCAAAGACAAGGACAAAGTATTACAAGCAGCCAGAGAGAAAAAAAAGGTTACCTACAAAGGAAAACCCATCAGGCTATCATCAGACTTCTCAACAGAAACCCTACAGGCCAGAAGAGAATGGCATGATATACTTAATGGAATGAAACAGAAGGGCCTCGAACCAAGACTACTGTATCCAGCACGAATATCATTTAAATATGAAGGAGGGATTAAACAATTCCCAGACAAGCAAAAGTTGAGGGAATTTGCCTCCCACAAACCACCTCTACAGGGCATCCTACAGGGACTGCTCTAGATGGGAGCACTCCTAAAAAGAGCACACAACAAAACACCCAACATATGAAGAAGGGAGGAGGAGGAATAAGAAGGGAGAGAAATAAAGAATCATCAGATTGTGTTTATAATAGCTCAACAAGCGAGTTAAGTTAGACAGTAAGACAGTAAAGAAGCTAACCCTAAACCTTTGGTAACCACAAACTTAAAGCCTGCAATGGCAATAAATTCATACCTTTCAATAATCACCCTAAATGTAAATGGACTGAATGCACCAATCAAAAGACACAGAGTAATAGAATGGATAAAAAAGCAAGATCCATCCATATGCTGCTTACAAGAGACTCACCTCAAACCCAAAGACGTGCACAGACTTAAAGTCAAGGGATGGAAAAAGATATTTCAAGCAAACAACAGAGAGAAGAAAGCAGGTGTTGCAATTCTGGTATCAGACAAAACAGACTTCAAAATAAAGAAAGTAACAAAAGACAAAGAAGGCATTACATAATGATAAAGGGCTCAGTCCATCAAGAGGATATAACCATTATAAATATATATGCACCCAATACAGGAGCACCAACATACCTGAAACAAATATTAACAGAACTAAAGGAGGAAATAGAATGCAATGCATTCATTCTAGGAGACTTCAACACACCACTCACTCCAAAGGACAGATACACCAGACAGAAAATAAGTAAGGACACAGAGGCCCTGAACAACACACTAGAACAGATGGACCTAATAGACATCTACAGAACTCTACATCCAAAAGCAACAGGATACACGTTCTTCTCAAGTGCACATGGAACATTCTCCAGAATAGACCACATACTAGGACACAAAAAGAGCCTCAGTAAATTCCAAAAGATTGAAATCCTACCAACCAACTTTTCAGACCACAAAGGCATTAAACTAGAAATAAACTGTTCAAAGAAAGCAAAAAGGCTCACAAACACATGGAGGCTAAACAACACGCTCCTAAATAATCAATGGATCAATGACCAAATCAAAATGGAGATCTAGCAATATATGGAAACAAATGACAACAACAACACTAAGCCCCAACTTCTGTGGGACGCAGCAAAAGCAGTCTTAAGAGGAAAGTATATAGCAATCCAAGCATATTTAAAAAAGGAAGAGCAATCCCAAATGAACGGTCTAATGTCACAACTATCAAAATTGGAAAAAGAAGAACAAATAAGGCCTAAGGTCAGCAGAAGGAGGGACATAATAAAGATCAGAGAAGAAATAAATAAAATTGAGAAGAATAAAACAATAGCAAAAATCAATGAAACCAAGAGCTGGTTCTTCGAGAAAATAAACAAAATAAATAAGCCTCTAGTTAGACTTATTAAGAGGAAAAGAGAGACAACACAAATCAACAGTATCAGAAATGAGAAAGGAAAAATCACAGCAGATCCCGCAGAAATAAAAAGAATTATTAGAGACTACTATGAAAACCTATATGCTAACAAGCTGGGAAACCTAGGAGAAATGGACAACTTCCTATAAAAATACAACCTTCCAAGACTGACCCAAAAAGAAACAGAAAATCTAAACAGACCAATTACCAGCAACGAAATTGAAGCGGTAATCAAAAAACTACCAAAGAACAAAACCCCCGGGCCAGATGGATTTACCTCGGAATTTTATCAGACATACAGGGAAGACATAATACCCATTCTCCTTAAAGTTTTCCAAGAAATAGAAGAGGAGGGGATACTCCCAAACTCATTCTATGAAGCTAACATCACCCTAATACCTAAACCAGGAAAAGACACCACCAAAAGAAAACTATAGACCAATATCCCTGATGAATGTAGACGCAAAAATACTCAACAAAATTTTAGCAAACCGAATTCAAAAATACATCAAAACCATCGTACACCATGACCAAGTGGGATTCATCCCAGGGATGCAAGGATGGCACAACATTCGAAAGTCCATCAATATCATCCACCACATCAACAAAAAGAAAGACAAAAACCACAAGATCATCTCCATAGATGCTGAAAAAGCATTTGACAAAGTTCAACATCCATTCATGATAAAAACTCTCAGCAAAATGGGAATAGAGGGCAAGTACCTCAACATAATAAAGGCCATCTATGAAAAACCCACAGCCAACATTATATTGAACAGCGAGAAGCTGAAAGCATTTCCTCTGAGATCGGGAACTAGACAGGGATGCCCACTCTCCCCACTGTTATTTAACATTGTACTAGAGGTCCTAGCCACGGCAATCAGACAAAACAAAAAAATACAAGGAATCCAGATTGGCAAAGAAGAAGTCAAACTGTCACTATTTGCAGATGACATGATACTGTACATAAAAAACCCTAAAGACTCCACCCCAGAACTACTAGAACTGATATCGGAATACAGCAAAGTTGCAGGATACAAAAGCAACACACAGAAATCTGTGGCTTTCCTATATACCAACAATGAACCAACAGAAAGAGAAATCAGGAAAACAACTCCATTCACAATTACATCAAAAAAAAATAAATTACCTAGGAATAAACCTAACCAAAGAAGTGAAAGACTTATATTCTGAAAACTACAAGTCACTCTTAAAAGAAATTAACGGGGACACTAACAGATGGAAACGCATCCCATGCTCATGGCTAGGAAGAATTAATATCGTCAAAATGGCCATCCTGCCCAAAGCAATATACAGATTTGATGCAATCCCTATGAAACTACCAGCAACATTCTTCAATGAACTGGATCAAATAATTCAAAAATTCATATGGAACCACCAAAGACCTCGAATAGCCAAAGCAATCCTGAGAAAGAACAATAAAGTAGGGGGGATCTCACTCCCCAACTTCAAGCTCTATTATAAAGCCATAGTAATCAAGACAATTTGGTACTGGCACAAGAACAGAGCCACAGACCAATGGAACAGACTAGAGAATCCAGACATTAACTCAGACATATATGGTCAATTAATATTTGATAAAGGAGCCATGGACATACAATGGCGAAATGACAGTCTCTTCAACAGATGGTGCTGGCAAAACTGGACAGCTACATGTAGGAGAATGAAACTGGACCATCGTCTAACCCCATATACAAAAGTAAACTCCAAATGGATCAAATACCTGAATGTAAGTCATGAAACCATTAAACTCTTGGAAGAAAACATAGGCACAAACCTCTTAGACATAAACATGAGTGACCTCTTCTTGAACATATCTCCCCGGGCAAGGAAAACAACAGCAAAAATGAACAAGTGGGACTATATTAAGCTGAAAAGCTTCTGTACAGCAAAAGACACCATCAATAGAACAAAAAGGAACCCTACAGTATGGGAGAATATCTTTGAAAATGACACATCCGATAAAGGCTTGACGTCCAGAATATATAAAGCGCTCACACGCCTCAACAAACAAAATACAAATAACCCAATTAAAAAATGGGCAAAGGAACTGAACAGACGGTTCTCCAAAAAAGAAATACAGATGGCTAACAGACACATGAAAAGATGCTCCACATCGCTAATTATCAGAGAAATGCAAATAAAAACTACAATGAGGTATCACCTCACACCAGTAAGGATGGCTGCCATCCAAAAGACAAACAACAACAAATGTTGGCGAGGCTGTGGAGAAAGGGGAACCCTCCTACACTGCTGGTGGGAATGTAAACTTGTTCAACCATTGTGGAAAGCAGTATGGAGGTACATCAAAATGCTCAAAACAGACTTACCATTTGACCCAGGAATTGCACTCGTAGGAATTTACCCTAAGAATGCAGCAATCAAGTATGAGAAAGATCAGTGCACCCGTATGTTTATCGCAGCACTATTTACAATAGCCAAGAATTGGAAGCAACCTAAATGTCCATCGATAGATGAATGGATAAAGAAGATGTGGTACATATACACAATGGAATACTACTCAGCCATAAGAAAAGGGCAAATCCAACCATTTGCAGCAACATGGAAGGAGCTGGAGGGTATTTTGCTCAGTGAAACAAGCCACGCAGAGAAAGAGAAATATAAAATGATTTCACTCATCTGTGGAATATAAGAACAAAGGAAAAACTGAAGGAACAAAACAGCAGCACAATCACAGAACTCAAGAATGGACTAACAGGTACCAAAGGAAAAGGGACTGTGGAGGATGGGTGGGTAGGGAGGGATAAGGGGGGGAGAAGTAGGGGGGTATTAAGATTAGCATCCATAGCGGGGTGGGAGAAAGGGGAGGGCTGTACAACACAGAGAAGACAAGTAGTGATTCTACAACAGGTTGCTACGCTGATGGACAGTGACTGTAAAGGAGTATATAGGGGGGACCTGGTATAGGGGAGAGCCTAGTAAACAAAGTATTCGTCATGTAAGTGTAGATTAATGATTAAAAAAAATGCAGTTCCTATGTGGTGACCTCTAATGAGTTCTACACAATGATATAAAGGACATATAAAAGTGTAGGCAAAGGGTCTGTTTGTATTTATACAGAGGATCAAAGCCTAATTTGGCTACCCCGAAAATGAACTAAGAAACGATATGAAAGAGAACTTCCAACATCAGCACTCTCGGGAAGACTCATGCCAGAAGATGATCATCAAAAAACCCCAACAAAGATCCACGCACTGCTACAGCTGTAGATGCACTCATCCCACCAGCTCCTGGACTTGCCATGGGAATGAAGGAGATATCTAAGCTGGCCTGTGCATACAGTAAAACAACAAATTTGACTGGATCTATACTGTTGGAACTCAACCAAGAATTAGGAGAAGTTCAAATTGTAGCGCTCCAAAATCTTACAACTACAGTCTATTTAATGTTAAAAGAACATAAGGGATGTGAACATTCCCCAGGAATGGGTTGTTTTAATTTGTCTGATTTTTCTCAAACTATTCAAATTCAGTTAGATAATAACCATCATATCATTGATACGTTTTCACAAATGCCTAGGGTGCCTAACTGGTTTTCTTGGTTTCACTGGAGATGGCTGGTAATTACAGGTATGCTTTGGTTATGTAACTATACTCCTATTATGTTAATGTGTGTGCGCAATTTAAGTAGTAGCTTAAAATATATACATGCTGAAGTTACTCTACAAGAAGATATGTCAAAGAAATAATCAATCTTCCCATGTTTTCTCCCGCCTGCTACTTCTATAGCTTTTCTTCTTCCTTCCTAATTTCAACGAATTCTTAAATAGAATTCGTGCCTCATATCAAATTTACCGAGTATCATAACTCCTCCAAGTGGTAAAGATACCTCAAGACAAATGCTGGGCATAGAAGCCACAGGGCATAAATATGCAAAGAAATAAAAAGCTAACCATTTCAAACAATAAGGCTTCTCTCTCACTTACCAACTTAACATTTCCCTGTATGGCCCCGGAAGATGACTGGTTAGCCAGAGACGGGTAAGATTCCTCAAGGGAGGAACAACCTAAGACAGGCACAGTCGCAGGGGGGCCATCAGGTGAGAAATTGGGGATCAACAGAGGTGAGGCTTAGAACCTCACCCCCCCTGTTCTGAGAGAAATCTTCTGCATACGTGGATGTTTTATTGCCCTTGTCTAGCTTGGATTAACACATAGTCTACAGGCACACACCTGATCATCTACATTTGCTCTCTTACAACACTAAACTATGTTTCTACCTTTATGTTGTATCTACCTACCACTTCAGCATCTTATTACAAATAATAAAGAGAGAAATATGGTATCCACATATAAATCAAGTATAAAAATCAAATGTGTATTCATATTTGAACTGTCTGTTTATAGTTCATAATGCATGAGCAAAACCAAAAGTTTCTGTGATGACTGCCCTTGTACTGTTCACCATGTAACTTATTCACTATGTAAGAATTTGTTCTCCATGTAAGAACTTGTTCGTTATGCTTCAGAAGTTTGGAGACTGACGAAAATTAGGCTTGGGGTGGATTAATGATTGTGCATTGAGCATTGACTCCCCTATACAGAATTTTATTGTTGTTAACAACCATTTGATCAATAAATATGAGAGATGCCCTAACAACAACAACCAAGAAAAAGTACACACTTCCAATTGTAAAATAAATAAGCAACCGGGATGTAATGTATAGCATAAGGAATATAGTCAAAATACTGTAACAACTTGGTATGGTGATAGCTGGTACTTAGAATTATCATGTATATAAATGTTGAATCACTGTGTTGTACACCTGAAACTAATGTAATGTAATACTGTGTGTCAACTACCCTTCAATAAAAAATAATTATCTAAAAAAAAAAAAAAAAAAAAAAAAAAAAGAAAGGGGACTGGGAGAAAGAGTATCCCAGGCAGAGGTGTAAGTATATACTAAGGCCCTAAGTAGAGTGAGACTGGCTTCAGCTAAGAACTCAAAGCAGTCCAGGATGGCTGGAGGAAAACAAGGTGGCCAGGTCATTAGGGCCAAAGAGAAGACACCTTGCAAGTCATGTTACAGAATTTGCATTTATGTGGAAGGCAAAGGAATTCCATCAAAGGGTTTTCATTTTAAAAATGAACATGAGATGGTGAGATTTGAAATTTAAAAAGATCTTTCTGCAGTCTGGGAAATGAGTTGATGGAACCAACCCTGACACAGGGACATCAGGTAGGAGGTTGTTACCCTAGTCCAGGTGATATCATGGTGGACTGGACTAGACTGGAGGCTCTGGACATTCATTTATAAATAGTTTCTGAGCACCCACTATATGACAGACATTGATTGAAGCACTGGAGATACAGCTCTAACAAAAGTGCCCAAGTCCCTGCTCGCATAGAACTTATGTAAGAGACAGTAACAGATGTATACCTACTTAAACATACTATCAGACTAAGATAAGTACTAGGAAGAACAGTAAAGTAATGTGAGGGGATAAGAGTGCAGTGTTGTGGGGGAATGTTATTTTATATAGGGATGATCAGGGAGGGTGTCTCTTGATAAGGTGACATTTGAGCAGAGACCTGAATGAAGCACATATCTAGGAGAACAGCATTCCAGAGAGAACACCAAGAGCAACAGCCCTACAGCAGGCAAGTGCTTGCCATGTCTGAGGAACAGAGAGGAAGAAATGTAATTGAGTGGACTCAAAGAGGAAGAGAAAACTCGTAAGAATGATTAAGAGAAGTAATAGAGGGAGCAGGCAGATTGTGTACCACTTTTAAGCCATTGTAAGGATTTCAGCCTTTATACTCTGATGGACAGCTGCTGGGAGGTTCTGAGCAGAGGAGTGAGTGACATGATCTGACACTGGCTTTAAAAATGACCCTTCTGAAAGTTGGGGATAATGGAAATGTTATACTTCTTAATTGTTGTGTTTGTCACACAGGTGTCCATCTGTCCAAACTCTTTGGAATATACACTTTTGCCCATTTCATTATATGTGATTGTATCTCATTAAGAAATATCTTCACAACAAATGGAAAAAAAAATGGTTGCTAGGTAAAGAATATACCTGGACAGGAGGGTCAAGGGATGAAGCAGGGAGATCAGTTAGGTCATGACTACCATTGTCCACGTGAGATATGACAGTGGCTCAAGCCAGGTAGTGGTAAGAAGGAGCCAGACTCTGGATGTATTTTATAGATTAAACTGTCAAGGCTCCCTGGTGGGTTTATATGAGTGTAAGATAAAGAGAACAGTCAAGGTGAGTCCACGATTTTTGACCTGAACAACCAGGTAGAAGATGGTACCACATACTGAGATGGAGGGGTGCACATACAGAAAAATGTATAAAACACAGCTCTGCAGAGTAACAAGTGACCATATAAGAACCCCTGCATAACCGTCACTCAGAGCAAGAAATAACAAAGCTGGCCACACTCAAGCAGTCCTCATCAAATACAGAGCTGACAACACTCAAGTGGCCTCTCCATATAACTTCCCCCTTCACCCTAACACATGCAGGTGACCTCTATGCTGGATTTTATGATAATCACACCCTTGCTTTTTGACCCAGTCTTCGTCTTTAGCTATTTATATTTCCCTCCCTCTCACCAAACCAATAATGTATGCTTAATGCCTCTCCTTTCTCATCTCCCATTTACTTTTTTCTAACAGCTTTATTGAGATATAATTCATATATAATTCACCATTTCAAAGTATATACTTGAGTGACTTGTAGTATATTCATATGTGTAGTCATCACCACTATTTAATTCAGGAAAATTTTCAACACCTCCCAAAGGAAACCCATACCCTTAGCAGGCACTCTCCGTCATGTCCCCCATACCCCAAATGCACCCCTCTTCCCCCACCAAGGGCAAGCACTAATTTCCTTTCTCTTTATTTCTCTTTTCTGGATAATTGATATCCATGGAATCATATAATATATGGTCTTTTAAGGCTGCTGGCTTTTACTTTGCATGTTTTTAGGTTCATCCATATGTACATATATCTTTGTACATACATCCATATGTACATATCTTTGATATGGCTGGATAATATTGCATTGAACTACATTTTGTTTATTCATCAGTTGATGCACATTGGGTTGTTTCCACATTTTGGCTATTATGATGATTGTGCCATGAACATTTGTGTATACATTTTTGTGTGGACATGTGTTTTCATTTCACTGGGAGAAATACCTAAGAGTGGAAATGCTAAGTCAAATATGGTAACTGTTTAACCTTCTTTAAAACACTTTTTTACTGAAGTGAAAATTGATAACATAAAATTAGCCATTTTAAAGTGAACAATTCAGTAGTATTTAATACATTCATGATGTTGTGAAAGTGCCCTCCTCTATACAATTCCAAAACATTTTCATCATCCCAGAGGAAAACCCTGTACCCCTTAAGCAAAATACTCCTCATTCTCTCCTCTCTGCACCTCCTGGTAACCATTAATCTGCATTCTGTTTCTATAAACTTAGCTCTTCTACATATTGCATATAAATAACATTAACTTAACATGTTTTCAGAGTTCTTCCACATTATAAAATGTATCAGATCTTCTGTTTTGAGTTTGAATATTCCATTGTATGTATAGATCACAATTTATTATCCATTCAACTGTTGATGGACATTTGTACATTTCCCACCTTTTGGCTAATGTGTACATATATTTACTATAGTCTCCCCATATACATGGTTTCACTTTCTGGGGTTTCAGTTACCCACTATCAACTGTAGGTAGATGATCCTCAATAGTAGCCTAACACTATGTCACAGTGCCTACATCATTCACCTCATTTCATTTCATCACATAGGCATTTTATTATCTCACATAATCACAACAAGATTGAATACAGTACAGTAAGAGATTTTGAGAGAACACATTCCCATATTTATTATAGTCTATTATTACAGTTATCCTATGTATTATTAATTATTGCTAATCTCTTATTGTGCCTAATTTGTACATTAAATTTTGTCATAGGTATGCATATGTAGGAAAAATCATTGTCTATAAAGGGTTCAGTACTGTCTGCAGTTTCAGGCATCCAGTGGGGGAATGTTGGAATGTATCCTCCCCAGATAAGAGGGTACTACTGTATTGGGTGCCTGTTTCCAATTCTTTTGAGTATTCCCATAGGAGTGAAATTTCTGGGTCATATGGTAATGTTTAACTTAGTAATAATGTTATGTTTAACTTGTTGCAGAACTGGCAAACTGTTTTCCACAGCAGCTGTACCATTTTATATTATGAGCAGCAATGTAAAAACATTCCAACTTCTTCACATGCTTACCAACACATGTTATTTTTCTTTTTTAAAAATAGTCATTCAAGTAGGTGTGAAGTAACTCATTGTGGTTTGGATTTGTACCACCCAAATGACGAGTGACACAGAACATCTTTTTATGTGCTTTTTAGCTATTTGTGTATCAACTTTGTAGAAATGTCTATTCACCTCCTTTATTCATTTTCTAATTGGGTTGTTTGTCTTCTGGTTGTTCCGTTGTAGGAGTTCCTCACATATTCTGGATACTAGACCCTTATCAAATATATAATTTGCAAATTTTTTTCTCCCATTCAGTGTGTTGTCTTTTTACGTTCTTGTGGGTTGGTTTTCTTTGAAGCACAAATGTTTTAATTTTGATGAAGTACAATTTATTCATTCTTTGTTATTCATGCCTTTGGTGTCATATCTAAGAATATATTGATAAATCCAAGGTCAGAGAGATTTACTCCTACATTTCCAAGAATTTTATAGTTTTAGCTCTTACATTTAGGTCTTTGGTCTATTTTGAGTTAATTTTTGTACATAGCACAAGGTAAGGGTTCAAATTTTTTATTTTGCCTGTGGCTATACAGTGACCTATCCCCATTTGTTGAAAAGGCTATTTATTGTTCTTGGTACTCTTGTAAAACGTTAGTTGGACTCTCAATTCTTTTCAACTTATCTATATGTCTACCTTACACGAATATCACAAAGTCTTGATTACTGTTGTTTTGTACTAAGTTTTGAAATCTGGAAGTGTGAGCCCTCCTATTGTTTTGGATATTCTGAATTTCTTGCAATTCTTTATGAAATTTTGAATCTTATCATCAAATTATACAAATAAATCAGCGGGATTCCGACTGAATTGAACTGAATCTGTAGATCAGTTTAGAGAGCATTGCCATCTTAACTATATTAATTCACACTAATCTTCTAATGGATGAACACAGGATGTTTTTCCATTAATTCGAATCTTTAATTTCTTTTAAAAATGTTTTTTAGTTTTCAGATTATAAGTATTGAACTTCTCTGGTTAGCTTTATTCTTATTTTATTACTTTGGATGGCATTGTAAATACTTTTCTTAATTTCATTTTCAGCTTATTCTTTGCAGATGTATAGAAATACAATTGATGTTTTATATTGATATCATACAGCATCACCACGGTGATTTAGGATTTTCTATATACATGATCATGTGATCCATAAAGATAGATTTACTTCTTCCTTTCCAATCTGGATGCCTTTTATTTCATTGTCTTGACCGATTGCCATGGCCAAACCCTCTGGTACAATGTTGAATAGAAGTGGTGAGAGCAGACATCCTTGGCTTGTTCCTGATCTTAGGAGGAAAGCATCCAGTCTCACACCACAAAGTATGTTGTTAGCAGTGAGTTTTTTGTAAATGATTTTTCTTAGATTAAGGAAAATCCCTTCTATGCTTAGTTTGTTGAATGTTTTTTTAAAAGGTATTAGATTTTTTAAATAAGATATTATTGATATAAAATCTTATGAAGGTTTCACATGAGCAACATTGTGGTTACTACATTCACCCATATTATCAAGTCCCCCCCACATTCTATTGCAGTCCATCAGTGTAGGAAGATGCTATAGAGTCATTACTTGTCTTCTCCATGCTATACTCCCTTCCCTTTGACCTACCTATATTGTGAGTGCTTAGTATAATGTCCCTTAATCCCCTTCTCCCTCTCCCCATTTACCCTCCCCTAACCCCCTCCATTTGGTAACCACTAGTCTCAGGGGTATTGGATTTTTATAACATGCTTTTTCTATATCTACTGAGATGATTATATGAGTTTTGTTTTTATTCTACTATTATGGCATAATATTATTTGATTTTTGGATGTAAAATCAACTTTGAATTGCTGGGATAAATTCCACTTAGTTTTGGTGTAAATTACTTTCATATGTTGTAGATTCAGATTGCTAGTATGTTGTCAAAGATTTTTGCATCCATATTCGTAAGAGAAATTACTCTGTAGTTTTCCTTTATTATGATGTGTTTGATTTTGATATCAGGGCAGTACTGACTTTACAGAAGAATTGGGAAAATTTCCATTACCTTCAATTTTTTGGACAAGTTTGTGATATGTTGGTACCAATTTCTTCTTTAATATTGGTAGAATTTAGCACAGAAGCCATCTGAGTGGGGGCTCTTCTGGTGAAGAATTTTTTATTACTAATTCACTTTCCTTACGTGTTATAGATCTATTCAGATTGTGTATTTCTTCTCATGTTATCTTCCATAGTTTGCATGTTCCTATAAATTTGTCATTTCATCTAAGTTATCTGATGTATTAGCATACAGTTGTTCATGGTATTCATTTATAAACCTTTTTATTTATATAAGATCACCAGTAATGTTCCCTTTTTTATTTCTGAATCTAGAAATTTGGATCTACTCTTTCACATTTTCGGTCAATCTAGCTAAAGGTTTGCCAATTTTATTGATCTTTTCAAAGAAACAGCTTTTGGTTGCATTGATTTTTGGTATAGTTATTCTACTCTCTATTTCATTAAATTCCACTATAATCTTGATTATTTCTGCTTGCTATAAGTTTAGTTGGAAAATATTCTTCCAGTATCTCAAAATGGACAGTTAGGTTATTAATATGATTCTTTTATTTTTTTTGAGTGCCTACACATGCAGCAATAATTTGCCACTTTATTTAGTCTTTTATCAATACAAAGCTACATTATAGTTATGATATAATTATATATATAATAAAAATAAAACTTCTTCTCTTAAAGTCTACTTTACTCAATATTATATTTATACTATAAAAAATAATATTATATTTATACAAGCTTTCCCTGTTAGTTATTACATTGAATATCCTTCTCTTATATTTAATTACCAATGACTTTTAATGAAGAATATAATTTATAAAAAGCATATTTTTGAGGTTTCTTTGTTTGCCCATTCTGACAAGCTTTTTCATTTAATTATACTAACACATGATTTATAGGGTATTATTTTCAGTAAAATAAGCCAGGTGGAGAAAGACAAATACCATGATTTCACTTATTTGTGGAGTATAAACACAAATCAAAACTAAATGAACAAAACAGCAGTTGACTCACAGACACTGAGAAGGGATGGATGGTTACCATAGGGGAGGGGGTGGGTGGGTGTGGTTGAGGGGAATAAAGGGGCACAAAAATTCACAATCATAAAGTAGGTTGGTCACGGGGATAGGAGCACAGCTTGGAGAATATAGCAAATGATTCTGTAACATCTACCTATGTTAACAGATAATAGCTGTACTATGGGGGTGGGGGATATAATATGCGTAACTGTTGAAGCACTGTGTTGTGTACCTGAAACTAGTGTAAGATTGTATCAGTGACAAGTAAAAATACTAAGTTGCACCCTTTAATTCAAGGTGATAAAAATAGTTCTGACTTAAAAAATGTAATCATAAACTTGGAAACATGAAAAATATTCTGAGCACACTATCAATTCATGTGTTGTTGTGCAGTTATGATCCCTTCTTAGAATGTGCTGAATGTTCCAGATCCCAGCGATGCCCATTTGCAAACATTTGCACACTCTTAAAATTCAGGCATGTATGAGACATGTGGAATAGCAGGCAAATGTCATGTTCTCTTCTCTCAGCTCTTTATGACTAACTTCTTGATTTATGCCTTTAACCCCATCCCCTTGCAGTTGCAGCTGCCTTCTAGAGCTTCTTCAGCAGCAGCATTCTTTCTCTTTCATCTTTGTTTTCTCCTGGATTTTTTCCCTCAGCTTAGTTACATAATAGATTACAAGTCAATGTGTATCTTTTCCCATGAAGCTTTACTCTACTTTGAATAACTTCTAAGTATAAATTCTGAGGAACAGTAAAAATATGACATTTTTATGATTATTTTGCTGCTCATTGCCATATTTCTTTTTTTTTTTCATAGTTGTCTGCTGCTTTTATTTATATCATAGTGACAGTCCATGACATGCTGAGACTTTCATCGTCAGTCGTTTATATATTTTTGCAAGGCTAAAAGGACATTTCAACATGATTTAAGAATGAATGAGTCGGTTTAACTTTTTCGGCCATGATTAATTTCAGAAACATTTGAAATTTTCATCCTTCACATTTGAACCTTGCAACTTAATTATGCTTATTTAGTGGTTAAGACTCTAACACATTTTCCACTCTACTTTTATTTTTATTTATTTATTATTATTTTTTGTGTGAGGGCATCTCTCATATTTATTGATCAAATGGTTAACAAAAATAAAATTCTGTATAGGGGAGTCAATGCTCAATGCACAATCATTAAACCACCCCAAGCTTAATTTTCATCAGTCTCCAATCTTCTGAGGCATAACAAACAAGTTCTTACATGGAGAACAAATTCTTACATAACGAATAAGTTACATAGTGAACAGTACAAGGGCAGTCATCACAGAAACTTTCGGTTTTGCTCGTGCATTATGAACTATATACAGTCAGTTCAAATATGAATACTCATTTGGTTTTTATACTTGATTTACATGTGGATACCACATTTCTCTCTTTATTATTATTAATAAGATGCTGAAGTGGTAGGTAGATACAACATAAAGGTAGAAAACATAGTTTAGTGTTGTAAGAGAGCAAATGTAGATGATCAGGTGTGTGCCTGTAGACTATGTGTTAATCCAAGCTAGACCAGGGCAATAAAACATCCACGTATGCAGAAGATTTCTCTCAGAACAGGGGGGGTGAGGTTCTAAGCCTCACCTCTGTTGATCCCCAATTTCTCACCTGATGGCCCCCCTGCGACTGTGCCTGTCTTAGGTTGTTCCTCCCTTGAGGAATCTTACCCATCTCTGGCTAACCAGTCATCATCCGGGGCCATACAGGGAAATGTTAAGTTGGTAAGTGAGAGAGAAGCCTTATTGTTTGAAATGGTTAGCTTTATATTTCTTTGCATATTTATGCCCTATAGCTTCTATGCCCAGCATTTGTCTTGAGGTACCTTTACCACTTGGAAGAATTATGATACTCAGTAAATTTGATATGAGGCACGAATTCTATTTAAGGATTATAATTAGGAAGGAAGAAGAAAAGCTATAGAAGTAGCAGGCGGAAGAAAACGTAGTAAGATTGATTATTTCTTTGACATATCTTCTTGGAGAGTAACTTCAACATGTATAGGTTTTAAGCTACTACTTAAATTGCACACACACATTAACATAATAGGAGTATAGTTACATAACCAAAGCATATCTGTAATTACCAGCCATCTCCAGTGAAACCAAGAAAACCAGTTAGGCACCTTAGGCATTTGTGAAAACTTATCTATGATATGGTGGATATTGTCCAACTGAACTTGAACAGTCTGAGAGAAATCAGACAAGTTAAAACAACCCATTCCTGGGGAATGTTCACATCCCTTATGTTCTTTTAACATTAAATAGTCTGTAGTTGTAAGATTTTAGAGCGCTACAATTTGCACTTCTCCTAATTCTTGGTTGAGTTCCAACAGTATAGATCCAGTCAAATTTGTTGTTCTACTGTATGCACAGGCCAGCTTAGATATCTCCTTCCTCATTCCCATGGCATGTCCAGGAACTGGTGGGATGAGTGCATCTACAGCTGTAGCAGTGCATGTATCTTTGTTGGGGATTTTTGATGATCATCTTCTGGCATGAGTCTTCCAGAGAGTACTGATGTTGGAAGTTCTCTTTCATATCATATCTTAGTTCATTTTCGGGGTAGCCCAATTAGGCTTTGATCTTCTGTATAAATGCAAACAGACCCTCTGCCTACACTTTTTTATGCCCTTTATACCCTTGTGTAGAACTCATTGGAGGTTACCACACCGGAACAGCCCTTTTTTTGTTTTGTTTTGTTTTTGGTATCACTAATCTACACTTACATGATGAATATTATGTTTTCTAGGCTATCCCCTATACCAGGTCTCCCCTATAAACCCCTTTACAGTCACTGACGAACAGCAGAGCAAAATGTTGTAGAATCACTACTTGCCTTCTCTGTGTTGTACAGCCCTCCCTTTTCTCCTACCCCCCCATGCATGTTAATCTTAATACCCCCCTACTTCTCCCCCCCCTTATCCCTCTCTACCCACCCATCCTCCCCAGTCCCTTTCCCTTTGGTACCTGTTAGTCCATTCTTGAGTTCTGTGATTATGGTGCTGTTTTGTTCCTTCAGTTTTTCCTTTGTTCTTATATTCCACAGGTAAGTGAAATCATTTGGTATTTCTCTTTCCCGCTTGGCTTGTTTTACTGAGCATAATACCCTCCAGCTCCATCCATGTTGCTGCAAATGGTGGGATTTACCCTTTTCTTATGGCTGAGTAGTATTCCATTGTGAATATGTACCACATCTTCTTTATCCATTCATCTATCGATGGACATTTAGGTTGCTTCCAATTCTTGGCTATTGTAAATAGTGCTGTGATAAACATAGGGGTGCACTGATCTTTCTCATACTTAATTGCTGCATTCTTAGGGTAAATTCCTAGGAGTGCAATTCCTAGGTCAAATGGTAGGTCTGTTTTGAGTATTTTGACTATACCTCCATACTGCTTTCCACAATGGTTGAACAAGTTTACATTCCCACCAGCAGTGTAGGAGGGTTCCCCTTTCTCCACAGCCTCGCCAACATTTGTTGTTGTTTGTCTTTTGGATGGCAGCCATCCTTACTGGTGTGAGGTGATACCTCATTGTAGTTTTAATTTGCATTTCTCTGATAATTAGCGATGTGGAGCATCTTTTCATGTGTCTGTTGGCCTTCTGTATTTCTTTTTTGTAGAACCGTCTGTTCAGTTTGTCTACCCATTTTTTTAATTGGGTTATTTGTTTTTTGTTTGTTGAGGTGTGTGAGCCCTTTATATATTCTGGACGTCAAGCCTTTATCGGATGTGTCATTTTCAAATATATTCTCCCATACTGTAGGGATCCTTTTTGTTCTATTGATGGTGTCTTTTGCTGTACAGAAGCTTTTCAGCTTAATATAGTCCCACTTACTCATTTTTGCTGTTGTTTTCCTTGCCCGGGGAGATATGTTCAAGAAGAGATCACTCATGTTTATGTATAAGAGGTTTTTGCCTATGTTTTCTTTCAAGAGTTTAATGGTTTCATGACTTACATTCAGGTCTTTGATCCATTTTGAGTTTACTTTTGTGTATGGGGTTAGAGAATGGTCCAGTTTCATTCTCCTACATGTAGCTGTCCAGTTTTGCCAGCACCACCTGTTGAAGAGACTGTCATTTCGCCATTGTATGTCCATGGCTCCTTTATCAAATATTAATTGACCGTATATGTCTGGGTTAATGTCTGGATTCTCTAGTCTGTTCCATTGGTCTGTGGCTCTGCTCTTGTGCCAGTACCAAATTGTCTTGATTACTATGGCTTTATAGTAGAGCTTGAAGTTGGGGAGTGAGATCCCCCCTACTTTATTCCTCTTTCTCAGGATTGCTTTGGCTCTTCAGGGTCTTTGGTGTTTCCATATGAATTTTTGAATTATTTGTTCCAGTTCATTGAAGAATGTTGCTGGTAGTTTCATAGGGATTGCATCAAATCTGTAAATTGCTTTGGACAGGATGGCCATTTTGACGATATTAATTCTTCCTAGCCATGAGCATGGGATGCGTTTCCATCTGTTAGTGTCCCCTTTAATTTCCCTTAAGAGTGACTTGTAGTTTTCAGAGTATAAGTCTTTCACTTCTTTGGTTAGGTTTATTCCTAGGTATTTTATTTTTTTTGATGCAATTGTGAATGGAGTTGTTTTCCTGATTTCTCTTTCTGTTGATTCATTGTTAGTATATAGGAAAGCCACAGATTTTTGTGTGTTGATTTTGTATCCTGCAACTTTGCTGTATTCCGATATGTGTTCTAGTAGTTTTGGAGTGGAGTCTTTAGGGTTTTTTATGTACAGTATCATGTCATCTACAAATAGTGACAGTTTAACTTCTTCTTTACCAATCTGGATTCCTTGTATTTCTTTATTTTGTCTGATTGCCGTGGCTAGGACCTCCAGTACTATGTTAAATAACAGTGGAGAGAGTGGGCATCCCTGTCTAGTTCCCGATCTCAGCGGAAATGCTTTCAGCTTCTCGCTGTTCAATATAATGTTGGCTGTGGGTTTATCATAGATGGCCTTTATTATGTTGAGGTACTTGCCCTCTATTCCCATTTTGCTGAGAGTTTGTATTATGAATGGATGTTGAACTTTGTCAAATGCTTTTTCAGCATCTATGGAGATGATCATGTGATTTTTGTCTTTCTTTTTGTTGATGTGGTGGATGATGTTGATGGACGTTCGAATGTTGTACCATCCTTGCATCCCTGGAATGAATCCCACTTGGTCATGGAGCATGATCCTTTTGATGTATTTTTGAATTCGGTTTGCTAATATTTTGTTGAGTATTTTTGCATCTACGTTCATCAGGGATATTGGTCTGTAGTTTTCTTTTTTGGTGGGGTCTTTGCCTGGTTTTGGTATTAGGGTGATTTTAGCTTCATAGAATGAGTTTGGGAGTATCCCCTCCTCCTCTATTTTTTGGAAAACTTTAAGGAGAATGGGTATTATGTCTTCCCTGTATGTCTGATAAAATTCCGATGTAAATCCGTCTGGACCCGGCGTTTTGTTCTTTGGTAGTTTTTTGATTTCCACTTCAATTTCGTTGATGGTAATTGGTCTGTTTAGATTTTCTGTTTCTTTCTGGATCAATCTTGGAAGGTTGTATTTTTCTAGGAAGTTGTCCATTTCTCCTATGTTTCCCAGCTTGTTAGCATATAGGTTTTCATAGGATTCTCTAATAATTCTTTGTATTTCTGTGGGGTCCGTCGTGATTTTTCCTTTCTCATTTCTGATACTGTTGATTTGTGTTGACTCTCTTTTCTTCTTAATAAGTCTGGCTAGAGGCTTATCTATTTTGTTTATTTTCTCGAAGAACCAGCTCTTGGTTTCATTGATTTTTGCTATTATTTTATTCTTCTCAATTTTATTTATTTCCTCTCTGATCTTTATTATGTCCCTCCTTCTGCTGACCTTAGGCCTCATCTGTTCTTCTTTTTCCAATTTCGATAATTGTGACATTAGACCATTCATTTGGGATTGCTCTTCCTTTTTTAAATATGCTTATATTGCTATATACTTTCCTCTTAAGACTGCTTTTGCTGTGTCCCATAGAAGTTGGGGCTTCGTGTTGTTGTTGTCATTTGTTTCCATATATTGCTGGATCTCCATTTCGATTTGGTCATTGATCTATTGATTATTTAGGAGCATGTTGTTAAGCCTCCATGTGTTTGTGAGTCTCTTTGCTTTCTTTGTGCAGTTGATTTCTAGTTTTATGCCTTTGTGGTCTGAAACGTTGGTTGGTAGGATTTCAATATTTTGGAATTTTATGAGGCTCTTTTTGTGTCCTAGTATGTGGTCTATTCTGGAGAATGTTCCATGTGCACTCGTGAAGAATGTGTATCCTGTTGCTTTTGGATGTAGAGTTCTATAGATATCTATTAGGTCCATCTGCTCTACTGTGTTGTTCAGTGGTTCCGTGTCCTTACTTATTTTCTGCCCAGTGGATCTATCCTTTGGAGTGAGTGGTGTGTTGAAGTCTCCTAGAATGAATGCATTGCAGTCTATATCCCCCTTTAGTTCTGTTAGTATTTGTTTCACATATGCTGGTGCTCCTGTGTTGGGTGCATATATATTTAGAATGGTTATATCCTCTTGTTTGACTGAGCCTTTTATCATTATATAGTGTCCTTCTTTATCTCTTGTTACTTTCTTTGTTTGGAAGTCTATTTCGTCTGATATTAGTACTGCAACCCCTGCTTTCTTCTCACTGTTGTTTGCGTGAAATATGTTTTTCCGTCCCTTGACTTTTAGTCTGTACATGTCTTTGGGTTTGAGTTGAGTTTCTTGTAAGCAGCATATAAATGGGTATTGCATTTTTATCCATTCTGTTACTCTGTATCTTTTCATTGCTGCATTCAACCCATTAACATTTAGGGTGACTATTGAAAGATATGTACTTATTGCCATTGCAGGCTTTAAATTCGTGGTTACCAAACGTTCAAGGTTAGCCTCTTTAGTGTCTTACTGCCTAACTTAGCTCACTTATTGAGCTGTTATATACACTGTCTGGAGATTCTTTTCTTCTCTCCCTTCTTTTTCCTCCTCCTCGATTCTTCATATGTTGGGTGTTTTGTGCTGTGGTTTTTCTAGGAGTGCTCCCATCTAGAGCAGTCCCTGTAAGATGTTCTGTAGAGGTGATTTGTGGAAAGCAAATTCCCTCAGCTTTTGTTTGTCTGGGAATTGTTTAATACCACCATCATATTTGAATGATAGTCGTGCTGGATACAGTATCCTTGGTTCAAGGCCCTTCTGTTTCATTGTATTAAATATATCATGCCATTCTCTTCTGGCCTGTAGGGTTTCTGTTGAGAAATCTGATGTTAGCCTGACGGGTTTCTCTTTATAGGTGACCTTTTTCTCTCTAGATGCCTTTAACACTTTCCTTGTCCTTGATGTTTGCCATTTTAATTATTATGTGTCTTGGTGTTGTCCTTCTTGGATCCTTTCTGTTGGGGGTTCTGTGTATTTCCGTGGTCTGTTCGATTATTTCCTCCCGCAGTTTGGGGAATTTTTCAGTAATTATTTCTTCTAAGATACTTTCTGTCTCTTTTCCTCTCTCTTCTTCTTCTGGGACCCCTATAATACGGATATTGTTCCTTTTGGATTGGTCACACAGTTCTCTCAATATTGTTTCATTCCTGGAGATCCTTTTGTCTCTCTCTATGTCAGCTTCTATGCGTTCCTGTTCTCTGATTTCAATTCCATCAATGGCCTCTTGCATTCTATCCATTCTGCTTATAAACCCTTCCAGAGTTTGTTTCATTTCTGCCATCTCCTTTCTGGCATCTTTGATCTCCCTCCGGACTTCATCCCATTTCTCTTGCGTATTTCTCTGCATCTCTGTCAGCATGTTTATGATTCTTAATTTGAATTCTTTTTCAGGAAGACTGGTTAGGTCTGTCTCCTTCTCTGGTGTTGTCTCTGTGATCTTTGTCTGCCTGTAGCTTTGCCTTTTCATGGTGATAGGAATAGTTTGCAGAGCTGGGACAAGTGACGGCTGGAAGGACTTCCTTTCTTGTTGGTTTGTGGCCCTCCTCTCCTGGGAGAACAGCGACCTCTAGTGGCTTGTGCTGTGCAGCTGCACGCAGACAGGGCTTCTGCTTCCTGCCCGGCTGCTATGGAGTTAATCTCCGCTGTTGCTGTGGGCGTGGCCTGGCTCGGGCAGCTACTCCAAAATGGTGGAGTCGCGTTGGAGCAGGAGCGGCTCGGAGGCTATTTATCTGTCTAAGGGTCCTCCCTGCTCCCTGTAGCCCAGGGATTAGGGTGCCCAGAGATACCCGGATTCCCTACCTCTGGGTTAAGTGTCCCACCCTGCCCCTTTAAGACTTCCAAAAAGCACCCGCCAAAACAAAACAACGACCACCAAAAAAAAAAAAAAAGGAAAAAAAATTTTAAATTAAATAAAAAATAATAAAAATTTTAATTAAAAAAAAAGGTGGTCGCTCGTCTTTCTTTATTCTCCAGTGCCAGCCTCAGGACTCTGCTCACCGGTCTTGCTGCCCTGTTTCCCTAGTATTGGGCTCCCTATCCCTTTAAGACTGCCAAAAAGCTCTCGCCAAAACAAAACAGCAAAAAAGCAAAAAAAAAAAAAAAATGGTCACTTGCTTTTCTTATGTTTTCCGGCGCCCGGCCTCCGGTGCCCGCTCACTGTTCTTGCTGCCCTGTTTTCCCAGTATCGAGGGCCCTGCACTCTGGCCCGGATGGCTGGAGCTGGGTGTTCGGCAGTCCTGGGCTCCGTCTCCCTCCCGCTCTGCCTGCTCTTCCCCACCAGGAGCTGGGGGGAGGGGCGCTCGGCTCCCGCGGGGCCGGGGCTTGTATCTTACCCCCTTCGCGAGGCGCTGGGTTCTCTCAGGTGCGGATGTGGTCTGGGTATTGTCCTGTGTCCTCTGGTCTTTATTCTAGGAAGGGTTGTCTTTCTTATATTTTCATAGATATATGTTGTTTTGGGAGGAGATTTCCACTGCTCTACTCACGCTGCCATCTTCTGCCCCTCTTTTTCATATTTCTTTCAATGACCTTTAGATCACTTTCCTCATTTGCCCTTCATGGCTGTGTATGCGCCTGTTTCTCCATCTGCATCTGCAGTGCCCTCAGTCCTGTATCTTCTTTGACTGTTTCTTTGTCTTACCTCTTAAATGCCACTTCTCATGATATTTTAAGCTCTTTTCCCAGTAGGCTTCTCCTGTGTTTCATGTATCCCTAATGTACTTTATACCTTGTTATCAAATGTGTTGCAAAAGTGAGTTTTTGATTCACACTAACTCACAATTTATTGCATCTGTTTCCTGGGATCAGCCCAAATTCATCAGATTGTTAAAAATTAACTAATCATTTGATTTAACAGGCCACGCTGTCTTCCATCTCCCTGCAGTGTATACAGTAACATAAAGAAGGAAGTGTTTGTGTTCGCCTCCCCAGACTTTTGCTGTCTCCTCATTACCAACAGAATACAGTCAAAACTCCTCAGCTTGGATTCAAGATTCCAGGCTTTAGCCCCAGTCTCCCTTTTCATACTTCTCTGGGCTTATTTATTAAGTGCTTATTATATGCCAAGCTCTGGGCTAGTCACTGAGGAATTCTCAAACTAGTTGGAATGATTGCTACATAAATTAGAGGTTGTGATCAGCTGTTTGTAAGAACAGACACTTTCAGACAATGGATTATAAAATACTAGTTTTCTGCCCTTTACAGATTCATTCTGCCAATTTGGAACTGTGATGGCCAATACAGTGGCTTTTACAGTGGTGGCCAATACAGCCACATTTAAAGTGCTTAACAGCCACATGAAGCCTGGTGGCTATTATACTAGACAGCACAGTACAGACTATTTTAATCACCCATGGAAACAGGGGTTACCTGTAGGACTTCAAAGAGAGCAAGGACCATTGCCCATACCCTGCTCTGGTACTAGCTACCAGTCCAACTTTATTCTCCCACTGTCCCTGCCCCACCTTTCACTGGGCTGTATTTTTAAGTAGTGCAGACTCCCAAAAGAGAGACTGCATTAAAGTACTTTCATAAATTATTAAGTGATACAGAAATGTGATCTGACAGATAAGTTCAATTCTTGCATTCATCACAGCTTTGGTTACTTTCAAATAAATTCTAGCTCCTTTCTGGAACTTCTCCCATACCCAGCATTTATGCCAAAGGGTTCTGAAAAGTATCTTTTACACACAGGAAGCATTTATACAATGGTAAAAATCCTGATTATACCTACCTTTATGCTCTTACAAGCCATCCATCCAGGACCCCACTTCACCACCACACTCCTTTTCCTCTCAGTCACATTCCTTAGAAAGGAAGGACTTGCATTAAGATTTATAAGACAACAAAATATTTATTTTGAGATTTGGGGATGAGAAAACTAAGAAATATTAATTGGACCATTATCAGTATCTAATGGGAAATTGGAAGCAACACCATCTTCTGTAGCTCAATGCTTCTCCAGTTTAACAATCAGTTCTTCTGCTGGAAAAAAGACGCCATTGGTCTGCTGGTCACAGACATAGCAGCGCAGAGAGGTGTGGAAATGCTGCAATGCACAGCTCTCACAGAAATAATGCCTGCACTTGGTGACAACCGGGTTTTGGTTGGTGTGGCGACAGATCAAACTCTTCAATGGTATTTTCTCCTCTTCCCTTTCCACTTCATGTTTTCCATCCTCATAGACACCATAGTGACATTCATCAAGCTCACGTTCAATCTGCCACCCATGCTTGTAATCTGAACAATCATGGAGGAATTTGCAGCTGTCTCCAAGGCCGCAAAAACCATTGTCCTTGTAGCCTTTGCAAATGTCAGGCTGGTATTCCCAGCGCATGGTGCATGTAGATGCTCGGGAGCTCCAATGGGGCCCTTCCTCATCATCCCAGAGGAAGCACTGCCCAGTGATGTATCTTTGGGCTTTGTGTATTTCTGATAATTATTGATTCCCCGGTAGATCTTGTCATCTTCCTTGCCTCTCAGCTCCTCCTGGATCTTCTGGCTGCACTCAAAGATGGCTTGTGCATAACGCTCCTTCTCTCTGTCTAGCTCATAGACAACAGTCGCCCCCATATCTTCTGGCCCCACAGGTTTTGCCAAGCGGGTGGACTTGTAGACCACGCTGACACTCTCTAGATGGCTCTCTTCCTCCTCCTCGCTATTCAAGTCATTGTAAGGCACCTTGTGTTTACCACTGCCACAGGTCTTGTTTATCATTGGAATGTGGGCCGTGTGCTTCTGTTTTGGGTGGATCACAGTGATACCTTCAAACTACTGCCAGTGCTGCAGTCATCGGGCTCTTGGTTGCAGGGGTGCAGCCTGCAGCCCCTTTTTGCCCACCGAACTTTCTGAAGAGAAAGGTGCACACCTGACTTGCCACCCTTGCTGGAGAACGTTCCTCTGCCATTTTAAAGTCCAGAGTTCCGAAACAGGTATGGCGGACTTGGTTGCGCGAGAGCTGTTCACATACCTGCGCGTCGTAGTTGACTTTGAGTCTTGCCCTACCCCGTCACTTCCTTTGAAGGCGCACGTGGTCCTGCCCCACTGGCGGGCTGTTGCAGAGCTTACGGGAAAGGGGCCAGAGTGGGTCACCTTTAGGAATCCTGGAGGCAAGTGCTTTCCCTGAGTAGCTCCGTAGCACTGTAGTTGGAGATTCTTCCCGGGATCACTATCATGGTCATGTGCTTGGTCATCTCTGGAGAGGCCACTGCGCACATCCACAGGTTCAGTAACAGGGGCAAGGTAGGGTGGCTTTTGCGGCCCCACATCCGCCTTCTCAAACTGGCATTAACAAAATGGACCGTGGCTTGGGCAGGCCTTAAGGAGCTGGTGTCTCTCTGAGATGGGAAGCCCCAAGGTCAGCCCTCCCCTTTCCTCCTTGAGTAACAGTGGAGACTTGCCGAATTTAACCTGGAGGAAACCACATTCTACTCTAGCAAGAAACAGCTCTTTGCTGGGTGAAGAAGAGTGGGCAAGAGGGCAAAGTAGAGATTCTAGGGCAGGGAAGATAGGCGATGGGAAGAGGTAGGTCCCAAATCCTAGGCAGAAGTGAGGTTTCAGTGAGTTTTGGCTTTTAATTTCCTCTTTTGCTGGGTCATAATTTCTCACATACACATCTTGGGAGCCTCTCATCTTTTACGTCTTCCCTACTCCTAGTTTTTTATCTTGACATTTTTTATTCCTCTATCTCTTGCAAACCTTTAGGAATTTACCACAACATCCTGGTTTTCAAATGAAGATTGTGATTTTCCTCTCTTCCAGGACCTTCACATCATCTCTTACAGTACAGCATATATAGATGTATTTGCTTTCTGGCTTTGTGATTGTCCTACACGTGTGATGTCTGTAAGATAAATCCTAGCTGAAATAAGCAGGCGAAGAGAGGCAACTAAGGGTCAGGTAGTTTATTTGAATGCAAATTCCTGGGTGATGTTCTGTGGTCTGGCTATCACAGGCTGGGGAAGTCACACTCAGCAGGGCAGCAGCAAGGTTTTAAAGAAGGTAGGGGGAGGCAGAGTTTAGATTTACAGCAGAGTGAGGATTGGGTAGCTTAGGGCACATTTTTCAGGTTGGAAGGGGAAGCATCTGGGGGCTTTGGCACGTCATCAGTGCCTGACATACTCCCCCCTCCCCCCAGTGTCTTCAACCTTACATTCCAGCCTTTTTGTCGTAATGGACAACAATGTGATCTGGATACTTCTGGCTGACAAGGGGCATCATGGGGGGATTTCATAGCATGTAGTTACATTGCTCTGACTGCAAATATCTTGCCTTGATTTCTCCAGAGGCTCTCAATTTATTCTGTCTAAGCTTATGATCTCTTTCTCATTTTATCCTCTACAGATAGAGACTCTAGATGCTGCCAGACAACTGCTCCAGCTGCTTCATGCTGAGAAGGGGTGCAGTAAAGGGTGCAGCTGGGTTTTGATCACTGGTCAGTTGACAGGGCCTCAGAAGTTTGGCGCTTCTATTCTGGAAGGACAAACTTGATGAGATTAAGAATGCATGGCTGAATATGAGAACTAGAAATATGAGGAGTCTGAGAATCATAGCTAGGTATCATGGGGAAACTAAAATTCTGGATTGAGTTTACATCTCAATGACTAGTATTAGGATTTAGTATAGATAAGACTGCATTATTGAAACAATACTTTTCTCCAAAATCACCCTTATTTTTTAGAAGTAGCCAGATTAATAAAATAATTATCAGTTGGCTTGATTATTTGCATAAGTGCAGCAAGAAGAGCAATTGATTACATAGGCTCTTTTAAATGTGCTTTGCTGGACCTTTCTTTAAGGAATTTCAGATTTAACATTGAAAGACCTCTTGAGGCCAGAAAGCTAAGCCAGACTTGCCATCAGGTTTTGCCTGCAGTACCTGTAGATTTGGGTGAATTCCTCTTCTTGAGGTCTCCAAGATATCCTGAGGTTCCTGCACCTGCCAGGAAGTGACCTTCCTTACTCACCTGTAAGGATGCTGGGAACCCTTTAAGCAAGGTACCATGCCAGTTCTTCCAAAGGGCTTTGTTGGCTTTATAAAGTCAATCTTAGTTTTTTAAAGTTGTCTGTTCATATCTGAGTTTACACACAGGTATGATGTTCCAGTTTAAGCTTTGGTAATATAACTAGTGTTTCTAATTGGTTTTCTTACAAAGAAAGCAAATTCTTACTGAACTTGTGCAAATAAACATACTGCTATGAAATATAAAAATAGTCACTGAGAGATTTTTTTAATTCTGGAGGGATCTGGTAGAGAGAAAGATAAAGTTTCAATTCTGCATATAAAGGCAGCCATTTACTAAACTGTTGTCATCTTAACAGAAAAAGCTTAAAACACTGTATCAGCAACATTTGAAACAAAAAGCCACAAAATCATCTTCTTTAGTTTACCTAATCTTATGTAACTAATACTTGTTCTGCTGAAATCTAGTTATTTATTAGCTTAAAAATAATTTAAAAAACAGTGATTGTATATAATAAAATACTTAAAAATGACAATGGTGGAAGATCTGATGAGAGCTTACTGTGAGACAGTTTACATAAGGAAATTCTGGTATTTCTGTAACACAAAACATTCAGTAACAAAGTTTAGCATTATTCTTTTTGACAGTTCTTTCTAAGTAATGTAGCAGGCAATTATATATCAGATAAATAAGCTAAGTTAGCCAAATACTTTCTTCAATGAGAAAAAGTTCTTCTGACGTGTTCCTGGGGCCCTCTGGAAAATATAAGAATTAACTAGAGGTAAAAGTACCTTTTTGAATTTGATTTTGGGAAGCTGTTAAAAGTTTTAAGGTACTTGCTTAAATAGGATTATAGGTTGCTATGAACCAATACTTATTTAATGAGAATGACAACAAAATACCTCAAAGGCAAATAAAGGTTACACTGTTGTTAGCAAACTTTAGCTTTTAGTCCTTTTAATATTAAGATCTCACTTTCTTAAATATTCCAACAACTCATTGAGAATTTAAGCATGAGAAACTTCTTTGATAAAACAATTAGAGAACTTTTTGTAATTTTTCAATATTAAGAGCAGACTAACAGTTAATAAAACTTTGTCTTTTTAACTGAAAACAAAATTCTAATTTTCCTGTGTACTTTATACCAAGACTCATTTGCTTTAATTTTATATAGCATGACCATATTAAATTCTTCCACAAACTTTATACAACTTTTTTACATTTAGATTTCTCCCTCTAAATAAAGAGCTGTAGTTTAGAACAAAGTTACTTTCTTTAATCAAAAGACACATTCTTTAGCATGCAGAAATATTTTCTTTATTATTTTAAGTAGTTTTAATTAGAAGTTAAAATTATTAGGTACCTTAACTTTTGGTGAACACTGAGAAGTATGCTATTATAAACTGTTACACTAGCATTCTTTGGATTGACAAATTTATGAACATTTAATAATTTCTGTTAACTATGAGCTTTACAACACAATCTCTCACTAAGCACAAAGTATATCTTTTTAACTCGCAAAATTTTAAGGTTTTAGGTTACTATAAAGATTTCTAGGCTGTAGATAGGTATACACACTGTAACACACAATTAAAAAGGTGTTCACTTGACACACTTATTTAGTTCACTCATTCATAACAACTATGCTAGATTACTTACAAGACCTTTACTGAATATTAGACAAATCTAAGCCTTTAAGCATTTTATTCTTAAAATATTTAGCAGGGAACATCAACATAAATGACCTTAGGTAAATTTATGCAGCTGGTAACTACAAGGACATGCTCGCCTCAGCCAAACCCAAATTAGCATTAATGCTTAAAATTTTTTATCAGATTTTCTGGAAGTTTTGGAACGCTTAATTTTCACAAGCGCTTGTTTTTCAATCAAGTTTTATCAATACCATCCAAAGGTAGGAAAATATTTTTCATCCATACACCTAGACACACAAACATACAAACTGAGATACATTGACTACAGTCAGCAACACTCCCCACACAAAAACATATCCACAGACAGACAAACCAATATAAAGACTTGAGTCACTGATATCCAGTTGCCTTCCCTCTCCTCGGTTTCCTGTCTGTGGCTTCCAGAACCAGAGGGCGGGAGGAGCATGTTCTTGGGGGGAAGAGGGCGGTGAAGGCGGAAGGAGAGGGGGAGGGGGTGATGCAGCCACTGGAAGAGAAGAGCAGGACAATGGCATGGTTGAGAATGTAGGACTTTAAGATGGTGCGACACGTGTGAAGACAAAGGATTTAAAGATGGTGGTGGAGAGAGGAGGGGGGATTGTGAGACAGGAAACCGAGGAGAGGGAAGGCAACTGGATATCAGTGACTCAAGTCTTTATATTGGTTTGTCTGTCTGTGGATATGTTTGTGTGGGGAGTGTTGCTGACTGTAGTCATTGTATCTCAGTTTGTATGTTTGTGTGTCTAGGTGTATGGCTGAAGGAGGCAGGTGACAGGTCTTCTGGCAGATCTGAAAAGGAAGGACTGGGTAGAGTAAGAGGCTGACAATCTTTAACTGGAGATCTGCCCAGGAGAACCTGGGTCATTGAACACTTAACATAAATGTCTGGAGGGGAGCACAAAGTCCAAAAAGCCTGCACATATGGGATTTCACTCTACACTCCAGTGGCAATAATTAATCAGGTCTGTGAGAAGGCCAAAATTGAAAGTTCCCTCAGGGGGACAGTGAGATTGGTTGTCCAAGGGATACTGAGGCCCGGTCTGAGAGCAAAGGAAGACTAGCTTCCATTTGAGAACGTCCCGGGACAAATATAGAGTAGCCAGATTAGAAATGAGACACTGCAGTGGGGTCTGAGCCTCTGCTTTTGAGGGCTGGTTGCCCATGTCTGTGCCACTTTCCAACTAATCCTGCTGAGAGGAGCGCCCAGCGTCCCAAGCACACCAAGTCAGGGGAGACGTCCTGGGAGCCTGGGTGAGGGACATCTCCCACACTGCAAGGCCAGGGGGTAAGTATCCCGGATACCCACAATGGATGGGCTGGATTTCCAAACCTGGATGTATATACGATTTCAGACAGACCAGGTGAAATGGAGTTAGGAAGGGAAACAGAACATGGGAAACTGAGGGACTCACCAGAAAATAGTCCACACAGCGCAGAGCAGGCTGAGGTCCTGAGTCAAGGAAGGAGGGGGTGGGGCCACTGGTGGCCAATCAGGGCCCCACACTCATGCTCCTTCCTGGGATTTTGGCACCAAATGTAAGATAAATTCTAGCCAAAATAATAAGGCAAAGAGAGGCAACAAAGGGCCAGGTAGTTTGATAGCAAATTCCTGGGTGATGTTCCTCAGTCTTGCTGTCATAGGCTGGGGTAGTCACAGTCAGCAGGGCAGGCAGCAAGTTTTTAAAAAAGGTACTGGAAGGCAGAGCTTAGATTTACAGCGGTGCAAGGATGGGCTAGCTTAAGGCACGTTTTTCAGGTTGGAAGGGGCAGCAGCTGTGAACTTTAGCACATCATCAGTGACTGATGTGCTCCCCCCTCCCCCCAGTGCCTTCAACCTTACAATGGCCTGATATTATTTCTTATTAGGGTCCCCAAAGAGAATTATGATATGCCTTTTGAACAACAACAAAAGACAGGTTTAAAAAAGTGTACGAACTCATGCTTACCATCTTACTTCTAAAGTCTAGTGGTCCATTTTTATTTAAGACTCTAGTCTTACATTAAACTGGCTTAATTTCAATGATGATTACATTTTTCTAGAATATCATGTACTATCCCTCTGTTGTGTCCATAGCTTCATAAGCTGCAATAATAATTTCTTTTAATTGTAAGAAAAAAAGGATTGCCTGTTATCCATATCAGTGGACGTTGATGGAAAGAGATAACTGCATCTCTGGAGTTAATCATTACTATGTTTCACAGGTAAGATGGGTCTGATACTAGCCATCTGTCAGAGTTGAGGTGGGTTCTATTGTTCTTCTGCCAAAGATCTTATTGTTAATGTAATTTGTTGTTGTCTACTAGTGAGACTGGACAGCCTTTTACATATTTAATGATTGTATTTCTGATTCTGGATCATTTGTCTAAATCCTTTGCTTGTTTTCTTTTAAATTTATAGGGGTTCTTTTTATGTTATGACTGTTGATTGTCTATTTTATATGTTAAATATATTTTTCCCAGTCTGCTTGTTGTCTTTTTCAATTTATGATGTCTTTCATCAGACAATAGTTTTTAATTTTGATGTTCAGCTTATTGTATTTATATTTTATCATTCTGGATCTTGCGTTTCTTAAAAATTATTAAGATATCATTGATATACACTCTTAAGAATGTTTCACATGAAAAACAATGTGGATAGTACATTCACCCATATTATCAAGTCCCCACCCATACCCCATTGCAGTCACTGTATGTCAGTGTAGTAAGATGCCTGAGTCAGTATTTGCCTTCTCTGTGCTGTCTTCCCCATAACCCCCCACACCACGTGTACTAAACATAATACCCCTCAATCCCCTTCTCACTCCCTATGCACCCACCCTCCCTCATCCCTCTGCTTTGGTAACCATTAGTCCCTTCTTCGTGTCTTTGAGTCTGTGGCTATTTTGTTCCTTCAGTTTTGCTTAATTGTTATACTCCACAAATGAGGGAAATCATTTGGCATTTGTCTTTCACTTCCTGTCTTATTCACTGAGCATAATATCCTCCAGCTCCATCCATGTTGTGGCAAATGGTAGGATTTGTTTCTTTCTTAAGGCTGAATAGTATTTCAATGTATAAATATGTACCACATCTTTTTTATCTATTCATCTACTGATGGACACTTAAGTTGCTTCTATATCTTGGATATTGTAAATAGTGCTGCAATAAACATAGGTGTGAATATGTCTTTTTGAATGTGAGAACTTGCATTTGCTTAAATTCCTAGGAGTGAGATACCCAGGTCAAATGGTATTTCTATTTTTAGTTTTCAAGAACCTCCATATTGCTTTCAACAATGGTTGAACTTGCTTACATTCCCACCATCAGTGTAGGAGGGTACCCTTTTCTCCGCATCCTCACCAGCACATGTTGTTCTTAGTTTTTTCAATGCTGGCCATCCTTACTGCTGTTAGGTGATATCTCATTGTGGTTTTAATTTGCATTTCCCTGATGATTAGTTATGTGGATCATTTTTTCATGTGTCTGTTGGCCATTTGAATTTTTTCATTGAAGAACTGTCTCTTCATATCCTCTGCCCATTTGTTAATCAGGTTATTTGCTTTTTGGGTGTTAAGGCGTGTAAGTTGTTTATATATTTTGGATGTTAACCCCTTATCTGATATGTCATTTACAAATATTTTCTCCCATACTGTAGGATGCCTTTTTGTTTTGTTGATAATGTCCTTTGCTGTACAGAATTTTTTTAGTTTGATGTAGTCACATGAGTTCATTTTTGCTTTTGTTTCCCTTTCTCAAGAAGATGGGTTAAGGAAGAAGTTGCTCATGCTTAGATTCAGGAGGTCCTAGCCATGGCAATCAGACAAAACAAAGAAATACAAGGAATCCAGATTGGTAAAGAAGAGGCCAAACTGTCACTATTTGCAGATGACATGATATTGTACATAAAAAACTCTAAAGACTCCACTGCAAAACTACTAGAACTAATACGAGAATTAAGCAAAGTTGCAGGATACTAAATTAACACACAGAAATCTGTAGCTTTCCTATACACTAACAATGAACTAATAGAAAGAGAAATCAGGAAAACGATTCCATTCACAATAGCATCCAAAAGAATAAAATACCTAGGAATAATCCTAACCAAGGAAGTGAAAGACCTATACCCTGAAAACTACAAGACACTCTTAAGAGAAATTAAAGAGGTCACTAACAAATGGAAACTCATCCCATGCTCCAGGCTAGGAAGAATTAATATTGTCAAAATGGCCATACTGCCCAAAGCAATATACAGATTCGTTGCAATTCCTATCAAATTACCAACAGCATTTTCAATTAACTGGAACAAATAGTTCAAAAATTCATATGGAACCGTCAAAGACCCCAAATAGTCAAAGCAACCCTGAGAAGGAAGAATAACGTGGGGGGGGATCTCGCTCTCCAACTTCAAGCTCTTCTAAAAAGCCATAGTAATCAAGACAATTTGATACTGGCACAAGAACAGAGCCACAGAACAGTGGAACAGAATAGAGACTCCAGACATTAACCCAAACATATATGGCCAATTAATATACGATAAAGGAGACATGGTCATACAATGGGGAAATGACAGTCTCTTCAACAGATGGTGCTGGCAAAACTGGACAGCTACACGTAAGAGAATGAAACTGGATCACTGTCTAACCCCATGCACATAAGTAAACTACAAATGGATCAAAGACCTGAATGTAAGTCATGAAACCATAAAACTCTTAGAAAAAAATCATAGGCAAAAATCTCATGGGCATAAACATGAGTGACTTCTTCATGAACATATCTCCCAGGGCAAGGGAAACAAAGGCTAAAATGAACAAGTGGGACTATATCAAGCTAAAAATCTTCTGTACAGCAAAGGACACCATCAATAGAACAAAAAGGTATCCTACAGTATGGGTCAACATATTCATAAATGACAGATCTGATAAAGGATTGACATCTTAAACATATATAGAGCTCACATGCCTCAACAAACAAAAAGCAAATAATCCAATTAAAAATGGGCAGAGGAGCTGAATAGACAGTTCTCTAAAGAAGAAATCCAGATGACCAACAGGCATATGAAAAGATGCTCCACATCGCTAACCATCAGAGAAATGTAAATTAAACCACAGTGAGATATCACCTCACACCAGTAAGGATCACCACCATCCGAAAGACAAACAGCAACAAATGTTCGTGAGGGTGTGGAGAAAGGGGAACCCTCCTACACTGCTGGTGGGAATGTAAATTAGTTCAACCATTGTGGAAAGCAGTATGGAGGTTCCTCAGAATGCTCAAAATAGAAAAACCATTTGACCCAGGAATTCCACTTCTATGAATTTACCCTAAGAATGCAGCACTCCACTTTGAAATAGACAGATACATCCCTATGTTTATGGCAGCACCATTTAAAATAGCCAAGATATGGAAGCAACCTAAGTGTTTATCAGTAGATGAATGGATAAAGAAGAGGTGGTACATATACACAATGGAATATTACTCAGCCATAAGAAAAAAACAGATCCTATGATTCGCAACAACATGAATGGAGCTAGAGGGTATTATGCTCAGTGAAATAAGCCAGGCAGAGAAAGACAAGTACGAAATGATTTCCCTCATATGTGGAGTGTAAGAACAAAGGAAAAACTGAAGGAACAAAATTGCAGCAGAATCACAGAACTCAAGAATGGAATAACAGTTACCAAAGGGAAAGGGACTGGGGAGGATGGGTGGGAAGGGAGGGATGAGGGTGGGGAAAAAGAAAGGGGGCATTACGATTAGCATGTATAGTGTGTTGGGAGCACGGGGAGGGCTGCGCAACACAGAGAAGACAAGTAGTGATTTTACAGCATCTTACTATGCAGATGGACATTGACTGTGAAGGGGTATGTGGGGGGGACTTGGTGAAGTGGGGAGCCTAGTAAACATAATGTTCTTCATGTAATTGTAGATTAATGATACCAAAATAAAATAAAATACATAAATAAATACATAGATAGATAGATTGATAGATTGATTGATAGAATTAAATATGATTGATAGAATAAAATAAAATAAAATAAAAATAAATAAATAAAATAAAATGAAATAAAAAAGAAGGACCTGGAATGTCTCCAGGCTTTTGGACTTTCTCCTGAGGGTAATCAGGAGACTCTGCTGAGCAGGAAGCAGGAGAGGGAGGTGATGACTTCCATACCTCTGCCCAGCTGAAGGATTGAAAGCAGTGGGTCTCAAACAGGGTGAGTTTGCCCCCAACTCTGGGAGCACGTTTGAAAAGTCTGGAGACATTTTTTCATTGTTACATGGAGGGTTGGGAAAGGCACTAATGACATCTAGTGGATAAATGCCAGCAATGCTTTTCAATGTCATAAAATGCACAGCACAGTCCCTTCCAGGACAGTTTATTTTCTGAAGAGTTGATATGCGATGTGGAGACTTGGAGTGTGGGGAGGACCATCATGTCAGGAGGCTCCATCACCTGTCAGCTGTGTGACCTTAGGCAAGTCACTTCACTGCTCTGCGTCTCAGGTCTCCCATCGTTCAAGTAAGGATAGTATGTGGCTCTGCATATGTCCCTGGGTGTCTGAGACTCATGAAGTCACGTATGCGAAGTGGTCTGTAACTGTACCACCCTGTGCGTGTGGAAGGGATCATTGCTAAGCACCCCCTGAACAGCTGTCCAGTCCACCCCCAGGCCCCCCAAAGGCATATACCCAAATGTGATGTCTGGAGGAGCGTCAGGCCCAGTGAAAAACCAAATAGGTGACAGCAGCCATCTTAGGTCCCCTCTTAGAAAATGATCATGCCTAAGGTTATTAACAGAGCACGGCAAACAAAACACAACAGACAATACTAATCTCCATAAAGATGCCAATTGCTCTGAAGGTATTTTCTGAGAGAAGAGAGGATAATCCAGCTTAGAGCCACTGTGAGAACCTAGAGCTTGGTTATCTGTCTCAGCAGTTGCCACTTGTCCTCTTCTGAAGGAACACAAGTGGATCAGACTGAAACCAGTTACCTTCAACAGGAGGCTTCTAGATGAGGGTAGATAGTAGGGGGTGAGAACTTACCAAGAGTTCCCTGACACTTTTGTGATACTCGAATTATTCTAGTGTGAGACAAGACACATGGGACAGTTCCAGAATTTTTTCTCTCCCAAGTATGCTGAGGCAGATCTTAGGTATCTAGCGAGACTGGCATTCAGCAAAAAACTGTACTTCCAAAGGGAGGAGAAAATAGGTAGGGAAGACAATAAAACACTGAGCATTACTGCCTTAAGAAACTAAAAGTCCTTCTCATGTGTTCAAATTTCTCTGGTATACCCTGCCACCTACACATGGCTGGCCTTGTCTGTTTCACTCAGCAGGTAGATTTTTTCCTTCTAGGCCAAATACCCTTTGTTTCTAGAGGTCAGAAAACAGCACAGCCCCCAGAAGCCCACTGTCTTAAGAGCCTAGTCGTTGGGGTGGGTGGTTTAGGTCCCTAGGGCAATCCTGAGTTTTCATCCAGGGCCTGCAAGAGCAGCCCACTGTAGTTATGACTGTGGACCCGAATCCTTAAGGCATCACCATCAAACATCCAGCCATTCCACAACTCTGCCATAGTGCTTTTGTTCTGAGCAAAAAAGACACTGTTCAGTGAGGTACTCACCCTATGGCAGATGCACAGTAAGCAGGGGCCCTGGCCTTTACTGTTGGAGGATGGGCCTCAGCTGGGGAAATGACCTGAGCTCCTACTGCCTCCTCCCCCTTCCTGGGATAGTCTGGTGCCCTTTTAGACTTAAAGCAAGGTTACTCAGCCCCACTTGCTTAGAACCTACCTAAATCCAACATGCCTTGCTGCCTCTGACTTGCTAGTTACCTTTTCACGTGAGCACGCCTTATCTTCCCAACTTGATTGTAAGTGCCTTGAGGGTGGGGCCTTGTCTTACATTCAGCTTCATTTCTGCACAGCGCCTGCCACCTGTACATTGGCAGCTACTTGAATGATAAGTACTAGCTGACTTGGGTTCACTTGACGAAAAGGTCAGAATTTAGCCAGAGCTTCATTGCTGAGAGCTGACAGCCTTGCTAGGCACAGGCAGGGAGGAGGAAAGAGGAGGGAGAAGGAGAAAGAGAAAGAAGAAAAATAAGGAAAGGGGGTGACAGGGTGAGCATGAGGGTACAAGGGGAGAAGGTGGTAGAAACTGAGAGGGAATGGAATGACTTAAGCGACACAGGTAGGAAAGAGTATCATTCAAAGTCCAGAGTGTGGAGTCCTCAAGAGAGGGCCCCTGACCTTAGCCCTGGCCCCTCTTCTTGTGCTCTGATGTCTAACCGAGCTGCCCACAACTCAGGAAGAAGCTAACAGCTAGCTACCTTCCAGGTCACTAAAGCAACTCTCTGGTGAGCACCATATCCTCGTTACAAATTTCCTCCCACTTGCCACATGCAGGGCAAATGAGGCACCGGTCACTCACTCTTCCCTGGCAGCCTCAGGAAGCCCAGGTGGGCAGGCATCCAACCAGTCCTGCCTGTCGGTCTTTCTGGTAGCAGATGCCAGGCATACTCACCATCAAGCGGCCATCAGGAAGGGGCTTCCTCAGTGTGGTTTGGAAGGAACCTAGCAGCATGTCTTTGTGCACACGTTGCATGCTCCCTCAGGTGAGTTCCAGAGCACTGCAGGACCATGTGCCAGCATCTCAGCCAGGAGCAAGGGCTTGGAGCTCCAAGGAGGTAGGGCGCCCAATGTGAGGAGTGGTTCATGGTGAGGTAGGGGTGGGGTTTTGGGGGAGCACAGTAGATACTTGGGCTGAGGGCTTCCCAGATTTCCATTTCCTTCCTGGGGAGGGAGGGGCTGGGCTTGGCAAGCCTGTGGCCAGCCCCTTCCCCTGTGGCACCTACTCCTCTTACCTGCCACTTCCATCTTGGTACTTTCAAGCGCCTTCTGCACACTGACCAGTATGGGAAGAGCACAAGCATCCTACGGCATGCTTTGATGGAAGGAACATGTTCTCAGTGCTGCCTGAGAATTCAAAATTCTCTATCTGTGCAGCCCAGAGGCCAGAACTGTTTCCTTGATGAGGGGTTTGGTTGAGGAAAGGTCATGTTCTGGCTCATGAAATTCAAGCTCCTTTCTAACCCAGTGGGCAATGTCTCCCAGCTCCCTAAGGAAGACATTTTGCCTACAAGGAGTTTCTCCTCCTTGCCACATGTTTCTTCCATCTATGTAATTAATATTCTTCCTGCCCATCCTCACAGGCCAGGTGCTCACCCCAGGCCTCTCACCAGTGGCCCCAGGGCTTCTTAGGAAAGTTTCTGCTGCCCTGTCCACAAAACCTTGACACAAAGAAAGCTGAAGCTCTGCTCTTTTGGATGCAGCTACCGTGGGGTCTTGTGTTTCCACCTTCCCCACTCCCCACAGAGAATCAAGGAGGAGAGCAGGGTGTGGATGGGAGCATGCTCTGGTGCCAGAAGGTTCACAGCAGTTGGTCTGATGGGCTGTGTGGGAGTCAGACCAGTGACTAGGAGGCCAGTCATCATCAACAGCATTGTAGATCTGGAACCTGAAGATTCACCAATGACAGTGACCACAGAAGTCCTGGCTTTGCTGCTGGACATTGGGCCTAAACAGTGAGAGCTCTAGACACACCTGCTTCCCTGGAATTTGTCCCAGGCAAAGACTCCCAGCTTTGGGGAAGTCATGGCTCTTTCTGACTCCTTTAGTTTTTTTCATTAAAGTATGGTTGATATGCAATCTTATGTTGGTTTCAAATACACAACACAGTGGCTCAACAGTTACCCATATTACTAAAACCTTACCCCCTCTAGTGCAGTCACTATCAACGTAGTAAGATTTACAGAATCACTAACTATATTCTCCATGCTGTGTTACTGTCTCGGTGACTAACTTTTATTGTGATTGTGCCCCTTTATCTCCTTCACCCTCTCCCCGCAACTCACTCCAACCCCTCCTCTTTGGTAACCAACAGTCCCTTTTTAGTGTCTGAGTCTACAGCTGTTTTGTTCCTTCTGTTTTTCACAAATAAGTGAAATCATCTGGTACTTGTCTTTCTCCACCTGGTTTATTTCACTTACTATAATATCCCTACGTCCACTATCACAGATAGCAGGACTTCTTTCTTTTCTAAGGCTGAATAATATTCCATTGGGTATATGTACCACATCCTCTTTATCCATTCATCTATTTATGGGCACTTAGGTTGCTTCCATATCTTGGCTATTGCAAATACTCACTCTTCTACTTTTGATTCTGTCTGTTGTGGTTAGTCTCTTCATCATGACGGTGGTAATTATTATGTATTGAGCACTTACAAGTGTGCCTGTCCTTGTTTTGAGTGCTCTATATGAATCACTTCATTTCACCTATTATCAACCTTAAGAAGTAACTCCTTTTAAGATTCCCATTCTACACATGGAGCTAGACAGGTACAATCACCTGCCTACAGTCACAGAGCCAGTACATGGCAGAGCTGGGCCTGAAAACCCTCTGCCTGTGGTTGGAGTCTGAGTTTCTCTGACCATGTTGCACTACCTTCCACCCTTTTCCCTCCCAGACACCCCTCCTGGCCCAGGCTCACTGAGTCACTTCAGGAGCAGGCTCTCTATGCATGGGATGTCTTTTAGGCAGGGAGTTCAGCATTTCATTCTGGATAAAGAGGACACTTAGCAAATCACCTTCCTCTCTTGATTGGGACTGAGACCCACTGTCTTTGGGTGAGAAGCCAACCACTCTATATGCAAAGCAAGGTGGGTACAGGCAGGGGTTCTGAGATTAGGGATTTGTGGCTTAATAGAATTATAAATTAAAACTAGATCCTAACATAGGGCCAACAACTTTTGATTTCACCTCTTAAAAAACATTTTATAATACTCCTATTAATAACAATATGAGAATGAAAACCTAACCATTATAAAGAGAGCTTATGATAGACCAGGCATTGTTATGTCTTTCATGAATTGATTTGATTCTCTTAAAAATCCCTATTCTGTAGGCACTATTATCCCCATTTTATACACAAGGAAACTCCTTATGCTAAGTAAATTGTTCCTGGGTCTATACTGATAACTAGTGTAATATAAGCGCATTTTTGAAAACAAGCACACAAGGCAGGTCCTAACCTCAAAATTTGGGAATAAATGAATGAGAAGCCCCATCAGTGAAGCTGGATGGCTCTGATTTTGAGTTTTAGGACACTTATTTAACATTCACTGTGCCTCAGTTTGTTCACCTGCAATGAAAATAAGAATACCCACCCCATGGACTGTTGGGCAGAATGAATTTCACACGTGCTCCTCAGAAAGGGCCCCTTGCACAGCGACTTGACAGTGATAAGGACCTAGTGTGTTCCAGCCACGGGGCTCATCACTGCTATTCCTCTGGCAGGGCCCTGCAAGCTTACCTCTTGCTAGGAAGAAACTGGGTGTGGATACCACAGCATGGCTCTACTTTGGGGGTCAGGTGGTTGCTGGGACTGACTGTCCGCTCCTTCACTAACAAAAGAGGCAAAAACATTTGGGCTTTGCTTCCCATCGGCTGAAATGGGTGTTGCCATGACAGCACTTGTCAACATTCAGTCTGGGAATCCTGGGGAAAAGCTGCAGAGAGGCTCTTTCTGAGGCTTCCCAGGCTACTATGGTTCCAAACAAGGATATGCTCACACAGGTATCGGATATTGATAATGGTTGGAGGGCTTCACAAAAAGGCTCTGCACTGGTTCTCCCCAGGCATCACCCAGAATCCAAACTTGACCACACCCTGACCCTTTTCACCCATTATGCCCACATAACTTCTCATTAGGAACAGAAAGGACAAAAAGAATGAGAGGTCAGTAGGAAGGACACTGAAGAATGATTTGTAGCCACAGATGTGTGAGGTCAAGATATGAGCTGCTTCCAGAGCCCTTCTCTGCACCTTCCCTTTCCTTTTGGAGCACAGGGCTCCCCAGGGAGGCCTTAAGGAGGTCCTTCCATGGGTGAAGGCCCCACTTCATTTCCTTGGTGTTGAAGGTCAAAGATTTGGCTCCCAGGCAATTTACCAAGAGGCAATTTGCTGAATGCCAAGTCACTGACTGACCAAGTCACCAAACACGCCAGTCTTTGAAGTATCAAGTTGCTGTATGGTTAACTCACCAGAGACTAGTGAATTTACCAATTTACCAAAAAGCTCTGCAATTGTCTTTAACAACAGAACTTATAGCAAATCATTTCAGTGAAATTGGCAAAGCCTTCAGGCTGGGGAGAGCCAGTGCTGCAGGGCTTAGGGATATCAGACTCCCTCATCCCCCACCTTTCAGTCTTCTCATTCTGGGATGGGCAGCTTGGGAAGATAAGGTTTTCCCCAAGCAAATGACCCTGACCACCCCTGCTTGCAGCAACAGGAAAATGAGGCAGATGCAAACTGAGCTTCATGCTAATATGAGTAATCAGCATTATTACTGAATGTTTAAAGGCTGTTCAAACCATTCCTGGACTGATGGCCACAGGGACCCGTATTGCCTTGTGCAGCACCTGCCACACCTGGTAACCCACAGTGACATCAATAAAGGAAACAAGGGTGACTGTTTCATTGAAAGAGCTCACAGAAGCAGAGTGAGCACACTCTGGACTACAGAAGGAAACATGAGACAGGGCCCCACAACACTTTGTGAGTCTTAGAGGGAGGAGGGCAGGGTAGTTAAGAGTATGGACTGCGGAGGCAGACAGTTGGTGTGAGCTTGGCTTCCTCATTTCACATAGTAACAAGAGGCCCTCTTTATGTGACTGAGAGTCCCAGCAGGAAACTGCTGGCCCACTGAGGTAGGACAGGTAGGGAAGGGTTAAGTGGAGAGAATGTTTACAAAGGTGTGGGAAGACAATAGGGAAACAGGTGCGGCTCCCTGGGGGTAGTACTGGGCCACAGGGCTGAGGGGAGAGAATGGCTGCCCTTACCAGCCTGAGAAGTTGTGAGAAGCTTCCCTGGGAGAGGTGGGGGCACCCTCCATTCAGCCAGCCACAGGGACCTCAAGCACAGAGCCCCTGGGGAATATATACCTTGCCCTCACTGTCCTCCCTTCAGCTAGATCTTCCCATTGTGTGGAACCTCCTGGAAGCCAGAAGGCACTGAAGAGACCACTGCTGTGGTCTGGTCAGGTCAGTCCTCCAGGGCAGAGAGCAGGGAAGGTGTGGCAGAGTGGATCTGGAAGGGCAAGTGAGGTCTCATAGGGTGGTGCGGAGTTCACTAAAATGAGCCCACTGAATAGCCCACAACTGCTACTTAGAGAAAAAGAAGAAGCTCCCTTTGGAGAGAGATCCACTTTCCTGCAACACTCCAATGCAAGGAGTATCTGTGAGCAGTTTTTAACTCTGCCGCAAGTGACATAAGGGACTTAAGCAACGAAAATAAGAGAATTCAAGACTCAAGCAAAAAGATGGAAAATATACAAAACTCCTAGCTCTGGGATGTACCTTTGCTTATAGCTCTGATAACTAATTTTCACAATCTCAACAGATGTTAAAGGCATTGGGAAATTTTTAGCTATCACTTGTGATAAACATCTTACTAAACTAGGAGCAAATAATTATTTTCTTGATGAGATCAATCTCAAGCCATCAACCAGCATCATTCTGAATGGTGTTAACACCAGAAAACATGCCCATTGAAGTCAGGCACAAAAGGATGCTCATTATCTCTACTTTTACTTGACATTTTTCTGGAAGTGTTAACCTAAATTAATACTTATGAAATATATATTTCAGGAAAGAAGATGGTAAAAAAAAATGAGTCTCTGGCAGATGATACAATTATATACTAGAAAATCCAAGAGAAAAAAATGAAAACCCAACCCCTCCTATGCTGTATTGCCTCTAAAGATTTTAATTCACTTCACTTTTCAAGAGCTGTGTGCCCTCACCTAAATCAGGGATTGAGGTTCTATTATAAAGACTCAACTAGAAATCAATAATGTTAGAACTCCAAAGAAGTTAGGAATCATTATACTACACCTTTATTTAAGTCTTCATGGTTTAAGAATCTGAAAATCCTAAGAAGTGTGGAAAAGTAGACCTCAGAGGCCAGGCACAATGGGAAAACAGTGAGGCCTGACTCCTACCCCAACACTTAAGCCCGTCCATAGATGGAACAACCATTTCCTGTGTCTTGTGATTCCTCCATAGATTGTCTGTACTTATACGAGTGCATACACACACAAGCACACAAAATATAACTTCCTGAATTATTTTCCAGGCAGAAGAAAATGGATGTGACTAAAGTGTCAAAACTCAGATGAAAATAGATGTGGATAAAAGTCCTACAAGCCAGATGACAGCCACGGACGACTACAGCAACCTGACGGAAACAGCTCTGGCTTCAGTTAACAGGGCCGTCACTGATGCTGTTAAGTCTGTAGAAGTTAGGAATCCTGTTTGGGCACCTAGAGGATTGCCTAATATAATGAATGCCTCATGACCAGGCAACTAACAAATTCACACCTGTTTGCAGAAGCTGAAAACCCTATCAAAACCATCAACTGGATCACACACAGTGAATTCACAGAAAAAAGAGGCTGTGAACAAATAGAAGAGTTCATTTTGTAATGTTAGTTGACTAACTACAGCTTGGCATACAAGGGGGAAGAACAATTAAAAAGGCTCTTGTTTGGTGAAAAGTTTGAAGTCCAGAAACCCTAGGAGACAATAACAAAGGGGATGAGAATAAGTAACACTGCCCTCACCTGGGTTCCAAAATCAAACTCTAATAGTCTTTGAAGGTGAAAAGCACAGTCATATTTTCCAGTGTTTGTCCATCTCTCTAGGAAAATCTGATATTCCCAGTTAAGCAAATTTTCCATGCTGGTACTCTACACAGGGACCTAGTTGTCTAAGTAGGATGCCGCTCTCCCAAAACAGGAGCTGTCCATCACTGGCATATAAACAGAGGGGATGTGGATGGATCAAAACTCTTTTTTCAGCTTTGGAAGGAACTGCCCACACATGAAGATGTAAATGCCTATGAATTCCTTTTCCTTTTCCTCCTGTGCCTGGCTTTGACACATCTGTGTGGCTTATCCTGGCAACTTTGGTGAAAAGGCTCTGGGTGGCTTTGCAAAACAGGCAAGGTGGGGGAAGAAGTATAATTTGAAATCCCTACTCATTATATTTTCTCAGAAGAGAGACCAGTTGAAATTGGCAGAGGCAAACTCCTGACCCCTGGAGAAGTTTCCTGCTGACTGTTTTCCGGCTAGCCCCTCAAAGCCCTAAGGACCCTACACTCTAGGAAGCCCAAGTCATTGGGAAAGAGGAAAAGTCACCGATTTCTGTTTTCACACCCTCTATGAGTACTTTGCACTACTCACACACAAACACACTGCACAACTCACCATTCCCATTACAAGGGGTCTCTAGTGAAGTGAGTAGTGCAAAGTACTCATTACTTCTGGGCTGTCTTGCTCTGGGGCATGTCTACTAGAGCAAACCTCTAGTTTGAGGTTGGGAAAAAGCCCCTGCCCACTGCACACAGGGTTTGTGAATCAGATTGGAATGGGACACAGAATGACAGGAAAAATTTCCCCTGAAAATCTCACTGGTTATTCTGACTAAAAGGCAAAAATTAAGTCCTGACACTGGCCTACAAGGCTGGACATGGTCTGAGTCCCGTTCTCTCTCCTAACTTACAGCTTAGACTCCATGACCTGCTGCTACTTTCTCCCCTTTCACCTTCCTCACTCCAGCCACACTTACCTTCTTGCTGTTCAGCTGCCAGGGCAAGGCCTTTGTTCTTGTGATTCTGTCTGCCTGGAACCCTCTCCCCTGAGATCTTTTCTCATGGCTCAGGACTTACCTCTCTTCATATCTTTGTTAAGATGCCACCTGCTCATTCACTCTGAGAACGACCTGAAGACTAACAGAACAGCTGTTCCATTACTAAAGACTTTAAAGATAAAGTCACATTGAGATGGGTAGGAGGGGTAAAGAATAGGGGTAAAGAATAGGAATAAAACCCCTGGCATGGTGACCCACAAGGAGGCATATTATATGCATGGAGGACCTCCTTGAGGAGGGAGGGCTTCAAGCCCCACATTGGGCATTCCCCTCTTGGGGATCTGTACCAGGAGATGAGCCCCCATAATGTCTGGCCTTGAAAATCAGCAGGGCTTAACCTAGGGAGCTTTGAAAATCAGTGAGGCTTAACTTTAGGAGAGCTACAGGGTTATAGAAACCATCTCTGCTCTTAAAGAGACAGCATAGAGTATCACTCTCTGAGACCTAGCTCAGAGGCAGCAAGTTGAAAAGAAACTGGGCTATATGTGAAGGAAATACACTGACTCATTTTTGGGTGTGTACCATTTTTTTTCCCTCCTTCTCCCTATCTAGCTTGAGGCTGGTGGAATGCAAGTTCTGATGCTCTCCAGTACCTTGCTAGTACTGCTCACCTTGGCCCAGGGTTCCCCTGTGCACCTACCCTGCCCCAGAAGGCACCCTTTTAGAACAGCTCTGTCCTGCCAATGGGTTTCAGCCCCAGGAAAGTTCACTCTTTATTTGGTGAGACAAAAAAATGATACTGGAACATTCTTGGGGTGAAAGGGTTTATACCCAACTTTATTCCCATGGTGGAAGGTCAGTCACTAGAATCCCATCCACCTCAGAGCAAGTCTGCATGCAACAAGCTGGTCTCTGCCTCCAGGCCTCTCTGAGCCCCCAGTCATCTCAGTCTCTGTCCTCAGTGCTGCCACCACTCCAGCCTCTGCTCTCCTGCAGCTGTGCAGCCCAGAGTACTGGGCAGAGCTCTTTAGAGTCAATAATAGAATATATCCCACATGTGTGCAGTGAGCAAGCTGACCAGGTGTGGGTGAGAATACAGGTTGCCCATAGGAACTTTCATTTTCTCTACACTCCACCACTCCAGGATTCTCGCCTCTCAATTTATGCACCCTCAATCTTCTGCAATAGTCCCTGTGTGAGAGAGCTGGAACATTGCAACCAAATTCCACAATAAAAACAGAGGCTATGGCAATATACAAATAAGAAAAATTATGATACAGATAAAAGAAATTGTAAAAACCCTGAAGCCTGAGGAGATCCATTGCCATCAAGTGGTCTTCCAGCTGTATTCAAACCAGTTCTACTCAAAGTTAACCAAAAGGACCATGGGTGACCCTTACAATACCCACCTTCTACAACCCCTAGGGAGCTCACCAAGCTCTCCAGCAGACACAGAAGCCAGTCTTGTTGCTTTGTCTCTGGCTCCCATTTCTTGGCCCTCACTTCAGTCAACTGCTGAAAACTGTGCTCCAGCTTCAGTTGCTGTCACAGTTCTAGTAAGAGTTTATTTGACTTCCCTTCTAATTTCTGTCTGCACCTGCCTCTATTAAATCAACGCACATCTGGGTCCTTGTGACGTTCATGGGCTCTTTAAATTCTTTCTCCGAGTAGTGGACCATATTTCTTTCCATGCTCTCACTGCTTTGGCCTCTCCCCAGTCTGCTCTGCTACTACTGTAAGGGAAATCTCACTTATGGGTCTCCATAAGTGAGGGGCAAGAATGGCTACTAGGGACCCAAACAAGGATGTGGGTGCCATCTGAAGCACCACATTTCTCATCCCCACAGTAAAAGTGTACTCATCTGGGCCATAATTCTCTGGACTATAAACGGCATCTTTCATGCCTACCTCCCCAAACACCTGTGGAGCTCAGCATACATCTGCCATTTAGAGGGAAAGGAAGGCAAATCAGCGTAATTGGGCCATACATTGTGACAAGTGGCCATAATTCAATCAAGGTAGGAGCGATTTTCTAGTGTCTAAAGTACATTTTGCAATTGTTGCCTCAAGGCAGCGTAAGTCATCAGGGAAGCCAGTTTTCCCGTTTCTAAACCCGGCAGACTAATTCCATCAACAACTACATCCTGTAGATGCAGGAGCCAAGCTGATACCGACTCAGAGGACTTCTCCCTAAAGTGGAAGCCCAAATACACCAACTCAGCCTGAGTGGAGTGGAAGAGCATACAGTGCTCCATGACCTGCGGAGGGTGCTGCACCTCTCCTGGAGGAACCCATGGCTGCTGCATCTTTATTTGCTTTTCTACAACCAGTGGAGGGGAGGGTTCTCCACCAGCTCTAACCGGGTTGGCACTTTCAACAGGGGAGGGGCTGATGCCCCCACCTGTTTGTAAAACCTCGGCTCCTCCTTCATTTCTGGTCCTGAAGGCTCCACTATATCCTTCATCTCTCCCACAGCCATTCACACTCTCATGCTGCTACTTCTTGTGCTGCCATGACCTCCTTTACCATTTCCATAGCCCCCTGTAGTGAGGCCATTTCAGTTATCAACAATTTTCTTACCTCCTCTACAGCACCTCACAGCTCATGTTCTTGTGCTGCCTCTTCTCATGCTTCTTGCAGGAGGATATCTTTCTCCCTTATGGCCTTTCCTAACAGTGTGAAAAAAAGGCCAATCCAGTTTCCGCTGCCTCATGGGCGCTGTTTAAGGAATTCCCTATTTTGCTGAGGGCCAAAACTCTACTGCCTCAGGTGTCACCTCCATCTCTCCCGAGTCTTGGCGTGGGACCCTGTCCTCTAGGAGGCAAGCTACGTCAGACTGTATGTCCTTTGGGAGACACTCAAATGTCTCCCCATCCATAGATTCAGCCCGCTAAAGCACTCTTCCCATGAGGGCAGCCTGTTTCATTCTTTGGTCTGCAGTGAATCCTGCCAACATCACCAATTGTCTCACCAGTGGGTTTCAGCCCTGAACAAGTTCACTATGGATTCAGTGGGCTGAAAAAATGACAGTGGAACATTCCTGGGGTGAAAGGGTTTATACCCAACTTTATTCCAATGGTGGCAGGTCAATCACTAGAATCCCATCCACTAAGAGAGTGGGCCTCTCTACCACCCACAGCTGTCTCAGTCTCTGTCCTCAGTGCTGCAACCTCTCCAGCCTCTGCTCTCCTGCAGCCATGCAGCTCAGAGCACTGGGCAGAGCTCTTTATATAGTTATTAATAATGTATTGCCCACACATGTGCACTGAGCAAGGCAACCAGGGTCAGGTGAGAATCTTGGTCATAGGAACCTTCATTTTCTCTACAAGCTCCCACCCTGTAGCCGGGTCTCTCAGCCAGTGGCACCTGGGCCCAATCCTGCCCACCTATGCACCTGCAGTGATTGTGGCTCAGTCACAATAGGATGGCATGGGCAGCCCACACAGGGGACACTTGTGGACTGCTTGATTCTGGTGACCAGGCATGATTGTGTTACGGGGTCCCACAGGATGCCTTCTACAAAAAGCCACTACTTTCAAGACCAGGAGATGCAGCTGACTAACCTGATGAATAAAAACAAACACAGAGAGTCAGGCAAAATTAAGGGACAGAGGACTGTATTCCAAAATACAGAAGACTAAACCTCAGAAAAAGAACTAAATGGAGATAAAGAATCTACCAGATAAAAAGTTTAAAATAATTGTCATAAAGATTCTTACCAAGTTGGAAGAACTCAGAACTTCCAACAAAAGAAACATAGGGAAGAATCAGAGATGAAGAATACAGTAATTAAATTAAAAATACATGAGAGGGAATAAATAACAGATTAGAGGTACAGAAGAACAGATAAGTGATCTAGAAGACAGGATAGAGGAGCTCATTCAAGCTGCAAAGAAAACAATGAGAATAGTTTAATGGACCTTAAGGAAGTCACAGGAATTCTTGTGTACTGCTGGTGGGAATGTAAATTGGTGCAATTACTATGAAAAGTTCCTCAAAAAATTAAAAACAGAAATATCATACAACCCAGCAATTCTGCTTCTGGTTATTTACCCAAGGAAAATAAGAATACTAATTTGAAAATGTATATGAACCCTGTATGTTTACTGCAACATTATTTACAACAGCAAAGATATGGAAGCAACCTGAGTGTCCACTGTTAAATGGATAAGGAAGATATATTTGTACATACACTCACACACAAACACACATACACATGAATATTATTCAGCCATAAAAAGAATGACATTTTGCCTTTTGCAACAGCATGTATGTACCTACAGGATATTATGCTAAGTAAAGTAAGTTAGAGAAAGACAATAGAATGTGATTTCACTTTCATGTGGAACCTAAAAAGCAAAAATAACAAACACAGAAACAGACTCATAAATATAGGGAACTGGTAGTTGCCAGAGGGGAAAGGATTGGGGGAATAGGTGAAATAGGTGAAGGGGATTAAGAAGTACAAATATCCTGTTAAAAAATAAATGTCATAGATATGAAAAGTACAGCAGAGGGAGTGTAGCCACTAATACTGTAATACCTTTTTATGGTGACAGATGGTAAGTACACTTATTGTAGTAAGCATTTAGCAATGTATATAAACATCAAATCACTGTTGTGTACCTAAAACTAATATATATATTTCAACTACAGTTCAATTAAAAATAAATATACATTTTTAAATGTGCCATCTGTTCATTAAGGCCTTTCCTGGTCACCTCACCTAAAACTGCAACCCTCTCTCCTTCCCTTGATATTTTTATCCCTTAGCACTTAGCTCTACCTAAGATATTAGATTTTACTTATTGACACTATTGCCTTTCTTCCATGATTAGATCATATGGTCCATGACGCAAAGACTTTTTTTTTCATTTCTCTGTTTGCAGTCCCTAGAAAGGTCAGGTATACACAGAGATTCTCTATAAATGTGTTAAGTACATGAACAGATGTATTCTCTCCATACCACTCTGTCTTCACAGATGAAGAGCTTATCTTCTTTTGGAGGGCTGTTCTTGAGGACAGAGGTGATTAGAAAGTAGGTGACTGATAAGCTAAAAGCTCACTATATAACCATAACTCCTCACATAAAATCACCTCATTCCTAGCCCTACTAATGAAGCAAGCCCTTGAAGTGAAGTCTGCCATCTAGGTGCTAGGCATTTCTGATAAAAAGTTTTTTTGAGCTTATTGCAGATTTCCCAAAGTCCACCATACACCAGGGGATGGCAAATTAGGAGTTACAATTTACAAAGCATTGTGATGTGCCAAGCACTGCTAAGCATTTTACATGCATTATCTCATTTAATCTTTACAAGAAATGTCTGTGTAGGTACATCAGCATACCAGTTTTGTAGATGAGGAATCTTGAGGTTCAGAGGGGTTTGACAATTTGTCCAAAGTCTTTCTGATTAAGCAGCAAAATTAAGTTGTGATCATAGGTTTGTCTTATACACTTTTTCTACCATAGTAGGAAGAAGACTTATGTGTTTCTGGGGAGAAAATAGGCACATTTATACATTTGCCAGGGGAGCAAAATAATTGGTTTATTCTCCTTAGGAATGAAACCTGGTAACAAGAATAAACAATAAGGTCTTTATGAGGAAAAAATCAGAAAATCCCCAATGCCTAACAAAGTTAAAATTATTTTTATAATAAATATAAGAAATCATATTTAAAAAAAAAACCCAGTGAGCAAAAATACACAAACTATAAAATGAAAGTTCCCCTGCCACCACCACAGTACCCAGTTCTACACCCTCAAAGGTCACTTACAATTGACAACAGTTTTGTGCATATAATTCCAGGCACCTGTTTATTTTGAGTGTTCAATAATAGGTAATTGCCTAAGCCATCCATGGTAGAGTAGCACAATGAGATACTGTTTCCTGGAAGTGAGTGTATGAAGCAATGTTACGTAAAAAATTACAAAACACAAGGACTAAGACACATTCACTGAAGCTACATAAGTTGGCAGCCTGCACAGTGGTAAAAATGGGAATATAGGCCTGATGGAGATTGTTGAGTTTAATGTATCTAAGGCTGCCTTAGTTAAATGGGGAAAAAACATTTCACTAAGACACCAAGTTGAGAGGATGAAAATCTTGGAATTGAGAATTCTGTGGGGGTGGTGAGAGAGCCTCTAACTAGGTGCTTGGGAGCCCTGGGTCCCAGTCCCAGCTGTTGTTTTGGACTGTCCCTTCCCATGCTAGGCCCTAATATCCTCATCTGCAAAGTAAGGGCCTTCGTTATATGATCTCTAGGGACCATTCCAATGCTACAAAATCTGTGATTGTGTGACAGATTAAACACTAGAGCTGAAAAAATATGCTGAGTCATATAGAAAGGATGTAAGAAAGACATGCTCCAATGGGCCTCAAGGGTCTGACTATCAGACTCCATCATTAAAAGGAATAATGATTTACATAAGCCGTAGTCCCTGATCTCAAGGAATCTTGAGTCTGGTGCTCTACTCTGGCTGACTGAAACAGCCAACTGGGTGTTGTGTGAAATAGAGTAAGCTGAGGCAGAAGACCAATCTTTGTTTTTAAGAGGGCCAGAAAACTTTTTACCATCTCCTCGCACTCTCCTTCTTCATATCACTGGAATTGTTAAGACAATCCTACTTCCATATGTGAAACTTCATCTTCCAGATATTTCTTTTAATTTTAATTTTGTTACTTTTAATGGACAATTGTATGAAGAACATTATGTTTACTAGACTCTCCTCTTCACCTCATTCCCCCACAAACCTCATTAGAGTCATTGTCCATCAGCGTAGTGAGATATTGTAGAATCACTACTTGTCTTCTCTGTGTTGCACAGCCCTCCCCTGTCCCCCACTCCCCACATTATACATGCTAATCATAGTATCTCCTTTCTTCTTCTCTGCCTTTATCCATCCCTACCCTCCCATTCTCCCGTGTTCCTTTCCCTCTGGTAACTCTTAGTCCCTTCTTGGGTTCTGTGATTCTGCTGCTGTTTTGTTCCTTCGGTTTTACTTTGTTCTTATTATATTCCACATACGAGTGAAATCATTTGGTATTTGTCTATCTCTGCCTGGCTTATTTCACTGAACATAATACCCTCTAGCTCCATCCATACTGTTGCAAATGGTAGGATTTGTTTTCTTCTTAAGACTGAATAATATTCCATTGTGTATATGTACCACATATTCTTTATCCATTCATCTACTGATGGACACTTAGGTTGCTTCCATTTCTTGGCTATTGTAAATAGTGCTGTGATAAACATAGGGGTGCGTCTGTCTTTTTCAAACTGGGCTCCTGCATTCTTAGGGTAAATTCCTAGAAGTGGAATTCCTGGGTCAAATGGTACTTCTATTTTCAGCATTTTGAGGAACCTCCATACTGCTTTCCATAATAGTTGAACTAATTTACATTCCCTCCAGCAGTGTAGAAGGGTTCCCATTTCTCTACAACCTCACCAACATTTGTTGTTGTTTGTCTTTTGGATGGTATCAATCCTTACTGGTATGAGGTGATATCTCATTGTGGTTTTAATTTGCATTTCTCTAATAACTAGCAATGTGGAGCATCTTTTCATGTGTCTGTTGGCCATCTGAATTTCTTCTTTGGAGAACTGTCTGTTCAGATCCTCTGCCCATTTTTTAATTGGATTCTTTGCTTTTTGTTTGTTGAGGTGGGTGAGCTCTTTATATATTTTGGACGTCAAGACTTTATTAGATCTGTCATTTATGAATATATTCTCCCACACTTAGGGTATCTTTTTGTTCTATTGATGGTGTCCTTTGCTGTAGAGAAGCTTTTTGGCTTTATATAGTCCCACTTGTTCATTTTTGCTTTTGTTTTCCTTGCCCAGGGATATATGATCATGAAGAAGTCACTCATCTTTATTTCCAAGAGATTTCTGCCTATGTTTTTTTCTAAGAGTTTTATGGTTTTATGATTTATATTCAGGTCTTTTATCCATTTTGAATTTACTCTGGTGTATGGGATTAGACAGTTATGCAGTTTAATTCTCTTACATGTAGCTGTCCAGTTTTGCCAGCACCATCTTTTGAAGAGACTGTCATTTCCCCATTGTATGTCCATGGCTCCTTTATCATATATTAATTGACCATTGATGTTTAGATGAATGTCTGGAGTCTCTAATATGCTCAACTGGTCTATGGCTCTGTTCTTGTGCCAGTACCAAATTGTCTTGATTACTATGGCTTTGTAGTAGAGCTTGAAGTTGGGGAGTGAGGTCCCCCACCACTTTATTGTTCTTTCTCAGGATTGCTTTGGCTATTCTAGGTCTTTGGTATTTCTATATGAATTTTTGAACTATTTGTTCCAATTCATTAAAGAATGCTGTTGGTAATTTGATAGGGATTGCATCAAATCTGTATATTGCTTTAGGTAGGATGGCCATTTTGACGATATTAATTCTTCCTAGTCAAAAGCATGGGATGAGTTTCCATTTGTTAGTGTCCTCTTTAATTTCTCTTAAGAGTGTCTTATAGTTTTCAGTGTATAGGTCTTTCACTTCTATGGTTAGATTTATTCCTAGGTATTATATTCTTTTTGGTGCAATTGTGAATGGAATTATTTTCCTGATTTATCTTTCTATTGGTTCATTATTAATGTATAGGGAAGGCACAGATTTCTGTGTTAATTGTTTTAATTCACTTTATTATCATTGATTTAAATTGCATGAAGAACATATGGTTACTAGACTCCCCCCTTCACCGAGTACCCCCCATTAATCCAAACATAGTCGCTGTCCATCAGTGTAGTAAGATGCTGTAGACTCAATACTTGTCTTCTCTCTGTTGCACATCTCTCCCTATGCCAACCCAACATTTTCCATGCTAATCGTAAGGTCCCCTTTCTTTTTCCCTGCCCTTGTCCCTCCCTTCCCACCCATCCTGCCCAGTCTCTTTTCCTTTGTCAACCATTAGTCCCTTCTTGGTTTCTGTGATTCTGCTGCTGTTTTGTTCCTTTGTTTTTCTTTGTTCTTATACTACACAAATGAACGAAATCATTTGGTACTTGTCTTTCTCCACCTGGCTTATTTCACTGAGCATAATACCCTCTAGCTCCATCCATGTTGTTCCAAATGGTAGGACTTGTTTTTTTTGTTATGGCTGAATAATATTCCATTGTGTATATGTACCACATCTTCTTTATCCATTCATCTACTGATGGACACTTAGGTTGCTTCCATTTCTTGGCTATTGTAAAGAGTGCTGTGATAAACATAGGGGTGCATCTGTCTTTTTCAAACTGGGATGCTGCACTCTTAGGATAAATTCCTAGAAGTGGAATTCCTGGGTCAAATGAAGTGGTAATCAAAAAACTACCCAAGAACAAAACCCCCAGGCCAAATGGATTTACCTCAGAAATTTATCAGACATACAGAGAAGACATAATACCCATTCTCCTTAAGGTTTTACAAAAAATAAAAGAGGAGGGAATACTCCCAAACTCATTCTATGAAGCCAACATCACCCTAATAACAAAACCAGGCAAAGACCCCACCAAAAAAGAAAATTACAGACCAATATCCTGAGCTCATAATTTCTATTATGAGCTTTTGAGGAACCTCCATACTTCTTTCCACAATGGTTGAACTAATTTACATTCCCACCAGAAGTGTAGGAGGGTTCCCCTTTCTCCACAACCTCACCAACATTTGTTGTTGTTTGTCTTTTGGATGGTGGTGATCCTTACTGGTGTCAGGTGATATCTCATTGTGGGTATAATTTCCATTATTCTGATAACTAGCAATGTGGATCATCTTCTCATGTGTCTGTAGGCTATCTGAATTTCCTCTTCAGAGAACTGTCCATTCATATCCTCTACCCATATTTTAATTGGATTATTTGCTTTTTGATTGTTGAGATGGGTGATCTCTTTATATATTTTGGATGTCAAGACTTTATCAGATCTGTCATTTATGAATATATTCTCCCACACTGTAGGGTATCTTTTTGTTCTATTGATGGTGTCTTTTGCTGTAGAGAAGCTTTTCAGCTTGATATAGTCCTACTTGTTCATTTTTGCTTTTGTTTCCCTTGGCCAGGGAGATACGTTCATGAAGAAGTTGCTCATGTTATGTCCAAGAGATGTTTGCTTATGGTTTTTTTTAAGAGTTTTATGGTTTCATGACTTACATCCAGGTCTTTGATCCATTTCGAATTGACTTTCGTGTACGGGGATAGACAGTGATCCAGTTTCATTCTCTTACATGTAGCTGTCCAGTTTTGACAGCACCATCTTTTGAAGAGACTGTCATTTCCCCATTGTATGTCCATGGCTCCTTTATCATATATTAATTGACCATATATGTTTGGGTTAATATCTGGGGTCTCTATTCTGTTCCACTGGTCTGTGGCTCTGTTCTTGTTGCAAGTACCAAACTGTCTTGATTACTGTGGCTTTGTAGTAGTTGGGGAGCAAGATCCCCCCACTTTACTCCTCCTTCTCAGGATTGCTTTGGCTATTCGGGGTCTTTGGTGGTCCCATATGAATTTTTGAACTATTTTTTCCAGTTCATTGAAGAATGTTGTTGGTAATTTGATAGGGATTTCATCAAATCTGTATATTGCTTTGGCAAGATGGCCATTTTGAAGATATTAATTCTTCCTAGTCAAGAGCATGGGATGAGTCTCCATTTGTTAGTGTCCCCTTTTATTTCTCTTAAGGGTGTTTATAGTTTTCAGGGGATAGTACTTTCACTTCCTTCGTAAGGTTTATTCTTAAGTATTTTATTCTTTTTGATGCAATTGTGAATGGAATTGTTTCCCTGATTTCTCTATTAGTTCATTGTTAGTGTATAGGAAAGCCACAGATTACTGTGTGTTAATTTTGTATCCTGCAACTTTTCTGTGTTGTGATATCAGTTCTAGTAGTTTTGGAGTGGAGTCTTTAGTGTTTTTTATGTACAATATCATGTCATCTGCAAATAGTGACAGTTTAACTTCTTCTTTAACAATTTGGATTCCTTGTATTTTTTTGTTTTGTCTAATTGCCCTGGTTAGGACTTCCAGTACTATGTTGAATAACAGTGGGGAGAGTGGGCATCCCTGTCTTTTTCCTGATCTCAGAGGAGAAGCTTTCACCTTTACACTGTTCACTATGATGTTGGCTGTGGGTTTATCATATGTGGTCTTTATTGAGTTACTTGCCCTGTATACCCATTTTGTCGAAAGGTTTTATCATGAATGGATGTTGAATTTTGTCAAATGCTTTCTAAGAATCTATGGAGATTATTATGTGTTTTTTTTCCTTCTTTTTGTTTATGTGGTGGATGATGCTAATGGATTTTCAAATATTGTACCATCCTTGCATACCTGAGATGAATCCCACTTGGTCGTGGTGTATGATCCTTTTGATATATTTTTGAATTCAGTTTGCTAATATTTTTTGAGTATTTTTGCTTCTACATTCATCAGGGATATTGGTCTGTAATTTTCTTTTTTGGTGGGGTCTTTGCCTGGATTTGTTATTAGGGTGATGTTGGCTTCATAGAATGAGTTTGGGAGTATTCCCTCCTCTTCTATTTTTTGGAAAACCTTAAGGAGAATGGGTATTATGTCTTCTCTGTATGTCTGATAAATTTCCAAGGTAAATCCATCTGGCCTGGGGGTTTTGTTCTTGGGTCGTTTTTTGATTACTACTTCAATTTCTTTGCTCATAATTGGTTTGTTTAACTATTGTGTTTCTTCCTTGGTCAGTCTTGGATTGTTGTATTTTTCTAGGAAGATGTCCATTTCTTCTAGGTTTTCCAGCTTGTTAGCATATAGGTTTTCATAGTAGTATTTAATAATTCTTTGTATTTTTCTGGAGTCTTTGTGATTTTTTCATTCTCATTTGTGATTCTGTTGGTGTGTACTGATTTTACATTTCTCTTAATAAGTTTGGCTATAGGCTTATCTATTTTGTTTATTATCTCAAAGAAAAAGTTCTTCATTTCATTGATTTTTTTCTATCGTTTTACTCTTTTCAATTTTGTTGATTTCTTCTCTGAACTTTGTTATGTCCATAGTTCTGCTGACTTGAGGCATCATTTGTTCTTTTTCCAATTTCGATAATTGTGACATTAGACTATTCATTTGGGATTGTTATTCCTTCTTTAACTATGCCTGGATTGCTATATACTTTCCTCTTAAGACTGCTTTCGCTGAGTCTCACAGAAGTTGGGGCTTTGTGTTATTGTTGTCATCTGTTTCCATATATTCTTTTATCTGTATTTAATTTGTTCATTAATCCATTGATTATTAAGGAGCATGTTGTTCAGCCTCCATGTGTTTGTCAGCTTTCTGCTTTCTTTGTACAAGTTATTTCTAGTTTTATACCTTTGTAGTCTGAAAAGTTGCCTGGTAGAATTTCAGTCTTTTGGAATTTACTGAGGCTCTTTTTGTGCCCAGGAATGTGGTATATTCTGGAGAATGTTCCATGCACACTTGAGAAGAATGTGTATCCTGTTGCTTTTGGATGTAGAGTTCTCTAGATGTCTTTTAGGTCCATCTTTTCAAGTATGTTGTTCAGTGCCTCTGTGTCTTTACTTATATTCTGTCCAGTGGATCTATTATTTGGAGTGAGTGGCATGCTGAAGTTTCCTAAAGTGAATGCATTTCAGTATTTGTTTCACATATGCTGGTGTTCTTGTGTTGGGTGCATATATATTTATAATGGTTATATCCTCTTGATGGACTGAGCCCTTTATCATTATGTAATGTCCTTCTTTATCTCTTGTTACTTTCTTTGTTTGAAGTCTAATTTGTCTGATACTAGTACTGCAACACCTGCTTTTTTCTCGCTGTTGTTTCCATGAAATATCTCTTTCCATCCCTTGACTTTTAATCAGTGTATGTCTTTGGGTTTGAGGTGAGTGTCTTGTAAATAGCATATAGTTGAGTCTTGCTTTTTTTTAATCCATTCTATTACTCTGTGTCTTTTGATTGGTGCATTCAGTCCATTTACATTTAGGGTGACTATTGAAATATATGTACTTATTGCAGTTGAGGTTTTGATTCGTGGTTATCAAAGGCTTAAGGTTACCTTCTTTAGTATCTTACTAACTTAACTGACTTATTGAGCTTTTCTAAACACTGTCTGGTGATTCTTTATTTCTCACCCTTCTTATTCACTCCCCCTCCATTATTTGTATGTTGGGTGTTTTATTCTGTGATCATGTGTTTCCTTTAACTGCTTTGTGCATAGTTGATTATATTTTTTGCCTTTGGTTAATATTTGGTTGGTCTGCTTTCTTTGCTGTGATTTTATTTTCTCTGGTGACATCTATTTAGCCTTAGGAGTGCTCCCATCTAGAACAGTCCCTCTAAAATACTCTGTAGAGGCAGTTTTTGGGAGGCAAAGTCCCTCAACTTTTGCTTTTCAGGAAATTGTTTAATCCCTCCTTCATATTTAAATGATATTCATGCTGGATACAGCATCCTTGGTTCAAGGCCCTTCTGTTTCATTGCATTAAATATATCATGCCATTTTCCTCTGGCCTGTAGGGTTTCTGTTAAGTCTGATGATAGCCTGATGGGTTTTCCATTGTAGGTGACTATTTTCCTCTCTCTAGCAGTCTTTAAAATTGTCATTGTCCTTGATCTTTGCCATTTTAATCACTATGTGTCTTGGTGTTGTCCTCCTTGGGTCCCTTCTGTTGGGAGTTCTGTGTACTTCCATGATCTGATTGTAATTTCCACTCCACCCCACTCCAGTTTGGGAAAGTTTTCAGTAATTATTTCTTCAAAGATACTTTCTATCCCTTTTTCTCTCTCTTCTTCTTCTGGTACCCCTATAATGCGGATATTTTTCCTTTTACATTGGTCACATAGTTCTCTTAATATTGTTTCATTCCTGGAGATCCTTTTATCTGTCTCTGCATCAGCTTGTATGCTTTCCTATTCTCTGGTTTCTATTCCGTCAATGACCTCTTGCATCTTATCCATTCTACTTATAAATCCTTCCAGACATTGTTTCATTTCTGTAACCTCCTTTAACACATCATCCCTTAGCTCTTGTATATTTCTCTGCAGCTCTGTCAGCATGGTTATGGCCTTTATTTTGAATTCTTTTCAGGAAGACTGGTTAGGTCTATCTCCTTTTCAGGGGTTGGCTCTGTGATCTTGGTCTGTATCAAATTCTTCTCCCTTTCATGGCGATAGAGATAGTTTGTGTAGCTGGCGTGTGTGACGGCTGGGAGAACATCCCTTTTGCTGGTTTGTGGCCTTCTTTCCAGGGATAACAGCGACCTCTAGCGGCTTGTGCTGTGCAGCTGTGTGCATATGGGGCTTCTAATTCTTGTCGGGTAGCTATGGAGTTAAGCTCTGTGGTTGCTATGGGTGTGGCCTGACTCAGGCAGCTGCTCCGATATGGCAGAGCCACATTGGAGGGGAAACGGCTGAGAGGCTGTTTATCTCCATTAGGGGCCTCTGAGCTGCACTGCTACCCAGGGAATTAGAGCACCTGGAGGTTGCCGAGATTCCTACTAGGCTAAGTCTCCCGGGAAAGTTCTGTCCAGCTGTGGGGTCACTGTCCTTTCAAGACTTTATAGGAGCACTCACTTTTTTTTGTCCCATGGTTTCCAGCTGTGGGGACCCACTCACAGGTCTTACTGTCCTGTTTCCCTAGTTTCCAACACCCCATGCATGCACTCTGTGTCTGCACCCCAGTGTGCATGGCTAGGGCTGGGTGTTTAGCAGTCCTGGGCTCCCTCTCCCTCACAGCTCTGACTCCTCTCCTTCCACCAGGAGATGGGGTGAGGGGCTCTTGGGTCCCGCTGGGCTGTGGCTTGTATCATACACCCTTTGCAAGGTGAGGGGTACTTGCAGGTGTGGATGTAGATTGGCTGTTGTCCTATGTCTTCTGGTCTATTGGGAAGAGCTCTATTTATTGTATTTTCAAAAATATATATGGTTTTGGGAGGAGATTTCCACTGCTCTACTCGTGTTGCCATCATCTTTTCAGATATTATTTGATTTGGATACTTCCTGTGCTCCAATATCCAGCCCAAGGGGGTTCAGTTGAACTGAACTTGTTGAGTACCTACAGTATTCAAGCCGTGTGCTAAAAAGCAGGGCTGCATTATGACTTCTGTGAGACCCAGATGCTAGCAAGATTGTGCCTTACAAGGGTAGGCTTCTCCAGGGGGGAGACACAGGTGTGAGGGATCTAGGTGATCTATTGCCTGACTCACTCCTTTTCTGAACTTATTTGATCAGCCACCTATGGCTTCAATATAGTAAGTCTGATTTTCAAAAACAGCTAGTGAAATCAGCCTTATGACTTTCTAGTCACACCGGTAGGTCTCCCTTGCCTCTCAAGTAAGGGTCCAAAAGGTCAGTGTGTGTGCAGTGTGTATGTACACATACACACCTGAGTGCGCACCTCTGCATTCAAAGCCCAATATTTAGTCATGTCTGCATTACTCATTTCGTTTTAGCTCCACCTTTTATCTCCTTCATTTGTGGAAATAATTAGGATGTCCCTCCGTTTGAATCCCTATTATTATCTAACATATATTATTATCTAACATAATAAAAAACGTTAGAAATGGACTCCAGAAGCAAGGCTGTAACTCCTGCTGTTGTGCACTGCCTTTATCTTGAGGATATGAATGTAAGTCTGCCTTGGTTTCTCTGTATACTTTCTTTTTCTACGAAACAGACTTGGTAGCCTCAAGACAACTGGGTGCAGTACACAGAAGTTATAGAGAGGAAATATTTGATTCACAGCTTCCACTACATCTACTGTGTATGTTGGAGCATTCCAACCGCTCCAAGACCCATGACACAAGTTGGTGCTGCTGCCTTCCTCACCATCAAGGTCTTCGAAAGCAAACCAGGATGTGCTCCTTTCCTGCGCTCTCCCCTTTGGTGAGCCTCCAGTGAGAATGGAGACTTCTGCTGAGGCCACTGATGACCCCTTCTTTGTAAGACTTCAGTCATATTCCTCTCCTCATCTTGCTTGGCTTATCTGCAGCACTTGCCATAGCTGATTACTCACTCCTCCACGACACATTCCATTTTGCTTGTAGAGCAACATACTCTCCCGGTTTTCCTTCTGCCTCACCATTGCTTTTCAGTCTCTACTGGTTTCTCCTCCTCCTCCTATTAACCTCTTCATGTTGGAATGTCCCAACACTCGGGCCTTGGACCACCTCCTCCTTCCTTGATGACTCCTCCAAGGATGACTCTTACTTCCTTGATGATCTTATCTAGTCTCCTGACTTGAAATGCCACCTTGAGGTTATGATCCACAAGTTTGCATCTACAGCACAGCTCTCTGAGCTTGGATGTTTGACAAACATCTCACTTCCTGTATCCAAAACTGAACTTCTGATTTTCCCTTCCAAACCTGGCCTACCTGCATCTTTCTCACCTCAGCTGATGGCTAACGTCCTTGGCAACATCCTTGACTCTCTCACATCCCTCATTCAATCCATTAGGGAATCCTGCTGGCCTTACCTTCCAAAATAGGTCCTGAATCTAACAATTTATTTCCATTCCACTTCTACCACCCTGGTCGAAAACACCAACATCTCTCAGCAATATTATTCCAGTAGCCTTCTAACCCATCTTTCTGCCTCCACCTTTGCCCTCATCACGTGTCTTTTCAATACAGTAGTAAGCCAGAGTAAGCCTTATAAAATGAATTTATGTCACTCCTCTGTTTAACACGTTCCAACATGTTTCCCAAACTTCAGAGTGCAATCACATTACTTGGTGATCTTGTTAAAAGGAAGGTTCTGTTTCAGCAGGTCTGGGCTGAGCCTTGAGCCTCTGCATTACTAAGAAGCTCCGAGGCAATGCTGATGCTGCCGGTCCACTGACTAAGCTTTGAGTAGTGAGAACTACAAGGCCTTCTGTGATTTGGCCTTTGTTATTCCCGCTTTCCCACTCCCCCTCCCTTCCCTCACTTACTTTGCTCCAGCCACTCTGATCTTGCTACTCTGTAATAATCCGGGTATAGTCCTGCCTCAGAGCCTTTGCACTTGCTGTTCCCGCTGACTGGAACACTTCCCTGGGTATGTGCATGGCCTGATCCCCCACCTCGTAGATCACACTTTCTGTTCTCACCCCATGTTTTTCTACATAACATTGTATCACCTTCCAGTATTCAATATAATTTTTATCTTGTTACTGTCCATTCCCTCAACCAGAAACTAAGCACCACAAAGGCAGGGATTTTTGTCTTGCTGTAAAACAAGGCCTAGCAAACAGGCACTCAAGAAATACTTGAGGCAATGACCAATGTAGCTACTAAATAGACCAAAATTATGAAATACGTTGATAGCTGGTATGAAAGGAAACAAAATAACATCTATGAGTCCTGCGTCAGGGTCCTCAGAGGAGCAGGGCCAGTACCAAGCATAATGCCTTGAACACAGCAGACATAAAAATGTTATTTCCCCTCTGTTCTTTATATTCTTTCACAGAAGTTATTTGAGGCTTTGCCTGACTCTAAGGCCTTATTTATATATGATCACATAGTGAGCCAACTACACCCTTTATTCATCCCATCCTAGTAGAAACTTATCTATTCAGAGTTTGGAGCCTGGAATACAAAGAGGTAAAATATGTGGAGCTCTCACTTCTCCTGATCACATATCCTGTCATCATCTGTCTTGCTAACTGGCAGGGTTAGAAATCAGTAAGTAAGGTTGGTGGAGGTAAGCAAGACCATGACCAGAGACCATACAGAGACAGGGCTTAGGAGAAGGGCTCTTGCTCACAACAGCAAGTATAATTTTGAAGGGGGAATGGGTGGGGACCACCGAGATAATGTTACAACTTACACTTGATGCTTCTTTATAAGTGTTTTTGAACCTTGTTCATCTATATTATCTCATTCTTATGCCATTCCTAAGAGATAAAGAAGTCACTGTTAGTTGAGCAAACTGCAACACGGGAAGAAGGTAAATGACTAACTTATACTCCTATTAACAAGGAGCACAAGCCTCTCCTGACTTGTTTCTAATTTTGTGAAGACTTTTAAGGTGTCTGTTGCCAAAAAGATATTTTCAGAAACAGAAGTTTGAAGTGACAAAGAACTACCATCTAGAGACTACTAATTTATAAGGAAAACGAATTGCAGAAATGTAAGAGTAAACGTATGTTTGCTAAGTATAGGCATGGAGGTAGTTACGAGTCGGTATGATCTAGGTTGCCAGTTGTCCTTTTCTCTCATAGGATATACCCATTGAAGTCTCTTACATCTTTGAGGACTATTCATTAGTTCACAGGTAATGGACATTTGGAGACTTATTTTAAAAAGGTGGCTGGAAAATGGTCATCAAACTCCAGGAATCTAGCAGGCCTACAGCCAGAGATAACTCCCATCACGGTCACCTCTCTTCTTTGGACCACCTTCCCCGTTAGGATGGTTGAAAGGATTCTGCATTTTTTTCATGTCTCCTTTGTTGACGGTTAGAAACTTGAGGATTGGCTGTTTGGAGCAGGGTGGGGCAAAAATGAGTCACATATGCTGTTTCTATGGGAAACTTCACAATCATATGGCATCAGCTTATATAATAATCCCTTTTATTTGCAGAGCAGCTATCTTAAAATCTTTACAGAAATGCTCACTAATCCTTTTCACGACTGAGCCTAAGATATTGAGACAACTTTCACCTCTGACCCCTAAAAGACTTACTGCTCACAGAGAATGTAACAGAGTAAATAGGGAATTAATGCCTGGCTCAATATTATGTTTTACTTTTAAAACTTTTGCTGTGTTTGTTTTTCTTCCTCTGGAGACCAGGAATGACTCACTTTCAAGGAATATGGATGAAGAACATTACTAAGTCCAAAAATATTCTATTGGAGTCAATTGACTTCTAATGCAATTGTGTCTGATTCTTAGAGAATGTTTTAGGATTGCATTTCTAATCAGATGTATTAAAAATTCAATACAATACATCAAACCACAGAATGTTTATTGAATAATACAACTGGTGGCACATTAACCAGCTGTTTTTTTGTATTCATTCACTGTGCATTTGGCAACGTCTATCACATTAGCAGAGTAACCAGTAAGTTGTTTTCTGTCTTCTAAAAGGTTTTCGCCATCACTGATCATCACTCAGCCTTAGAGAACAGAAACTGAGTTTACACAGTTACTAAAATTTACGTCTCAGACCAAACTGAAATGGTACTTGGCTGCTTGTTCTCCCATTTGAGCCTAATTCTCCAGCCCAGACACGTCTCTTTACAGGAATAGCTGGGGAAAGGAAAATGGCAACATTTCTATAGCTCTTAATACAACCAGTCTGAAGGGTTTCCCTACTCACAGACCCCTTCCACTTATTGCAAGCTCAGCCTCACTGTTCAATACATTCTGAACCTGAAGTGGGCCATGCTGGCTCACCCCATAGCAGCACACTGTGATGGCAGCAAGGTGACTTGAGGATTGGAGGCAATGAAACTGGGAAGGTTCAATCGCCACCCTTACTTATTTTTGTCTTCTTTCCATCTTCGCACAGATCCTCACTTGTTCCTACCATCCCTCTGAGGCTGCCTTGCCTGGCTGCAAAGTTTTAAAACACCAAAGACAAGATTATATTACAAGCAGTTACTTGCAGGCATCTCGGAATATGTATTTATGAAGACTAGCACTGGAAGGGAACACAGAACCCTAAAGACAGTTGTTGTGGTAAGACTGGGTAATTATTCTTTGTTTTTTCTAACCATTAAATTTGTATGGTAAACATAAAAGTAGGGAAAATATTATTAAAGCAACAGGTGAGGGGGTAGAAAACAAGATAAGTCTATTTGGAGAACAAAAAACATTTCAAATACAACAGCCCTCCTAATTTGACTTCTGGCTCAGATGCCTGAACAGTTTCAAGCAGTAACTCTCCTAACTGAAAATACTGTTAGCCCTTTTACTCTTCCTTCCTCTTTCCCAAAGAATGTGGTCCCAAAGTTATTCTTTGACCGATCTTTGCTGAACAAAACCTGATGAAAGAAAGGTTAAAGTTCTGAAATAATATGTTTTCATTCACTCAACAAGCATCTCCTCTGTGGAAGACTTAGGAGAATCCACTGAAAATACACAATATTCATATTTCATGAAGTTACTGCATATAAACTACCTTGCTGATTTAAAGTAAGAGAACAAACTCTTACAGTCTCCAGGAATCATTACCAAAAACTATGTTCTTCGAGAACAAAATTTTTAAGTAGGGTTTATAAATTTAGGTTTTATTACACAGGGAACTAGATAGATTACGATTCACAAATTTGGGGCCTAGTTTTCTCCTAACTTTTGGAAATGAGAGATTTTTAGGTTAGGCAGCAACAATGATAAACAGAAATAACTTCAAATTCAGGGGTCCTAAGTGTTATTACATGCCAACTGGATTAAAGGTATACATTTTCCTAGAGCATATGCCAAACAGTAAAACTTTTGACCTATACTTTGAAATATGACTGCTGTATTTTAAAACTTTGAAAAAACCACACTGAACTATTACAAAAGGAGGGTATTTTGTAACAGCAGTGTCCAAATTTCCCCATCACTCAGGTTATTTAAATTTATCCTAGGCCCAAAGTAATAAGACAACTCTAAACAATCTTAACACAAACAGCCAAAACTTCCACTGTCCTCTTCCCTTAACATACTTGTTATCTACCAACTGAAGTTGAACAAAGGATGGAAACAGACCACAACTTCCTAGTTTCAGAATTTTTCCTTTCTCCCAAATTTAAGTCAATAGCAGCCATAAAAAAGTGATAAAGTGTGGGGGTACTATAGAAAGCAAAAGATTAAACCGAATGTCAGATACAAAAAATAAACTGAAAGGTTTAATAATGTTTAAAATGAAATGTGCTTATTACATAACAGACAGACTTAAAATATGTTCAACATCACTGTAGCTTTATCCTTACAAAACGTGATCATAGTTCACTGTCAATCATTTCCAGTATTCAAATAGTGACCTAAGCACAGCTTAGATGGAAATAAGGTACTTACATTGGAACAACAGTAGTCCCAATAGTTTATATTTGAAAACCATTTTTAAGTAACCTATTAAGAATTTAAATAACTAATGTTCACATTTTCAACTCAATAAGTCTATGGGTTAGTCTGCTTTTTGGTTTGTTTATTGGTTTTGGGGTGGAGGTAGGGACTAAAACCAATATACATAATTTCCAGAGCAGACTATATATGGTATTATACAAGTCAATTTCCAAATTCCAGATTTGCTTTTTTCAGCAATGCATTCATTCTGTTAACAAAAGTGGCCCCCTGTGAGTTTCTACAAGTCCATTTGTAACATATTCAATGTACATGAATAATAATTTCCCATGAGTGCACGTGGGGTGGGGATGAGGGTGGGGAATTACATGGAGCTAATAGTAGTACTGTCCCATGGTGTGAGAGTAAAGTTTATCTCTCACTGACACTTTCTCTCAATTTCACCTCCCCCGGTATGATTCCATTCATAATCTCGATATTTAAACCAGAAAGTTATTATGGACAATCCAAAATAACCCAAGGAACATGCTAAAGTTCTACCAATGATCAGCTTCTAACTGAAGGACTGAAGGAATTAAATAGAAGGCACAGTAGCACTGAAATATTTCAAATCATAGTAATCTTTTTGTGTATATATTTGCGTGTGTGTGTATCCTATACTTTCTTTCTTGTTGTTAAAAATGTCTGCTGAACAATTAGGAAATACTTATTTGTCATCTTTCCCTTTAATTTTTTTTGTATACCATCTCTCAAACACTGGCCAGGATCTCATTTTCTCTCTTTCACCTCTCTTCTTGGTTAAAGGATGCCAGGGCTCTCTTCTCATCAGCATGATTGATCTGGTTTTCTTTCTGCAGTTGCACAGCCTCCATTTGGTGATGCCTGGAGATAATTTTATTTTTGGCTTAATTTCTCAGGAATTCTTCTCATGGTACTTCCACACTAATCATTTTTTAACAAAGGGTGTTCTATTTTGAAAGCTGACAAATAGGAACGGTTTATGGGTTCAATTTTTAAAAGATCACTTGTTTTATCAACTGATGCATCCTTTGATTCATTTCTAGTATTCAAATAATGATTTCTGAGGCTCTGTCAACATCAGGAATGTATTGAATTTCAGATACTACAGGCATAAGTCTATTTCTGTTGTTTCCTGTAGAACAATCAGAAACGGGAAAATTATTAAACTTTCTATATGATATGTAGCATTTGCCTTTGTGGAATTAATAGTAGGACAGATGAAAAGATTTAAGTTGATGATCAACTCAAAATTCTTCAAGGTTCTAACTTATCATATAACCAAATGAACCAAGTCTAAAACTATCGTTGAGTCTCTAGTGAGTTTTATGGATGAATTTAACTTCCTTAGAATCCAGTAGTATCTCAGAAAATAGAGATTTAACACAAGGGTCAAATACGGAAGTATAAGGGCAGAGGCAGAGGGAAACCGTTACATTACTTTCAAAAGGCCTACTGGTTTGGAGGGAAAATTTCATGAAAACTTGCCTCTTTAATGCACAGTTGACTCTTGAACAACATGGATTTGATTGTCCACCTATATGCAGATTATTTTCAATAAATATACTTAGAAGTTTTTTGTAGATTTGTAACAATTTGAAAAAACACTGTTGTTCCTTTAGCTGATTTTATTCTAAGCATACAACAGTATATAATACATATAACATACAAAATACGTGTTTATGTTATCTGTAAGGCTTCTGGACAACAGTAGGCTACTCATAAAGTTTGTAGGGAGTCAAAAGTTATATAATTTGGACTGCATGGGGATTGGTACCCCAACTCCTGCATTGTTCAAGGGTCAACTGTGTATGTAACTCAATCCCACAAAACCAGTTCAAAATTAAGCTTTAGCTATGTCTCGGAAAGTAGAGAAAACCAAGTAAGGGCAAGAGGGGAAAATCATTTTAAGTTAGTGTGAAGCTTGGGGAGTGGCAGGATGGACAGTCAAAGAGATGACAATGCACTTAGGTTGCTCAGGGTACAGTGAGCAGGGCTGTTTATTTGAAAGAAGTGCTACGTGAATGATGCTGAAATAAACATCTATGCTCACATCTCCTAGTACATGGGAAAGATTTTCTCCTGGGTTTCTTGGTATAGAGTTGCTGGGTCAGAAAGCATATGAATGCTCAACTTCCCAAGACAATCTCAGACTGTTTTCTAAAATGACTGTACCAATTTCTATCACTATTAGCAATATTTAAGAGATCGTGTAGACCCACATCCTCTCAAATGCTTGGCATTATTTGAATTTTTGTCTATCAAATGGGTGTAAAATGGTACATCAGTACACTTTTGATCTTCGGTTCCCATGATATTGAGTAATTTTTGTATATGTGTAGGCCACATATATCTCTTCTTCTATCAAATGCCTGCTTGTCTCTTTCTCTCATTCTTCTTTTGAGTTATTTACAGGTATTCTTTAAAGATTCTCAGTACTAACTCTTTATCAGTTGTGTGTACTGCAAGACGTTATCCTTGCTTGGAACTTGTCATTTTATTTTGATTAGTATATGTTTATTGTTTTCCTTAAGAAATGCTTTCCCACCCTAAGATATAATAGATATCTGCTCATATTTTATACAAGGAGGGTTAAAGTTGTTTTGACATTTAACTGCTTAAGCTGTATGATTTTGGTGAGGGTTCTACTTCATTTTCCATATGGATAACCATTTTTCCTCCTCCATTTACTGAATATACCTTTCTTTCCCCACTGATCTGACATGCCATCTCTTTCATAAAACGATGTCCATACATGTATGGCTCTGCCTCTGGGCTCTTTACTTCATCCCACTGAACAACTCGTTTGTTCCCTCCATGCTTTCTAAAGTGCCATGCTTCATAATAGATCCTCACGTCTGGTAGGGCAAATCTCATCTTCCTATTCTTCTTCAGAAGTGACCTGGCCATTCTTTTCGGCTCTCTCGTCTTACACATCAATTTCAGAGCCATCTTATTAAGTTTCATGAAAAACTCTGTGATTTTGATTAGAACTGCACTGAATGAACAGATAAACTTGGAAAAAACTTACAATGTTGCCTTCCTATCCTGGGACAAGGTACCTCTCCATTCATTTAGGTCTTCTTTAATGTCTCTTAAAAGTGCTTTATAGTTTTCCCTACAGAGGCATTGGATGTGTTTTCTTAAGGTTTATTCCTAAATCCTTCATATTCTCTGAACTTAGTATAAATGTTTCCTTTTTACTTAATACGTTTTCTAGTTGTTTCCTGGTACACAAAAATGCAGCTGATTTTTGTGCTGGATAACCTTACATCCAACCATTTGTTACTCCCTTCTATTATTTATAATTCATCTGAAGATTCTTTAGTATGTGTCTATGAAAAAATTCATATTTTTTATGTAAAATCATTTTTCTATGTAAAAAATCATATTCACAAAAATGAGTAACATCCTCCTTTCCAATTCTTATGCCTCTAATTTATTTTTCTTATCATACTGTGCTACAACTCAGATATAACATTTTCAAATGTTGATCCTCAGAATTCAAAGATTCTGGAGGTGCTCCAGGGATTCGGCACACTTTTGCCTCCAACGTCATTTAAAAATATGGACCTAATTTAAAAGCCCGTAAAAGTTAAAAAAATCCAAAATTCAGTTTTGTTTTGGTCCTGATGCCCTATCAGTTCATTATTCCTTTTCTTCCTGGTACTTTTCTTTATCTTCCATAACTTTATATTCATTTTCCCATGCTGAATCTGATGTCTGTCATTACCATTTTCTGCTCTCAAATCTCAGTGTTCACAGAGAACTACAGGGTCCACATTCTCTGACTCCACAGAGAACTGGAAAAAAACTCAGAAAACAGGAACACTGACTTATGAAAATGCTTTCCTAACTACCAGAATGCCACATTCCTCATAGGGCAGTGATAAATACCTGAATTTAACTATATCCTCAGAGGATAAACTGTCTAAACTAAAAGACAAACTAGGAAAGGACACTGGAAAGATGGATTCTTTGAAGCTGGAGATACAACTGAGTTTGAGGCAGACGTACATACATATTTGGAATTTTAGGCAACCACATTTGTAACAATAAAACCAATACTAAACTAATATTTATGTTCTACTTTTCATTTGGAAAAGTCACTTAATGAAAACCAATCACCAAAACATAATTCTGGAACTAAGAAAGAGGAAAATATCTAATCATGGAAACAGACCTCAGTGGAAAGAACATACCTGCTGCCACTCATTACATAGCCTGAGTGCTCAAATGATGCAATTTCTTCACTTGTCAAGCTAATTTCACCTCTTTGTGGGGTATGTTTCCAGCTTTTACATATTAAGTCATAGCTTTACCTTCACCAGGTAGCAGCGCATGACCATAGCTACAAAGTAATTCTGAATTCAAAAAAGGTCCATTACAAAAAGGTGATCTTCTAAAGAAAGCACAAAAAAACCACCTTCTCTCACAAAACAGTAGGAATAACTGTTGCTGAGTGGCAGCATGCTGAGAAACCCAGTATTACTTTTCTTGAGTTAGTGAACATTGCACTGTGTCCTAAATAACTATCCAGAAATACAGACATACTTTGGAAGAACAAAAGAACTATGGTATTGAGTACAGATTTATAACCATCAACTTATCCCCATAGACCTTGAGTTTATGGCTTCTGCCTCTAGTGAATTCCTTTTCTATTAAAAAAAAGTAAAGAAATAATATATCTCTGGAAGCAACCAAAGTGTCCATCAACAGATGAATGAATAAAGAAGATGTGATACATATAGACAATGTAACATTATTCAGTCTTAAAAAAATAAAGAAACCGGACCATTTGTGACAACATTGACAAATAAGCCAGGCAGACAGACAAATACCATATGACTTATTCATGGTATCTAAAAACAGTACAAAACAGAATGTACAAAACAGCTGTAGACTCAGAGGCACAGAGCTAAGTGACTGGTAGTTACCATGGGGGAAGGGTTGGGGTGGGTGAGTGGGGAGGGTGAGAGAGATAAAGGGGTACAAAAATCTCAATCATAACATAAATAGGTCATGGGGATGGAAGTGCAGCATGGAGAATATAGTCAATGATTCTGTAACATCTTCCTATGTTGACAGATAGTAACTGCACTCATTGGGGTGAGGATTTAATAATGTGTGTAATTCCTGAAGTACTGTGCTGTATACTTGAAACCAACATAAATTTCTCCATCAACTATACTTCAATAAAAAAGGAAAAAATGTATCTCAAATTTGCATACCTTTTAGACTTATAACCAATAACAATGCTATATAATAACAAGTATTAATGTTCATTCAATGGGACTTTAAAAACTACCATCCCTTCATTTAATTCACTGAATACTTCTTGAATACCTATTAAACTCAAAGCCTGTAATATAAAAGTAATATCTGCTCTTGTGGAATTTACATATTAATAAGGATATTAATAGCAACACAAAATAGGATATACAATACACTGCACAAAAGAAATAGAAAATGCTGTGAAGACTACAGGATTAAAGAGGGATAGGAATCTTACCTACCTATGGAGGAAAGGTACTGGGAATCTGCACATGCCCCGTCCTTTTGAAAAGGGCTTTGACGGAAGGTAAGGATTTTAACAGGGCGAGATTGGAGGCAGTAAAGAAACCAGGGCTGGGAATAGAAGGTAAGGCATGTTGTGAGAAGAAATAAGGTGAACAAGGCACAAAGTCGGAAAGTGAACAGTAAATACAGGGAAGTTTCAGTTCTTCTCAGTTGGAACCTGGGGTATAAACAAAGGAGTAGAAGGAGATAAGCTTAGAAAGGTAAGTTAGGGCCATACTTTTGGGAAGGTACTTTAGATATTATAAATATACTGTTACTTACTTCAGAAGTTTATCATCTTGAGAGACAAGTGTTTTTGGAGCCTCTGGGCCAACTAAATCTGAGAGTCCTTCAGGCTCTGCTTGAAGGATGTTCAGAAACATACTCACACTTTGACTACTCGGTTAGTATGCTTCCTGGGTTTTGAATCTGGGTCTATCAGAAGCAACCTACTTAATCAATCATTCCAGGGGTACCCCAGAAACTCTTCTTGAGAAGCTTTAGAGCTTGAATCACTGGAATCTTTCTGCTCTTCTTTGACTTCTTTTTCTTGAATTTCTTCCTGTAATGATTATAATTTGACACAAATTGATTTAATATTCCCATGTTAAAGGCCATCTCATTTTGTCAAGGCAATGAAAAGTCTGATTAAAATGATTTAAATTCTCATCTTATTCAAACTTGTTAAAGGATTTTTATTAATTTTTTTTCTAACTTATTTAACTAAATCATGTTTCCCTATTAAAAAGATTCCTACAGGGGAGCAGAGCCAAGATGGCAGCGTGAGCAGAGCAGTGGAAATCTCCCAATACCATATAAATTTTTGAAAATACAACAAATACAACAATCCCTAAAAGAGAGACCAGAAGATACAGGATAACAACCAGGATACATATACACCTGCAAGGACCCAGCACCTCATGAAGGGGGTAAGGTACAAGGTATGGCTTGTCCGTACACAGGTGCCCGTCACCCCAGCTCCCAGTGGGCGGAGAGGAATCAGTGTGGGGAGGGAGAGGAAGCTCAGGACTGCTAAATAACCAGCCCTAGTCATCCGCACAAGAAGCACAGACACACAGTGCGTGGGGTGCTGGATATTAGGGAAACAGGACAGTAACCTGTGAGTGCCTCCCTGCAGTCAGTGCCCCTGGGACAAAAGAAAAGCAAGTAGTTTTTCAAAGTCTTAAAGGAACAGGGTACCCACAGCTGGACGGAAGCATCCCAGGACACTTAGCCCAGCAGCTGGGAATCTCAGGGAACTCCAGGCACCCTAACCACCCAGGCGGCAGCACAGCTCTGAGGTCCCTCATGGCGATAAACAGCCTCCCGCCTATTCCCCCTCCAAGAGGGGGTCTCTGCCTCAGCGGAGCAGCAGCCTGAGAGCGGCCACACCCACAGCAACCTTGCGGAGATCTACAGTGACCAGGCAGGAATCAGAGACCCTATCTGCATGCAGCTGCCCAGCAGAGGCCGCTAGGGGTCGCCATTCTCCCAGGAGAGGAAGGCCACAAACTAGCAAGAAGGGATGTTCTCCCAGCCGACACACGCGACAGCTCCACACAACTACCTCTATCGCCATGAAAAGGCAGAATAATTTGATCCAGACTAGAATCACAGAGACAACCCCTGAAAAGGAGCGCGGAGAGATAGAACTAACCAATCTCCCTGAAAAAGAATTCAAAATAAAGGTCATACCATGCTGATGGGGCTGCAGAGAAAAATCCAACAGCTAACGGACAAAGTAGAAAGGGAAACTACAGAAATGAAACAATCTCTGGAAGGATTTAAAAGCAGAATGGCTAAGATGCAAGAGGCCATTGATGGAATAGAAACCAGAGAACAGGAACGCATAGAAGCTGACGCAGAGAGAGATAAAAGGATCTCCATGAATTAAACAATATTAAGAGAGCTGGGTGACCAATCCTAAAGGAACAATATCAGCATTGTAGGCGTACCAGAAGAAGAAGAGAGAGGGAAAGGGATGGAAAGTGTCTTTGAAGAAATAATTGCTGAGAACGTCCCCAAACTGGGGGAAGAAATAGTCGCTCAGACCACAGAAGTACAGAGAACCCCCAACAGAAGGGAAACAAGGAGGACAACACCAAGACACATAATAATTAAAATGGCAAAGATCAAGGACAAGGACGGAGTATTAAAGGCAGCGAGAGAGAGGGAAAAGGTCATCTACAAAGGGAAACCCATCAGGCTATCATCAGACTTCTCAACAGAAACCTTATGGGCCAGAGGAGAATGGCATGATATGTTTAATGCAATGAAACAGAAGGGCCTTGAACCAAGAATACTATGTCCAGCAGGATTATCATTTAAATATGAAGGAGGGATTAAACAATTCCCAGACAGGCAAAAGGTGAGAGAATTTGCCTCCCAGAAACCACCTCTGTAGGGTACTTTAGAGGGACTTCTCTAGATTGGAGCACTCTGAAGGGTAAACAGATGTCAACAGAGAAAATAAAATCACAGCAAAGAAAGCAGAACAACCAAATACTAAATAAAGTCAAAAAATAAAATGAACTACACACAAAAGCAGTCAAAGGAAACACAAAAGAGAACAGAATAAAACACCCAATATATAAAGAATGGAGGAGGAGGGATAAGAAGGGAGAGAAACAACGAACCATCAGACAGTGTTTATAAGAGCTCATTAAGCGAGTTAAGTTAGACAGTAAAATACTAAAGAAGTTACCCTTGAAACTTTGGTAGCTATGAATCTAAAGCCTGCAATGGCAATAAGTACATATCTTTCAATAATCACCCTAAATGCAAATGGACTGAATGTACCAATCAAAAGACACAGAGTAATAGAATGGATAAAAAAGCAAGACCCTTCTATATGCTGCTTACCAGAGTCTGACCTCAAACTCAAAGACATGCACAGACTAAAAGTCAAGGGATGGGAAAAGATGTTTCATGCAAACAACCAGGAGAAAAAAGCAGGTGTTGCAGTACTAGTATTTGCAGACAAAATAGACTTCAAAACAAAGAAAGCAAAAGAGATAAAGAAGGACTTTACATAATGATAAAGGGTTCCATCCAACAAGAGGATGTAACCATTATAAATATATATACACCCAACACAGGAGCACCAACATATGTGAAACGAATACTAACAGAATTAAAGGAGGAAACAGAATGTAATGCACACATTTTAGGAGTCTTCAACATACCACTCACTCCACAGGATAGATCCACCGGACCGAAAATGAATAAGGATACAGAGGCACTGAACAACACACTAGAACAGATGGACCTAAAAGGCATCTACAGAATTCTACATCCAAAAACAACAGGACACACATTTTCCTCAAGTGCACATGGAACATTCTTCAGAATAGACCACATACTAAGCCACAAAAGAAGCCACAGTAAATTCAAAAAGATTGAACTCCTACCAACCAACTTTACAGACTACAAAGGTATAAAACTAGAAATAAATTGTACAAAGAGAGCAAAAAGGCTCACAAACACATGGAGGCTTAACAACATGCTTCTAAATAATCAATGGATAAATGAACAAATTAAAATAGAGATCAAGCAATATATGGAAACAAATGACAACAACAACAGAAAGCCTCAACTTGTGTGGGATGCAGCAAAAGCAGTCGTAAGAGCAAAGTATATAGCAATCCAGGCATATTTAAAGAAGGAAGAAAAATCCAAAATGAATAGTCTAACATCACAATTATCAAAATTGGAAAAAGAACAACCGCTGAGAAGGAGCATGGGGAGATAGACCTAACCAATGTCCCTGAAAAAGAATGCAAAATAAAGGTCATAACCATACAGAAGGAGCTGCAGAGAAAAATGCAAGAGCTAACAGACAAAGTAGGGAGGGAGACTACAGAAATAAAATAATCTCTGTAAGGATTTAAAAGCAGAACGGATGAGAGGCAAGAAGCCATAGATGGAACAGAAACCAGGGAACAGGAATGCATAGAATCTGATGCAGAGAGAGATAAATTATCTCCAGGAATGAACAAATGAGGCCTAAAGTCAGCAGAAGGAGGGAAATAATGAAGATCAGAGAAGAAATAAATAAAGCTGAGAAGAATAAAACAATAGAAAAAAATCAATGAAACCAAGAGTTGGTTCTTTGAGAATATAAACAAAATAGACAAGCCTCTAGCCAGACTTATTAAGAGAAAAAGAGAGTCAACACACATCAACAGAATCAGAAACGAGAACGGAAAAATCACAGTGCGTTCCACAGAAATACAAAGAATTATTAGAGACTACTATGAAGACCTATATGTTAAGAGCTGGAAAACCTAGAAGAAATGGAAAACGTCTGAGAAACATACAATCTTCCAAGACTGACCAAGGAAGAAACAGAAAATCTAAACAAACCAATTACCAGCAGAGAAACTGAATCAGTAATCAAAAAACTACCCAAGAACAAAATCCTCGGGCCAGGTGGATTTACCTCAGAAATGTATCAGACATACAGAGAAGACATTATACCCATTCTCCTTAAAGATTTCCAAAAAACAGAAGCGTTGGGAATTTCCCAAACTCTTCTATGAAGCCAACATCACCCTAATGCCAAAACCAGGCAAAGACTCCACAACAAAAGAAAATTACAGACCAATATCCCTGATGAACGTAGATGCAAAAATACTCAACAAAAAAGTAGCAAACTGATTTCAAAAATACATCAAAAGGATCATACACCATGACCAAGTGAGATAAATTCAAGGGATGCAAGTATGTTACATTTGAAAATCCAACAACATCTTCCATCACATTAAGAAAAAGGACAAATACCACATGATCATCTACATAGATGCTGAAAAAGCATTTGCCAAAATTCAACATCCATTCATGAAAAAAACTCTCAACAAAATGGGCATTGAGGGCAAGTATCTCAACATAAAAAGGCCATATATGATAAACCCACAGTAAACATCATACTGAACAGTGAGAAGCTGAAAGCTTTACCACTGAGATCTGGTACAAGACAGGGATGGCCCCTCTCCTCACTGTAATTCAACATAGTACTGAAGGTCCCAGACATGGCAATTCAACAAAGCAAAGAAATACAAGGCATCCAGATTGAAGGTCCCAGACATGGCAATTCAACAAAGCAAAGAAATACAAGGCATCCAGATTGGTACAGAAGAAGTTAAACTGTCACTATTTTCAGATGACATGATATTGTACACAAAAAACTCTAAAGACTCCACTCCAAAACTAGTATAACTAATATTGGAATTCAGCAAATTTTCAGGACACAAAATTAACACACAGAAATCTGTGGCTTTCCTACAGACTAACAATGAACTAATAGAAAGAGAAATCAGGAAAACAATTCCATTCACAGTTGCATCAAAAAGAACAAAATACCTGGGAATCAAGGAAGTGAAAGACCTATACCCTGAAAAGTGTAAGACATTCTTAAGAGAAATTAAAGAGGACACTAAAAAATGGAAACTCACCGCATTCTCTTGGCTAGGAAGAATTAATATTGTCAAAATGGCCATCCTGCCCAAAGCAAAATATGGATTTGAAGCAATGCCTATCAAACTATCAAAAGCATTCTTCAACGAACAGGAACAAATAGTTCGAAATTCATATGGAACAATAAAAGACACCAAATAGCCAAAACAGTCCTGAGAAGGAAGAATAAAGTGGGAGGAGATTTCACTCCCCAAGTTCAAGCTCTACTACAAACCCATAGTAATCAAGACAATTTTGCACTGGCACAAGAACAGAGCCACAGACCAGTGGAACAGAATAGAGACTCCAAACATTAACCCAAACACAGATGGTCAACTAATATACGATAAAGGAGCAATGGACATACAATGGGGAAATGTCTGTCTATTCAACAGATCGTGCTGGCAAAACCGGACAGCTACACATAAGAGAATGAAACTGGATCACTGTCCTACGCCATACACAAATGTAAACTGAAAATGGATCAAAGACGTGAATGTAAGTAATGAAAACAAAACTCTTAGAAAAAAACATAGGCAAAAATCTCTTGGACATAAACATGAGTGGCTTCTTCCCAAACATATCTCCCTGGGCAAGGGAAACAAAAGCAAAAATAAACAAGTGGAACATTATCAATCTGAAAATCTTCTGCACAGCAGAGGACACCACCAATACAACAAAAAGGTACACTACAGGATGGGAGAATACATCGATAAATGACAGATCCGATAAAGGGTTGACATCCAAAATATATAAAGAGCTCACACACGTCAACAAACAAAAAGTAAATAATCCAATGAAAAAATGGGCACAGGATCTGAACAGACAGTTCTCCAAAGGAGAAATTCAGATGGCCAACAGACACATGAAAAGATGTTCCACATCGCTTGTCTTCAGAGAAATGCAAATTAAAACCACAATGAGATATCACTTCACACCAGTAAGGATGGATACCATCCAAAAGACAAACAACAAATGTTGGTGAGGTTGTGGAGAAATGGGAACCCTCCTACACTGCTGGTGGGAATGTAAATTATTTCAACCATTGTAGAAAGCAGTATGGAGGTTCCTCAAAAAGCTCAAAATAGAAAAACCATTTGACCCAGGAATTCCACTTCTAGGAATTTACCCTAAGAATGCAGCAGCCCAGTTTGATAAAGACAGATGCACCCATATGTTTATCGTAGCACTCTTTACAATAGCCAAGAAATGGAAGCAATCTAAGTGTCCGTCATTAGATGAATGGATAAAGAAGATGTGGTACATATACACAATGGAATATTATTCAGCCATAAGAAGAAATCAAATCCTACCATTTGCCACAACATGGATGGAGCTAGAGGGTATTATGCTCAGTGAAATAAGGCAGGCAGAGAAAGACAAGTACCAAATGATTTCACTCATATGTGGAGTATAAGAACAAAGAAAAACGGAAGGAACCAAACAGCAGCAGAATCACAGGATCCAAGAGTGGACTAACACTTACCAAAGGGAAAGGGACTGGGGAGGAAGGCTGAGAAGGGAGGGATAAGGGTGGGTAAAAATAAAGGGGGCATTACTATTAGCATGTATAATGTGGAGGGGGTAAATGTGGAATGCTGTACAACATTGAGAAGACAAGTTATGATTCTACAGCATCTTGCTGCACTGATGGACAGTGACTGTAATGCGGTTTGTGGGGGAGACTTGGTGAAGGGGGAGCTTAGTAAACATAATGTTCTTCGTGTAATTGTAGGTTAATGATAACAAAATTAAAAAATGTGAGATAAAAAAGGATCCCTTCAGACACAAATGAAATACAATTTTCATGTTACGGAAAGATAATGGAAATAAAGTGTTTAAAAAACAGCTTTTACCAATTTGAGCATCAATAATTTAAAGTGTAATAGCTTAAATACGTATCAAATTTGTTTTCATAATCAAGGAAGTGAAACCAAATCATTATTTTGAAAAGTCATAAAACAAAAAAAATTGAAGTAAGCCATTATTGTGCCCTTGTTATATAAACTAAATTTCATGGTAATCAAATAGCTGAGGGTAGGCTTCTCTTATAGAATTATCTACCTAATAAATGAAGAATGTAGGCCAGAATTAGACTACCAATATTTTGCAATCCCACTTAGGCAATGACCATCAATGGCTGTTAGTATGACAAAGAGAGACAACCAGACGTTATTTTCCTCCTGATAGAAGTATGCAATACCAGCTAAAAAGTACTCCTGCCAAAAATTTACATCTGAACCTCATCAAGTCTCTAGACCTAACTATCAATCTATAGGAAACATAGAAGCCAGAGAACATGTTAAAGTACACTATAAGACTATGATCAGCAAAATTCATACTGCAGGAAATTCTAAGGTAAATGATTTGATTTCTTCAATGAATAAAATGCAGGAACAAAAAGGGGAACCTATTGATCTAAAGAGATGTACAAGATATATCAACCAATTGCACTTTGGGTCCCAATTTGAATAAACTGGACAAGAAACTGAGAACTGACAAATTACTGTTAAATATTTCAGACATGATAGTAATATTGTGGTTACAGTTTTTTTTACAAAACTAACATCTATCTTTTAGAGAAACATGCTGGTTTATGGATGAAATGATATCTTGGATTGGTTTCAAAATAAAGGGGTCACTGGAGACTTCCTGTGAGTTGATAATTATCAAGCTGGGTGATAGTTACATGGGGGATCATCATATTATTTTACTTAATATCTTACATAACTTTATATATATTTGAACTTTTCATAATAAAAATTGAAGGAAAAAACTGACAATTTGCATTTCTTCTTTTCTGTTTTATTGGCTTTCTTTGCTCTCCTTTTTGCATCATCATCTGCAAATTAAACCACATTATAGTTTAAAAAAATTAAACTCTAAAACCCCAAAACTTTTGAGTAGATAAATATCCTGTTGCCCGATTTGCTGAAACATAGAAATTAATTCAAACATTTATTGCTACTCATCACAAAACGTGCTAGGCCTTGGGGACACAGAATTAAAGTCACACAAAGTATTAGGTGATACAGGACATTGTTATTAATTTTACTGTATGAGATAATAGTATTGTGATTAAGTAGGAAATGTCCTTGTGTTCTAGAGGTGTATACAGAAATATTTAGGATGGTACAGTGATATTTGTAATTTACTTTCAGTATCTCCACAAAAACTCACATTTTTTAAACAAATATGTCAAAATGCTAACAAATGTTAAAATCTTGGGTGCTCTGGGCATATAGAGGAGTCTCAAAAGCAGGCTGATTTGGGGAGGGTAATTGAGGAATGGTTGCCCAGGAGAAGGTGATTCTTAAGCTAGTTCTTTCAAAAACCAGGTTTTTAAAAAAGCAATGCACACCCATTGCTGAGATGAGTAAGCCAAGCCACATGGAGGGAGGGTCTGGTGTCGTGGGCAGATAAGACTCTCTGTGCCAAGTAACAGAATCAAGAGAAAGGCCATGGAATACTGAGGAGACAGAAAGTAGTTCTCAGGCTACAGGATGCTGCAAGAGAGAGACCCAGGTCTATGTGATTACTGAGGCATCGGTCAGGACCCAACTTCACCCTGACGGCTATGGAGAGCTACTGAGGGACTTTAAGTAGGGGACTGACCTGCTAGGATTTGTGCTTTACAGAAGTTCAGTCTTCCGGCAGTGAGGAAGGAAAGTGACAAGGGGGGCCAGGAAACCCTGGTGACATCAGCGGAAGGAGCACCCTTGTGTCATGTGTCCCCAGTGGAGGCGCCCTCTGTCCAGCATCAGCCAGGAGAGGGCACAAAAGGATGGCTTATTGTGATGTGCCACCCTACAGGAGGTGTCTTTCACAATCAGCTGCCGGGAAGCGATCTTTTAGATTGTGCCTTTTTGAAAACTGCACAAAGGTGCCCACTGAGTGTGAGAATTTCACAGAAGAGCTGCTCTGCTGAGCAGACACAGCCTGTATGGTTTGGTTCAGCACCACGTGTCTCAGAACCCAACCCCAACTTGCTCCCATGCCACATGCCTTGTGCGATTACACACAACCAATCTGGAGCCATACTGCTTAGGTGTGAATCCCAACTGTGTGTCCCTGAGTGCGGTACTTGGAAACTGCTCTATTACCTCCATTTCCCATCTCTAAGATGTATCCAACAGTTACCACTGTGTGTACTGAACAGCAATAGTGAATATCAAGTACTGAGCAGGGTGGCTGGCACAGTGAGTGAGTGTTCATAAACTCTTGTCCCTTATTGTTGTTTTTAAAACCTTCCTCTAAAATAAGCTTTAAGAACCACAACTTGGTTGGAAGCTAGGTTTGCAGAATGATGCTGTCTTTCTTATCACTGGAGTCTGTTTCAGAATCAGAGTCACTGTTACTATCATCAGAATACTTCTTATGTTTTCTTTTAGATGAGTTTTTCTTTCTCATTTTCTTGGACCTTTCTTTTGAATGACTAGATTTCTTCTTCTTCTTTTCTTCTACATAAAGCAGAAATAAAAAACTTACTTCTAAAGAGGAATTTCTGAGTATCAATTTTATTATATTTGAAATACTGAAAAGGAATATATGACAGGCAATTTGAATAAAAGCAACGTCCAATATTCAACTATATATAAATGTGTTTTGTAACTCCTCAATAAAAAAAGCTCTGTATTTAAAGAATACCTTCTGAGGTAGAAGACGAAGTGGTACGTTTCTTTGGCCCTTCGTCCTCTACTGGTGTATGTTCATCAGAGGTGAATTTAAAGAAAACAGTTATAAGCATCAGAAAAGTGATGAAATATAGACCATGGAGTATAAAAGTATAGGCTTGAAAATTTTCAGGAACAAATTGATTGAGAAACATTAAAAGCAAACACTGGACTGCATTTACAATTGTACAGTTCAAGGATCTACCACCTTCATAATCACATAATAATAGTTTACATTGCATAATGCCTTAGAGTTTACAAAGTGCTATTTCCTGAGTGAAAGCAGCACATGAGATTAGTATTTTCAAAAGAAACCACCGGGTGAAGGTCATGAACCATAAGGAAACTCAAAGAACTGTAGTCAAGAAGGCTGTGGGAGGACTTCCTAACTCTATTCTCTGTGTGCTAAGGCCACACGGCAGAGCAGCACCTGTCTGTCTCCCCAGAGCATGAAGCACCTGACAAACTACAGCAGAAGATATCATTCTGTTGCAAAAAATTCTGCAAATGGGCGTTATTAAAATTCTACAATAATTTAAAAGGGAATTTCTATATCATATAATCTTTTCCTCTGAAGATCACATCCGGAACAATTCAGGAATTGCCTAGAAATTATTCTTAGGGTTCCTTCGAACTCTAATTTTTCGAGTGCAGATTCTATGAGTGTTTCCAAAGGCATCTATAAGAATAACTTTAGATAATAATGCTTTATCACCCCGTCACAAATGACAAGTTTACTTGTAAACTCAATGTATCAACTCAACCTAAAGATGACACAGAAATGGAAGACAGGGTGGAAGAAGCTTATCAATAGCACCAAAGAGAGAAAAAGTTAGGAAAAAGAGAAAGCATTAAGCCTTCAGATAATTTGATATAGGAAAATCTTCTGAACAAAACCATATTGGAATATTCATTTTTAAAAATGCCTCTGGGAATAGAACAGAGAGAGAGCTCAGAAATAAACCTACTCATATACGGTCAATTAGTTTACAACAAAGGAGGCAAAAATATACAATCGGGAAAGACAATCTTTTCAATAAATGGTACTGGGAAAATTGGACAGCCATATGCGAAAGAATGAAAATGGAACACTATCTCACACCATACACAAACATTATTTAAAATGGATTAAAGAGTTGAATTTAAGACCTAAAACCATAAAACTCCCAGAAGGAAACATAGGTCCACTTCCAGGTATTTATCTGAAGAAAAGAAAACACCACTTGAAAAGATATATGCACACCCATGTTCACAGCAGCATTATTTACAATAGCTAAGATATGGAAACAACATAAGTGTCCACTGGTGGATGAATGAATGAAGAAAATGTTGTATAGGAGAGGGGATCAACATGGCAAAACAGGAATATCTTGAGCTTATTTTCTTCCATGGAAGTTCCTTGACATAGTCTTGGAGATGATTTTAAATCTGACACCAAAAGGATAAGCAAAGAAAGCAAAAATAAGCAAGTGGGGCTGTATCAAGCTAAAAACTTCTTCACAGCAAAGGCAACCATCAACAATGAATATACATTGGGAGAAATTATTTGTAAATCATGTTATTTGGTAAGGAAGGGGTTAATATCTAAAATATATAAAGTACTCATACAATTCAGCAATAAAAAACAAAAATAAACTAATCATGAGGATAAATGTACAGGATAGGGAATAGAGTCAATAATAGTGTAGTATCTTTGTGTGACAGTTTATCAGAGTGAGCATTTACTAATGAATTTAGTTTTTGAATCACTATGTTTTATGCCTGAAACCAATGTACTATTGTATATCAACTACACTTCAATAAGAAAAAATAGCAAAAGGAAAAACACAGGCAATCCAATTAAATAATGAGCAGAGGACCTGCATAGAAAATTTCCAAAAGAAGGTATATAGATGGCAAACAGGTACATGAAAAGATGCTTATTTTCAGTAATTATGAGGGAAATGGAGATAACATCTCACACCTGTTAGAATAGCTATTACCAAACACCCAAGAAATAACAAGTGTTGGTGAGAATGTGGAGAAAGGGGAACCCTCATGCACTGTTGGTGGGAATGTATATTGGTACAGCCGCTATGGAAAACAGTATGGAGGTTCCTTAAAAATTAAAAATACAACTACTACATAGTCCAGCAATTCCACTTCCAGGTATTTATCTGAAGAAAACAAAACACCAACTTGAAAAGATATATGCACCCCCATGTTCACAGCAGCATTATTTATTATAGCTAAGATATGGAAACAACATAAGAGTCCACTGGTGGATGAATGAATGAAGAAAATGTTGTATAGGAGAGGGGATCCACATGGCATAATAGGAATATTGTGAGCTTATTTCCCTCCGTGGACACACCAAAATCTTCAACTACCTATAGAGCTATTATAGCTGAGAAAAAAACAGAAGACTAGAAGAACAGATATTACACAACTAAGGACATAAAGAAAAAGCCACAGTGAGACGGGTAAGAGGAATAGAGACATGGTCTAGTCAGAATGAACACCCCTGGGGTTGTGACCCACAAGGAGGAGGGATATCATGACCACAGAGACCCTCTCTGAGAAACAAGAGGTCCAAGCACAACAGCCTGGTGGACCTGCACTGGGAAGATAAGCACCAATAATACCTGGCTTTGAAAACCAATAGGACTTATGTCTGTGATACCCAGAGGGCAGAGAGAAACTGTGAGTCCAATCTTAAATGGTGTGCATACAATATCCCTTGCTCTGAGTCTCAGTGCAGAGGGAGCATTTTGAAAAGTGCCTGGATTATACATGAACATGACCTATTGACTAATCTTGTGTATGTGCAGGCAGGGCAGGGATCTATTGCAATTTTCCCTTGGGATGGAAATGTCGATGGACACCATTTTTATTTCAATTCCGTTCTACCCGGCTGACCTGGTGCTGCCATTTATGACCTCTCTATCGACTGGAATCGCTTGCCTGTCCTTGGTGTTTCCCCTGAAGACTTGTCTCACTAACCTGCCTGCCCTGGAACTCATCCCAATTAGCTCTTCACCCTGCCACACCTGGTGGATGACCCTGGCCAGCACCAGTACAGCTGCTAAGTGGCTAAGTGTTCCCACCCCAGACTATCAGCCCTACACACTAGAACACCTGCAACATTCACAGCTGGACCTCACAGCCACCCACACAGCAGAGGCCTTCTCCACACACCAGTGCCAGTAGCTGTTGCAGATGGGCCTCATGGCCAGTTGCACTGAAGGCCAACCCTGCCCACCAGTGGGCTGCAGCAACTGCAGATGGGCCAGATGCCAGCCCCACACCCCAGCATGTTGTAGCACTCACAGTCAGGCCTAGCAGACAGTGGACCAGGGTACAGCCCTGTGCATCAGCATGTCTACACCAGTTGTGACCCAGGCAGATCAGGAGGGTGTATGCAGCTGACACAGAGGACTCCCCTGTGTTACCTGACTCAAGTGATCAGGGAGGTCTGCACTAGGAGGCCCCATAGGACATCTTCTGCATTAAGCCACTCCTTTAAGACCAGGAAATATACCTAATCTACCTAATACATAGAAACAAAGACAGAGAATCAGACAAAATGAGGAAATCAGTATACTCCAAAGGGAAGGTAAGCCAAAGACATCAGAAAAAGAGCTGAATGAAACAGAGGATAAGCAATCCACCAGATAAAGAGTTCAAAGTAGTGGTCATAAAGAAGCTCACCAAACTCAGGAGGAGAATGGATGGACACAGTGAGAACTTTAAAGAAGAGATTAAAAATATTTTTAAAAAACATTCAGAGATAAAAAGTAACTAAAATGGAAAACACATTAGAGAGGATATTTATATTAGAGCACATATAAATGCTGTATGGGAAAATACATTTGCAACTGATATATCCAGTAAGGGGTGAATATCCAATGTATTGGTGGAACTGAATACACATTTATCTGTCTATTTAGTTGGCCAACAAAACATGAAAAGATGCTCCACATCAGTAGTCATCAGGGAAATGCAAATCAAAACTACACTGAGCTATCACCTCACAGCTGTCAGAATGGCCACTATCCAAAAGACAGGAAACAGCAACTGTTGGCAAGGATGCGGAAGAAAGGGAACTCTTGTGCACTGTTGGTGGGAATGCAAAATGTTGTAGCCACTGTGGAAAACAATATGGAGATTACTCAAAAAATTAAAAACAGCAATATCATACAATCCAGTAATTCCACTTCTGTATTTACCTGAGGAAAATGAAAATATTAATTTGAAAATGTACATGAGCCTATATGGTTATTGCAACATGATTTACAATGGACAAGATATGGAACCCACCTAAGTGTCCATCGATAGATGAATGAATAAAGATGTGGTACATGCACACAAAGGAATATAACTCAGCCATAAAAAAGAATGAAATCTTGCTATCTGTGACATGATGGATGGACCTAGAGGGTATTATGCTAGGTGGAATAAGTCAGACACAGAAACACAAATACCATATGATTTCACTTACACGCAGGATCTAAAAAACAAACAAACAACAAACCTAGAAACAGACTCATACAGAGAACACACTGGTGGCTGTCAGAGGGGTGGGGAAAGGGGAAAGTGAAATAAATGAAGGGGATTAAGAAGTACAAATTTCCAGTTAAAAATAAATAAATCATGGGGAATATAGCCAATAATATTGTAATATATTTTTATGGTGACAGAAGGTAACAACACTTACCATGGTGAGCATTTTGTAATGTATATAAACGTCAAATCACTATTCTGTACACCTGAAACTAATATGTTGACTATATGTCAATAAAAAAATTTTTTTAATTAACAGGGTAATAGGGTTATCAACAGCAGATTAAATGATGCAGAAGTGATCTGAAAGGTACAGTAGTGAACCAGGAAAAGACAAAAAAATATAAATGAGGATATTAAGCTTAAGGGACCTGTGGAATGTCAAACATACTAACATTCATATTATCAGAGTTTCAGGAGAAGAATGAAAGAAACAGAAAACCGATTGGAAGAAATAATGTCTAAAAGATTTCCAAACTTGATGAAGGAGATATCCAAGTCGAGGAAGCAAAGAGAGTCATAAATAAGATGAACCAAAAGTGATTCACACACCACACACTATAATCAACATGTAAATATTTGAAGACAGAGAATCTTAAAAGCAGTAAGAGAAAAACAACTAGTTACATGTAAGTGTACCCCAAAATACTATGAACTAATTTTTAAAAAATTGAAGTACTTTGTTGTATAGTTGATATACAATATCACAATGGTTTCAAGCATACAATACAGTGATTCAACCGTTATACACATTATTAAATCCTCTCCCCAACTAGTGTGATTACTATCTGTCAACACAGAAATGTTACAGAATTGACTGTATTCTCTATGCTACACTTTCATCCCTGATTTTGGGCCTCTTTATCCCACACCACATATTTCATCCGCCCACCCCAAACTTTCCCCCATGGTAACCACAAGTCGCTGCTCAGTGTCTCAGAGTCTATTGTTTTGTTTGTTTGGTTTTTAGAGTCCACATACAAGTGAAATCATATGGCATCTTTTTCTGCCTGGCTTATTTCACTTAGCATAATACCCTCTAATTCCATCCTTGTTGTGGCAAATGGAATAATTTCTTTCTTTTTTATGCTTCGAGTAATATTTCATTGTATATATGTACCATATCTTCTTTATTCATTCAACTATTGACAGACACTTTGGTTCATTCCATATCTTGGCTATTGTAAATAACATGAAACAAACATGGGGCACATATATCTTTTTGAATCAGAGATTGTGATTTTTCAGGTAAATTCCTAGAAGTGCAATTACTGAGTCATATGGTATTTCTATTTTTAGTCTTTTTAGGAACCTCCATACTGCTTTCCACAACGGCTGCACCAATTTATAGTCCCACCAGCAGTGTAGGAGGTTTCCCATTTCTCTACATCCTCACAATAATTGTTATTTCTTGAATGAGCTGAATTTTCAGCAGAAACTTTACAGGCCAGAAAGGAGTGGCATGATACATTCGATGCACTGAAAAAAATTTACAACCAACACTATTCTACCCAGCAAGGTTCTAAATCAGTATTGAAGGAGAAACAGGGAATTTCCCAGAAAAGCAAAAGCTAAAGGAGCTGATCAACACCAAACCAGCCCTTTAAAAAATGTTAAAGGGACTTATGTAATGGAAAAGAAAAGGCCATACCTAGAAACAGAAAAATCATGAAAGGAAAATCACAATGGCAAAGGTAAACATGTAGTAAAAATAGTGGACCAACGACCTACAAAGCTAGTATGAAGGTGAAAAGACAAAAGTAGTTAAGTTAATTATATCTACAGTAATTACTTAAGAGATACACAAAATAATAAGATGTAAAATATGACACCAAATACAGAAAACATGGGTGGGGTGAGGCAAGTAAATATGTAGTGCATTTAGAATGTGTTGGAACTTAAGTGACCATCACCTTATAAAAGACAACTCTATACATATGATGTTTTATATGAACCTCATGGTATAAACAAACCAAATACCTATAATAAATAAACAAAAATGAAGAGGAGGAAAACAAACATAACACTAAAGAAAGCCATGAAATCACAAGGGAAGAGAGCAAGAGAAGAAAACAAGAAAGAAGAACTACAAAAACAACCAGAAAACAAAGAATCAAATGACAATTAGTACACATCTACAAGTAATTACTTCCAATGTAAATGGACTACATGCTCCAAGCAAAAGACACTGGGTGACTGAATGGATAAAAAGCAAGACCCCTCTATATGCTCCTTACAAGAGACTCACTTCAAACCTAAAGACACAAACAGACTAAATGTGAAGGTGCTTAAGTGGTAGAACTCTCTATCTGAATGTGCAAAGCCGGGGTAGCAATACTTACATCAGACAAAATAGACTTTGAAACAAAAAGACTGTAACAATAGACAAAGAAGGGCATTACATAACGATAAGGGGGATAATCTAAGAAGAGGTTATAATAACTGTAAATACCTAGGAATCCAACACAGGGCTAGCTAAATATATAAATATTGACAGGCATAAAGGGTGAATTTGACAGTAATACAGTAATAGTAGGGGACTTTAATACCCCATTTACATCAATAGATAGATCATCCAGAAAGAAAATCAGTACGGAAACACTGGCTTTGAACAACACATTAGACCAAATGGACTTAACATATACAGAACATTACATCCAAAACCAACAGAACACACATTCTTTTCAAATGCACATGGAACAGTCTCCAGGAAAAATCACATGTTAGGCCACAAAACCAGTCTCAATAAATTTTAAAAAATAGAAATCACTTAAATAAACTTAGGAAGACTGAAAATTTTCTGACCATGATGATATGAAACTAGAAATCAATTACAAGGAAAAAATTGGAAAAAACACCAACAGTTGGAAGTTAAACAGCATGTTACTAAACAACCAATAGGTCAAAGAAAAATCACAGGAAATTTAAAAATACTTGTAGAATAATGAAGATAGAAACACAATGGTTCAAAATTTTGGGGAATGCAAAAATAACAGTTCTAAGAGGGAATAGCAATATAGTCCTACCTAAAGAAACAAGAAAAATCTCAAATAAATAATCTAACCTTACACCTAACTGAATTAGAAAGAAAAAGATGACCCAAAGTGAGTAATGGGAAGAAAAAAAAAGATTAAAGTAGAAAGAATTGAAATAGAGACAAGAAAACAACACCAAAAAATTAATGAAACGAAGAGCTGGTTCTTTGAAAAGATAAACAAAATGGGTAAACTTTTAGTTAGGCTCATCAAGAAAAGAGGAGGACTCAAATTCAGAAATGAAGGAAGAGAAGTTACAACTGACACCACAAAAGTACAAATGCTTATAAGAGATTACTATAAAATTATATGCCAACAAATTGGACAGTCAAGAAGGAATGGATAAATCCTAGAAACATGCAATCTTCCAAGTCTGAAAAAGAAAATCTGAACAGACCAATTACTAGTAACAAAATTGAATTGGTAATCAAAACACTCCCAAGAAACAAATTCAAGAACCAGATGGCTTTATAGGAGAATTCTACCAAACATTAGAGAGTTAATACCTATCCTCAAAGTATTCCAAAAACTGAGGAAGGAAAGCTTCCACATTCATCCTATGATGCCAACACCACCTTAATACCAAAACCAGACAAAGACACTACAAAAAAGTTACAGACCAGTATCCCTTGTGAACATAGATGCAAAAATCCTCAACAAGAAATATCAGCAAACTGAATTTTAAAAATACATTGAAAAGATCATTTATCATCGCTAAGTGGAATTTATTACAAAAAGCTTTCAATCACTTACTCTGGTTCTGGATTCTTTGGAGAAAGTTCCCATACTTCAGGAGATCCCAATTCTCCAATCCCCTCTTTCTCACTTAATCTCCTAGAAATATAGGTGTGTAAATTATAACTCCATGGCCTAAGTTCTGTTTACTAAATATATCATCAAATTCAAAGAAGTCCAGTTAAGTCCTATTTTCCCTTTACATTTTAAACTTTAAATTAATGAAAACTTTGTGTAAATGTAAACTCAGAGAATTTGATGTTTTGATAGTATTATCAAATGGTATAGACTACAAAGAGGCTAGGAGGCTGTCAAGTGTGTCCCTTCTGCTGAAAGACGGCAGAGCTCCTAATTGCCCATTTCATCTTCTGCAATATGTGACAGAAAACAGTTTTACATTTGGAAGTAACTTCATTTGCTTATACACATTCTTGAGAGCAAAGAGAAGTCTCTTCTTGTGATTTGGTCAAACATTCCATTCAAAGAAACTCAGGAATTAAAGAAGGTAGCTAAAAAATAAAGCATTACAAGTAGAAAATTAAAGGAGCACTGAAAATGAAACAAACTTTTTAATAAAAATTGTACTCAGTGGCATACAGGGCTAGTTTTCTCTGTTTTCCCTAGTTCCTTTTTAGAAAAGGAATATATTCTCTATCTGCTCTTGGAGGACATGGGAAATTTTTCTCATTTATTTTTTATTTCTTCTCTTAATTTTTGCTCTCTCTCATAATAAACAAACACAAAAAACTAGGGCTCAATTCCACAAAGTTTAGCTGCTTGTGACTCTTTTTAAAAAAACACCTTTACAAAGTAAATGTAATTTATTTTGGTTTGATTGAATAAACCAGTTTTTACTTCTTTATTCATGGGAAAACGTGGTATAATCACACAGTTAGACTCAGGTTACCCCCTTGAGGAAACAGTCTGTAAGGGGACACACTTAAAAACCTGAAACTGGGACATGCATACCGGGGAAAGAATGCCTGACAGGCAGGAAAGAGTATGCAGTCAAGGTCTCATCCCTGCTGCCACCTGGCTTTATCTGTACTCTTAGATAAATTATTTATCTTATATGTATTAAATGTACAAATGCAAATTTCATGTGAGAGGTTCCGAACATCCTTTGGTGAGGATTGTCCCTTAAGAAGCTGGTTGCTTTTTGATTGACACAGTGTGGGGGTAACTTCCTGAAAAATGTTATTTGGAGAGTTATGTCTCCAAACTTAACTCAGGCCTCTTTTTACTTTTTCTGCCCCCATGCACCAAACCCTAACAGTTAACAATTAAGGACTATTTATTATGTTCCAGGCCCTAAATCATCACATAGCTCTGAGAGACTTTGTGCTAATTTTATCCCTTTTTAAGTTGTTAAGCAATTAAGCCCACAGGGGTTAAGTAACTTAACACTATTACCTAGTAAAGCACTGATGCTCAGTGAAATGTGTTCTGCTATCAACCATACTTTGCTTCTCCCATCAACTTGGGCGATCTAATTCTGAAGCCTTTCCTCTTCATCACTATGCCTTATTACTTCCCACTTCTGGAGGGAAAAGATTCAAGAAGACATCTCCCAGCTACTGGACATTAACCTGACCCTCAATGCCTGTAATACTTTTATATTTCTTGTTTTTTCTTAAACACAGTACATGTAAAAGCACTTACTACAGTGCCTGATAATTTAACACTCATATAAGCTTTAGATATTAACACTTACACAGCGAAAGTTATAACCCTTTTCCTTTCTGCTTCTTAATTTATCCGTTCTTCCACTCCAGTACTCACTCTACTTATAGGAGACCTGAACACCCTGACCTCACTTTTCATAGCCAAGACTGACAAGGTCTTTGTCAATGAAGGCTGATCTCAACAAGACCTTTCTCAATTTAGGCTAACCTACAGTTTAGAAGATCAGTTTTTCTACATTCAGTCATCTTCTCTCAGAGGCTTTTCTACCCTCCAATTTAAACCCCTTATCTCAGTCTTCCCCATCTCACTAAAAAAATATTGCCACTTACATATCATGGTATCTCAAACCTGTCTGACCATTCAACAAGTTGCCTGGCACTGCTAATTTTATGATCAATTAAGTAGTGCTCCTCCTTTCCATGAACTTGAGGGGCATAAAAACATGATCGCGAATTATGGCAAAACCAAGCAAACGCTTCAATTCCCGTAGGTCTGGCTCTTGGCCATGTCTGCTACAATAAGGGGGGGGGGACAAGAGAGGAGGGAGAGACCAGGGCACTGAATGATGCGGCCCTCGGGTGGGTGAAAGTCTAAGGGAAGAAAAGGGCGAATAAGGTGTTGTCGCGGGTAGACTGACGGAAGGGAAGAAAATGGACACAGGCAGGCAGCGAGCACGAAATGCCAATAGTTAGAAAGATGAAAGACGAGGCGGACTCCGAAGGCAGGTGGGCTCCTCACAGCGAAGGTGCGCCCGTGTCACTCACTTCCGCCGCAGGCTCTCCTCCCTCTCCTTGTCCAGAAGGCTAGGCCACGGCTTGTCGCCCCCGGAGGGGCGCGAGTAGCCGCCGTAATAGGCGGACGAGGAGGCAGAAGCGAAGGGGGTGCCCGGTGGCGCAGAGGGCCGCTCTCGAGAGCGTGACCGCGAGCGGGAGCGACAGGACTGGTTTCGGGAGCCTTGGCTGTGGCTATTCCGGTCTCCCGACCGAGAGCAAGAACGCGAGCGCGAGCGGCGGCGCCGCAGGGAGCAGGTGGCTTTATTGGGCTTGGGGCTCTTCAACGAACTGCGGCGTTCCCCACCCGAAGCCTGCGGCCTCCCGCTCCGGGCTGCGCGAACCAGACACCGGAGCCATCACTGCCGCTCGTTCTCCGAAACAGCAGGAGAAACGGGCGCTTACGGAACCGAAGGAGCTCTCAGCTGCCGGGCTGCCGGAACCTTGCAAACAGTTCCGGGTACTTCCGCAAACACCCCCTCCCCGGACCTAGGCCGTCCCCCAGAGGAACAGGATGTGTGTATCGGCATAAAGAGGCCGGTGGAGCAGCGGATCCGTCCATCGTTCCGGTTAGTGAGGCTGCTCACGTCTAAACTGCACAGGAGACCTCGTTCTTTCTTCTGCCTCTGGTTGACCTCCCTGAGGAGGGACGGTTGATTCCAGAACACGTTTCACTGAGCATCGGTATGAACAACAAAGCCAGTGTAATACATATATCTGTCACATGTGTATGTGTGTTGGAGTGTATATATAGGCTTACCTCGTTTTATTTCACTTTGAAGATAATGCGTTTTTTACAAATTGAAGGTTTATGGCAACCTTACATAGTTTCTTCAACAGCATTTACTCACAGTGTGTCTCTGTGTCAGGTTTTAGTAATGCTTGTAACGTTTCAATCTTTTTCGTTATTATTATATTAGTTATGATGATCTGTGATCAGTGATTATGACTCTCTGAAAGCTCAGATGATGGTTGGCATTTTTTAGCAATAAAGTAATTTTAATTAAGTCTGTACATTGTATTTTTATACATAAATTTCATTGCAGGCTTAACAGTAGAGTGTAGTGTGAACAACATTTATGTGCACTGGGAAACCAAAACATTCATTTGATTCACTCTACTGAGATACTTTATTGAATGGTCTGGAACTGAACTTAACAGTTATCTCTGAGGTATGTGTATACACACACACAATTTTTTCCTTTAGAATACCAACCAAACTAAATAGACTTTATGGAAATTGGCAGTGAGCTATGATGTCCGGGCCCCATATTGCCCAGTTAACTTACAGGGTACAAATTTTGGGTTAATAAATTGAGCTTGATACACTCCAGTTAAGTTCACAGCCCAGTGAAAAACTGAGTGTTTATCCTCCAAGACACTCATCTCCACCAGAGTGCCCCAGCAAAAGTAATTTGTAACCCCTTTCTTGTCCAGCCTCTTTAATTAGCCCCATCATAGGCTAGTTCAGCAGCAAACAGTTAATGGTGATTATTTTTATTCATTTCACATTGCTTTCAAATGAAAGAGCATTTGAACACTAGTGACTTTAATTTTTGAAGGCACAATGAGTTTGCTGGGAAATTCCAAACCCAGTCTACTAATAGCTAGATGGCCTCTGGGCCTTTCCTCCTAAGAGCTAACTTACCAGACCATGAAAACTAATACCATTGACTATTGGAAATCTCCTTTTGTGGAGCTTAACAGAAATATGTATGAAAAAATGTTAAATGGTACTATTTGATATCTTCATGTAAAAACGATTGAATATGAGGTGAGGACCAAGAACTGAAATGAATGAGCAAAGTAATGTGACTAGAGGAAATTTCTAAGAGAGTCTTCGATGGAAAGTGTACACCTAACTTTTGTGACACCACACGGTTCACATGCACACCAATTGCCTATAAAAGCCAATACTTCAACAGCGTTCACTCTACCTGCCCAATGGATAATGTGCACTAAAGTTGACACACTTTAGTTCAAAAAGGGAAAACGCTACCCCTGCACTTCTGATTGGCAAGATATTCTTCTTGCTCCATTTCCTCGAAGCAACTTTTGTTTCTTTTTTTTTTTAAGTGCAAAACTGTAAAACTCCTAGATGATAACATAGAATAAAACGTATATGAAATTGGACATGGTAATGACTTTTGTTTTGGTATCATTAATCTCCAATCATATTAGAAACATTATGTTTACTAGACTCCCCCCATCACCAAGTTCCCACCACATAGCCCATTGCAGTCACTGTCCATCAGCATAGCAAGATGTTGTACAGCCACTACTAGTCTTCTCTGTGTTGTACAGCACCCCCAACATTATACATGCTAATAATAATGCCCCCTTTCTTCCCCCAATTATACCTCCCTTCCTACCCCTCCTCCCGAGTCCCTTTCCCTTTGGTAACTGTTAGTCCATTCTTGAGTTCTGTGATTCTGCTGCTGTTTTGCTCCTTAAGATTTTGCTTTGTTCTTATACTGCACATATGAGTGCAATCATTTGATACTTGTCTTTCTCCACCTGGCTTATTTCAGTGAGTATAATACCCTCTAGCTCCATCCATGTAGTTGCAAATGGTAGGATGTGTTTTCTTCTTATGGCTAAATAATATTCCATTGTGTATATGTTCCACATCTTCTTTACCCATTCATCTACTAATGTACACTTAGGTTGCTTCCTTTTCTTGGCTATTATGAATAGTGCTGGGCTGCTGCATTCGTAGGGTAAATTCCTAGGATTGGAATTCCTGGGTCAAATGGTATTTCCACTTTGAGTTTTTTGAGGAACCTCAATACTGCTTTCCACAATGGTTGAACTAATTTACATTCCCACAAGAAGGGTAAGAGTGTTCCCCATTTTCCACATCTTCGCCAACATTTGTTGTTGGCTGTCTTTTAGATGGTAGCCATCCTTACTGGTGTGAGGTGATATCTCAGGATTGTGGTATTAATTTGCATTTCTCTGATGACCAGCTATGTGGAGGATCTTTTCGTGTGTCTGTTGGCCTTCTGAATTTCTTCTTTGGAGAATCGTCTATTCAGATCCTGCACCCATTTTTAAATTGGATTATTTGCTTTTTGTTTGTTGAGGTGGGTTAGCTCTTTATATATTTTGGATGTCAACCCGTTATTGGATATGTCATTTATGAATATGTATATATGAATATATACTGTAGGATGCCTTTTTGTCCTATTGATGGTGTCCTTTGCTGTACAGAAGCTTTTCAGTTTGATATAATACCACTTGTTCATTTTTACTTTTGTTTCCCTTGCCCAGGGAGATATGTCATGAAGGGATCACTCCTGTTTATGTCCTAGAGATTTTTGCCTATGTTTTTTTCAAGGAGTTTTATGGTTTCATGACTTACATTCAGGCCTTTGATCCAGTTTGAATTTCCTTTTGTGTATGGGGTTAGACAGTGATCCAGTTTCATTCTCTTACATGTAGCTGTCCAGTTTTGCCAACACCAGCTGTTGAAGAGGCTGTCATTTCCCTATTGTATGTCAGTGGCTCCTTTATTGTATATTATTTGACCATATATGTTTGGGTTAATATCTGGAGTCCCTATTGTGTTCCACTGGTCTACGGGTCTATTCTTGTGCAGTACCAGATTGTCTTGAGTACGGTGGCTTTGTAGTAGAGTTTGAAGTGGGGAAGCGATATCCCCCCTGCTTTATTCTTCATTCTCAGGATTATTTGGCTATTCAGGGTCCTTTGTTGTTCCATATGAATTTTAGAACTAGTTATTCCAGTTCATTGAAGAATGTTGTTGGTGTTTTGATAGTGTTTGCATTGAATCTGTAGAAGGCATTAGGCAGGATGACCATTTTGACAATATTAATTCTTCCTAGCCAAGAGCATGGAATGAATTTCCATTTGTTAGTGTCCTCCTTAATTTCTCTTAAAAGTGTCTTGCAGTTTTCAGGATATAGATGTCTTTCACTTCCTTGGTCAGGTTTGTTTTCAGGTATTTTATTCTTTTTAATCCAGTTGTTTATGGAATTGTGTTCCTGATTTCTCTTTCTGCTAGTTCATTGTTAGTGTATAGGAATGCCACAGATTTGTGTGTATTAATTTTGTATCCTGCAACTTTGCTGAGTTCAGATATTAGTTCTAGTAGTTTTGGAGAGGAGTCTTTAGGGTTTTTTATGTACAATATCATATCATCTGAAAACAGGGAGAGTTTGACTTCCTCTTTACCATAGTGGATGCCTTTTATTTTTTGTGTTGTCTGATTGCCACGGCCAGGGCCTCCAGTACTATGTTGAATAACAGTGGGGAGAGTGGGCATCCCTGTATTGTTCCTGATCTTAGCTGAAAAGCTTTAGCTTCTTGCCATTAAGCATGATGTTGGCTGTGGGCTTGTCATCTATGCCCTTTATTATGTTGACAACATACTTGCCCTGTATACCCATTTTATTGAGAGTTTTTATCATGAGTGGATATTGAATTTTGTCAAATGCTTTTTCAGCATCTATGGAGATGATCATGTGTTTTTTTGTCCTATTGTTAATGTGGTGGATGATGTTGCTGGATTTGCGAATGTTGCACCATCCTTGCATCCCTGGAATGAATTCCACTTGATCATGATGGATGATTTTTTTATGTATTTTTGAATTCAGTTTGATAATATTTTGTTAATTATTTTTGCATCTATGTCCATCAGGGTTACTGGCCTGTAATTTTCTTTTTTGATGGGGTCTTTGCCTGCTTTTGGTATTAGAGTGATGCTGGCTGAGAAACTTTTTTAACTAATTGGGTTTTAATACAGAATCCTTCCTGTTATTACTCTGTTGTTTTGGGCTTGCTAGCTACATTACTTAAATTGCAACAAATTATTTGTTTGGGGCTGGAGGAAGAAAAGCAGCACTTGGGTAAAATAAGTGGGGCCCCCTTAGGAGGCCAAAGCAAATCTCACATGGATTATCTTGCTTTTGTTTTTTTCCAGAGGCCCTCACCCTACTCTGTGTAAGCCCATGAATCCGGTCTCATTACCCCTCAGCAGCTGGAGACCATACCTTCTTCTAGAGGAAAGGGGGCAACGATCACTATAGCTGCTTCATTCTGAGAAGGGGTACAGTTAGGTCTCCACCAGTGGTCAGTCAAGAGGGCTTTGGAAAATGGGCACTTCCGTCCTGCATTCCATTTCCATCAATATTTGCAGTCTTATGGCTTCTTAGGCAAGACAGAACAGATCATGTTATTAGGTTTAGTAGCAACATCTGAAGTTGAATTTTCCATTCTGGAAGAACAGACTTGACAAGGAGTTTAAGAATGCATGGCTGAATATGAGAATTAGAAATAAGGAAGCTGTAATTGAACATCATAGCCAGTTATCTTGGGGAAACTAAAATACTCTAGATCTAGTCTATGTCCCAATGACTCATATTGGGACTCAGTATAAATAAGGCTGCTTTAGTGAAACAACTCTTTTCTCCAAAATTACCCTCAATTTTATTAGAAGTAACCAGATTAAGAAAATACTTAACACTTGACTTGATTATTTGCTTAAGTGTACAAGAAGAGCAATTGATTACAAATGCTCTTTTAAATGTGCTCTGCTGGAAATTTTGGTAAGGAATTTCAGATTGGACTTTTAAAGGCCTCTCAGGGCCAGAGACACTTGCTATCAGGCCTTGCCTGCAGTACCTGTAGATTTTCATGAATTCCTCTCTTCTTGAGGTCCCCAAGACATTTTGAGGATCCTGCACCTGCCAGGAAGTGGCCTTACTTACTCACCTGGTAAGGCTGCTGGGAACCCTGTAAGCAAGGTACCAGGCCAGTTCTTCCGAGGAGCTTTGTTGGCTTTAGAACATCAACCTTAATTCCTTACAGCTGTCTGTTCATATCTGAGTTTGAGCATGTGTCTCTCAGGTGTGACATTCCAGTCAAAGCCTTCGTAATATAACCAGTGTTTTTAGTTGGTCTTGTTACAAGGAAAGTAGATTCTTATTCAGCTTATGCAAATAAACATACTGCCATAAAATAAAAAAATGTTCACCGAGAGTTTTTAAATTCTGGAGGGATTATGTAGAAATACAATTGTTTCAATTTTGCTTCTAAAGGTATTGTCATTCACTAAACTGTTGTCAGCTTAAAGAGAAAAAACTTACAATACTTTGACAGCAACATTTGAAATAAAGTCATAAAATTATTTTCCTTAGCTTACTTAATCTTATGTAACTAATACTTGCTCTGTTAGAGTCTCGTTCTTTACTAGTTTAGGAGTAATCAAACAGTGACAAGACTTACAAATGGAAATGCTTAAAATGCTGATGGACGCTTACTATAGGATGATTGACATACGAAATTTGGATATTTTTGTAACACAAAACATTCAGTAACAAAGTTTAGCATCATTATCTTTGACAGTGCTTTCCAGGTAAATATATATCAGATAAGTAAGTCGATTTAGCCAAATATTTTCACCGATGTAGAGGAAAAATTCCTCTGACATGTTCCAGGGGCCCTCTGGAAAATATTGGTTAATTAGAGGTAAAAGCACCTTTTTTGAATTTGATTTTGGGAAGCTGGCAGAAAGTTTTTAAGGCACTTGCCTAAATAGTCTAAATTGAATTGTAAGTCACTATGAAATAATACTTATCTACTTAACCAGAATGACAATAAAATATTTTAAAAGCAAGTATAGAAGGCTACACAGTTGTTAGCAAACCTTAGCTTTTAGTCCTTTTAATAGTAGGGTCTAATTTTCTTAAATACTCAGACAACTCATTGAGACTTTAAGCATGGGAAACTGCTTTCATAAAGCACTTAGAAAGCTCTTTGCAATCTTTCAACATTAAGAGCAGACTAACAGTTTAAGAAACTTTGTCTTTTTAACTGAGAACAAAATTCTAATTTGGTTTGTACTTGATATCAAGACTCATTTGCTTTAGTTGCACACAGCATGACTATGTCAATTCTTCCACAAACTTTCTACAACTTTCTTTTCATATTCAGAGTTTTCCCCCTTAAAATAAACAGCTGGACTTTAGAACAGTTACCTTCTTTTATCATCAACAAAATGAATTCCCATTCCTTACACCTTCTCTTATTAAAACACACATCTTTTCTAGCAAGCAGAGATGTTTTCTTTATTATTTTAAGTAGTTTTATTTAGAACTTAAAACCATTAGGAACGTTAATTTTCAGTGAACACTGATAAGTGGCTATTGTAAACTAGTACACTAGCATTCTTAGATTAACAAATTTATGGACACCTTTCATAATTTCTGGAAGTGTGTGCTTTATAGCAAAATCTCTAAGCATATAATATGTCTACTTAGCAATAGTTTAAGGTTTTAGATTACTACAAAGATTCTCAGGTGGTTTGTAGGTATACACACTGTAACACACAATTAAGATGTTCACTTGCTACACTTATTTAGTTTACTCATTTTTAACAACTATGCTAGATCACTCACAAAACTTTTACCAAACACTAGACAAAGTCAATCCTAAACATTTTTTCTTAAAAGATTTAACAGGTAACATCAACTTAAATGACTTTAGGTAACCAGGCAGCTGATAACCATAAGTACATGTCCATTTCAGTTCAACTTAAATTAGCATTAATTCTTTATATTTTTATTGGAGTTTTCTGGAAGTTTTAGAATGCTCAATTTTCACAAGTGCTTGTCTTTAAGTCAATTTTTATTAATACCATCTGGAGGTAGAAAAATCTTTCATTTACACAATTAGACACACAAACATACAGATTGAGATGTAATGACTACAATTAGCAGTACTTTTCATAAAAACATACAGACACATAAACTGATAAATATTTGAGTTACGAGTATCTAATTCCCTTCTTTTTAGCTTATTTGGTTAAAAGTATCAAAGTTTTCAAGAGTCCTCTCTAAGGGCAAGCAGTTTTTATAATTGGGTTAAGGTTTAGACAGCCCCAGATGAACAGGGTTGATGAAGGCTCTGTACTGATAAGAACTGTGTGTTTCCAGGGGGCAGAAAGGAAATGCAGGTACAATTCTAGCACCAGTTATTTAAAGCCAGGCTATATTGCAGAAGATAAATTTCTTTCATCTCAGGGAGTCTGGTTTAAAATTCAGAATTTTTTTAGTAAAAATCTATTCTACTTATTGAGTTCACAATTAAACTTAAATTTTTATAAAATTAGGCCTGTGTTGTAGTTGTTCATGGGAATTTTGACTGTCTTCCTTCTTTGTGGCAAAATATATTTAGCTGCATAACCATATTATATTGCATACTTGTTTCAGGGACCAAACCTCTCTAATCACAGAGATTGTATTGAGGCCAAGCTTGTGCACAGAAGATAAGACATTATTTCAGGGTTTAGGAATCAAATTTCTCCCAGTTCTTCTGAAGGTCATGCCAGAGACGTGTTATTTGCACTTCTGTTTATTATGGTATAGAGTAAAATGCCTCAGGAGAAATATGAAAGTTATTAAAATATCTCATGATCTAAAAAGAAACACAAATACCTTAACTATATAGATGTTAAAAAGAGAAACAAACACCTCACAAGCAGCTGTAGAGGCTTACTTACATCTGCAGTTGAGAATTTTAATTATAAGTATTTTAACTGAAGTGAAGGAAACCTTTAGACAAACCAAACAATTATGAACATTATAATTTGACTCATGCATATATTTCATCTTATACAAATAGAGATTTAATTTTCTACATTTACGGGAACAGTAAGGGCAATCATTCACCCACAGACACCACTTACAGCAATATGTGTAAATATATATTTAAGAATATAATCTTGGCCAAGGAGTTTTGGGTATACAAAATCATCCTATATATAAAGAGATTCAGGGTAGAACAAAGTAATTTGCTTCCTGTTCTCATTTTCTCCTGCTGGAATTATTACAGGCATTAAAAAGCTAACTTTAGAGATTTCGAGAAATTCTTAAGATCAGTATTTTTCTGGGGAAATTTTTCTAAGAAACCACACAAAAACTAAAGGTAAATAAAAGAAAACAAAGAAGCAAAAACCCAGTCACACATTCGTGACATTTATTTTTCTCTTTGGGGAATACCTGCAGAGCTAGTAAATTAAAGAGAATATGAACTTTTGAAAAATATTTGATTGACCCACCTACTGAAACTTAGTTTTAAAGGTAAGTGTAAACACAAATAACCAAGAAAAATATATGTTTATGTAACTGAAGGACATCAAAACCACTGACCCAGTCAAAGAAAAAACACGAAATGTTGATTTGAAAAACCTAAAACAAAAACAGAAGGATATGTATTACTGTTTATTACTGGTAATAAACTTTAATTACATATTTCCTGCTTGATACAGTTTTTCATCATCAAGTGCTTTTAATTTTATCTACCAAGACAGGCAGTTTTTTGGCATCAAGGAGTTTTAATTTTATCTGTAATGAATTCCCCATCTTCTGGGTTCAGTTTTGGGAAAATTCTCCTCAGACTTTGGTGTCTGTCTTGTCCAGGTGTACTTTATGTGAATTTTAAAAAATTTCTCTCAAGATTTCTCTGTAACCACAAATGTCACAAACAGGTTTTGTGTGTACTGCTGTAACCCTCTACAAAAAGTTTATGGGGTGGAGCCAAGATTGCGGCGTGAGTAGAGCAGCGGAAATCTCCCAAAACCACATAGATTTATGAAAATATAACAAAGACAACTCTTCCTAGAATAGAGACCAGAGGACACAGGACAACATCCAGACCACATCCACACCTGCGAGAACCCAGCGCCTCATGAAGGGGGTAAGATACAAGCCTTAGCCCGGTGGTACCTGAGATCCCCAACCCCCAACTACTGGCGGGAGAAGAGGAGATGGAGAAGGAGGGGGAGGGATCCCAGGACTGCTGAACACCCAGGTCCAGCCATTGAGGCCAGAGCACAGACAGAGTGCATGCGTGGGGTCCTGGATACTAGGGAAACAGGGCAGTACGACCTGTGAGTGGGTACCTGAGGATGGCACTCTGGGGACAAAGAAAAGTGAGTGCTTTTTGGAAGTCTTATAGGGACAGTGACCCAAAAGCCGGAAGGAATCATCCTGGGACACTTAGTCCAGCAGCAGGGAATCTCGGTAACTCCGGGCACTCTAACCCTCTGGGCAGCAGGAAGCATTGAGGCACGTCACGGAGATAAAGAGCCTACTGGCCGCTCCCCCTCCAACACGGCTCCACCATATCAGAGTAGCGACCTGAAGCATGCCATGCCCACAGCAACAGGGGAGATAAATTCCATAGCAGCTGGGCAGGAATCAGAAACCCCGTCTCCACGCCACTGCCCAGCATGAGCCACTAGAGGTCCCTGTTCTCCCAGGAGAGGGAGGCCACAAACCAACAAGAAGGGAAGTTCTTCCAGCCGTCACTCATGCCAGCTCTGCAAAATATCATTATCGCCATGAAAAGGCAAAATTTCAGGCAGAACAAGATAACAGAGTCAACACCTGAGAAGGAGACAGACCTAACCAGTCTTCCTGAAGAAGAATTCAAAATGAAAATCGTAAACATGCTGACGGATATGAAGAGAAATATACAAGAGCTAAGGGATGAAGTCTGGAGGGAGATCACAGATGTCTGGAAGGATATTACAGAAGTGAAACAAACTCTGGAAGGATTTATAAGCAGGATGGATAAGATGCAAGAGGCTATTGATGGAATAGAAACCAGGGAACAGGAATGAATACAAGCTGACACACAGAGAGATAAAAGGATCTCCAGGAATGAAACAACATTAAGAGAAATGTGTGACCAATCCAAAAGGAACAATATCCGTATTATAGGGGAACGAGAAGAAGAAGGGAGAGAAAAAGAGATAGAAAGTGTCTTTGAAGAAATAATTGCTGAAAACTTACCCAAACTGGGGGAGGAAATAATCAAACAGACCATGGAAATACACAGTACTCCCAACAGAAAAGACCCAAGGGGGACAATACCAAGACACATAAAAATTAAAATGCCAAAGATCAAGGACAATGACAGAGTTTTAAAGGCAGCCAGAGAGAAAAAGGTCACCTATAAAGGAAAACCCATCAGGCTATCGTCAGACTTCTCAACAGAAACCTTACAGGCCAGAAGAGAATGGCATGATATATTTAATGCAATGAAACAGAAGGGTCTTGAACCAACAATACTGTATCCAGCATGGTTATCATTTAATATGAAGGAGGGATTAAACAATTCCCAGAGAAGCAAAAGTTGAGGTAATTGGCTGCCCACAAACCACCTCTACAGGGTATTTTAGAGGGACTGTTATAGACGGGAGCACTCCTAAGACTAAACAGGTGTCACCAGAGAAAATAAAATCACAGCAAAGAAAGCAGACCAACCAAATACCAACTAAAGGCAAAAAATAAAATAAACTCCTCACTAAAAGCAGTTAAAGGAAACACGAAAGAGCATAGAATAAAACAACCAACATATAAAGAATGGAGAAAGAGGAATAAGAAGAGAGAGAAGAAAAGAATCTGCAGACAGCGTATGTAACAGCTCAATAAGCAAGCTGAGTTAACCAGTAAGATACCAAAGAGGCTAAGCTTGAAAATTTGGTAACGACGAATCTAAATCCTGCAATGGCAATAAGAACATATCTTTCAATAGTCACCCTAAATGTAAATGGACTGAATGCACCAATCAAATCACAGACTAATAGAATGGATAAAAAAGCAAGAGCCATCTATATAATGCTTACAAAAACTCACCTCAAACCGAAAGACATGCACAGACTAAAAGTCAAGGGACGTAAAAACATGTTTCAGGCAAACAACTGAGAGACGAAAGTAGGGGTTGCACTACTAGTATAAGACAAAATAGACTTCAAAACAAAGAAAGTAACAAGAGATAAAGAAGGACATTACATAATAATAAAGGGCTCAGTCCAACAAGAGAATATAACCATTCTAAATATGTATGCACCCAACACAGGACCACCAGCATATGTGAAACAAATACTAACAGAACAAAAGGGGGAAATAGAATGCAATGCATTCATTTTAGGACACTTCAACAATCCACTCACCCCAAAGGATAGATCCACTGGGCAGAAAATAAGTAAGGACAAGGAGGCACTGAGTAACACACTAGAACAGATAGGCCTAATAGACAGCTATAGAACTCTACATACAAAAGCAACAGGATACACATTATCCTCAAGTGCAGATGGAATATTCTCCAGAATAGACCACATACTAGCTCACAAAAAGAGCCTCAGTAAATTCCAAATACTAAAATTCTACCAACCAACTTTTCAGACAACAAAGGTATAAAACTAGAAATAAATTCTACAATGAAAACAAAAAGGCTCACAAACACATGGAGGCTTAACAACATGCTCCTAAATAATCAATGGATTACCGAACAAATTAAAATAGAGATCAAGGAATATATGGAAACAAATGAAAACAACAACACAAAGCCCCAACTTCTGTGGGGCGCAGCAAAACCACTATTAAGAGGAAAGTATATAGCGATCCAGGCATATGTCAAGAAGGAAGAACAATCCCAAATGAATAGTCTAACATCACAATTATCGAAACTGGAATAAGAAGAACAAATGAGGGCTAAAGTCAGCAGGAGGGATATAATAAAGATCAGAGAAAAAATAAACAAAATTGAGAAGAATAAAACAATAGAAAAAATGACTGAAACCAAGAGCTGGTTCTTTGAGAAAATAAAGAAAATAGATTAAGCCTCTAGCCAAACTTATTAAAACAAAAATAGAATCAATACACATCAACAGAATCAGAAAAGAGAATGGAAAAATCACAACAGACTCCACAGAAATGCCAAGAATTATTAAAGACTACTATGAAAACGTATATGCTAACAAGCTGGAAAACCTAGAATAAATGGACAACTTCGAAGAAAAATACAACCTTCCAAGACTAACCAAGGAAGAAACCCAAAAGGTAAACAAACCAATTATGAGCAAAGAAATTGAAATGGTAATCAAAAAACAACCCAAGATCAAAACGCCGGGGCCAGATGGAAATTTATCAGACATACAGAAAAGACATAATACCCATTCTCTTTAAAGTTTTACAAAAAATAGAAGAGGAGGGAATACGCCCAAACTCATTCTATGAAGCCAATGTCACCCTAATACCAAAATCATGCAGAGACCCCACCAAAAAAGAAAATTACAGACCAGTATCCCTGATGAATGTAGATGCAAAAATACCCAAAATACTAGCAAACAGAATTCAAAAATATATCAAAAGGATCATACACCATGTCCAAGAGGAATTCAACCGAGGGAAGCAAGAATGGTACAACATTCGAAAATCCATCAACATCATCCACCACATCAACAAAAAGGACAAAAACCACATGATCATCTCCATAGGTGCTGAAAAAGCATTAAACAAAATTCAACATCTATTCATGATAAAAACTCTCAGCAAAGTGGGTATAGAGGGCAAGTACCTAAACATAATAAAGGCCATATAAGGTAAACCCACCGCCGACATCATACTGAAGAGCGAAAAGGTGAAAAACTTTCCTCTGAGATTGGGAAAAAGACAGGTATGCCCACTCTCCCCACTGTTATTTAACATAGTACTGGGGGTCCTAACCACAGCAATCAGACAAAACAAAGAAATACAAGGAATCCAGATTGGTAAAGGAGAAGTTAAACTGTCACTATTTGCAGATGACATGATATTGTACATAAAAAACCCTAAAGACTCCACTGCAAAACTACTAGAACTGATATCTGAACACAGCAAAGTTGCAGGATACAAAATTAACACACAGAAATCTGTGGCTTTCCTATGCACTAACAATGAACCAATAGAAAGAGAAAACAGGAAAACAATTCCATTCACAATTGCATCAAAAAGAGTAAAATACCTTGGAATAAACCTAAACACAAAAGTGAAAGACCTATACCCTGAAAACTACAAGTCACCCTTAAGAATAAATTAAAGGGGACACTAACAAATGGAATCTCATCCCATGCTCGGGGCTAGGAAGAATTAATACCATCAAAATTGCCATCCTGCCCAAAGCAATATACACATTTCATGCAATCCCTACAAAATTATCAGCAACATTCTTCAATGAACTGGAACAAATAGTTCAAAAATTCATATGGAAACACCAAAGACCCCGAATAGTCAAAGCAATACTGAGAAAGAAGAATAAAGTGGGGAGGGATCTCACTCCCCAACTTCAAGCTCTACTACAAAGCCATAGAAAACAAGACAATTTGGTACTGGCACAGGAACAGAGCCACAGACCAGTGGAACAGATTAGAGACTCCAGACATTAACCCAAACATATATGGTCAATTAATATTTGATAAAGGAGCCATGGACATGCAATGGGGAAATGACAGTCTCTTCATCAGATGGTGCTGGCAGAACTGGACAGCTACATGTAAGAGAATTAAAATGGACCATTGTCTAACCCCATACACAAAAGTAAATTTGAAATGGATCAAAGACCTGAATGTGAGTTATGAAACCATAAAACTCTTAGAAAAAAACATAGGCAAAAATCTCTTAGACATAAACATGAGTGACCTCTTCTTGAACATATCTCCCCGGGCAAGGAAAACAAAAGCAAAAATGAACAAGTTGGCCTATGTTAAGCTGAAAAGATTCTGCACAGCAAAAGACACCATCAATAGAACAAAAAGGTACCCTACAGTATGGGAGAATATATTTGTAAATGACACATCCGATAAAGGTATGACATCCAAAATATATAAAGAGCTCACTCACCTCAACAAACAAAAAGTAAATAATCCAATTTTAAAAAGGGAAGAGGAACTGAACAGACAGTTCTCCAAAAAAGAAATTCAGAAGGCCAACAGACACATGAAAAGATGCTCCACATCGCTAATTATCAGAGAAATGCAAATTAAACCACAATGAGGTATCACCTTACACGAGTAAGAATGCATACCTTCCAAAAGACAAACAACAACAAATCTTGGCGAGGTTGTGGAGAAAGGGGAACCCTCCTACTGCTGGTGGGAATGTAAATTAGTTCAACCGTTGTGGAAAGCAGTATGGAGGTTCCTCAAAATGCTCAAAATAGACTTACCATTTGACCCAGGAATTCCACTCCTAGGAATTTACCCTAAGTATGCAGCACTCAAGATTGAAAAAGACAGATGCACCCCTATGTTTATCGCAGCACTGTTTACAATAGCCAAGAATTGGAAGCAACCTAAGTGTCCATCAGTAGATGAATGGATAAAGAATATGTGGTACATATGCACAATGGAATATTATTCAGCCATAACAAGAAAACAAATCCTACCATTTGCAACAACATGGATGGAGCTAAAGGGTATTATGCTCAGTGAAATAAGTCATGTGGAGAAAGAGAAATACCATTTGATTTTACTCATCTGTGCAGTATAAGAACAAAGGAAATCTGAAGGAACAAAACAGCAGCAGAATCACAGAACCCAAGAATGGTCAAACAGGTACCAAAGGGAAAGGGACTGGGGAGGATGGGTGGGTAGGGATGGATAAGCGGGGTGGAAGAAGAAAGGGGTTATTATAATTAGCAGGCATAAAGGGGGGTGTTGGAGAAAGGGGAGGACTGTACAACACAGAGAAGACAAGTAGTGAATCTACAACATTTTGCTATGCTGATGGACAGTGACTGTAATGGGGTTTGTGGGGGGGACCTGGTATAGTGGAGAACATAGTAAACATAATATTCTTCATGTGATTGTAGGTTAATGATAGCAAAAAGAAAAGAAAAAGAAAAGAAAAAGAGAAAGAAAAAGGGGATTACTCCCTGATAGGATAAAACTAACTGCAAATCAACGACTAATACATGCTTTACAAATCCTTAATTTTTATCATTTAAAGGGTGTCAGATGATCAGCTATGGAAGTACATTTTTCTGATAATATTCCTTTCTCTTAAAAAAAAAGCAGTTTCTGTGTGGCAATCTCCAATAAGTTCTTCACAATGGTATAAAGGTCATATCAACGTGTGGGCAAAAGGTTTGTTTGTGTTTATACAGAGGATCAAAGACTAATTTGGCTACCCAGAAAACGAATTAAGATATGATACAAAGAAGAACTTCCAACCTCAGCATCCTCTGGAAGAGTCATTCCAGAAGACGATCATCAAAAACCTCAACAAAGATCCTGGTGCTGTTGCAGTTGGAGCTGCATTCATCCCACTGGTTCCTACTTGCCATTGGAATGAAGAAGGAGATATCTAAGCTGGCCTGTGCATACAGTAAAACAACAAATTTGACTGGATCTATACTGTTGGACCTCAACCAAGAATTAGGAGATGTGCAAGTTGCAACGCTCCAAAATCAAGCAACTATAGACAATCTACTGTTCAAAGAACATATGGGATGTGAACAGTTCCCAGGAATGTGTTGTTTTAATTTGTCTGATCTTTCTCAAACTATTCAAATTCAGTTAGACAGAATCCATCATATCATTGATAAGTTTTCACAAATGCCTAGGGTGCCTAATTGGTTTTCTTGGTTTCACTGAATATGGCTGGTAACTGTAGGTCTTCTTTTGTTATGTAGCTGTATTCCTATTATGTTAATGTGTGTACACAGTTTAATTAGTAGTTTAAAACCTATACATGCTTATGTTACTCTACAAGAAGATATGTCAAAGAAATCATCAATCTTCCCATATTTTCTTCCATCTGCTGCTTCTATAGCTTTTATTCTTCCTGCCTAATTACAACCCTTTAGTAGAATTCGTGCCTCATATAGAAAATTACCGAGTATCATTAATTCTTCCAAGTGGTAAAGATACTTCAAGACAGGTGCTGGGCATAAAAGCCACAGGGCATAAATCTGCAAAGATGTAAAAAGCTAACTTTTTCAAAGAATATTGCTTCTCTCTCACTTACCAACTTTACATTTCCCTGTATGGCCCCGGAAGATGACTGGTTAGCCAGAGACGGGTAAGATTCCTCAAGGGAGGAACAACCTAAGACAGGCACAGTCACAGGGGGGCCATCAGGTGAGAAAATGGGGATCAATAGAGGTGAGGCTTAGAACCTCACCCCCCCCCCTGTTTAGAGAGAAATCTTCTTCATCCGTGGATGTTTTGTTGCCCTTGTCTAGCTTGGAATGATACTTAGTCTATAGGCACAGACCTGATCATCTACATTTGCTCTCTTACAGCACTAAATTATGTTTTCTACCTTTATCTTGCAGCTACCTACCACTTCAGAATTTTATTAAAAAAATAATAATAATAATAATAGTGGAGAAATGCTGGATTCACATATAAATCATGTATAAAAATCAAACGAATAATCATATCTGACCTGATTGTTTATAGTTCATGATGCGTGATCAAACCAACCAAAAGCTTCTGTGATGACTGCCCCTTGCACTGTTCACCATGTAAGAACTTATTCACCGTGTAAGAATTTGTTCTCCATGTAAGAACTTGTTCGTTATGCTTCAGAAGTTGGAGACTGACGAAAATTAGGCTTGGGGTTGATTAATGATTTTGCTTTGAGTCCCCTATACAGAATGTTATTGTTGTTAACAACCATTTTATCAATAAATATAAGAGATGCCCTCTCCAAAAAAAAAAAATCTTTACACCCGTCGGTCTCCTCAGAAACTTAAGTGTGGATCAGCAGCTTCGTTTTCGCCGACCTACTAGGACTTACATCAGGCAGGCGGTGAAAATCATTCTAAGTCTTTATTAAGTATCAGTTCTTTCTCCCGATATCATCAACTATTGCCAAGAGAGGAAGGATTTTTGTATTAAACCAATAAATTATAATATTTTTACTTTCCCTCTTACCAGTGACAGAACTGCCTTTTGGCCGTTAAGAGCCTGATAGAAATGCCCCTTCAGCTCGTTTCTCGTCCTAGGCTATTCTCATTGGTCGGTAAAATTTGATTGGCATAAGATAGACCCAATTATGGCCAAGTTGGGTTTAACATCTTCCCAATCTGGAAAAATCGTTATCTCACTAATTGCAGATAAGTGACTGCACAAAATACGGGAGATTAAATTTGTACTTTAAACAGTGGGTTGATCACTATGGAAGAACTTGTTCGTTATGCTTCAGAAGATTGGAGACTGTTGAGAATTAGGCTTGGGGCTGATTAATGATTGTGCATTGAGTCCCCTATACAGAATTTTATTATTATTAACAAGCATTTGATCAATAAATATGAGAGATGCCCCCTCAAAAAAAGAGATAAAAATATGCATTATCTGAGATTCAAATTTAGTTAGCACCTTATATTGTTATTCACTCTATGTGGCAATACTGTTTTCACAGAGCCTGTGTTTATGAAAATCTATTCTTTATTTTAGTTTCCTAATGCTTCACTACTGAGTATAAATAATTTCAGCATATATAAATCAGAAAAAAGGGCCTTGCTCTCTTAAGTGTGGGTTTACCTGCTATCATAATTACCTTTCCCTCTACCTCCTTGTCAACCTGGAAATTACTTTTGTTCACAATCAAGAATAAAAAAGAAGAGAGATAAAGGGTGAAGTGGCTCTAAACCTTGTATTGAAATCACCTTCATTAAATATAGAGAATAGCAAAATAATGTCTCTGAAGCTGTTTTAAACACACTGAGAGATTTTATTTTCATTTCTGAAAACAAAGACCTTAAGGAGAGTAAAAGAGATGCAAGACAAAGCCCTCTATTTTGGGGGGAATGGATCCTAAGGCCAAATTACAGGACAAAATTCACCCAGAGTCAAGCAAATACTAAAGGCAAATAAATTTGAATTTTATCATTATTCTACTAATTATAAAAGAGGAGACATATTCCATTTGTATATTTTAAAATAATTTATCAACCTGACCCATCTATTTTCTGCATTTGCTTTTATGTAGAAAAATTTTAGAGACAGACTAGTGATCCCATATATGTGGATCTTAAAGCTGTAGAGGATGCAAAGGCAATTGAGTCACTTTTACAGATTCAGGAAGCTAAGGTTTAGGTTAATTGATATAACCTAGGTCATGACACTAATAGAATGAGGGCTGAGCCAGAAGAACAAACCAGGTGCTCTTTTTAGTATAGAATTTTTATCTTGAAAACTAACAGGTGTGCCTAAGTTGGCTCACTGTAGATGTTACTAAGTAGCATTGCCAAAGACTGGCTTGGGGCATTCTCCTCATCTCACCGGCCTTCCATTGTTGTGCCAAATAAATAATCTCAATAGAAATAGTTTGCCCTCCAAAGGCAGTTTGAAGAAAACTTCCTTAGTCCCCTTCCTGTCAGAGTGTTTCAAACCTACCTAAGCACATCCTACATAGAAATTCCTTCATGGCTCATTACCTTACCTAGATATTTTGTTTTTTCTCCCACCAAATCTAACCCAGACATGTCCAAGTTACAGTTAGTCACAATTCTGTAATAAATTTTGGACTTGAAGGAACTGTACACAGATATATTGAAAACACCCTGTGATTAATGCAAAATCCAGTTGCCAAGTTCATGTTCATTTTAACATTTTGGAACTTGGAATGTATTGGGATAGAGAAGATGATAAGTGAACACCACAAAGTCAGAAAGAATTTCAAAATGAAAGGAGGATCCACAGAGGACCATTGCACAACCATTTCCTTTAACCATAGGTAAAAGACTCAAAATTATATATGTTTTAATTTTATTCTGTAATAGTTAGATATGTAAGTTAACTACTAAGTATATTTTATACATTTTTTTGTTCCTGGGGCATGGGGCTCATACATTATTTTACAATTATATTGGGATTTTATATATACAACAAGCAAAAGAATCACATCCGTCATTTTAAAATAAATTTCACTACTGAAAGGACACAACTGACAATTACACTGATGATTCTGATGGAAATAATGGTCAGACCAGTAAAGCAGCACCCAATACAGAACAGTGTGTGAGTGAAGTATATGTTACACCTTTTAATTCACTGTATTTTATATATCTGCTCAAGTATATTTTCAGAAATTTGAAATCATAACTCACAAATATATATTGAACGTTAGTCAAAAATTGTATTTAATACAGTAGCTAATGATAGGACAAGTAATATAATCAGACTGGTTCAAAGGAGAATTTAAATGAAAGACAGTTGGTAGAAATACTGACATAAATTTATCAATATGTATAAAATGGGTTTATATCTTGTAAAACAATGAAATGTAGTATGTTGGCTTAATTTTTCCTTCTGAGTGGCAATCAAATGTACATTTACTGGACATAATCCACTTGCATAGCTTAGATAAAAAGTCATCTGTATTTCTACCAGTTTTCAACTTCATAAAGCACATAATTCTACCTCTACAAAATAGGAAATAACCTAGTGAATATAAAATTATCAAATTTTAAATTCATCCTTTTTTCAATTTTTTAGTTGAAATATAGGTAATATGCTATATTTAATGGTTTCATACATAAAACATAGCTTTTCAACAATTACACTTCATTATTAAATCCTCACCATGTTAAGTGTAGTTACCATTTGTGAACATAACAAAGAAATCACACTTTACTGACTATATTCCCTATTCTGTACTTTCATTCCTGTGACTAACTTATTTTACGATTTGAAGTTTGCATCTCTTTGTACCCTTCACCTATTTCATCCACCACCCCACCCATCTCACTATGACAACCACCAGTCTTGTTTTCCGTGTATACGAATCTATTTCTGTAAAACTTTATTCTTTATTTTTTTTAGGGGCCATGATAATCTTCTCTGTATCCTTCCAATTTAGTATATGTGCTGCCGAAGCAAGCACTATTTCTGTAAAACTTTTAAATAAAATAATGCCCAGATGAATTGCTAGGTAGTGCATAGGACACCGGGAATTTATCCTGTCCAGTTTTAATTATAGGACAATTTCTTAAACACTTCACTTGCCTAAAGTTTATTACTCTATTATATATCTGATTATAATAATTCATTATAAATGTATCTTATATCTCTGTTAATGATTTGATAATACTGTTAATTGCTATGGAGTGAATGTTTGTGTCCCCTCAAAATTCTTGTGGAAGCCCAATGTAATGGCATTTAGAAGTGGGAACTTCATTAGACATTTAAGATTAGCTGATATCATAATGATAGAACCCCCACAATGGGATTAGAGGCCTTACAAGAAGAGAAAAAGACCAGAATCCACTGTCTCTCCATAATGTGAGGATATAGCAAGAAGACGGTCTTTAAAGCAGGAAGAGATTTCTTAACAGATAGTGAATCTATTGACACCTTGATTGCTGATTTTCCAGCCTCCAGAATTGTGAGAAATAAATATTTGTCCTTTAAGCCACCTAGTCTATGTTAATTTGTTGTTGCAGCTCCAGCAGATGAAAAAAAATTCAGCTCAAAGAATGCCTAAACAATAAACATTATTTTTTTTTTGAAATATTTGTATCCATATTACATAAATATTTACTTTTTTCTTAGGGGTAAAGAGATGCTTTGGAAATGGACTCATCTGTTTTGTTAGCTATATTTCACATAGAAATGAACTGAAAAGAAATGAACAAATATTCGGTTAAGTTGGTGAACATAAGCAAACAGCCCCCTTGTCTTCATTCCATATTGCTGGTCCTCTCACTAGTGTGGCTTTTCCCTTTGGTGTACTTTGTTTAAGATGATGTCTTAGTAGATTTTTCTGCTTAGCTGTAGACTGTGACAAGACCTCACCTGGGCCATACTGTAGTAATATGGCATACGCATAGCACAAAGTTAACCATCCTATACACTGTGGCTGAAAATTGCTAGCTATTATATATTTCAAATGTGAAGTTGTCAGTATTGGTCTGGTCCATCAGTTGCCATAACTTCCAATAAAATGGCCTCTATAAAAGATCCCCACTTTAAAAGAACACATCAAAAATGGAGCTAATCTTTTGGAAATAAGATATTATGATAATGTGACTTTTTTCATCTTTCAGCTACCTTTTTAAAAAATTTTTACTTTGTCATCATTAATCTACAGTTACGTGAAGAATATTATGTTAACTAGGTTCCCTCTTCATCAGGTCCCCCCACACACACACCATTACAGTCACTGTCCTTCAGCATAGTAAAATGCTATAGAATCACTACTTGTCTTCACTGTGTTGCACAGCTCCCCATTCTCCCCCTACATGCTAATTGTACATGCTAATCATAATACCCCCTTTCTTTTTCCACATCCTTCTCCCTCCCTTCCCACTCATCCTCTCTAGTCCATTTCCCTTTGGTAACTGTTAGTTCACTCTTGCATTCTGTCAGACGGCTGCTGTTTTGTTCCTTCAGTTTTTCTTTAATCGTATACTCCACATATGAGTGAACCATTTGATACTTGTCTTTCTCTGCCTGGCTTATTTCACTGACCATAATACCCTCTTGTTCCATCCATACTGTTGCAAATGTTATGATTTGTTTACATCTCATGGATGAATAATATTCCCTTGTGTATATGTACCACATATTCTTTATCCGTTCATCTACTGATAGACACTTAAGTTGCTGCCATTTCCTGGCTATTGTAAATAGTGCTGCGATAAACTAGGGGTGCATCTATCTTTTTCAAACTTGAGTGCTGCATTCTTAGGGTAAGTTCCTAGAAGTGGAATTCCTGGGTCAAATGGTATGTCTATTTTGAGCTTTCGGAGGAACCTCCACACTGCTTTCCACAATAGTTGAACTAATTTACATTCCCACCAGCAGTGTAGGAGGGTTCCCCTTTCTCCACGTCCTTGCAAACATTTGTTGTTGTTTGTCTTTTTGATGGTGGCGATCCTTACTGGTGTGAGGTGATATCTTACTGTGGTTTTAATTTGCATTTCTCTGATGACTAGCAATGTGGAGCATCTTTTCATGTGTCTGCTGGCCATCTGAATTTCTTCGCTGGAAAACTGTTCAGCTCCTCTGCCCATTTTTTATTGGATTATTTGCTTTTTGTTTGTTGAGATGCATGAGCTCTTTATATATTTTGGATGTCAACCCTTCATCAGATCTGTCATTTAGGAATGTATTCTCCCATACTGTAGGGTACCGTTTTGTTCTTTTGATGGTGACCTTTGCTGCACAGAAGAATTTCAGCTTGATTTAGCCCCACTTGGCTACTTTATGCTTTTGTTTCCCTTGCCTGGGGAGATATGTTTGTGAAGAAATCGCTAATGTTTATGTCCAAGAGATTTTTGCCTATGGTTTTTTCTAGGAATTTTATGTTTTCATCACTTACATTCAGGTCTTTGATCCATTTCAAATTTACTTTTGTGTATGGGGTTATACAGTGATCCAGTTTCATTCTCTTACATGTAGCTGTCCAGTTTTGTCAGCACCATCTGTTGAAGAGACAGTCATTTCCCCCATTGTATGTCCATGGCTCCTTTATTCTATATTAATTGACCATATATGTTTGGTGTAATGTCTGGAGTCTCTATTCTGTTACACTGGTCTGTGCCAATGTTCTTGTGCCAGTACAAATTGTCTTAATTACTGTGACTTTGTAGTAGAGCTTGAAATTGAGGAGCAAAATCCCCCCACCCCCACTTTATTCTTCCTTGTCAGGCTTGCTTTAGCTATTCGGGTTCTTTGGTGTTTCCATATGAATTTTTGAACTATTTGTTCCAGTTTGTTGAAGAATATTGCTGGTAATTTATACGGACTGCATCAAATCTGTATATTGCTTTGTGCAGGATGGCCATTTTGACGATATTAATTCTTCCTAGCCAAGAGCATGGGGAGAGTTTCCCCTTGTTAGTGTCTTATTTAATTTCCCTTAAGAGCGTCTTATAGTTTTCAGGATATTGATCTTTCACTTCCTTGGTTAGGTTTACTCCTAGGTATTTTATTCTTTTTGATGCAATTGAGAATGGAATTGTTTTCCTGATTTCTCTTTCTATTGGTTCATTGTTAGTGTATAGGAAAGCCAAATATTTCTGTGTGTTAATTTTGTATCCTGCAACTTTGCTGTATTGCGATATCAGTTCTAGTAGTTTTGGAGTGGAGTCTTTAGGGTTTTTTATGTACAGTATCATGTCATCTGTGAATAGTGACAATTTAACTCCCACATTACCAATCTGGATTCCTTGTATTTCTTTGTTTTGTCTAATTGACATGGCTAGGACCTCCAGGACTATGTTGAATAACAGTGGGGAGATTGGGCATCTCTGTCTTTTTCCTGAACACAGAGGGAAAGATTTCAGCTTCTCACTGTTCAGTATGATGTTGGTTGTGGGTTAATCATATATGGCCTTTATTATGTTGAGTAACTTGCCCTGTTACATTCTGCTTAGAGTTTATATAATGAATGGATGTTGAATTTAGTTGAATGATTTTTCTGCTTCTATGGAGATGATCCTGTAGTTTTTGTCTTTCTTTTTGTTTATGTGATGGATGATGTTGATGGATTTTCGAATGTTGTACCATCCTTGCATCCCTGGGGTGAATCCCACTTGGTCATGATGTATGATCTTTTTGATGTACTTTTGTACTCAGTTTGCTAATATTTTGCTGAGTAATTTTGCATCTATATTCATCAGGGATATTGGTCTGTAATTTTCTTTTCTGGTGGGGTCTTTGCCTGGTTTTGTTATTAGGGTAATGTTGGCTCATACAATGAATTTGAGAGTAGGCCCTCCTCTTCTGTTTTTTGGAAAACTCTAAGGAGAATGGGTATTATGTCTTCTTTGTATGTCTGATAAAATTCTGAGGTAAATCCATCTGGTCCAGGTTTTTTCTTTCCTGGGTAGTTTTTTGTTTACTGCTTCAATTTCTTTGCTGGTATTTTGTTTGTTTAGATTTAGTGTTTCTTCCTTGGAAGGTCTTGGAAGGTTTTGTTTTTCTAAGAAGTTGTCCATTTTTTCCAGATTTTCCAACTTCTTAGCATATAGGTTTTCATAGTATTCTCTAATAATTATTTATATTTCTATTGGGTTCATTGTGATTTTTCTTTCTCATTTTTGATTCTGTTTATGTGTATTGATTCTCTTTTTCTCTTAATAAGTTTGGCTAGAGGCTTATCTATTTTTTTGATATTCTCAAATAACCAGTTATTGGTTTCATTGATTTTTTATATAGTTTTATTCTTCTCAATTTTGTTTATTTCTTCTCTGATCTTTATTGTGTCTCTCCTTCTGCTGACTTTTAGCCTCATTTGTTCTTCTTTTTTCAATTTTGATAATTGTTACATTAGACTAGTCACTTAGGATTTTTTTCCTTCTTTAAATATGCCTGGATTGCTATATACTTTTCTCTTAAGACTGCTTTCACTGCATCCCACACAAATTGGGGCTTTTTGTTGTTTTTGTCATTTGTTTCCATATATTGATTTATCTCTATTTTGATCTGGTGGTTGATCCATTGATTTTATGGGAGCACGTTGTTAAGCCTCCATGTGTTTGCGGGCCTTTTTACATTCTTTGTACAATTTATTTCTAGTTCTTTGCCTTTGTGGTCTGAAAAGTTGGTTGGTAGAATTTCAATCTTTTTGAATTTACTGAGGCTCTTTTTGTAGCCCAGTATGTTGTCTATTCTGGAGAATGTTCCATGTGCACTTGAGAAGAATATGTATCCTGCTGCTTTTGGGTGTAGAGTTCTATAGATGTCTATTAGGTCCATCTGTTCTAGTGTGTTGTTCAGTGCCTCTGTGTCCTTACTTATTTTGTGTCTGGTAGATCTGTCCTTTGGAGTGAGTGGTGTGTTAAAGTCTCCCAAAATGATTGCACTGAAGTCTATTTCCTCCTTTAATTATGTTAATATTTATTTCACATATATTGGTGCTCCTCTATTGGGTGCATATATGTTTATAATGGTTATATCCTCTTGTTGGACTGAACCCATTATCATTATGTATGGTCATTCTTTATCTCTTTTGCTTTCATTGTTTTGAAGTCTGTTTTGTCTGCAAATACTAGAACTGCAACACCTGCTTTTATTCCTCGTTGTTTGCATGAAATATCTTTTTCCATCCCTTGACTTTTAGTCTGCACATGTCTTTGAGTTTGAGGTCGGTCTCTTGTAAGCGGCATATAGATGGGTCTTGCTTTTCATCCATTTTATTACTCTGTGTCTTGTGATTGGTACGTTCAGTCCATTTCATTTAGGGAAATTATTAAAAGATATGTACTTATTGCCATTGCAGGCTTTAGATTCGTGTTTACCAAATGTTCAATGTTATCTTCTTTTGCCGTGTTTAGCAGTCCTGGGCTCCCTCTCCCTTCACGCCCTGACTCCTCCCCTCCCACTGGGAGCTGGGGTGAGGGACCTCGGGTCCTGCTGGCCTTTGGATTGTATCTTACCCCTTTCACCAGACACGGGGTTCTCACAGGTGTGGATGTAGTCTGACTGTTGTCCTGTGTCTTCTGGTCTCTCTTTTAGGGATAGTTGTATTTGTTGTATTTTTGAAAATATATATGCTTTTGGGAGGAGATTCCACTGTCCTACTCATGCCGCCTTCTTGGCACTGCCTCCCTTTTGCCTTTATTTAGTATCTAGTTGGTCTGCTCTCTTTGCTTTGGTTTTATTTTCTCTGGTTGCATCTGTTTAGCATTAGGAGTGCTCCCATCTAGAGCAGTCCCTCTAAGATTCCCTGTAGAGGTGATTTGTGGGAGGCAAATTCCCTCAACTTTTGCTTGTCTGGGAATTGTTTAATCCCTCCTTCATATTTAAATGATAATCGTGCTGGACACAGTATTCTTTGTTCAAGGCCCTTCTGTTTCATTGCATTAAATATATAATGGCATTCTCTTCTGACCTGAAGGTTTCTGTTGAGAAAGCTGCTGATAACCTGATGGGTTTTCCTTTGTAGGTGACGTTTTTCCTCTCTGTAGGTGCCTTTAAAACTCTGTCCTTGTCTTTGATCTTTGCAATTTTAATTATTATGTGTCTTGGTGTTGTCCTGCTTGGGTCCCTTCTGTTGGGAGTTCTGTGTAATTCTGTGGTCTGAATGAAAATTTCCTCCCCCAATTTGGGGAAGCTTTCAGCAATTATTTCTTCAAAGACACTTTCTATCCCTTTTTCTCTATCTTCTTCTTCTGGTACCCCTATAATGTGAATACTTTTCTGCGTGGATTGGTTACACTGTTCTCTGAATAGTGATTCATTCCTGGATATCCTTTGATCTGTATCTGCATCAGCTTGTATGCATTCCTTTTCTTTCACTTCTATTCCATCAATGGTATCTTGCTTCTAATTCCATTCTGCTTATAGATCCTTCCAGAGGTTTTTTCATTTCTGTAATCTCCTTCCAGACGTCATCCCTTAGCTCTTGTGTATTTCTCTACAGCTCCAACAGCATGGTTATGACCTTTATTTCAAATTCTTTTTCAGGGATATTAGTTAGGTATATCTTCCCAGATTCCTTCTCAGGAAAGGATGTCTGGGTTAGTCTGGTCTGTATCAAATGCTTCTGCCTTTTCATGGCGATAGAGATAGTTGTGGGGAACTGGTGCATGTGTTGGCTGGGAGAACATCTCTTCTTGCTAGTTGTGTCCTTCTTTTCCTGGGAGAACAGTGACCCCTATTGGCTTGTGCTGGGCAGCTGCATGCAGACAGTCTTTCTAATTCTTGCCCAGCTGTTGTGAAAGAAGCTCTTCCCTGCTGCCTCAGTCTGCTTCTCCTTATTGTTGAGTGGAATCAGAGGGGAAACAGATGGGAGGCTGCTCGGGCCTCTGAGCTGCACTGCTGGGCACCCAGAGTTCCCTGGGATTCCCAGCTCTTAGGCTAAGTGTCCCAGGATGTTTCTGTCCACCTGTGGGGACCCTGTTCCTTTAATTCTTTCAAAAAGCACTTGCTTTTCTTTTTTTCCCAGGGGCGCTGGCTGCAGGGACACACTCTCAAGTTTTACTGTCCCATTCCCTTACTATTCAGCACTCCACCCATTGTATGTCTGTCCTCCAGTGCATATTTCTAGGGCTGGGTGTTTACCAGTACTGTGTTCCTTCTACCTCCCTGCTCCAAGTCCTCTCCTCCCACCGGGAGCTGGGGTGAGGGGCACAAGGGTCCCGCCAGGACACAGCTTTTATCATACTCCCTTTGTGAGGTGCTGTGTTCTCACAGGTGTAGATGGCTGTTGTCCTGTATCTTCTGGTCTCTCTTTTAGGGATAGTTGCATTTGTTGAGTTTCCAAAAATATATATGGATTTGGGAGGAGATTTCTGCAGCTCTACTCATGTCACCATCTTTGCTCTGCCTCAGCTCGATAATGTTTCATTTTTAACTTTACTTCATAAAGCACACTATAATCTTTAACATAGAAGACTTAAAAAATAAGTATATTAGCAACAAATACTTGAGGCTTTTAAAGTGAAGGCATTAAACATGGTGAGCCTATTTAGGACAAACAGCTAAATGCATGGAGTTAGGAGAGGGAATTTTTACTTTCAGGAAGAGGAAGACAGAAAACAAATTTAAAGGGCCAGGCAATAAACTAAGGCATAGTTTTCACATAGATCTGAAGAGTATCTTGAAAGTACAGTGTAAGATGCAGTATTTAGTATTTTAGTGCTATAGAGATACTGTAAAATAATCAATGTTAATACACAAGATAAAGGAAACCTAAAAATTTACATTGAATTTTTGTATGATATTAATCATTTTCAACCACACTCTTTGGTTAAATTCTACAAGAAACAGCTAAAACCATAAAGTCAAAAAAGTATATTTAACTTTGTACAAAATAATATAATTACGGTTGAGGGGGAAGATGGACAATCTGTTTATTATTATTATTTTTATTTTTTGAGATGGCATCTCTCATATTTATTGACAAAATAGTTGTTAACAACAATAAAATTCTGTATAGGGGACTCAATGCACAATCATTAATCAACCCCAAGCCTAATTCTCAACAGTATCCAATCTTCTGAAGCATAACAAACAAGTTCTTACATAGTGAATAAGTTCTTACATGGTGAACAGTGCAAGGGCAGTCATATCACAGAAACTTTCAGTTTTGATCACGCATCATGAACTATAAACAAGTCAGATATAATTATTCATTTGATTTTTATACTTGATTTATATGTGAATCCCACATTTTACCCTTATTATTATTACTTTTTTATAAAGTGATGAAGTGGTAGGTAGATGCAAGATAAAGGTAGAAAACATGATTTAGTGCTGTAAGAAGACAAATGTAGATGATCAGGTCTGTGGTGATAGACTAAGTATTAATCCAAGCTAGATAAGGGCAACAAAACATCCACAGATGCAGAAGATTTCTCTCAAAACAGGGGGGTGATGTTCTAAGCTTCACCTCTGTTGAACCCCAATTTCTCACCTGATGGCCCCCCTGTGACTGTGCCTGTCTTAGGTTGTTCCTCCCTTGAGGAATCTTACCCGTCTCTGGCTAACCAGTCATCTTCCGGGGCCATACAGGGAAATGTAAAGTTGGTAAGTGAGAGAGAAGCAATATTGTTTGAAGAGGTTAGCTTTTTACTTCTTTGCAGATTTATGCCCTGTGGCTTCTATGCCCAGCGTTTGTCTTGAGGTATCTTTACCACTTGGAAGAATTATGATAGTTGGAAGTTTTCGATATTAGGCACGAATTCTTCTAAAGGGTTGTAATTAGGAAGGAAGAAAAGCTATAGAAGTAGAAGACGGGAGAAAACATGGGAAGACTGATTATTTCTTTGACATATCTTCTTGTAGAGTAACATAAGCATGTATAGGTTTTAAGCTACTAATTAAATTGTGTACAGACATTAACATAATAGGAATACAGCTACATAACAAAAGCAGACCTACAATTACCAGCCATATTCAGTGAAACCAAGAAAACCAGTTAGGCACCCTAGGCATCTGTGAAAACTTATCAATGATATGATGGATATTGTCTAACTGAATTTGAATAGTTTGAGAAAAATCAGACGCATTAAAACAGCACCTTTCTGGGAACCGTTCACATCCCATACGTTCTTTGAACAGTAGATAGTCTATAGTCGCACGATTTTGGAGAACTGCAACTTTCACTTCTCCTACTTCTTGGTTGAGTTCCGACAGTACAGATCCAGTCAAATTTGTTGTTTTGCTATATGCACAGGCCAGCTTAGATATCTCCATCTTCATGCCAATGGCAAGTCCAGGAACCAGTGCGATAAATGCAGCTACAACTGCAACAGCACCAGGATCTTTATTGAAGATTTTTGATGATCATCTTCTGGAATGACTCTTCCAGAGGATGTTGATTTTGCAAGTTCTTCTTCATATCATATCTTAGTTCGTTTTCTGGGTAGCCAAATTAGGCTTTGGTCCTCTGTATAAACACAAACAAACCCTTTGCTCACACGTTGATATGACATTTATACCACTGTGAAGAACCTATTGGAGATCACCAGAGAGGAACTGTTTTTTTTTTTAAGAGGAATGAATATTATTAGAAAAATTGCTTCCATAGCCGATCATCTGACACCCCTTAAAAGATAAAAATAAAGGATATGTAAAGTGTGCATTAGTCATTGATTTGCAGTTAGTTTTATCCTATCAGGGAGTAATCCCCCTTTTCTTTCTCTTTTTTTTGTTATCATTAATCTACAATTATATGAAGAATATTATGTTTACTAGCCTCTCTCCTATTCCAAGTCCCCCACACAAACTCCATTACAGTCACTGTCCATCAGCATAGCAAAATGTTGTAGTATCACTACTTGTCAAGTTTGTGTTGCACAGCTATCCCCATTCTACCACCCCCACATTTTTCATGCTCATCATATTACTCCCTTTCTTCTTCCCCCCCTTTATTCCTCCCTACCTACCCATCGTCCCCAGTCTCTTTCACTTTGGTAACTTTCAGTTCATTCGTGGGTTCGGTGGTTCTGCTGCTGTTTTGTTCCCTCAGTTTTTCCTTTGTTCTTATCCTCCACATATGAGTTAAATCATTTGGTACTTGTCTTTCTCCACCTGGTTTATTTCACTGAGCATAATACCCTCTAGCTCCATCCATGTTGTTGCAAATGGTAGGATTTGATTTCTTCTTATGGCTGAGTAATATACCATTGTGTATATGTACCACATCTTCTTTATCCACTCATCTACTGATGGACACTTAGGTTGCTTCCAATTCTTGGCTATTGTAAATAGTGGTGCAATAAACATAGGGATGCATCTGTGTTTTTCAAACTGGAGTGCTGCATTCTTAGGGTAAATTACTAGGAGTGGAATTCCTGAGTCAAATGGTAAGTCTATTTTGGACATTAGGAGGAACCTCCATACTGCTTTCCACAGTGGTTGAACTAACTTACATTCCCACCAGGAGTGTAGGAAGGTTCCCCTTTCTCCACAACCTCGCCAAGATTTGTTGTTGTTTGTCTTTTGGATGGTAGCCATACTTACTGGTGTGAGATGATATCTCATTGTGGTTTTAATTTGCATTTCTCTGATAATTAGCGATGTGGAGCATCTTTTTATGTGTCTGTTGGCCATCTGAATTTCTTTTTTGGAGAACTGTCTATACAGTTCCTCTGCCCATTTTTTATTGGTTTATTTGCTTTTGTTTGTTGAGGTGGGTGATGTCTTTATATATTTCAGATATCAAGCCTTTATCGGATGTGTCATTTACAAATATATTCTCCCTTACTGAGGGTTCCTTTTTGTTCTATTGATGGTGTCCTTTGTTGTACAGAAGCTTTTAGCTTGATATAGTCCATTTGTTCATTTTTGCTTTTGTTTCCCTTGCCCAGGGAGATATGTTCAAGAAGAGGTCACTCACGTTTATATCTAAGAGATTTTTGCCTATATTTTTTTCTAAGTTGTATGGTTTCATGACTTACATTCAGGTCTTTGATCCATTTCAAATTTACTTCTGTGTATGGGGTTAGACAATGGTCCAGTTTCATTCTCTTACATATAGTTGTCCAGTTTTTCCAGCACCATATGTTGAAGAGACAGTCATTTCCCCATTGTATGTCCATAGCTCCTTTATTCTATATTAATTGACCATATATGTTTGGTGTAATGTCTGGAGTCTCTATTCTGTTCCACTGTTCTGTGACAATGTTCTTATGCCAGTACAAAATATCTTAATTACTGTGACTCTGTAGTAGAGCATGAAGATGAGGAGCAAGATCCCCCCCACTTTATTCTTCCTTCTCAGATTACTTTAGCTATTCGAGGTCTTTGGTGTTTTCATATGAATTTTTGAGCTATTTGTTCCAGTTCTTTGAAGAATGTTGTTGGTAATTTGATAGGGATTGCATCGAATCTCTATATTGCTTTGGGCAAGATGGCCATTTTGACAATATTAATTCTTTCTCGCCAAGAGCATGGGATGAGTTTCCATTTCCTTCTATCCTCTTAATTTGTCTTAAGAATGTCTTGTAGTTTTCAGGGATCAGGTCTTTCACTTCTTTGGTTAGGGTTATTCCTAGGTACTTTATTCTTTTTGATGAAATTGTGAATGGAATTGTTTTCCTAGTTTCTCTTTCTATTGGTTCATTTTTAGTGTATGGGAAAGCCATGGATTTCTGTGTGTTAGAATTGTATCCTGCAACTTTGCTGTATTGCGATATCATTTCTAGTAATTTTGGAGTGGAGTCTTTTGGGTTTTTTATGTACAATATCATGTCATCTGCAAATAGTGACTGTTTAACTTCTTCTTTACCAATCTGGATTCCTTGTATTTCTTTGTTTTATCTGATTGCCGTGGCTAGGGTCTCCAGTCCTATGTTAAATATCAGTGGGGAGAGTGGACATCCCTGTCTTGTTCCCGATCTCAGAGTAAAATCTTTCAGCTTTTCGCTGTTCAGTATGATGTCGGCGGTGGGTTTACCATATATGGCCTTTATTATGTTGAGGTACTTGCCCTCTATACCCATTTTGCTCAGAGTTTTTATCATGAATGGTTGTTGAATTTTGGCTAATGCTTTTTCAGCATCTATGGAGATGATCATGTGGTTTTTGTCCTTCTTTTTGTTGATGTGGTGGATGATGTTGATGGCCTTCGAATGTTGTACCATCCTTGCATCCCTGGGATGAATCCCACTTGGTCATGGTGTATGATCCTTTTGATATATTTTTGAATTCGGTTTGCTTTTATTTTATTGAGTATTTTTGCATCTACATTCATCAAGGATGTTGGTCTGTAATTCTCATTTTCGGTGGGGTCTTTGCCTGGTTTTGGTATTAGAGTGATGTTGGCTTCATAGAATGAGTTTCGGAGTATTCCCTCCTCTTCTATTTCTTAAAAAACTTTAAGGAGAATTGGTATTATGTCTTCTCTGCATGTCTGATAATATTCTGAGGTGAATCTGTGTGGCCCAGGGTCTTTGTTCTTGGGTAGTTTTTTGATGACCGTTTCCATTTCTTTGCTCATAATTGGTTTGTTTAACTTGTGGCTTTCTTCCTTGGTCAGTCTTGGAAGGTTGTATTTTTCTAGGAAGTTGTTCATTTCTTCTATGTTTTTCAGCTTGTTATCATATTTGTATTTCTGAGGAGTCTGTCGTGATTTTTCCATTCTCGTTTCTGATTCTGTTGATGTGTGTTGATTCTCTTTTGCTCTTAATAAGTTTGGCTGGAGGCTTATCTATTTTCTTTATTTTCTCAAAGAACCAGCACTTGGTTTCATTGAGTTGTTCTATTGTTTTATTCTTCTCAATTTTGTTTATTTCTTCTCTGATATTTATTATGTCCCTCCTTCTGCTGACTTTAGGACTCATTTGTTCTTCTTTTCCAAGTTTCAATAATTGTGATGTTGGACTATTCATTTCGGATTGTTCTTCCTTCTTTAAGTGTGCCTGGATCGCTATATTCTTTCCTCTTAATACTGCTTTCGCTGCGTCTCACAGAAGTTGGGGCTTTGTGTTGTTGTTGTCTTTTGTTTCCATATATTCCTTGATCTCTATTTTAAAATGTTCATTGATCCATTGGTTATTTAGGTGCATGTTGTTAAGCCTCCATGTGTTTGTGAGCCTTTTTGTTTCCTTTGTAGAATGTATTTCTAGTTTTATACCTTTGTGGTCTGAAAAGTTTTTTGGTAGAATTTCAAAATTCTGGAATTTACTGAGGCTCTTTTTGTGAGCTAGTATGTGGTCTATTCTGCAGAATGTTCCATGTGCACTTGAGAAGAATGTATATCCTGTTCCTTTTGGATGTAGAGTTCTATAGATGTCTATTAGATCCATCTATTCTAGTGTGTTGTTCAGTGCCTACGTGTCCTTACTTATTTTCTGCCCAGTAGATCTCTCCTTCGGGGTGAGTGGTGTGTTGAAGTCTCCTAAAATGAATGCATTGCATTCTATTTCCCTCTTTAGTTCTGTTAGTATTTGTTTCACATATGCTGGTTTTCCAGTGTTTGGGCATATATATTTAGAATGGTAATCCTCTTGTTGGACTGAGCCCTTTATCATTATGTAATCTCCTTCATTACATCTGGTTACTTTCTTTGTTTGAATTCTGTTTTGTCTTATACTAGTACTGCAACCCCTGTTTTCTTCTCTCTGTTGTTTGCCTGAAATATGTTTTTCCTTCCCTTGACTTTTAATCTCTGCCTGCCTTTTGGTTTGAGGTGAGTTTCTTGTAAGTAGCATATAGATGGGTCTTGCTTTTTAATCCATTCTATAACTCTGTGTCTTTTGATTGGTGCATTCTGCCCATTTACATTTAGGGTGACTATTGAAAGATATGTACTTATTGCCATTGCAGGCTTTCGATTCATGGTTACCGAAGGTTCCAGGTTACCCTCTTTAGTATATTACTGCCTAACTTAGCTTGCTTATTGAGCGGTTATATACTGTCTGAGGATTCTTTGCTTCTCTCCCTTCTTATTCCTCCTCCTCCATTCTTATATGTTGGTTGTTTAATTCTGTGTTCTTTCGTGTTTCCTTTAACTGCTTTTAGTTTGTAGTTTATCTTATTTTTTGTCTTTAGTTAGTTTTTGTTTGTCTGCTTTCTGTGCTGTGATTTTATTTTCTCTGGTGACATCTGTTTAGTCTTAGGAGTTATCCCGTCTATAACAGTCCCTCTAAAATACCCTGTAGAGGTGGTTTGTGAGAGGCAAATTCCCTCATCTTTTCCTTGTCTGGGAATCATTTAATCCCTCCTTCGTATTTAAATGATAATCGTGCCGGATCCATTATCCTTGGCTCAAGGCCCTTCTGTTTCATTGCATTAAATATTCATGCCATTCTCTTCTGGCTTGTAAGGTTTCTGTTGAGAAGTTTGATGAAAGCCTGATGGGTTTTCCTTTATAAGTGACCTTTTTCTCTCTAGCTGCCTTTAAAACCCTTTCCTTGTCCTTGATCTTTGTCTTTTTAATTATTATGTGTCTTGGTGTTGTTCTCCTGTTGGGAGTACTGTGTATTTCCATGGTCTGTTTGATTATTTCCTCCCCCAGTTTGGGGAAGTTTTCAGCAATTATTTCTTCAAAGACACTTTCTATCCCTTTTTCTCTCTTCTTCTTCTTCTGGTGCCTCTATAATATGGATATTGCTCCTTTTCGTTTGGTCAAACATTTCACTTAATATTGTTTCATTCCTGTAGATCCTTTTATCTCTCTCTGTGCCAACCTCTATGCGTTCCTGCTCTCGTTTCTATTCCACCAATGGCCTCTTGCATCTTATCCATTCAGCTTTTAAATCCTTTCAGAGTTTGTTTCCCTTCTGTTATCTCCTTCCAGGCTTCTGTAATCTCATTCCGGACATCTGTAATCTCCCTCCAGACTTCATCCCTTAGCTCTTGTATATTTCTCTTCATCTCTGTCAGCATGTTTATGATTTTTATTTTGAATTCTTTTTTCAGGAAGACTGGTTAGGTCTGTCTCCTTCTCTGGTGTCTCTGTGATCTTGGTTTGCCTGTAATTTTGTCTTTTCATGGTGATAGGAATAGTTTGCAGAGCTGGGATGAGTGACAGCTGGACGAACTTCCCTTCTTGTTGGTTTGTGGCCCTCCTCTCCTGGGTGAACAGCGACCTCTGGTGGCTTGTGCTGGGAAGCTGCATGCAGACAGGGCTTCTGATTCTTTCCCGGCTGCTATGGAGTTTATGTCCCCTGCTGCTGTGGGCATGGCCTTCCTTGGGCTGCTGCTCCGCTATGGAGTAGCCGTGTTTTAGGGGAATCGCTGGAAAACTATCTCCTTGATTGTCCTCCAAGCTCCCTGCTGCCCAGGCGATTAGAGTCCCCAGAGTTCCCCAGATTCCCAGCTGATAGACTGTATCCCAGGATGCTTCCTTCTGGCTCTGGGGTCCCTGTCCCTTTAACACTTCCAAAAAGCACTCGCTTTTCTTTGTCCCTGGGGCGCCGGCTGCGGGGACCCACTCACAGGTCATACTGTCCTTTTTCCCTAGTTTCCAGCACCCCATGCACGCACTGTGTCTGCGCTCTGGTGCGAATGGCTGGGTCTGGGTGTTCAGCAGTCCTGGGCTCCCTCTCCCTCCCTGCTCCAACTGCTCTCCTCCCACCTCGAGCTGGGTTGTGGGGCACTCTGTTCCCACGGGGCTGTGGCTTGTATCTTACCCACTTCGTGAGGCGCTGGGTTCCCGCAGGTGTGGATGTGGTCTGAATGTTGTCTTGTGTCTTCTGGTTTTTCTTTTAGGAAGAGTTGTCTGTTGTATTTTCAAAAAAATATGTGGTTTTGGGAGGATATTTCCACTGCTCTACTCACGCTGTCATTTTGGCTCTGCTTCTATTATTATTATTCTTAACATCATATCCTCTTCCTCTTCATCTCTCTTAAAGACTTTGATCTTTAAAAATTATAGAGTTCCCCTTCTATTCAACTTAGTACTGGAAATTATGTCCAGAGCAATTATTCAAGGAAAATAAATAAAAGTCATACAAATTGGGAAGAAAGAAAATTAATTTGTTCACAGATATAAAAATATTATATGCAGAAAACTCTAGAGATACCATAAATCTGGTAGAATTAAGACAGATTCAGCAAAGATGAGGGATACAAAATCAATATGCAAAGTCTATACATTAACAATGAATGATTGAAAAAGGAAATTGAGAAACAAATCCATTAACAATAGCATCAAAAATAATAAAATACTTAGGTGTAAACTTAACCAAAGAAATGAAGGATTTATACATTGAAAACTGCAGAATGTTGACAGAAATCAAACAAAACAGAAATAAATGGAAAGATCTGCCTGTCTATGTATTGGAAGGCTTCCCTTCAATGTTAGTATGACTCAAATCAATCTATGATGCAATGCAATCCCCATGAAAATCCTGCAGATATTTTTTTGTGGAAAGAAATATTTCATCCTTAAATTCATATGGAATCTCAAGAGACCCTAGGTAGACAGAACAAATTTTGGAGGTCTCACTTTCTGAATTGCTGGTTTACATTGTGGGCACACAAGAGTGGAGGCCAGTGTTGGAAGCTCGGTCAGGAGTTTAGAGGTAAACCACTGGAGGGGCCAGCTCCAGGTGAGCCCACTGGTGCAGACCAGTAACCCAAGACAGGGCTGGAATCAGGCTCACAAGGGTTTCCATGAGCCTTGGCTCTTTCGATGTACTTCTGTGGCTACAAGGTGTCTCCACAGTTATGTATACATACAGCAGTATAGATGGGTGATGGGAGTGAAGTTGGAGGCACGCAGATGGACATGTGGGGAATTAGTTGAGCATAAGTCCAATTGTGCAGGCCAGTGATGGGAGACAGTCCCTATCCCATGTTCACAGCAGCTTTGGGAGACTTAGCAAGCAGTGTACACATCCTTAGATGAATGATCTTGTTACGGGTATGGACATGGATGGGCATCAGGTGGTGGCATGCAAGTGTACAGCTGGAAGGGCCGGCCCTGAGAGCATGCATAGTGGGGGAGTTAGCCGTGAGGACCTAGGCTATTATCTTGCACTTGCTCCAGCTGCAGAGAGCTTGGCAGGCTCCAGAAAGGGTATTTGGGCTTCAGTGGGTGGTGGGAAGGGAGGGAATGTGCAGGAACTCAGGCAGCTGGCTTCAGCAAACACAAATATCCATGGAAAATGAACTGATGAAATCTGCATGGCATCCACAGCAGCTGTGCTGGCCAGTGGTCTCAGTGGTGAAAATTTCTGGGGTTGTCCACATAATACATGACTGGGAACTGGTCACCTCCGATGGGGTCTGGCACTGAAAGCTCCTGATTTTTTTCCTTGTTCCTAGCCGTCTCTCTATGTCTCTACTTTGCCAGTGTCTTGGTGAGGTGAAATTAAAATTTGTCCTTTGTGGAGTGCCCCCCAAAACTGGAGAAGTGGACACTCTCCCTGCTCTCCCTATTCCAGTGAAGGTAACACTTTGTGGTTTGAGAATTCCCTTTCAGTGCAAGGTTATGCTGGCTGGGGTGAGGCAAAATAACCCTGTTCTTCCTTCCCTTTTAGTACAGCTATTTTCAAGGCTTTTTCTTCCACTGTATTACTGAAGTTTCATTAGTGGGCTTCATAGTTCTTTAAGAGTTGTTTTTGTTCATGGATAGCTGTCTAAGTGTTGATTTTTGGGAAAGAGGGACAGAGGATGGAGGTCTCCTACTCTGCCATCTTTGTGACGTCACTTTGTTTCTTAACGGAATTTTAGTTAGCTTTTTCTAAACTTTTGGGATTTTGGTTTTCTCTTCAGATGTTATGGTGAATATTTAGCAAACTGTTGTATTTTTGTCTTGTTCTTAGAATTTTTTTGAGTTAAAGAAGACAGCTGTTAAACAGATGTTAAAATGAGTTCTTTAATTTGAAATGCAGGAAAAATCCTCCATAATGTTGGAGACAACAAAGCTTTTGACACTATGTAATCATGCTTCAATTTTGCAACTTTTTTCCAGGGATAAATTATACTGTAAGAGTGCAAAAGTACCTCTTTGATACTTTCCAAATAGGCTTCGTACAACACAATTTTTAAAACATATAGCTGTCATTAACTTTGAAGCCATAAAGGCCTATCATTTACTGATAGAAATATTTTAAACCACAAGGGGTTCAACACCAGCCTTTTCACTGTATGTTTTCATGAGACCTACTAAAAGGAGCCCAGTGATAACTATAATTATAAACTACAAATGTGTTGCAAACTTAATAGCTTATTTCATGTGTGTTATTCCCTCAAAGTCAGTGTCTATTCAAACTTATGGATAACTAGATTCTACAGAAGATTTTAGAAATACAAAGTTACTAATCCTGGCCTAAGTTGATGAAAATCTATACCTCCCATTAATGAAATTGCACATTATTCCTTTTAGTTACCCCATGTTCTTTCTCTGGCCTTGCAACAGACAGGAAGTCTATTTGGTTTAATATACTGCATTCCCTTCAGCCTAAAATTTTAATAGTGTTTCAACATAGATGCTGTTTCAAACGATGTCAATAGCTCATTGTGATGGTCCAATGTTATCTATTGACAAATATCAAAATCTGCTGCACATTTCATCTAACCTCTAATGAGTCCATGGTGGTTTTGATAACATTAGATGTCACATCTATGATTAAAAAATAACACAAATGACATGTATAAAATAGAACTCATTAGATTGAGACAAGGGAGAAAATATAAAGCCACTTCTTACAAGGAAAATAGTACTCTGGGGAAAATATTTTTCTTTAGGTCAGATTAATCTTTTATTTGTTATACTGAAAAATTGAAATAAATGTCTATATGCTGTTATTTTTATTCATACTGAAAATTTCTTAAGGTATATAATGAACAACATGATGTGAAGATACACTCCACAGTACTGAAGATATCAAGCAACATATAGTCTACATTTTCATGGACTTGATACTAGCTATTTCCTATGGAATAGCAAATCTTTCAAACAAGAGCAAAGGTACTTTCTGGAATAATTTAAGAATTTCACTGTATATTACTTATAGTAATTGAATTGTTTCCTCACTGTCCATTTTACATAAAGTATTCCTGACCCTATAAGAGGGAAAATCAGAACTTAATTATTATTGCAGAGTGAGCTCTTTCTTGGAATAACCCTGTGAAATACACTATGAGATGCAATTAGTCACAAGTTGATGTTTGTGTGCTTTGATGAACTGAATTTATTGAGCCTCAACACATTTTTGAACTCATAAATGGAACACTGGAAGTATATACTCCTGGGGAATCAAGACTGGACCCTAGAAATTTAATAGGATTTTGTATCAAGGTTGCCATGGAGTTTGGTTAAGCACTCAGAGTCTCTGCTTCTGTGTCTTAAATGGCCTCTGGAAAGACGTTCTCCTTCTGTCTTAAACCATCTGAATAGAATTTTACTTGGGAGAGTCAAAGGTTTGATTTAGTCATTCTGACCTTAAAAGATAAATTATGCTTCTCTCAAGCTTTGCTACTTCCTTATAGCTGTCCTTCCTTTGCTTTATTCCTTTCAATATCATATAAAAGCTGTAATACTGGGGAACTCCTCTTGAAGAAGCCAGCCACCAGCTAATACTGATATAGGGTGACTGTGGGTAAAATGAGAGCTCCTGTGGCTAGGATTCTCACCTGGCCATGGATGACTAGCTCACTGCACACGTGTGGGCAATACATTTCTATTGACTATATATAAAGAGCTCGGCCCAGTGCTCTGGGTTACAAGGTGGCATGGCTGCAAGGATGCAGAAGAGCAGATCAGATGCTGGAGTGGATGCAGCACTGAGGACAGAGGCCCAGAGAATGGCTGTGCAGGATGACTGTGCAGGGAGGGAGGCCCAGAGGATGGTTGTGTGGGCACAGGGGCCCATAGACAGAGACTGGAATGCTTTCATGGAGGCTCACTGTGAGTGAACAGGATTTTCATGATTGACCTTTGTGAATAAAATGAGAGTTCCTGTGGACAGGATTCTCATCTGGTCCTGGTTGACTAGCGCACTGCACACCTGTGGTCAATATATGGCTGTTGGCTCTATATAAAGAGCTCTGCCCAGGGCTCTGGGCATGACACGGTGGCAGAGCTGCAAGGCTGAAGGAGAGCAGAGCAGATGATGGAGTGGTGGCAGTGCCGAGGACAGAGACCTAGTGATGGCTGTGCAGGATGGTTGTGCAGAGAGGCCCGGAGGACAGCTGTGCAGAGTGGTTGTGCAGTCAGAGGGGCCCAGAGTTCAGCTGTTAGGACAGAGGGGACTAGAGGCAGAGACTGACTTGCTGCATGCAGACTCACTATGAGTGAACAGGGTTTTAGTGACTGATATGCCACCTGGAAGTAAAGTTGGGTACAACCCTTTCACCCCAAGAACATTTTGTTGTCATTTTCTTTGGTCGCATTGAATTCACAGCAAACTTTCCTGGGATTGAAATCCATTGGCAAGACAACCTGCCACCGTGGAAATAAAGTTGGGTTTTACCCTTTTACCCCAAGAATGTTTTGCTGTCATTTTCTTTGGTCACATTGAATCCATAGCAAACTTGCCCGGGGATGAAACCCATAGGCAAGACAGTGACTGAGAGACCCAGAAAACAATAAGATTAAGCACATCAGCCATACCATTTTAATTTTTCTTAAACACACATTTATCTTCATCAACAAAAAAGATTCTATGGAGCTTTTCATCTGTTTGAGCAGGTATTTTATATTTCCTTAATTTTTAATTCCAAATTCTAATATTGAACATGTAGTTTCAAACTGCAGAGAATGAATGGTACAGATTCTAAGAGAATGTTTTTGTCCTGTAGCAAAAAGAAAACAAGGTCACAAGCATATGCGATAAAAACAAAAGTGGGATAAGTGCATAAGATAGTATAAACCAAGTTCAAGGTGGCTCAGAAGAGGACATATCATAGTTAGCTAAGCTGTAAATCATGGTCACATGACTTCTGTTTCCCCTCAAGAGCTATAGATTAAGTCTTGTCCCAGGGTCTTGAGGGGTTCCACCATAGCTGAGACCCCAGCAGAGGAACCCCATGCTTACCACAAGCACACAGACTCCAGACTAGTTAGATCCAGAAGACTGATGATTGAGCTTTGCCAAATATCTATTGGTCAACTAGTTAGATGTTCAAGAGCTGATCATATGTCCTGAGACATTTATTCATAAATTTCACTTTAAAAACCTCTGCTTGTAAGCCAATAGGGAGTTTGGGATTTACAGCAGCAGCTCCCTGTTCTCCATACCTGACGACTTGTAACAAATGCCTAGTTTCTCTCACTACACCCTGGTGTCAGTGTTTGGCTTGCTGCTCATGGGGCAAGTGGATCAAGGTTTGGCTGGTTTCATAACAGCCTTTGCAGGATGTATAGGGTTTCACTAACGAGAGGAATGAACAGCACAAGTAAATTAACTAAGGCAAAGATTTGTGAGGTGTACTTGGGGTAGAATAAGCAAGTCATTTGACTTGAAAGCAGAGTGCCTAGGGTGGAAGGGGTGCTGGGTGTTAGGGATTAGATGAAATGTACAAAAATACATTGGTTCGATTTGAAGGGGAAAATGTTGTACTGAGTAGTTTATGTTAATTTAGATAATGGTAGAGAGCAATTAAGTGTTTAGAGCAAGAGAGTTTGAGAGAAGTGGGAGGTCAGTGATTCCCAGTACTGACTGCACTTTAGAGTCACCTGGGGGAATGTTAAAGAAATTATTGATACCAGTACCCCACTCTAATATTTTATTTCACAGAGCTAGAATTAGTCAGGTGTTTGCTGTATTTTAATGTCACAGGTGATTATAAAATGCAGCCAGCATTAAGAATCATAAATAGAAGGGATAAAGAATTCTCAAACTGGCCCTGTATAATTTGAACCAAATCTGTCTTAATTTCCTAGACTCTTCTTTCCATGACACTCATCTGGAAAAATCTAAAATTCGATTAGTGCTCAAAGACCTTTTAAAAAAGACATCTGTAAAACTATAACCATGGAGATTTTTATTCATTTATTCTAGGGTGGGATCTAGTCATCTGTCTGGCTGTAGCTCCACTACTAATGATATGCCAGCAGTGTTGAGAACGGGTGGTCTAAGAAGAATTAACTATAGAGTCTGGATAATAATAAAGCTTATTTGAATTTTGGCATAAATTTTAAGTAAAGCAGTATGAAGCTCTTTCACAGCATGTTCAGTTTTAACAGTTCCTCATCTTCTTTCTAATTACTCTAATACTCTTTTACCCAATGTTTTAAAGTAGATATAATAATAATATCTACCTCAGTATGTTTTGAATGTTAAGTGGGATTGATTAGGCATGAAAAATTAAGAATAGTACTGATATGTAGTAAGTTCCAAACTACCATTCATTACTACTATTACACTGAAGATAATCATTTCTACTTTTATAAGTTACTGTGATGATTTCATTAATGAGTGAAGTACCAAATAGTGCTTGGTATATATTATATGTTCAATAGATGTTGGTATTTTTAAAGGGATATAATTGTTTTAATGTCTTGTGTCAACAGTAACTGTCTTGACAATGGATTTCAGCACCGGACAGGTCTGCTATGCATTCACTGTGACCAGAGAAAATAACAGCAAACGTTCTTTGGGGTGAAAGGGTTTATTACCTGGCTTGTTATCCCGGCAGTAGGTCGAGCACTAGCTTCTCTGCCTCACCCTAAGTTCTGGGCCGATCTCTCTCTATAGTGCAATAATAGTTTATTGCCTGAAGGTGTGGAAGTGGTAGCCTAGCAACAGGCCAGTTACATCATCAGGTGGTTTAAGTTCAGTGAGGATCCTGAACCTAGGAATCCCAACTTCCCCACATGTCATCCCTCTAGGATTCATGCCTTACAATCTACATGCTCTCAATCATCCGCAATGGTCCGTGTGTGGGAAAGCTGGAGCACTGTAACCAGATTCCACAACAGCAACAGAGGATAACAACTTAGAGATAAAAACAAAAATTAAGATACAGGTAACAAAAATTATAGTAATCCTCAAGCCAGAGGAAGTTCCCAATCCACAAAGACCTTAGGGGACATAAACACAGGTTTTAATAACACCAACATAGTCAAATCGTGTCCATCAGGTAGGATGCATGCAAGAGAGTGGTCCTGTGATAAGATAGTAACAGGAACAGGGTCCCTTCCAGGTCTAGTATACCACACTTTTACTCCTTTTCCCATGGGTGTTGCTGAAGGGTCTACATATAGTGCTACTGGAGGTGCAATCACGGGCCATAATGATACAACAAAACTCCCCAGTAAGGTGCTCCTACCTTATGGCAAAAGCATACTACTTGGCGGGCAATCTGTTGTTATTACAAGAAAACACAGGAGGCCAGCTCCCAGGCCTTGTCCCCAATGAGCCAGAAGAACCAACCATCATTGGTCCATGTGGCCAGAAGTCCAAGGCCACATCCAGTCAATGGAGTCTCCGTGGTTCACTGCAGTTAGTGCTGGCAGCAAGATATTATTCTGGTGGCTGAACCTCAGCTTCAGTGATTCTTCATTGGTTTGTATTTGCAGTTGCATAGGGGAGGCAGCCATATGTGTTAACATCTCTAGGGGCCTCAGGGCTCCCTTTCAGGGTCTCTCGTTCAAATGCCATAGCATTGTTCATAAGTGGACTGACCATTCCCGCAGACTATAGGTATCTGACTTAAGTCCAAATTTGAACAAACCATTGTGCGTTGGCACACCCGCTTTAGTAGGATTGTATAGCCCATGAAACTTCCATTTGATTCCAAGCTGTTGTACCATGCTTCCATCACATATCCAGTAAAATTGGTGCCCTGATCACTCTCAATACCTGTGGTCAGCCATAGGTGACAAAGAGATGTACCAGACCACTTTTACTCATCTGCTGGTCTGCACAGTGTATAGTAAAAGCAACCAGAAGTCCAGTAGCTGTGTCCACACGAGTCATGGAATATCGATATCCTTCTGACAAAGGTAGAAGTGCTATATCGTCTAACTGCCCCTTACATAGGGTATAGGCCCCTTAGTCATTACCCCATGTTGCTGTGGAACTCTGTGTAAGCCTCCTCTGTAGCACACAACACACTCCTGCTGGGCTGTACTAACTTCTCAGAAGGTCAAAGACAAGCCCCTCTACGGGCTGCAGTCCAAATTGTCTTTTTCCCTACAAGCCCCTCCTATGGGATGCAGTCCAAATTGTCTTCTACCCTGCGTGCAATAAATGCTGATGTAACCACTGGGCTACATCAAAGGCAGGCTTTCCTTCTACCCAACATATCTGGGCCAACTTACCGGCTTCATTTCCTGGGGTTGCCAGTGGCAAATGACCTGTCACATGGTATACTGTAATTATTTTAGTCTGACCACAGGCCCATAAGTCTGCCACTATTCTTGCCCCCAAGGGGTTAGTGACCAACCAGCCAGTTGGCATGGTACCAGGTTGGTAGCCACAGGGACAAGCCATGAGAGACAGCTCAGCTGTCAGAGCAGACAACTATAGGGGAAGGCTCCTGGCTGAACACAAGCCATAACACCTGCAAATCTGCCCATTGGCTGCTCTTCCCCTCACCGTCTTCCATCCATATTGTTTCACTTTTAGGTTGGAAAGCTATGGCCCTCCCTTTTGGGGGCTACCCATGGCTGGAGCCATCTGTGTACCATGCATCTTTGGGTATAGGGGCTCTTCCCTCCTGATAGGGAATCTCAGCTACTAATGGTTCAAAAGCAAGTTCTTCTAGCTTTCCACTAGTAGATATTACAGGCCACAACAAGCATTGGAGTTATTCACTTATGGGGCTACTACAGAGGGCACTATACTGCTGTATGTAAGCAACCCACTTGGACAGTGTGGGCATTTGTGCCATACCACACCTTGGCTTTTGGGTCCAGTCTCGTACCCACCCCAAGATCGGGTTGGTGGTTATTACCAATCTCGTGGCCATTCTGGTGATGGATTCTGTAGAAAGCAAGGCATGATACATGGCACCCAGTTCTTCTATCAAAGTGTATTGTCACTCTTCCCCCTTCCAGAGTTGTGAGCAGAATACAAAAGGTTAGTGAGTTTGCTCAGGCTGCTGCCAGAGACCCCAGCCATAACCATCTTCAGTCACATGAACGTCAGGCTCACAGAGTCTTAATGGGTTTATCACACTCAAGGCCTGTACATCCTTGACTGCCCATTTTGCTGTAGTAAAGGCAGAGGCACATGTCTGTTCCCCATCCCACCTGACACCCTTTCATACCAACCTGTATATAAGGGCTTCAGAATTTGTGCCAAGTGTGGGATAAATATTCTCAAGTAACCTAGAAGACCCAAAAACACCTGTAGCAATGCTACAGTTGTAGGGGTAGGAAAGGCCTGGACTCTATCAATAACTGCTTCTTATATCACTTTGGTCTTACCAACCAGACGATCCCCAAAAATCTGGACAGACAAAGCAAGTCCTGATCCTTGGTACTGCTCACAGCCCATCCTTTCTCCTGTAGATGTTGCCACAGTCTAGGTTTTGCATCTTCTAGATCTGAAAGACAATCAGATGTGAGCATGACATCATCCATATAACAGTACAGACACATTGTTGTTATTTTCTCCCATGTAGCCAAGTCCTGGGCTACATGACAGATGGTGAGGCTGTGGAGGTATCCCTGCGGAAGCATGGTAAAAGTCCATTGACATCCTTGCCACGTGAAGACAATTTTTTCCTGACTTTCCTGCTCAATGTCAATGGAAAAGAAGGCATTAGCAAGATCTAACACAAAATGGTATGTTCTTGGTTCATAGCTGAGGATATTGATCAGTCCTGCAATACAGGGCACAGAGACAGGCATAGGAGTATGAATTTATTCCATTCTCTGTAATCCACAGTCATATGCAAGAAGATATCTGGTTTTTTACTGGGCAAACTGGGGAATTGAAAGGACTGTGGTTTGGCTTTATAATACCCACACTTTCCACCTCGTGGAGAGTTTATCCAATCTCTTTATATCTTCAAGGTAGTTTGTGTTGTTGGTATTAGTTACTCTCTGAGGCACACGCAAAGCTATGGGCCGGTGCCTATCATATGCCCAGAGAACTGCCTTCACTGCATGTACTTTCAGTCTGAACTCACCAGCAATGTTCTGCAATGAAAGATCCTGCAGGATATCGAGACCCAAAATATACTCAGGAATAGGAGATATATACACAGTATGCTCTTTTGGGGGTAGATGCCTTATTCCAAAAGGAATTGGGGCTTGTTTCACTCTGATGGACTTACTCCCGCATCCATCTATGATAGTGGCTGTACCAGGGAACCTCTTAGGTTTACCATGAATCAGTGAAGTTTCAGCTCCTGTGTGCAACAGAGCCAGGAAACATGTTCACTGGGCACAAATGAAAAGCTACTTCAAGTGGCCTCTGGAACCTCCTGATCCCTCAGGGCAGATACCTCAAACTTCCCCTCAGCCATACCGTGTTCCCCAGTCATCTTTCTGTGAGGGCTCAAGTGAGATTCACTTGCTGTCCAGCAGGAAGTCCTGAAGACAGGCTGGACTTGTGGCTCTGTCTCTGACCTCTGCCTCTTTGGTCTTAATGGCTGGAAGTGCTGCTGTGGTTCATCTGTTGCCATAGCTGTAGTGAGATCCAATTTGACTTCCCATTTAATTTCCTTCCACCTGCTTCTGCCCTTACTAAATCGATCCACATATGGTCCTCGTTACCTTCACAGGGCCCTTTAAATTATTCTTGTGAGTAGCAGACCTTACTTCTTTGTGTGTTCTCACTGCTTCAGCCTCTCCTACATCTGCTACTGTAAGTCCCACCTCACTTATGGGTGGCCCTATGTGAGGGGAAAAATGGCCACTACAGAAACAAAGGGTATGTGGGAGCAATCTGAAGCACAATATTTCTCATCCCAGGAGTGAAAATCTCTTCATCTGGGCAATGTTTCTCTAGACTATAGATGGCATTCCTTATAGCTAGCTCTAGAAACATCTGGTGGACCTCAGAATATGTATGCCATCTAACAGGAGAGGATGGTAGATAACCCTGGTTGGGCCCCATGGCACAAAGTGCAGCCGTAAGCCAATCAAGGAGACAGTGATGCCCTGGGGTATGATGTGCATTTTGTAATTGCTGCCTCAAGGCAGACTGTGCCTTCAGGGAAGCTAGCTTTCCTAATTCTGATCCTGACAGAACAATTACATTCACCCCTAAGTCCCACTGTGCAGCACCCAAGCTGATATTGACACCGAGGCCTTCTGCCTAAGCCAGGAGCCTAAATCCACCAGCTCAGCCCGAGTATAGAGACTGAGCATAGAGTAGTTCACGACATGGAGAGGGGGATGCCTTTCTCCTTGGGGAGCTTTCAGCTGCTGGGTATTTATTTTCTTTACAACCACTGGGTGTGCCTTCAATACAGGAGTTGTCAGTGCCTCCAGCACTACTCCTTCGTCCTTCCCAACTTCTCCATTTCCAGGATGGATGGCCCCTTTCCCTTCCCTCCCCCTAGTGCCCCATCTGCTTCAACACTTACTTTGTCTACCATGTCTTACAAAAATGCTAGCTCAGTTTTCAGCAGCTCTCTTACCTTCACCTCAATGCTTTGCAGCTGGCCTTCTCATGCCACCTCTGCCTGTGCTTCCCTCAGGAGTTCATCTTTTACCTTGATGGCCTTTTCCTAGTTCAGAGCACCTGGCAGCACTGTCATCTCTTTCTGTAAGGAATCTTTTACTCCTTCAATGGTACCTCACTGCCGGTGCTCTCATGCTGCCTCCTCTAGTATTAAAGCCACTTCCTTCTTCAGGGAATCCACCCAAGTTTGCAGCTCGTGCTCTCATTTCGCCATTTCTTGGGTCTCTTCTGCAGACCTTTTTAAGACTGTGAGAAGCAACCAGCCCACAGTCCCTGATGCCTCCCGGGCACTTTGTCTTTCAAAGTCCTATTTATTATACCAAGGTCAAACTTACTTTCTCAGGTGTCACCTCCACTTGTGTCCAGTCCTGGGGTGGGGCCCAGATCTCCATGGACAAGCCACCTCAGAAAACATATGGATTGGGGAATGACCCACTGTTTCCCCATTCACAGGGGCAGAACACTGAAGCACCCCTCCCTTAAGGGCAGTGTGTCTTTTTCCTTAGACAGCAGTGAACCCTGCCAACTTTCACCAATTGTCTTGCCAATGGAGTTCAGCCCTGGGCAAGTTCGCTATGAATTCAGTGTGACCAAAGAAATCGACAGCAAAACGTACTTTGGGGTGAAAGGGTTTATTACCCAGCTTGTTATCCCAGTGCTAGGTCGAGCACTAGCGTCTCTGCCTCTGCCAAGAGCACTCATCCAAGCTCTCTGTATAGCACAATAAAAGCTTATTGCCTAAAGGTGTGGAAGCAGTAGCCTAGCAATGGGCCAGTTACATCATCAGGTGGTATAAATTCAGTGAGGATCCTGGTCATAAGAACACCAACTTCCGCACACGCAGATATGTCAAAATTACAGTTAGTCAGAATTCTGTAATAAATTCTTTACTTGTGAGGTGAAGCCAAGATGGCGGCGTGAGTAGGACCGTGGGAATCTCCTCCCAAAAACATATATATATTTTTGAAAATACAACAAATACAACTATCCGTAAAAGAGAGACGAGAAGACACAGGACAACAGCCAGACTACATCACACCTGCGAGAGCCCAGCGCCTGGGGAGAGGGGTAAGATGCAAGACGCAGCTCGGCGGGACCTGAGGCCCCTCACCCCAGCTCCCGGTGGGAGGAGAGGAGTTGGAACGGGGAGCGAGAGGGATCCCAGGACTGCTACGCACCCAGCCCCAGCCATCCACACCACAGTGCAGACATACAGTGCATGCGTGGGGTGCTGGAAACTAGGGTAGCAGGACAGTAAGACCTGTGAGCGGGTCCTGCAGCTGACACCCCAGGCAAAAAGAAAAGCGAGGGAACTCTGAGCACACTAAGCCCCTGGGCAACAGCTCGGAGACTCCTCACAGAGGTAAACAGCCAAACAGCCCCACGTCCATTACCCCTCCGAGGCCCCGCCATGGCAGAGCAGCCACCTGAGGCTGGCCACACCCTCAGCAAGGGAGCTTCTTCCATACCGGCCAGGCAAGATACAGAGACCCAGCCTACACGCAATTTCCCAACACAGGCCACAAGGGGTCACAGTTGTCCCAGTAAAGAAAGGACAGGAGCAAGTGGAAAGATTCTTGGCTCTCCCAGCTGACAGTCGAGTCAATAGCATAACCACTGCGCCTATCAACATGAAAAGGCAAAAAAATTTGATCCACACAAGACTAACCCAGACATCTTCGACATCTTCCCCTGAGAGAGAACCTGGGGAAATAGATTTAACCAGTTTTCCAGAAAAAGAATTCAAAACGCAAGTCATAACCATGCTGATGGACTTGCAGAGAATTTTGCAAGAACTAAGGAGGAAGAATACAGAAATAAAACAAACTCTGGAAGGATTTATAAGCAGAATGGATAAGATGCAAGAGGCCTTTGATGGAATAGAAACCAGAGAACAAGAACGCATAGAAGCTGACACAGAGAGGGATAAAAGGATCTCCAGGAATGAAACAATATTAAGAGAACTGGGTGACCAATCCTAAAGGAACAATATCCACTTTATAGGGGTACCAGAAGAAGAAGAAGAGAGAGAAAGGGATAGAAAGTGTCTTTGAAGAAATAATTGCTGAAAACTTCCCCAAACTGGGGGAGGAAATAATCGAAAAAACCACAGAAATACACAGAACTCCCAACAGAAAGGACACAAGGAGGACAACACCAAGACACATAATAATTAAAATGGCAAAGATCAAGGACACGGAAAGAGTTTTAAAGGCAACTAGAGAGAAAGTGGTCACCTATAAAGGAAAACCCATCAGGCTATCATTAGACTTCTTGACAGAAACCTTACAGTCCAGAAGAGAATGGCATGATATATTTAATGCAATGGAACATAAGGGCCTTGAACCAAGAATACTTGTCCAGCACGATTATCATTTAAATATGAAAGAGGGATTAAACAATTCCCAGACAAGCAAAAGTTGAGGGAATTTGCCTCCCACAAAGTCTGATACCAACGCTGGATCACGTGGGCCATCAGCTGGTCATGTGTGCAGGGAGAAGCCTCCAGGCTGTGCCACTTCAGTTGCTGTGGTTGGATTTGCCGTCTCCCTGGACTTCAGCAATGGCAGAGGCCACAGGCAGGCAGGAGCCACTGCTTGCCAGGAGGAACGAGCTTCTGGGGATAGCTTTCACAGGCACTTCCTCAGCTGTGTCACACAGGGCTGATAAATCTGGGAGGGTCTCCTTCTGCATACCTGGCAGCAAAGTCTGACACCGCTGGTGGGACAAGTGTGCCTTCTATAGACCACAGGTGAGGGAGGAGTTATGAGGCAGTGTTGTCCGTGAGGAGGTTGGGAGATCTGGAGCTGCTGGTAGTTCCCAAACTGCTGGGATAAGGAGGCATTGTTTGTCTGCCCTTTCTCCTGAGCAGAGAGCTCTGTCTAACCCTCACCTCTCTGGTACCGCTCCCACTCTACGGAAGTCTTTCAAACTGCCTGCTCTGCATTTGTCTCAGGGGTCGGATAGAGCATGCCTGCTCTCCACAAGCAGCGGGAATCTCAGCTGTCCAGAATGTTCCACCCGTCCTTGTTGTCTAGCCCCACTAATCACCAGAGCACCATGCCATGTGCGCTCCCGCTCCCGGAGGTCAGGTGTTCAGTGATACTAGCCTCATACAGCCTCCACGCTCTGTTCCTCTTCCTCCCGCCTGTGGGCTGGGGTGGGGGTGGGGCTTAGGTCCTGCCAGATCTTGGCTTTGCCGCTTTCCCCTTTTCTGTGAGGTCTTCTCTTCCCCCCAGATGTAGGTAGTCAGTTCTGCCATCTTCAGGTCATTTCAGGATTAGTTGTATTTTCTGTATTTTCATGTTTTATGTTTTTGGGAGGAGGTTTACACATAGCCTTCCTACTCTGCCATCTCTGCCCATTTTTCAATTGGGTTATTTGGCTTTTTTTGGCATTGTCATAGGGGTTCTTTATATATTTCGAATTTTAGCCCTTTATTGCATATATCATAGCTGAATAACTTCTCCTCTACTGAGGATGCCCTTCTCTTTTGTTTGTTGCTTTGCTGTATAGCTTTACATTTTGATACAATCCAATTATTTTTTCTTTTCCCATGTGTAGGAGACATACCCAGGAACAAATTACTCATTTGGTGCTCAAGATATTCCTGCCAAACATTTGTTCTAAGTATTTTATGGCTTCATGTCTTTACTTTACCTCTTTAATCCACTTTGAATTTGCATTTGTGTATTCTGTAAGCCAGTGATCCAATTTCATTCTCTTGCATGTAACAGTCAGTTTTCCACACACCACTTATAGAAGAGGCTAACTTTTCCCCATTGTATAGTCTTGCCTCTTTTTTCAAATATAACTGACCAGATAAGCATAAGTTTATTTCTGGGCTCCCTATTCTGATCCATTGAGTTATGTGTCTGCTCCTGTGGATGTGCCATACTGTTTTAATCATTGCAGCTTGAATTCAGGAACTGTGATATTCCCAGCTTTGTTTTTCTTTCCAAGATAACTTTGGCTATTTAGGGTCTTTTGTGGACTCATATTCATTTTAGGATTCTTTGCTGTACGTCATTGAAAAATCAGTTTTTTCATGGGGATTTTATCGAATCTTTAAATTGCTTTAGGTTGCATGGTCATTTTGTAATATTAGTTTTTCTTAAAAACAAGAAATAGAATTCCATTTGTTTGTGTCTTCACTTTCATCATAGTCTCATGTTTCATAGCACAGATCTTTCATCTCATAGGTTTAGTCCTACATGTTTTATTACTTTAGTTCAATTATAAATTGAGTTGTTTTCTTGTTTTCTCCTTCTGCTAGTTTGTTGTTGGAATATAGGAATGTAACTGATTTCTGTGTATTAATTTTGTATCCTGTGACTTTGCCAAATATTAAATTAATTCTAATGGTTTTTGGTGGAGTTTCAAAAGTTATATGTATATAGTGTCATCTCACCAGAAAATAGTGACAATTTATTTCTTCCTTACCAAGTTGGGTGTTTTTTTTAGCATCTATTTAGATGATCATATAATTCCTATCCTTCAGGGTCTTTCACACTGAACAGTTTGTGAATATTTTTCCATCCTTGAATCCATGGAATACATCCCATTTGATTGTGATGGATTATTCTTTCGATGTATTTTAAAATTCAGTATCCAAATATGTTGAGGATTTTTGCATCTATGTCCATCTGGGGTTTTGGTCTGTAATTTTATTCTTTTGGGTGCAATTTCAAGCAATGGTTTTTACTAGAGGATACTTGGCTGTGTAGATTTTTGTTTGTCATCACTAGAATGGGCAATCCGGGGATGCTGGTTAACACCATAAGAGGCTCAGGAAATCTCCCTGCAACAAAGGATGATCCACCCAAAGTGCCAACAACACAATTGTGAGAAATTGTGATTTAAATCTTTTTAAAAATTTTGAACAATAAACACTGAGTTCCAGAGATATAAAGTTATCTGTTAGGTCTTATAACATGCAACATAAAATCTGTCCTCATACACCAAATCGTTGAACAGAAAGTTGAACCAAACTCAGAAATACCCTGGCTGCATTCCTTTAGAAGGGAGACCTGTTCTTGGCAGAAGGAAAAGAAAACCTTTAGGAAAATATCCATGATTTGTGGGAGAGATGCTGTGACTAAATATGCTCTATTCACTCTGACTTTGTAAATGGAAAGAGTAAAGAATCACACTTGTGGACTTTACGCTGGGGCACACACACAGACACACACACACACACTCACACACACTCACACACACCTTTAGTTACTTAGCCAATGTTCATCCATGTCCATCACTGACCGCTGAATGTGTATCATAGTAACCATGCTGACATCTCTGGTTTTGATTCTGGTTTCCCTAATGTGACAAGGTATTTAGGGTAAATGCTAGATTTTTCTGGTGCATTAAATCTCCTACTTACATTATTTCCCACTGTGTATGTCTCGTCCCCACAGTTTCTCATAATTTCTCTATGCAGTCACTGGAGCCTGGCATGCCTCCAGCAAAATCATCATTGGCCACAGAGAGATCCCTCTACAATGCAAACACTCATATGCTTCCACTTCTGGAAACACTGGGGGAGGAAAGGAGAAAGAGTGCAACTAAAGGAAAGTCTAAAATGGCTGTGAAAGTTACACAGGAGGACAGTGGGGCAAAAATGGGGCAGTCTTTATTGTTGAACTGAAAACCAAAGAAGATACAACATATCAAGAAACAATAAGCCACAGACATTGCTGCATTTCCCAAGTCCACAGTCTTAGTGTTGGAATAACATGGTAATGTTGACTTTCTACCTCTGAAAAAAAGGGGACACTCCTCCATTTCTTATCATTCCTCCACTTGCAAGGATGCTCTGGTTTGCCAAGATATCATTAAAGAGATGATATTTGCTGGCTGGCTCTGTTTCCCTTGTGAACAACTGTTAGAACCGAACCGGGATTTCTGTCCCCAGGAATGGAATGGAGAAAGAATCACTCATGAGATCTCTGGAAAGTGCAGTTCTGTTCCTCTGCTATTTGTAGAACCAAGTTTCCATAGATGTACAATAAAAGAAAGCCCTTTCAATAGCTGAGGCTTTCAGGCCTGAATTCTCATTGTGCCTCATTAAATAAATTGATATAATGTTATCCTATTATCTGAGGATTGTCCCTTTTTGAAGGTAAGGACTAAAAGGAAATAGACTTGGATATGTTAAGACATGCCCCTTGATTGTAGTTATGCATCTCAGTGTGTCTTTTAAACAATTTCAAGTTCCTTCCCTTACATGTGGCCTGTGGAGAGCACAGAAGGAGAAGGTTCCCTCTATATTTAAGTGTATTTAACCTAATATACACTTAAAACAAAGTTTGGAGAACCTCTGTCCACTTGCCTGGGCTTTGAACCAGAAACATAAAAATCATAAGGGAACTTTTTTTCATTGTCTTTGTCATTTCTACATATAATTTATCTAGAAATTTGTTGCTCCTTCTCCTAAAAATATTATCACTGCCTATTACTCACAATGTATTTTATGTTTCTGTTTTATCTTATGTAAATATAATAAAATTGTAACTTCTAAATATAGAATTCTAAATACAGACTCTTCACACTTTCCAATATTATCCAATTGTTATCAGACCAAATTATTCCACCAAATGGAAGTGGGTCTTTAAATACTTGCCAATTTCTGGACATTAATTTTCTTTACGTGTTTTCTTAATGGTAATACTCTTTTGATTTATTTCAATTAAATGTAATTTATCTTAGAACAATTCATAATTGATCTTTACTCAGCTTTGAAAGTTACATTTTCCCTTGATTCTGTACTTATATTTACTCATTATATTCTTATAAATGATCATCAGTGTCATGATTTTTATGTTATTCAAGTGAGCATGCTGTCAAATCTTTGGAGTCATATTTTAAAATGCTTTATCTTCATTGTATACTAAACAGTTAGTAAACTCATTGAGTACTATTTATGTCTGGAATAATTTCATTCCTTTTGCCCGTTTCATTTTTCCAATTAAAAATTAGAATCATCTATGCTTGCTGCTAAAAAAGTACCAAGGATTTTATTACATATTCCATAAAAGTTACAATTAAATTTTGAAAGAATCAACATCTTTATTATATTCAGATTCTCACTCCAATAGCAGTACTTTTTTCTCCAGATATTTCAGTCTCTTTTTGGATAAGCTTTCACATAATATTGCAGATCATGCTAATTTATTGATAACAGTGCTTTAGCATATTTTAGGTTTAATTCCGTTATGGTTCCCAACATTACATATTGGATATGGCTGTTCTATTACAGAAGCTTAAGATTTTCCTGTATTTATAAACTGTCATGATAATTTTCAGGATTTTATTCTTAATTTAAGATTTCTCCTCCAAACTACTTTCTCCAAGTAAGATTAATTTACAATACTGAAAACCTAAGAACAGCGTGCAGGATCTTCTGCATGCTGGCACCTCAGCAGGAGTCTTGGCCACTCCTGCTCCATGTCTGCCCGCATCTGTATGTGTTAGAATGCCTGTGCACCTGTGCCTTCCCACACTGCTCATTCCAACAACCCATCCAAGATTGATGATGCCTGAGTACATGTCTCCCTGTGCACACGTTTCTGCAGTTCTATGTTCAGCAACTCCATAGAGTTGCAAAACTGAGTTCTAGAAAGGCAGGGACTGCACCAGAGAACAGTATCTGGTAAGAGTCCAGAGGAGAAGTTAGGATGCGGGCTTTATAAGCCAGGGTTCCGCCCATTCCACTAAGGTTGTGTTGGAGATGAGAGCACCTGAGATTATAGTAAACACTGTTGAACTTCTCCCATTTCAGTTATTTTCCTCCCAGTATTTACCAGGAGCATATAGGCATGCACAAGAAGATGTAAACTGCACAGTTGGGGTCATGAGAGAGTGGTTAAGCAAAAGCAGATAATTGTATGTGATATGTGAAAGAGGAAAAGAGGTTGGAGATGTCTCTGCCATTAAGGGAACTCATTCTCATGGCACTGAGAGCAGAAGTCAATAGCATGATGGGGATTCTCAAAGTTCCCATAGTCCTGCCTACCAAAGACCAAGTCCATGAGGACAAGGCCTGGGTTCTCCAGCATATGGGGCCTTGGGTCAAACAGTTCACCATTCTTCATGGAAGCAGGCCTAGCACACAGTCCACTCTCCAGTATAGGCAGTAGCTATACGAGAGAACTGTTTAAGTCTCTGCAAACTGTGTTCTTGAAACAGTTTACATGTTTCTGCATGATTGGAAACTTTATTGACCTTAGTCCTCTAACAATGACCTATGGTGCTCCTGGGGTACAGGGAAAATGATTTTAACTCCATGAAGTTCCTTCAGGGCAGAGAGGAGCATGGAGCTTGGGGAATGAGGACTTGGAGTAGGACAGAATGAGGAAGAGCCATACAGCAAATGTCAGGTGTCTAAGACGTAGGGCAGTCATCATGTCATCACTGGGGTCTTCATTTGGAAGTAGGAGGGAAATAATTGCTCGGCCTGAGATGAGGATGCCTTGAATGAATTAAACACCAGAGAAAAGAGACAAAGAGGGGAAAGCGTCTGCTGAGTTCCATCCCCACAGCCAAGGAAGCTTTCAGGCCCTACTTCTTTATGCCTGGGACTCTGGAGAGACTTTGCCTTGAGGACAACGTATTAAATGCCTTGTGATGCAGTGATAGTGCTGGCAACCAGGTTTAAGGAAGCCTCCTGTTCTAGTGGTGTGCAATGATAAGTTGAGAAGGAAACAAAAATTTCCTTCTCTTTTATGGCTAAATGTCATTGCATTAGATAGATGATAGATAGATAGATAGATAGATAGATAGATAGATAGATAGATAGATAGATAGATAGATAGATAGATAGATATAGATAGATAGATATCCATACATACGTCTCTCTCTCTATATATATATATATACACACGCACAAATATATATACATACACACAGTCATATATACATACATACATACAAAATTTTCATAATGCATATGAAACTGATGGACTTTTTGTTTGTTTCAATTTATTCATCATTGCAACTAATGCTGCAGTGAACATGAGTGTGCATATATCTTTACACATTCAAATTTGTGTTCTTGCATTCTCATATAAATATTCTGAAGTGGAACTACTGGATTTAATGGCAATTCTATTTTTAATTCTTTGAGGAACTTCCATACCATTGAACATACTGACTATACTAATTTACTTTCCCACCAATAAGGCATGACTTCACTTTTCTCTGCATCCTCTCCAACACTTGTTATTTCTTGTATTTTGAGTAACAGCCATTCTGAATGGTGTGGGGTGATATATCATTGTGGTTTTTATTTTCATTTCCCTGGAGATTAGTGATGTTGAGTACCTCTTTGTGTTCCTGTTGGCTATTTGTATTTCTTTGGAATAATGTCTGTTCAGGTCCTCTGCTCATTTTTTAAAGTTTGGATTGCTTGGAGATATTTTTCTGTTGAGTTATATAGGTGCTTTATATATTCAGGCTAGTTTTCCATTATCAAACACATAATTTGTAAGTGTTGTCTTCAATTTAGTAGGTTCCATTTCCATTCATTGATGGTTTCCTTAGCTATACAGATGTAGACACGTCTTTTTGGATTTTTGCTTTTCTTTCTTTTATTTTTGTATTCAGACCCTAAAAATCATTGTCAAAACCAATGTCAAAGAGCTCAGCACTTCTTGTTTTTCTTCAAGGAATTTAATGGTTTTAGGGATTACTTCCAATTCTTCAATCCATTTTGAGGTAATTTTTTTTTGAGAGGGCATCTCTCATATTTATTGATCAAATGGTTGTTAACAACAATAGAAGTCTGTATAGGGGAGTCAATGCTCAACGCACAACCATTAATCCACCCCAAGCCTAATTCTCGTCAGTCTCCAATCTTCCGAAGCATAACGAACAAGTTCTTACATGGTGAACAAATTCTTACATAGTGAATAAGTTCTTACATGGTTAACAGTACAAGGGCAGTCATCACAGAAACTTTCGGTTTTGATCATACATCATGAAATATAAACAATCAGGTCAAATATGAATATTCGTTTGATTTTTATACTTGATTTATATGTGGATCCCACATTTCTCCCTTTATTATTATTACCATGTTTTAATAAAATGCTGAAGAGGTAGGTAGATGTAAGATAAAGGTAGAAAACTTAGTGTTGTAAGAGAGCAAATGTAGATGATCAGGTGTGTGCCTGTAGACTATGTGTTAATCCAAGCTAGACAAGGGCAGTAAAACATCCACGTATGCAGAAGATTTCTCTCAGAATGGGGGGTGAGGTTCTAAGCCTCACCTCTGTTGATCCCCAATTTATCACCTGTTGGCTCCCCTGCGACTGTGCCTGTCTTAGGTTGTTCCTCCCTTGAGGAATCTTACCCGTCTCTGGCTAACCAGTCATCTTCCGGGGCCATACAGGGAAATGTAAAGTTGGTAAGTGACAGAGAAGCCATATTGTTTGAAAAGGTTAGCTTTTTACTTCTTTGCAGATTTATGCCCTGTGGCTTCTATGCCCAGCATTTGTCTTGAGGTATCTTTACCACTTGGAGGAATTATAAATTCGATAAATTCAATATGACGCACGAATTCTGTTTAAGGGTTGTAATTAGGAAGGAAGAAGAAAAGCTATAGGGTAAAAGATGGAAGAAAACATGGGAAGATTGATTATTTCTTTGACATATCTTCTTGTAGAGTAACTTAAGCATGTATAGGTTTTAAACTACTAATTAAATTGTGTGCACACATTAACATAATAGGAATACAGTTACATAACCAAAGCATATCTGTAATTACCAGCCATCTACAGTGAAGCCAAGAAAACCAGTTAGACACCCTAGACATTTGTGAAAAGTTGTCTATGATATGATGGATATTGTCCAACTGAACTTAAACAGTCTGAGAGAAATCAGACAAATTAAAACAACCGATTCCTGGGAACTGTTCACATCCCATATGTTCTTTTAACAATAGATAGTCTATTGTTGTAAGATTTTGGAGTGCTAGAACTTGCACTTCTCCTAATTCTTGGTTGAGTTCCAACAGCATAGATCCAGTCAAATTTGTTGTTTTACTGTATGCACAGGCCAGCTTAGATATCTCCTTCTTCATTCCCATGGCAAATCCAGGAACTGGTGGGATGAATGCAGCAACAACTGTAGCATCCCCTGGATCTTTGTTGAGGTTTTTGATGATCATCTTCTGGTATGACGCTTCCAGAGAGTGCTGATGTTGGAAGTTCTTTTTCATATCGTATCTTAGTTCATTTTCAGGGTAGCCCAATTAGGCTTTGATCCTCTGTATAAACACAAACAGACCCTTTGCCTACACTTTTATATGCCCTTTATACCCTTGTGTAGAACTCGTTGGAGGTTACCACACAGGAACTGCCCTTTTTTTTTTTTTTTGCTTTGTTTTTGGTATCACTAATCTACACTTACATGACGAATATTATGTTTACTAGGCTCTCCCCTATACCAGGTCTCCCCTATAAACCCCTTTACAGTCACTGTCCATCAGCATAGCAAAATGTTGTAGAATTTCTACTTGCCTTCTCTGTGTTGTACAGCCCTCCCTTTTCTCCTACCCCCCCATGCATGTTAATCTTAATACCCCCCTGCTTCTCCCCCCCTTATCCCTCCCTACCCACCCATCCTCCCCAGTCCCTTTCCCTTTGGTACCTGTTAGTCCATTCTTGAGTTCTGTGATTCTGCTGCTGTTTTGTTCCTTCAGTTTTTCCTTTGTTCTTATATTCCACAGATAAGTGAAATCATTTGGTATTTCTCTTTCTCCGCTTGGCTTGTTTCACTGAGCATAATACCCTCCAGCTCTATCCATATTGCTGCAAATGATTGGATTTGCCCTTTTCTTATGGCTGAGTAGTATTCCATTGTGTATATGTACCACATCTTCTTTATCCATTCATCTATTGATGGACATTTAGTTTGCTTCCAATTCTTGGCTATTGTAAATAGTGCTGCAATAAACATAGGGGTGCATCTGTCTTTCTCAAACTTGGCTTTGATCCTCTGTATAAACACAAACAGACCCTTTGCCCACACTTTGATATGCCTTTTATACCATTGTGTAGAACTCATTGGAAGTCACCACACAGGAACTGCTTTTTTTTAAAGAGAAAGGAATATTATCAGAAAACTGTACCTCCATATCCGATCATCTGACACCCTTTATGTTCAAAATTAAGGATATTTAAAGCATGCATTATTCATTGATTTACAGTTAGTTTTATCCTATCATGGAGTAATCCCCCTTTTCTTTCTTTCTATTTATTTTGTTATCTTTAATCTACACTTACATGAAGAATATTATGTTTACTAGGCTCTCCCCTATACCATGTCCCCGCTATAAACCCCTTTACAGTCACTGTCCATCAGCATAGCAAAATGCTGTAGAATCCCTACTTGCCTTCTCTGTGTTGTACAGCCCTCCCCTTTCTCCCACCCCCCTGTGCATGTTGATCTTAATACCCCCCTACTCTCCCCCCCTTATCCCTCCCTTCCCACCCATCCTCCCCAGTCCCTTTCCCTTTGGTACCTGTCAGTCCAGTCTTGAGTTCTGTGATTCCACTGCTGTTTTGTTCCTTCAGTTTTTCCTTTGTTCTTATACTCCACAGATGAGTGAAATCATTTGGTATTTCTCTTTCTCTGCTTGGCTTATTTCACTGAGCATAATACCCTCCAGCTCCATCGATGTTGCTGCAAATGGTAGGATTTGCCCCATTTGAGATAATTTTTGTGTGTTGTATAACGGTCCAATTTCATGTTTTGCATATGATGATCCATGTTTCCGAATGCCATTGACTAAACAGACTACCACTTCCACGCTATATATTCTTGCCACATTTGTCATAACTTAATTAACCATATATGTGTCATTTTATTTCTGGGTTCTCTCTTCTCTTCAGTTGATTCATGTATTTTCTTATGCCAATATCATATTGTTTTGGTTGCCATAGTTTTGAAATACAGTTTGCAATCAGGGAGCATAATGACTCCTCCTTGCCTTCTCTTTTTCAAGATTGTTTTGGCTATTCTGGATACTTGCGGTTCTGTACAATTTTTAGGAATATTTGTTCTTTTTCTTTTTAAAAATGATGCTTGCATTTTTATGGGGAGTGCACTGCATCTGTCAATCACTTTGGTTATTATGAACATTTTAACAATGTTAATTCCTCCAACACAGTCATTGTTTTTTAAATTCTTATTGAAGTATACTTGGTGTGCAATATTATATTGGTTTCAAATATACAGAACACAGTTTTTAAAGTTATATACAGTATTAAATCTCCACACAAAGTACTATTTACTGTGAACATAGAAAGAAGTCACAGACCTGTTGATCATATTCTCAATGTTGTGCATCTACCCCGGTGACTAATTCATATGATTGTGATTTTGTGCCTCTTTATCCCCTTCACCCATTTCACCACTCACCCCAAACCCTCTGCCATAGTAACAATCAGTCACTTCTCAGCATCAATGAGTGTATTGCTGTTTTGTTATTTTGATTTTGTTTTGTTTTTAGATTCCACGAGTGAGTGAAATCATATGGCATTTGTCTTTCTGTGCCTGGCATATTTTACTTAACATAATGCCCTCTAGATCCATCCATGTTGTTGTAAATAGCAGGATTTAATTTTTATGGCTAAATGATATTTCACTGTATATGTATACCATATATTCTTCATGCATTATCTACTGATGGATACTTTTATATGCTTCCATATCATGTATATCATAAAAAATATGACAGTAAACATAGGAGTGCCTGTATCTTTACAAATCAGATGTCTTGTATTCTTTGGGTAAATTCCTATGAGTTGAATTACTGGGTCATATGACACTCCTAATTTTTATTTTCAGAGGAACCTCCATTCTGTTTTCCTAAGAAACTGCCCAAAATGTACTTAATAGAAGCTAAAATAATTAATTCAGAGACTAAAATTCAGTTTCCTCTAAAAAACATAGGATAAATATCTGTGTTACATTTCGATTACTGCTGTAAAAATTACTATACTAGCCAGAGATTAAAGATCGCCATGGTTTTCTTTTCTGCTTGGTTAACTGGCTAATTTATAATGAATTTATCTAATATGTTAAATAGAGAGGGGCCCATTGGGCTCAACAATATAAGGGTCATTGTAGAGAATTAAGTAAAGTGCAGAGAATTCCAGTTGTATAACAATGTAGAATGAGTAGGAAGCATGAAGTGATCTCAGTGAAATGAGAAAATATCCAAGAACTGTCCAGGCAATTAGAAGTAGGAAAATGGAGTGTTAGGTCTGGAAGAGTGTGCAGTGAGGGGAGGACATTTAAAAAAATTAATGGTATATCTGAGTATTCATTGAATTCATTAAAAAGATCCAGTCTAATGGATATAGATAATACTTTTCAACAGCAGTTTCGACACTTACATTTCACAGTATTACTTTTTAACTTTGGATATTCACTTAAAATTTATGTAATAAGTCTAAAAAGGAATATAAAAATGTTCCATTTTGTGACAATTTAATTACTGTTGCTACTACATTTATTTTGGGGTTTGTTTGCCTTTCACTTTGTCTATGGTGATTGACTTCAAATTCTTCAATTCTGTTTTTATTATGATTGCATACTTTTGAGCAAAGATAGGAGGTTTTTCCATTAATGTTGTTGTTAAGCATTTAATTATTTTACTTACATAAATGTATTGGGGAAGATGCATGAAAATTTTGTGTGATATTTCAATTACTGGGTCATACTGGGTCCACTCTACAATTGTGTTTTAACACAGAAATTTCTATTGAATATTTTGAAAAATCACCTTTATATATAATGTGTTATTGTACATCTGTTTTCCTTATTTCTACCCTTTGCATTTTGTAGTAAGAAATGTTTTTAGAACAATAATCATGACTCCTTTGTGGAAGACATTCTTTGTATTCAACTAATAATATCTTTCTTTACATAAACATATTTTATTTCATTTACTTTTCTATAGGTAGAAGTTGGAAGTTTAGATGCTGCTTCCTCCACTGCTTTTTAAAAAGAGCACTTTTTATATTTTTCATTTCCAAGTCTTGGCCAATTTAACCTATAACTAGAGTCCCATGATGGTGTGATTAAATTATTGTTATTTTATATCTTTTTCTTCAGAAGCTTGTCTAACATTCTATTCAATTTCATTGAATATAATTATTGAAGTTCATTGTTCTTAACCTTGTTTACATTAACTGTCATTCTTTTTCTTTTTGAATTCTCATTTCCATACTTTTTCCCTATACAAATATTCATAATCATGAAATCCATAAACAAGGACCTGAAACATGAGGTCCTGCACATCTGGATGTTATGATAATGGAGACGTCCTAGTACAGCCAAATAATTGTTTGACATCATTTCCTCAGGGATAAATCATATGAAGAAAGATTATAAATTGTGAATGTAGGTTCAGGATTTTCTATAAAATATGGGGGGAGGGTTTTTGCATTTTAGAGGAGAACAGAATGATGGCTAGAGTGTACCTATTGGATGTTATAAATGACATAAAATTCCCAAACCCAAAACAACAGAGGAAACAATGCCTCAAAGAAAATGAAAGGAGCACCAATACATCTGCTGTTGGGCCACATTGAAAAAAGTGTGGTCAATAAACAGGAATCACAGTTAGAACAGGGGCTGACATTAACATCATAATAAGGTGAGTGGAGCAGTCAGATTATAGTCCCTTGAGTCAGGGGTCACAGAAGAACCCACAGAGAACCTGACTGCTGTTCTCTCTGACCCTGGCTCTGATTGGGCTTGTCATTCATATCGCTTTTCCCTCAATAGGCAAGAGTTAATCGTTGTAATCTTACATTTACTACAGTAGATTCCAGACTTTTTTTACTGTTTCCAGAGTAAAACAGACATTTCCCATTGCAACAAACTTTGCTTGCACTCACACAAACCAAGAAATACAAATACATGCATGCACACACACAAGTGTGCAAATGAACACAGAGAATTATTAAATGACTTGGTAGGTATCCTTATGATAAATGATGCACCCTGGTATTTTATTTTGTGCCTTTTTTATTCTATTTAACTTAATTTTTACAACCTATAGTCTGACACCCCAATGGGTACATTCCCCTTGCATGTACTGCATACCCATGTTCATATTTCTATGCACCTTTACTTTCATCACTGGCATATTCTATATTCTATAAGAAAATGTTCCCTCATTCCTTCATGCACATAATTGATTCAGCTACTTTTCCTAAGTAACTCTGTCAACACTGTTAATGGCGGGGTTGGTAAGAATATATAACAGTGATACATGCCTCAATTCAATTACCGTTTAGGAGGAAAAAATTTGGAATTAAACAAAATCACAAAATGATAGCCCTTACATCTAAACTCATTATGTGAGGAAGTGTCCTTTTTCTCGGGAATGTAAAGGGGAGAAAGGATACAGGCAGTCTGTAAAAGGCAATGGAGATTCAAAGATGGGGATGTTGTGGAAACATCCAAAGAGACCTGTGGGCAAGGCTCCAGGCAGGGGGAAGCAGGCATACAGAGATAACATTGAGGTTGCAGCATCAGGTGAAAGAAAGTCAAGTTCAGTGTTTGGGAGGTCAATGAGTGCAGACGCAGGACAGTGTGAGGGTGAAGCTCCCAGAAGTTTCACAGATGTTTAGCCTAATGTTGTAAGGTACAGAATTTGGGCTTCATTCTCTACTAGGGAGACTTTCAATGGGGCAGCTTAAGTCAGAGATGGTGGTGATTACCCTTGGAACACAGAAATATCTGTCTGAGTTGATATAAATATTAGCTAGAAGAGTACCAGCCTGAGAAAGATGAGAGAAGCAACATGGAATTCAAATCAGGCTGTGAAGAAAGGACAGACAGATGGTAAATAAAAGAAGGCACTGGGGAGATAGAAGAAAAAATCACCCTTATCTCATCACCAGTGGTAGGTAAGAACTAATGTTGTGCTTTGAACTAACAGGAAGGAACTGTATGTTTTCCTTTGAAAGTATACTGAATAAAGCTGTCCACCACTTTAGGAGGATGGATACTGCTACCCACTTACTCGGTGAGGATATTATCCTATCAAATAGTTTAAAAGGCTCTCCACATTCAAACAGCTAACATGTGGTAGGATCATAGATGCAAAAGTTGGTTTTCTGATATCAAAATCTCTTATTTACTATCATTTCAGTGTATTTCACCATTTCATCTTTTAAAATCCCTTACAATCATATGTTGTATGTTTGCTAGTGTAAATGTTGGGTTCCTTCCATGTGCTTAACTTTTTCTAAAGGGATATTCAGTCTGTAATTTGTCTTGACCATAAATAAATGACTCATTTTTCTTTAGGATAAATTGTCTTTTGCTGTGTTATTAGTTATTCTGGACATTATAGGGATATAAGTGTATTTGGTATGCTGCCAAGGCCAAAGTTGCTCTATTACTTTTCACAAACTCTCAGGGACCAGCTGAGTCACTTAATCCTTTTCCCCATCATATTCAATGTTTCATTAAATGCAGAATAGTCATATTACAAGGGAGCCCCATGTTCATATACCATGGATACTCCACCACTGGAATTGGGTGCTATTTCTGTATTCTTTAGGTATAGGTCACCTGATGTAACAGCTTGAACAGTAATATTCCTTTCCTAAATAACATGTCTGCGGTTAGAAGATCTTGGTATGGAAATGGCCCCAGGGAGTCGTAGTGCACTGAGTGTGTGTCTGCTTTGTGGGGAACAAGCAGTTCTCCAAGCAGGAGTAGCTGAGCTCATTTATTCCTACAAGTGATCCATAAAAGAAAGATGAAAGAACATTAATCAGTACACGTAAATAAGAAGGGGATCCATTCTACTCAAAGGTTGCTTGAAAGCAAAATTAATGAAGTTCAAGAACAGATAGACAATGGATTGCTTGTGTCTTGAAGATTCAGTGGCAGGGAACCCACCTCATTCCTCAGCAGCTTCTGGCACTATGGCCTCTCATTCTCCCTCTTGCTCCTTCTTCTCATAACACTGTGTCCATTTTGAGTCTTGCATATATATCGAAAATATCTTCCTCATGCCTTTGCACTGGCTCTTTCTCTGCAGAGCACACTTCCCCAGATAACTGCATGTGTCCCCATGAATCTTCAGGTCTCTATTCAAATGTCACCTTCTTTGCAGGTCTTCCTGAACTCTCAGTGAAAAGTAACACACAATACACTACATTTTATACTCTTTTTCTTTACCAACACTCACCATCTCACATGATATGTATTTATTTGCTTATATTCTTTCAACATGATTCTATTCCAGAGATTTTGTTAGTTACCATCCTATGCCTTTTAACTAGAAAATGGTCAGTAGTTACCATATAATCTTCAAATGCATGAAATAACTCTTCATTAAATTGGTATACATGGTGTATGATCTTTCTGATGTATTTTTGAATTCGGTTCGCTAGTTATTTTGTTGTGTATTTTTGAATCTACGTTCATCAGGGATATTGGTCCATAATTTTCTTTTTTGCTGAGGTCTTTGCCTGGTTTTGGTATTAGAGTGATGTTGGCATCATAGAGGGAGTTTGGGAGTATTCCCTTCTCTTCTATTTTTTGGAAAACTTTAAGGAGAATGGCTTTTATATCTTCTCTGTATGTCTGAAAAAATCCGAGGTAAAAAATCATATACGAATACCAAGTGGAATTCATCCCAGGGATGCAAGGATTGTACAACATTAAAAAATTCATCAACATCACCCACCACATTAAAAAATAAGGACAAAAAAGATATTTCATCTCCATATATTCTGAAAAAGCATTCGACAAAATTCAACATCCATTTTTGAAAAATACTCTCAACAAAATGGGCATAGAAGGCAAGTACCTCAACATAATAAGGGCAATACATTATAAACCCACAGACAACATCATACTGAACAGCGAGAAGCTGAGAGATTTTCCTCTGACATCGGGTACAAGACAGGGATGCCCACTCTCCCCACTGTTATTCAACATAGTCCTGGAGGTCCTAGCCACATCACTTAGAGTAGCAAAGAAATACAGGGAATCCAAATTGTTAAAGAATAAGTTAAACTGTCACTATTTGCAGATGACATGATATTGTACATAAAAAACCCTAAAGACTCCAATCCAAAACTACTAGAACTGATATCAGAATACAATAATGTTGCAGGATACAAAATTAAAACACAGAAATCTGTGACTTTCCTGTACACTAACAATGAACTAATAGAAATAGAAATCAGGAAAACACTTTCACTCACAATTGCATCAAAAAGAATATAATATCTAGCAATAAACCTAACCAAGGTACTTAAAGACCTATACCCTGAAAGCTATAACACACTTAAGAGAAATTTTAAAAGACACTAACAGATGGAAACTCATCCCATGCTCTTGGCTAGGAAGATTTAATATCATCAAAATGGCCATCCTGCCTAAATCAATATACAGATTCAATGCAATCACTATCAATTACCAACAGCATTCTTCAAAGAAATGGAACAAATAGTTCAAAAATTCATATGGAACGACCAAAACTCTGAATAGCCATGCAATCCTGAGAAAGAAGAATAAAGCGGGAGGGATCTCCCTCCCCAACTTCAAGCTCTCCTACAAAGCCACAGTAATCAAGACAATTTGTTACTGGCACAGGAAGAGAGCCACAGACTAGTGGAACAGAAAAAGACTCCAGACATTAACACAAGCATATATGGTTAATTAATATATGATAAAGGAGCCATGGACTTACAATGGGGAAATGACAGTCTCTTCAACAGATGGTGCTGGCAAAACTGGACAGCTACACGTAAGAGAATGAAACTGGATGTCTAACCCCAAACACAAAAGTAAATTCAAAATGGATCAAAGACCTGAATGTAAGTCATGAAACCATAAAACTCTGAGAAAAGAAACATAGGAAAAAATCTCTTGGATGTAAACATGAGTGAGTTCTTCATGAACATATCACCCCAGGCAAGGGAAACAAAAACAAAAATGAACAAGTGGGACTATATCAAGATGAAATGTTTCTGTACAGCAAAGGACACCATCAATAGAACAAAAAGGTACTCTACGGTATGGGAGAATATATTCATAAATAACAGATCCGATAAAGGGTTGACATCCAAAATATATAAAGAGCTCAAATATCTCAACAAACAAAAATCAAATAATCCCATTAAAAAATGGGCAAAGGAGCTGAACAGACAGTTCTCCAAAGAAGAAATTCAGATGGCAAACAGATATGTGAAAAGATGCTCCTCATCACTTGTCATCAGACAAATGCAAATTAAAACCGCAATGAGATGTCACCTCACACCAGTAAGGATCACCACCATCCAAAAGGCAAACAACATTAAATGTTGGTGAGGGTGTGGGGAAAGGGGAACCCTCCTATACTACTGGTGGATTGTAAATTAGTTCAACCATTGTAGAAAGCAGTTTGGAGGTTCCTCAAAAAGCTTAAAATAGAAATACCAATTGACCCAGGACTTCCACTTCTAGGAATTTACCCTAAGAATGCAGCAGCCAAATTTTAAAAAGACAGATGCACCCCTATGTTTATCGCAGCACTATTTACGGTAGCCAAGAAATGGAAGCAATCTAAGTGTCCATTAGTAGATGAAAGGATAAAGAAGATGAGGCACATATACACAATGGAATATTATTCAGCCTTAAGAAGAAAACAAATCATACCATTTGCAACAACATGGATGGAGCTAGAGGGTATTATGCTCAGTGAAATAAGCCAGGTGGAGAAAGACAAGTACCAAACGATTTCACTCATATGTGGCGGATAAGAACAAAGAAAAACTGAATAAACAGAACAACAGCAGCATCACAGAACCCAAGAATGGACTAAAAGTTAGCAAAGTGAAAGGGACTGGGGAGGATGGGTGGGGAGGCATAAGGGCGGGGAAAAAGAAAGGGGGCATTACAGTTAGCATGTATAATGTGGAGGGGAGGCACAGGGAGGGCTGTGGAACACAGAGAAGATAAGTAGTGAGTCTACAGAATCTTACTACGGTGATGGACAGTGACTGCACTGGGGTTTGTGGGGGGAACTTGGTGAAAGAGGGAGCCTAGTAAACATAATATTCATGTAATTTTAGATTAATGAGAACAATCAAATATACAAAACACTGTTATACATGACATCTTGTGGTAAAGGCTAAGAGTGGGACAGGAATTCCTAACAGAAATGTCAGAGAAGAATCCTTGAATATGTTGAGAGTCATATAAATAATACATATTGATTATTTTACTGTAATATATAATAAATTGTAGCATTTCAAATGTCAGGAATGTGCATTTGTGTGAAAATTAATTTTAATATTTTTTCATTCCTAGTTATAAGCACCACCACAGGGGAGCAGGCAATGGCACACAAATTTCAAAATTTATTCTTCTGAGATTGTCAAAAGAACCAGAAATACAGCCCCTCATATTTGGCCTTTTCCTCTCCATGTACCTGATCACTGTGTTTGGAAACCTAATCATCATCCTCGCTGTCATAACAGACTCCCAAATCCACAACCCTATGTACTTCTCCCTCTGCAACCTGTCCTTTGTAGACATCTGTTTCACCACCACCACCATCCCCAAAATGCTAGTCACTATATATTAAGAATGCAAAGTTATAATCTTTGCAGGCTGCATCAGACAGATGTACTTGTACGTACACTTGGCAGTGTTAGATGACTTTCTTCTCACTGTGAGGGCCTATGACCACTTTGTGGCCATCTCCCACCCTCTTCACTACACGGTCATCATGAGTCCCCTGCACTGTGGGCAGCTGGTACTGGTCTGCTGGGTCATAAGTGCCCTGCATTCCTTGTTAGAAAGCTTAATGGTGTCACAACTGTCCTCTGCGAAGACTTGGAGTTCCCACACTTCTTCTGTGAAATCAAACAGGTGATCCAGTTTGCCTGTTCTACCACCTCCCTTAATGACACAGAGATGTATATAGCAGCAATGCTACTTTCTGGGGCTCCTCTAGCTGGTGCGATTTACTCTTACTTGAATGTCATTACAGCCTTATGTGTAATCTCATCAGCTCCGGGGAAGTATAAGGCACTTTCCACCTGTTCATCTCATCTCTCTGTTGCCTCCTTATATTATTTTACAAGCCTAGGAGTATACCTCAGCTCTGCTGCTACATACAGCTCACATTCAAGTGCAACAGCCTCAGAGCTATACACCTTGGTCACACCCATGCTCAACACCACCATCTACAGTCTGAGAAACAAAGACATAAGGGGGCTCTGAAAAGAGTCCTTTGGATGGAAGGTGTCAAAACACAAAATGTTATGGGGATGCAGTGTCCATGATTTCAGGACTCAAAGCCTCAGGACCATAAATGACTATTCCTTAATTAGTTTCTGAATGGAGAACTTCTTTCTATTTACTGAAATATCCATTTATTTCACTTCCAGTTGTTTACACAATTTATGTAATTCAAGTTATTAAACCTTCAGATCTTTCTCACAGTTTCCCTTTGTCCTTTTATTCCTTCCACCACACTTTTTTTCAAGTGTAAATCAATAAATCTTGGAAATTCCATTTATTTCTTGGGGCAACATGGATTTTCTTAAGAATAATATTTTCCATAATGACAATACTATCCTTACTCATTTTTCACCGCTCATCCTAGTCTCAAATACACCTCACGTTAGCCTGGAGATAAAAAGAACACTGACACTAACCTTAAGCAATATTTCTAACTCTGACTAAAGTCGTAATCCACCCTAAACCTAATGTGAACTTAACCCTAAACCTAGCTCTACATTCTAACTTCACTTTCACCAACACTTAACTGTTAGCTGTAGATAAACTTATACCTTCTCCTAACCTACCATCTTACCCTAACTCTAACCATATCCATTATTTCCCCCTAATTCTAAACTTAAAATTCTCTTTAAAGCTTGATATAGCCTGAACTCTAGCACCCATACTAACCCTCAACCTGTCCAGCAACTCACTGTTGTTCGAATGCTAACCTGAACTTTTACCCTAACATTAGCCCCTTACCCTAACACTAATCATAATGATTTCATCACCATAAACCTAAGCCAAACCCAGCCCTATCACCCACCCCTAAGTTGAGGACTATGCCCCCCAAACCTGAACCCCTGAGCCCTATCTCTAATCCCTGAATCAGAATCCCAAAGCTGAACCAAAACCTAATCCCCAAACCCTGAAGACAAACACAAAATCAAATCCTAAACACAAACCTCAGTCTGTGCACTGAGCTGTCCCAGAGACTAAAGCCCTCAAACCAAACAGGAACCTTGGATCCTTATCTGGGAAGCCTATCAATCTCACCCTGACCCCTCATTAAGAGCATTACGAATAGAAAGGGACAACAATGTCCTCTTCAGACCCTGGTTGCAAATGTTGAAAAACTGCCATAGAAACATTATTTAGTTCCTTGGATTTTCCTTCTAGGTTTATGGTTCTCTTGGTACTCCCACCTTTATGCATAGATGATTTCCTTAAGGGATCCTGGTAAAACCAGAGGGGAAATTTTCCTGCCCAAATCTGTTCCTCATAGACTGGGCTCTTTGTAACCCAGTGGATAGAGTCATTTTGGTTTTTGTTTTCATGATTGTTCTTTTCTCTTGATTCTCCTGCCTTGCATATGTCTCAATTGCCAGGACCTGACCTGCATTCTGAGTGAGTCATTTCTCAGACTCAAAATCCTCTGTGCATTAGGCTTCTGAAATTTTCAAACATTTACTGGGATCAAACACAAAACCACCGGTGGTTCCAGGAACTATTTTACTGTCATCAATGAAGGGGAAAACTTGATTTCTTTGTACAGAAAGCAGAGGCATGACACAACTTAGGCTTCATATCTTTCTGCCAAAATGATCATTTCAGTTAGACATCAGTTGGACTTATCTTGTAGTCACTACTTATCAGCTGTTTGTATATCATAAAGGACAGCTTTCAAGTGTGTTTAACACAAGCAACAGATCTTCAGGTCTGATCTGGATTATGAGATTGAACTCTCAGTAAAGGGCTTTATGTGGGTTTCTGTTCTGAGGAAACCCACTTTCCATGCCAAAAAGAGATGTGTAAAGTGGTCTTGTGGGTAATGGATGTACATTGCTTGCATTTATGCCAGGATGCCTCCTGTTCTCCTACTCTGGGTTGTGTACCACAAGGATGGATGATTATTCCAATGGAGACATTTGGCAATGTGGGAATGCATGCTGCTCAGAACCAACAAGGCCTGGGGCAACAAGCAAGAGAAAAGATTATCCTGCCTCCAAAATTCAGTGTCCAAAGGTGAGGAAAGCCAAGAAGACAAGCTCACATAAGTCTTATACGTGGGGTTCATTGTGGCAGATAGTACCAAATGGCTCATATTTTGATTAAAAGCTATATGTCATGATTTTCCAGGTAAAAATGGTTTAATCACAATTCTCCAAATGGTAAGAGTGAGAAAAATGGACTGAATAGATCTGGAAGTAGGGATATATTGTTCCATGTTTTCCAGCTGGCTGTGAAGATGTAGGGGGTCCAAGATTTGAGTCTTGTATCTTTGTCCTTGATCTTGTAATGTTTAAATAATTGAATTCTTGCCTGGATGGTCAAGAAGGAACCCAGTCTAGCCAACATCTTGAAGTGAGTCCATTGTGTCTCATTGTGAGAATTTGACCTACAAACTGTAAGAGCATATATAGTTTGAAAGGTAGGACTGAAAATTCTTTACCCCAATAATTTAATTCAAATAGGTATTTACCATGGAATATTTAGTTCAAAGCTATGGATATTCTGTTTCCAATTCATTCATTTAGATTCCTGTGGTTAATAGAATTTCACTAGGAAATTTCATCTCAGTGAGATCATCTTTAAGTTAGCTTGAAGATAATCTTATAATAAGCCAATTCCCTGTGCCCTCAAGTTATGAGTAACTCTATGCCTAAACTGAACACTTACCTTAACCATCTCCTACCCCCGTGTAAAACCCTAACCCTAACTACTAATCATAATCCTAAGTGGCAGCCTTAAACCTAAGTCTAACACAAATCTTAACCCTAAATTTCATCACTAACTCAAATCCTAACCATCAACTCTAAAACTTAACCCTTATCTGCATCCTGATACCAAACTTCTGAAAACACAAACCGCCACCCTAAGGACTGAACAACAATCCCACATCCTAAGCAATGCAAGCAACCCCAAACTCCAGGTCTGATTCCTAAGCATGAAACTGACATCTGATCTCCAGCCTCAATCCTTATATCCAAATCTAAAGACTAACCCTGTGCTCCTCAGAACCCTGACAGCTATCTCTTGATTCTCATCCTGAAGCTTGACCCAGATCAAGGAGAATGGATGCCAGTGTAGATGGAAGGATGCAGGAGTTATGGAACGTGTGCTGGCAGTTCATGCATTAGGAAGTGCCTTGGCAGAGCTCTCCATACATGTGATTAACACCTGATGCTCACTGTCTGAGATGGTGCAGCTTCTCAGGGCTCAAAAGGGAATGTACCTAAGGGTAGAACTACTGGTATGGAGCACTTGCATGAGCACCAGTGTTGCAATAGATATATGACATGACAGTGGCAACTGTGATGACTCTGTCCTGGGAATATTCCCATTTCAGTCCCTGTGGCCTCAAATTTGGGAGCAGTCCTCAGCAAGTTTGGGGCTGATTGGCCAGGTGGCTGTAGAGGAAACAGGGTTCAAATCCAAGGTCCATGTTTATATTTGGTGCTATTTTGACCTATATGGATCATAGAAATGCCACTTGATTCCTGCCTAATGCTAGTGAGTGTGGATCCTGCTCCTGGGCTGTTCTGTAGCCATGTTCCTAGAAAAGGCAGGTGCACAAGAGAAACACCAGGTGAACCAACTGTGAGCCCAGCACTCCTCTCTGCATATTGTGGATGAGTATGCTCAACTTGGATCCTAAATTTCACCCTTACCCTTATCTTAAACTTCACCCTTCATGCTCAGCCTCACCCACACCTCACTGTTAAGACTGGAGGTCACCTGAAACCCTACAGTAACCCTAATCACTTAAGCTAACTCCTACTGAAGCCATAACTTCACCCTTCACCTAATACTAACCCTAACCTTAATGTGGTACTAAACCATAACCTCATCCTCACCCATGTGAGCAGACAACAGCAGTAGCTGCCTTGAAAGAGTTCCTTGGCGATGCCTGAGAACAGAGCAATGCCAGGACCAAAACAGTGAAGGTACCAGTGGGACCTGGCATGGGTATAGACCAGGACTATTGAGCTCCTGGCCCTATGGACACAGGTTGGGAAAACCCACATCATCAGAATAGGTCACAACACACAGTGTACCCAGAAAGCAGGCTCTGAGCATGGAGACCTGCCCTCTCCTACCCTACTCCCCCATAGTGTGGTTAACTAGCACCGCTGTAATTGGAGGCTGCCTGGGTGTTGTAGTCCCAAGAACAAGGAAGGAGCCCACTATATAAGCTGTAACCCCACCTCAATAAATTAGACCTGTGCCACGAGCCTTGTCTATGAGGCCTGCTTTTGGGGGGCATAGCCATCCTCAGTATCCAGGACCTCTGACCTGACAACACACCCACACTTCACTCTTAACCTAAAGACAAACTAAACGTTTCTCCTAACATATCCCCTCACGCTAAGCCTACCCATATCCATAATTTTACCTTTAAACTAGCCCTTAATGTAAACCTAACCCTAGGTGTATGCCTAAGGCTATCACAAATCCTCACCTGCTCCCTCAATTGCACCTCAGTGTTCTCAAAAGCAAAGTTGAACTATTTTCCTAACCTAAAAACCTACCTACCATAACTCTAAAATAATGATATATTTTTGTAATACTAATCTTAAAGCCATCCCTAATCATTAACCCTAACCTGAGCATGAAATACCAAACCCATGAAGCTAAACATTAACCAGTTGAAAAGAACCCAGAGGTGAACCCTAACCTAAACTCGAAATCCTGAACCCTAACACAAAGCCTTAGCCTTGAAGATGAACTAAAACTTGAACCCTGACCACTCCAACTGAGACTGAAACTGTCAAGCTGCACTGGAAACTTATCCAAATCCTAACACTTCCTGCTGAAGCATTACTGTTGACTCTCACCTTCACCCCTCACCTGGAGCCTTAGGCAATGAAACAAACAAACATGTTCTCTTCAGACTTTGGTTGCATATGCTGAAGGACTGCAGCGGAACCATTGTTTAGTTCCTTGGATCTTCCCTTTCGGTGCATGGCTCTCTTGGTCATCCCACTTTTATGCACACATGATTTCCTTCTGCAATTCTAGTAAAATCAGAAAGGAAATGTTTCCTACAGTTCTCTTACTCATATAATGTGCTCTAAGCCAGCTGAATGGAGGCATTTTGGTATTCGTTTTCATGTTTCTTCTTTTCTCTTGCTTCTCCTGCCTTTAATAGTTTTCAATTGCCAGCACCAATCTGAAAAAGCTGTGTCTTCTCAGAAACAAACATTTGATGAAGAAGAACTTAAGGATATTTCCCAACTGATATCATATGGAAATGGCTCTTGCGACAAAAGGTACATGAAGTCTAAGGAGTCTTAGACCTCTGCTTCCAAATAAAGCAACAAATTTTTCAACGTCAATGCTTATAGGAAAAGTAGCATTCTGGAATGACCACTAGTTGTGTGTCCACCCCAAGTGAGTGTTTGAAGGTTGCAAGAAACCTAAACAACACAGGTTTCTCAGTCTGAGGAAAGATTCACAGGAAGAAGATCAGGTGCTTGTATTTGAGACCTATGCAAGGCAAGTGAAGAAAGACAAAAAACAATACAATCCAAAGGACTCCATTCAATGAGCTTAGGCCCAGTCTACAAGAAACAGAGATTCAGCAGGAAACATTTCCTTTCTGTTTTTGCCAGTATGCTGCAAGGAAATCTTGTGTACATAAAGGTGTGACTACCAAGGAAGCCATGCACCTAAAGGGAAGACCCAATGACCTAAACAATGGTTCTGCTGCAGTTTTTGAGCATATGCAAATGGAGTCTGAAGAGGACATGGTTGTTCCTTTCCTTTCCCTAGGCTCCCGGTGAGATGTCAGGGAGAGAGTCGACAGTTAGGCTTCACAGGTAAGGGTTAGGGTTTGGGTAAGGGTTCATGGTTCCAGTTCATTGTGAGGGCTTTGGGTTCAGTGGGAGGGGTCTGTGTTTGGATTTAAGTTTGTGTTCAACTGTTAGGCTTTGTGTTATGGTACAGGGTTTGTGGTTTAGGGCCATTTTCAACTCTGGAGTTCTGGTTCAGGGGTTACATTTCAAGTTCTGGGGTTTGGGATTTTGGATCCTGTGTCCAAGTTAGAGGTAAGGTTTAGGGTAGGGTTGGGCTAGGTTTACAGTGAAAATATGGTTATTGTTTGATTTAGGGTAATCAGTCTGGATTAGGATAATTTTACAGATTCACTGAGGAGTGGGCTAAGGTGATGGTGAGGATATGTCAGTGTTCAGCTATGTCTAGGATTAGTGTAGGTTAAGGTTTAACTTTAAGGTGAAGCTATGGCTTTGGTTTGAGTTAGGTTAAGGAATTAAGACAGCAGGGTTAAGTGTGTTTGTCAGTTAACATAAAGTGTGGGTGACCTTAGGTTAGAGCTTTGTTCTAGGTTTAGAGGTAAATTTAGGGTGGAGTTATGATTTCAGTGAAAGATAGCATAATGAGTTTTGGTTACTTTCAGTTTATCTCCAGGCTAACAGTGATGTGTGGGTGAGGGTGAGGTGTGGGGTGAGGTTTATTTTGAGTGTGAGGGGAAGGTTTGGTTTATGCTGCAGGTTGAGCTACTCATCCCAATTTAATCAAGAGGAATGCTGGTCTGTGAAATGGGTCACCTGGTGTTCCTCCACATGCCTCTGTATCTTGTAAGACCATGGATATAGGACTGCCCTGGATAACTACTAACACTCACTATGGCTGAACAGAATCCTAATGGCTTTGTTTGTGAGTCAAATGGGTCACCACAGTCCAAAGCACAAACATGCACTTGGATCTGGGTCCCATTTCTATATAGCTGCAAGGGTGCTCAGTCCCCACCTCACCACGAGCCTACTCTGCAGCTGAGGCTCCGAGCCCTGAAGGGGGATCATGCTGTACTCACCAGGCAGTATTTTTCTCTAGAAAATAGTCATTACGCTTGCCACTGTGACATCATATATTCTGGGCACCACTGGTGCTCATGAATGTTCTCCATACCAGAAAACCTTCCAATGGAGGCATCCACTGCAGAGCCCTGAAAACTGCATCATCTCATACAGAAAACATCATGGGTCCAGTATCATATATAGAGAGCTCTAAAATTTCTCTTCCAAATGTCTGAACCTTGCGAACATGTTCCTCACCTCTTGCATCAGTGCAGCCACACAGGCATCCAATCCCCATGGACCATGTCAGGGATTACAGTGAGAGTCAGTTGTTATCTGTCATGTTTCTGGAGGATTCAAGGTTCAGATATAGATTTGGGTTCAGGAGTTTAGGGTGGTTTTCAGGTGATGGTTTCATCCTTAGGAGTAAGATATTCTCTTTGGGTTCATTGCAGTGGTTAGGTTCCTGTTGTGTGTTTGGAGCTTAGTGGTTCAGGATCAAGAATCTTTCTCATGTATCAGGGTATGTGATTGTGTGTTCCAGGTTTTGATGTCGGTGCTGGTAAAGGTTAAGGCATAGTTTAGAGTGTTATGGTTAGTGTTACTGTTGAAGTTAAAGTGATCTTCTCACAGAGGTGAAATTTCAAACTTCCCTTACCCAGAAAAGATAAGTGACTGAATTGGAAAACAGGATACCCATACCTTAGAACAAAACATTCCAAGGTAAATTTCTATGTGATAATTCAATTGATGGGGTAATCAATATCCATAGTTTGACTTCAAACCTATATATGCTCTTACAGATTAGTAAGACTTAAGCCTAGGGTGAGTAGGAATGGGCCCACATCAATATGTTTAAAATATAGGGTTCTTCTCAATAATTCAGGCAAAAATATAATGCTTTAACATTCACAGTTCTAGGACCAAGCTCTATGACTCAAACCATAGACCCTCCTACACCTTCACAAGCAGAAAGAAAACATGGTGGAATAACTCCCTAAATCCAGATATATTTAAATCTATTTTCCTTATTCTTCCCATTTGGCTGGTGAATTGTGAGGATGCTAGTCATGCCTGGAAAATCAGGGCAAATTTTCTAAATCAAATGATGATCCACCTGTTACTTTCTGCCACATGAACCTCACTTGGAATTAGAGCTGTATTTGTCTGCAACGGGTTTTCTCGCCTTGTGACACTGAATTTTGGAGGTAGGATTGCCTTTATGTTGCTTGTTGCCCTCTGCATTGTTCATGCTGAGCTGAATCCATTCTGACATTGCCGAATATCCCCAGAGACAAAGTCATCCATGGATGAGTTCCACCGACAAGGATTTGGAGAAAGGGGGCATTCTGGCATAACTGCAAGCAATACCACAACCCTTACCTCGATGAGAATTATGGATGGACAAGTCCACCATTTGAGACCCCCTTTTTGCCAAAAAAATTGGGTTTCTCCAAAAAAGTAACTCACAGAATGCCCTTTCCTAAATATTCAATGTCACAATCCAGACCTGATGTGAAGATCTGTTGCTAGTGTGTAACATATTTTAAAGATGTCCCTTGTCAGGTAAAAGCTTTTGATAACGAGGTTAAAGGACAACCCCAACTGATATCCCACTAAAATAACTCTTTTGTCTGATCATGAGGTCTAAGAAGTGTCATGCCCCACTTTCAGTACAAAGCAACAAATTTCTCCCCTTTCCTTGATGACAGGAAATGTAGTTTTCTGGAACAAACGGTTTTTTTTCCTATGCCAAGTCAATGTTTTGTGATGGAAAGAAGCCAAATCAACAGAGGTTTCCAATCTGAGGAAAAATTCACCCAGGATGCGTATCAGGTGCTGGCATATGTGACCTTTGCAAGGCAACAGAAGCAAGAGAAAATAAAGACACTCAAAAATAAAACCAAAAATGACTCCTTGAAACTGGTTTGAGCCCCAAATACTAGGAACAAGTATTCAGTGGGAAACCTTTTCTTTTGGTTTTTACCTGTATCAAGAAATATACTAAGAAAGAAATCATGTGTGCATAAATGAGAGACTACCAAGACAGCCATGTACCTATAGGCCATATCCAAGCAACAAAATAGTGTTTCTGATACAGCCGTAATGGCCGTGGTTGTTTCTTTCCATTCCTAAGGCTCCAGGTGAGGTGTCAGGGTGAGAGTCAAAGGTTAGGTTTCATAGACAATGGTTAGGTTTTTGATAAGTGTCATGGATTCCAGTTCAGTTTTAAAGCTTTGTGTTCAGTGGGAGGTGCCACAGTTCAGGTTGTGGTTCATGTTCAAGCATTAGACTGTGAGGTTGAGGTTTAGGTTCAACTCTGGGGTCTGTTTCTACTGTCAGATTTCATGTTCTGAGCTTTGGGATATTGCATCTGGTGTCCATGTTAGGAGAAAGGGGTAGGTTTGGATTTTGGTTTGGTTTATGGTGAAGATGTAATTATGAATGCAGTTATGGTAGGGGGGAACGTTAACACAGGGCTTCCACTTAAGTATCAACCACCATTGAGGTGTGGATTTGTGTGAAGGTGAGGGTAAGTGTTTGGTTACCACCATGCCTCGGTTTAGGGTTAGCTTAAGATTTATCTTGAGAGTGAAGTTATGGTTCTCTTAAGAGTTAAGGTAAGGGGTTAAGTTAGGAAAAGGGCTAAGATTGTCTGCCAGTTAACATAGAAGGGTGAGTGACTGTGATGTTAGGGTTTTGCACTAGTGTTAGTATTAAGTTTAGGATTAGTTGTAGGGTTATGTTACGGCTTTGGTTAGAGTAAACCTAAGTGTTTAGGGCTAGGATCAATATTCAGTTTTCCACAACGTTAACAGTGATGTGAATGTGAGTGTGAGGGGTGAGGTGTATTGTGACTGTGAGTGTGAAGGTGAGGATTAAGGTGCAAACTGAGCACGCTTATCCCCATTTTGCTGGGGGGAATGCTGGTCCCACAGATGGGTCTTCTGCTGTTCCTCCCACAACCTTGCCTTTTGTAGGAACAGAAACATGGCTGCAGGACAGTTCTGGAGAAAGACCAGCACTCACGTTGGCTGGGGAGGATCTGAATGGCTTTCTCTATGAGCCATATTGGTCACCACAGCCCAAAGCACACACAGATGTCTTGGATCTGGTTTACATTTTCTCTGTGGCTGCCAGTGTGTGGAGCACCCACTTCACCACTGACTTCCCTACAACTGAAGTAGAAGGCTCTGAAGTTGGAATATGCTCTACTCACCAGGCAGCCTTTCTCTCTAGGAAACAGTCATCACACCTGGCATTTTGATGTCCTATACTTAAGGCAACACTGTTACACATCGAAGTCCTCCATACCAGAAGTAAGCATCCACTGCAGAGCCCTAAGAGACTGAGGTTGCTGGAGAGGATAACTAGATCTGCCTTCAGGACCTGGGGCCTCACCTGTGGGTGCAGTCCTTGGCAATGCGTATGTGACAGTGCTGTTGAGTGTAGAGCAACTGGAACCCTAATCCAAGGAGCCGGCTCCTGCTTAGTGTCCTATATGGGCCATAGAGATGCAGCTCAGTTATTACCCGAACATACTGAGTTTGTTCTCCTCTTGGACTGACTTGTACATATATTGCTAGAAAAACAGGTGCATAAGAACTCCAAATGACCCATCTCTGAGCCCAGTGGTCCTCGCTGCATAATAGGATGAGAATGCCCAACCTGAAACCTAAACATGTACCTTACACTCATCCTAACTGAAAGGAAGGGAGCGACACACAGCAGCAATTCACCGGAGAATTCCGCTTTATTGGGGAAATATGCTGAGTATATAGGAAGGGGCATGGGGTGATTGTGGTGTTACTTCTATGGGGCTGGTGGCTATTGGCTAGGTGCTGGGAGTGGAAGTGGGGAGAGAGGTGATTGGTCTTTAGGTGGCGCCGTCGGGAACTGAGGACCCAGAAGAGAAGCTGGAAGTTTGCCATCTTACTGGTGGGGGCCCTTCATTCCCCCCTTTCTTCTCTGTGGGGTTGTGGGCGTTGCTTTCTTTCTGACTGCTTCCTGATGAATGGGGATGGTAGGGGGAAAGGGTTGATAGGACTCCCCACAGTAAGGACGAGTAGATGTGGACTTCTTCAGGTTGGAAATCAGTGAAGGTTCTTTGTAACTATAGGTCGACGACTTGTTGATTCTAATGGTGCCAAGAGGATACGGGTGCCAGAAGCCAGGCGTCTGTGGCCATTGTTTCCAGGAACAGTTTCCAGTGGAGAGAGGGGTCCATCTCAGCGTGTGGTGAGAAGGTCACGTGAGGTTGAGGGATCTTCTGTGGCCGGAAGCTGATGGTTCCTGAGTAAAAGCTGGTTGAAAGTTTGATTAGAGATTTTTCTGACTTGGGATTTGATTAACTTTATTATACAGGGTAAGAAGAGACAGGTGAGAAGAATGATTATTATGGGGCCTGCAGTGGGCCAGAGCCAGGTAAGGAGGGGGTTTGTTAGTATTGAAGAGAATGGGTTGGAATTGGAAGCAGAGTGGAGGCTGGAGGCAAGGTCGGTGAGTTTGGTAATGTCAGTTTCTACAATGCCGGATTCATTGATGTAATAGCAGCACTCCTCTCGAAGGAAGATGCAGGTGCGCCCTTCTCGGCTGTAAGCAGATCTATGGCCCATCGGATTTGACCTTAGCTAGTGAATTGATCTGTCTTTGGAGAGAGGCCAGGTAATCGGCAGTGGATGTCAGGGCTCCCTCAAGTTTGGTGTTGAGATCTTTAATTGCCCACAGAGAGTGACCCAAGGCTCCTCCCGAAAACCCTGCCCCAATGGCTGAGGTGGTCAAAGAGATACCAACCATGATGGGAAGGAAAGCAGCCCTTTTTGTGCACGAGGGCAAGGGAGTTTGGAGCTCAAGAAATTTTGCCATGCTGTAAAGTGTAAGCTGTGAGATTAGGGTGACAAGAATGCAGGGTATATCGGAGTTGGGAGACAGTGAGTTGAAAAGACTGCCATTACACCAAAAGAAGTGTCCCGGTTGAGTGAAAGTCTTAGAGTCGGAGTTAGGGGTGTAGATAGAGAGGCAGTGAAGTGCACTGGAGGGGGGAGGGGTTGGGCCTACACAGTGGTGGATGGTGAAATTATCTGCATATTCTGGTTCTCATAGGGGTATGTCTGCCAGGGGTCGGAGGGATTTTCCTTCTGCATGGAAGTAGTTGGAAATACTAAGGGGCACGGCGGCCAGCAATGGGCGCTGTAGTGATGCGCACAAGAAACAATTGGCGGTGTTGAGGGTGTGGTTGAGAAAGATGGTGGTGTCTTGAATAAGCTGTAACCAAGAGTAGGAGGAATAAGAAGATGAAGAAGTGCTGTCAAGAGTTTGGATAATGACTTTTTCAGAATGTCCGATATCTGATGCAACTTGAGAGATCTGGGAGTGAGAGGGAACATACTCTCGAGAGATATGAAGTGTACCGTGGGGTGTTAAGGACCCCCCATAGTAAACTGAGGCTGTGACCCCGGCGTCCCATCGAGAGTTCCAGGGATCTGGGATTCATAAGGAGAATGAGCTATTGGGATGTTTTATGAAACGGTTTGAGGAGTAATCCTGTGGGTACCAGGATTTACCCATGTAGTGAATGGCACAAGACCAGTAGGGACATTCCCCATAGGTGTCTTGCCATCGCCTGTAATAGGCTTGTCTTTGGTCATAGAGGAAGCAGAGGTAGGGAGAATAAAGGTAGCTGCTAGTGAACACTTTGGTGGAGGGAGGAAAGTGGAGGTATAAAGGCTCAGAGCTCAGTCTGTGGCAATGAGGGCAGTAACTTTTGTTTGGTGCTGTGTGTAAGTCTGTCTTACTTTGAATCACCATACAAAGGAGACTGGGGTGGCGGGGAAGACAATAGGAATGAGGAGAAAATGAAAGAGAGCGTTAAGGAGGAAAAAGTCATGATTCGGGTATGGATGGCAAAGGGGGTGAACAGGATTTTGGAGGAAAGAGGACAGTAAAGTCAGGAGTCTGGAGAGAGGGAGAGTCTGTAAACTTTTGAAGGTTAAGAGATCTTTTAGGTGATGTGGGGACAGAATGGTAAGGGGCGCCCCGAATGTCAGTTTATGAGCTTCTTTCTGCAAGAGATGTCCAGCGGCTAGAGCCCGTAGGCAGGGTCTCATCCCCAAACTGTGGGGTCTAATTGCTCAGAAAGATAAGCTACTGGGGCAAAGGAAGGGCTATAATTCTGGCCTAGGACTCCTAGAGCTTGACTGGACCTCTCCTGAATGTATAATGAGAAGGGCTTCAACAAATCAGGAAGATGGAGAGCTGGGGCTTCCACAAGGGCTCCACGGAGCTTAATGAAGGACCGTTGGGGTGAGAAGGATAATGGTTCTTCAGGGGGGCCCTTGCTGGGGTCGTATAGGTGTCTTGCCAACAGGGAGAAGTTAGGGGTCTACACTGTAAAATACTTAGCCAGGCCTAGAAAGGAAAGGATTTCTGTCTTGGTTTTGGGAACGGGCAGGTCAGAGAGGAGCCATTTTCTGTCTAAGGTAATGGACTTTCTTTGTTGAGATAGAAGAAATCGGAGGTAAGTGACAGATGGGGAAGAGATTTGAGCTTTGACAGGGGATACCCGGTAACCCTGGAAGCTGGAAGGTTAAGTAGGGAGGCAGTGTCAAGTTGAGACTGTTCCCAGAAGGGACTGCAGAGTAGAAGATCGTCCATGTATTGTAATAAGGTGGACTCGGAAGCATTGTGGCAAAACTGTGCAAGTGAGTTGTTCAGAATGTCTTGTGTATGGGTCTGTCCAGGTGAAGGCGAAAAAATATTGGGAGGAGGGGTCTCGGGAGGCTAAGGCAGGGCAGCGACAAAAGGGTGTATGGATTTGGGACTTAGGGATGGATAGGGACGATGGCCATGTTGATGAGGCGAAGGTCTTGGATGAGGCGGAAAGATCCGTTGGATTTTTTAACAGCTAATATGGGGGTATTAACAGGGAGTGTGTGGGTCTGAGGTAATTTTGTTTAAAAGATCTTGGATGATGGGTTGTAGGCCTATGAGGGCTGAAGTGCTTAGGGGGTATTGGGCCTGACAGATATACTGAGAGGGGTCACGTAATTTGATAGAGACAGGAGGACATAGAGCCACAGAGTGGCCTGTAATATCCCAAACTCTGGGATTTACAGGGTGTATGAGGGCAGAACTGGAGCTTTCATTGGGTAGAGGGGGTCGTCGGCTATAAGGACCATCAGAAAGGTAGTACTGGGGGCTGTGGGAGTGGATATAGTTATGGAAACATGGAGGAGAGAAAGGATGTCCTGTCTTAGGCGATGGACAATGGGGCATAACCAGGAAGGAGTGGGAGACAGGTATGGGATTGTCTTGGATTGTGCATAAATGGGGGGGGTTAATGGGAAAATCTGCTTACCTCCTACCCTGACTATAGGAGTAATGGCAGGTGTGGTAGGGCCCCGGTATTCCCACAAGACTGAGAAGGTGGATCTTGTATCTAGGAGGAAGGAGATGGGGTGACTGTCTACTATTGAAGTAACCCTGGACTCCTGTTTGGTGATGGAAATGGTCGGGTGAGAAGCCCCTGGGCCCCATCAATCTTCTTCTGCCAGCCCCACTACGGCGGGCTTAGGATGGGGGTTGTTCGTCCAGCCTCCCCTTCGGGTGGCTGGGCAATCAGACCTCTAGTGGCCCTTTTTGTGGCATCTTGGGCATGGGGTGGTAGGAGATCTGGGGTACGGGCATGCCCTTGGCCAATGTCCTTCTTGTCCGCACTTGAAACAAGCTCCTGGGGGTGGGCTTGTTTGTAGAAGAGTGCCCAGGTTGTGGTTTTATCAGCTGGGCCAACATTTGGAAATTGGCCTGATCAGCCTTTTGTTTATGGCATTCGTCTCCTCTTTCAAGTTATGGAAGACTTTAAAGGCCACTGTTAGGATCTCAGTCTGTGGGGTAGCAGGGCCCTGTTCTAACTTTTTGAGTTTAGCTTTAATGTCGGGGTAGCTTTGAGCCTGGAAGTATGTCATAAGGACGTGTCTCCCGTCAGGCCTTTCTGGGTCCAGGCTGGTAACTGTAATAGGGCTTGAGTGAGTCTGTCTAAGAACTCAGAGGGTGTCTCCTCCCTCCTTTGAATTATGTCTTGGAGCTTTTGAAAATTGACTACTTTACGAGCTGCCTTTTTCAGACCTGCCATTAAGCAGGAGGCAAAAATGTCTGGAGAGCAGAGACCCATGGCGGAGTTATAATCCCAGTGTGGGTCTTGTTCGGGGACAGCGGTGGGGCCAGGGGGATAGGTGGGGTCAGTCCTGTGGGTTTCAGTGGCATGCGTTTGGGCAAAGTCCCAAACTCGTCTGCGCTCTTCAGGAAGGAGGGTATTGGCCAGGAGCATGAAAATGTCATGATGTGTGAGGCTGTATGACTGGAGAGTCTATTGAAACTCTCTGATATATGTTGTTTGATCAGTGGAAAAGGAACTTAGGCGTTTCTCAAGTTGGGCTAAATCTCTTAAGGAGAAAGGGACGTGAACGCGCACGATGCCTTCAGATCTCGCTACTTTTCGAAGGGGGGCAATAATTTTGGGAGGCCCTCGGGACAGAGTCTGAGGAGGACTGAAGGGTTCTGGCTCAGTCTGTGGGGGAGAAACAGGTGATGGGGGCAAAGACAGAGGAGGCTCCTGGGACTTACTTAGAGGGGTCTGAAAGGCTCAGGCTTGATGTGCAGGGGATGAGGTGGGGGAGGAGACGGTGGTGGAGGAAGGGGGAGGGGCTGTTGTAGGAGAAGAGGGGGAAGGGAGTGAATGGGATGCTTCAGCGGGGGAGACGGCTTGCAGGCTAGGATAACTTGGGGGGTGGGGGGAGGGAGAGGCGGAAAGCTTCAGTATAGGGAATCTCCTTCCATTTTTTAAGGCTCTGGCAGAAGTTAAAGAGATCAAGAGTGATGTTAGGATCAAGAGCTCCCCCTGCGGGCCATTGGTTGTTGTTGTCTAGGGGGCATGTCGGCCAATCTTGGGAGCAGTATTTGCGGAGAAGTTTTGGTTTTATATCAGGCGTCAGGGAGAGGGTGGTTAGATGCTTGAGCAGGCATTCAAGAGGTGAACTTCCAGGGAGGGATGAGGAGGCTCCGATGGCTAAAGGACAGAGAAGGAGACAAACAGGGAAAGACGAACGGAGACCCTCGGACTGGGAGCAGACGGCAAGGAGACAGAGGGCGTCCCCGACGATTCTTGGGGGTTTGCGGAAACTCGTACACGAGTCGGTTTCTTAGGAAGTGTGGGTCGTCACCCAGACTGCTCTAAGAAGGCAGAGTGCCGGAGTCCGAGGAACCTAGTACTAGGAATTTTCGGCGGACGGAACGGATTTTGGCAGACAGAACAGGAGGGGGAAAAGGGAGCGTTCTCATCCACAAATAGTCACCTCGTTTATGGCTGTTGAAGGGGGGCCTGAGGGTCTGCTGCAGCCATGAAGGCCGGAGGCGGGGAGAGTTCCCTCCTCATCCCTGAGGGTCAGGGAGTTGCCGGATGATCACAGTCAATGGCACTGCGATAGCTCGGGGAAGAGCGGCCCGCTCCAGGGGAAAACTTACCTAAAGGCCAAAGAGGAGTGGTGAGTGTGAGGAGCCAGCGCCGCAAAAAGAGGATGAGGGCAAGCTGCTGCTGGTGTCGGGGGGGAAGAAGGGGCCCAGTTGTGGTGTCCCATCTCCCGGGTTTTGGCACCAATGAAAGGAAAGGAGCGACACACAGCAGCAATTCACCGGAGAAATCCGCTTTATTGCGGAAAGGTGCTGAGTATATAGGAAGGGGCATGGGGTGATTGTGGTGTTACTTCTATGGGGCTGGTGGCTATTGGCTAGGTGCTGGGATTGGGAGGGGGGTGAGGGGTGATTGGTCTTTAGGTGGCGCTGTCGAGAACTGAGGACCCAGAAGAGAAGCCGGAAGTTTGCCATCTTACTGGTGGGGGCCCTTCACTAACCCCGATCCCTCACCCTCCTTCCTCACCTTCATCCATTCCTCACTGTTAGGCTGGAGCTAACCTGTAGGCTGAATGTAGCCACAACCCCTTATGCTGTTTAAAAGAAGCCATTTCTTCACAATACAACTAACATTAAGCCTAACTTTTACTTGGGCCCTAAACCATAATCTCACTCACCTACAATTCACTTTTCAAAGAAAGACAACACTTCTACTAGCCTATTCCCTAACCCTAACCCTAAACATACACATAACTTCTTCTACAACTATCTCTTATTATAACTCTAATTCTAGACACAGCCCAAACTCTAACACACATCCTCAGCCTCACCCTCACCCACACATCACTGTTCATCAAAAGCTGTGCGGACCCCTATCATCACACTAAACCCTTACCCTAATGCTAATCATGATATCATCTTCACCATAAACCTAACAAACACAAACCTAGTTCTTAACTCAAAGCTGCGACCAATTCCCAAAATACTGAACTCCAGAACCTGAACTCTAACTCCTAAATGAGAACTCTAGATATACACCAGACCTTGTCCCCCAAACCCTGAACACCAACACTAAGGATAACTTTTATCATCATCTCTGATCCCTCCCAGTGAAGCCAAAGACCGCAAACCAAAGTGGAACCCTGGACCCAGTCTCATAGCAGTCATATGAAACCTTACCCCAGTCTCATAGAAGTCAACTCTCACCATCACCCCTCACTTGGGCATTAGGAATAAAAACAAACAAACATGTCCTCTGCAGGCTCAAGTTTTGTATACTGAATGATTGCAGAAGAATGATTATTAAGTTCCATGGATCTACCCTTGAAGTACATGGTTTTCTTGGTAGTGTTACCTTTATGCAACATGATAGTGGTTAAAACAGAAAGGAAATATTTTATGTCAAATCTCTCTTCTTATTAGACTGGGCTCCAGGTAACTGAATTGAGATATTTTGGTTTTGTTTATGTATTTATTCTTTTCTCTTGCTTCTCCTGCATGCATAGGTCTCAATTGCCATTACCTGATCTGTATTTTGAGTGAATCTTTTCTCAGACTGAGAAACCTGTGTTGATTAGGCTACTTGTAATCTTCAAATATTGATGGAGGAGACACAAACAACCAGTTGTCTCAGAAAACTGCTTTCCTGTCATCAAAGAACTGGCAACGTTTTCTGCATTTTTATCAGTGTGGTGGCATGACACTCCTGAGTATCCAAGATCCTTTTGCCAATACAGCATTTTTTGTGTGGGATATAATTTGGGAACTCTCTTGTAGTCACTACTCATCAAACATTTGTTTCTGATGAGGGACAGCTTTAAAGGTGTTACACAGAAGCAACAGATATTCAAATCCAAACTGGACTATGGATTTAACTGATAGAGAAGTGCATTCTTTGAATTGCAGCTCTAAAATACTCAATTTCCATGCAAGAAAGGGATCTAGAAGATGGACTTGTCCATCAAGAGTTGTCATCTGAGTAAGTGACAGAGCATTGCTTCCAGTTATGCCAGAAAGCCTTCTGTTCTACAGCTCCAGAGTTGTTTTATTCAAGCATGGTTTATTTTGCCTCTGGGTATATTTTGCAATGAGGGAATGCATTTAGTTCACCATTTGCACTACAGAGCAATACGCCACAGAAAGAGTGTCCAGCCATCACAATTCAGTGTCAGAATGTTACAAATCCAACTGAAGACAAACAGCTGTAATTTACAGATGGGGTTTATTGGGCAAGGCAGTATCAAGCGACTCATCATTTTTCTGAGAGGGCATCTCGTATTTATTGATCAAATGGTTGTTAACAACAATAAAATTCTGTACAGGACTCTCAATGCACAATCATTAATCAACCCCAAGCCTAATTCTCAACAGTCTCGAATATTCTGAAGCATAACGAACAAGTTCTTACATGGTGAACAAGTTCTTATATAGTGAATGAGTTCTTACATGGTGAACGGTGCAAGGGCAGTCATAACACAGAAACGTCTCGTTTTGATCATGCATCATGAACTATAAACAATCAAGTCAGATATGATTATTCATTTGATTTTCATACTTGATTTATGTGTGAATCCAATATTTCTCCCTTAATAGTACTATTATTTTTTAAATAAAATGCTGAAGGGGTAGGTAGATGCAAGATAAAGGTAGAAAACATAATTTAGTGCTGTAAGAGGGCAAATGTAGATGATCAGGTCTGTGCCTATAGACTAAGTATCAATCCAAGCTAGACAAGGGCAACAAAACATCCACAGATGAAGCAGATTTCTCTCAAAACGGGGGGTTGAGTTTCTAAGCCTCCCCTCTGTTCATCCCCAAATTCTCTCCTGATATCCCCACTGCAACTGTGCCTGTATTAGGTTGTTCCTCCCTTGAGGAATCTTACCCGTCCATGGCTAACCAGTCATCTTCCGCGGCCATACAGGGAAATGTAACGTTTGTAAGTGAGAATCAATATTCTTTGAAAAGGTTAGCTTTTTACTTCTTTGTAGATTTATGCCCTGTTGCTTCTATGCCCAGCATTTGTCTTGAGGTATCTTTACCGCTTGGAAGAAATATGATACTTGGTAGTTTTCGATAAGAGGCACGAATTCTACTAAAGGGTTGTAATTAGGAAGGAAGAAAAGCTATAGAAGTAGCAGGTGGAAAAAGACATGGGAAGATTGATTATTTCTTTGACATAACTTCTTGTAGAGTAACATAAGCATGTATAGGTTTTAAACTACTAATTAAATTGTGTACAGACATTAACATAATAGGAATACAGCTACATAACAAAAGCAGACCTACAATTACCAGCCATATCCAGTGAAACCAAGACAACCAGTTAGGCACCCTAGGCATTTGTGAAAACTTATCAATGATATTATGGATACTGTCTAACTGAACTTGAATAGTTTGAGAAAAATCAAATTAAAACAACACCTTCCTGAGAACTGTTCACATCCCATAAGTTCTTTGAACAGTAAGTAGTCTGTAGTCACACGGTTTTGGAGAACTGCAACTTGAACTTCCCCTAATTCTTGGTTGAGTTCTGACAATATACATCCAGTCAAATTTGTTGTTTTACTGCAAGCACAGGCCAGCTTAGATATCTCCTTCTTCATTCCAATGGCAAGTCCAGGGAACGGTGGGATGAATGCAGCTACAACTGCAACAGCGTCAGGATCTTTGTTGAAGTTTTTTGATGATCATCTTCTGGAATGACTCTTCCAGAGGACGTTGATGTTGGAAGCTCTTCTTCATATCATATCTTAATTCATTTTCTGGGTAGCCAAGTTAGGCTTTGATCCTCTGTATAAACAAAAACAAACACTTTACCCACACATTGGTATGACCTTTATATCATTGTGAAGAACCTATTAGAGATCATCACACATGAACTGCTTTTCTTTAAGAGAAAGAAATATTATCAGTAAAATCTACTTCCATAGCTGATCATCCTATACCCTTTAAAAGATCCAAATTAAGGATATGTAAAGCATGCATTAATTGTTGATTTGCAGTTAATTTTCTCCTATCATGGAGTAATCCCCCCTTTTTTGTTATCAATAATCTACAATTGCATGAAGAATATTATGTTTACTAGGCTCTCCCCTACACCACGTCTCCCCCACAAACCCCATTATAGTCACTGAAGTGACTCATCTTCTGAATTCAAATGATGAGTCACTTCAGTGACTATAATGGGGTTTGTGGGGGAGACGTGGTGTAGGGGAGAGCTTGATTTGCCATTATTTTCCAGGCAAGACCAGTGTCCTCACAGTTCTCCATTTAAGTGGAAAGAATGTGAAAAAAAATCAAATGAGATCTGGAAGGATCGACATATTCCACCATGTTCCTCCGCTGTCTGTGAAACTGGAAGTGTCCATAATTCAATTCATGTACTTGGTTCTAGAAATGGGAATGTTAAAGCAATTTAATTATTGCCTGGATAATTAAGGAGGAACACATTCTAGCAGACACCTGGATACTAGTCATCTGTCAGTACTTGTAGGCTTAGGACATACTAAACTTTAAGAGCATACATACTTTTGATTCCAGAACTATGTAAATTGTTTATTAGCAAATTAATTCTCACATTAAAATTTCCCCAAGAAAATTTTTCCAAAGTCATGGATATTTTATTTCCAAGTTCTGTAATTTATTTTCCTATGTTTAAGGGAAGTTCACTTTGAAATATCATCTCAGTGAGGTCATCTATAATTTAACTTGGTGATAAATTTCCATATTAGATGATTCCACTTGCTCTAAAGATATGATTAATTCTATCCCTAAACCTAATACCTACACTAACCAAAAAACAAATCCTCACACAGACATCACAGTAACTATAACCCTACCCAGTAACCCTGTCCCTAAAGCTAACCATATACCTCATACTTAACTATAATAATAACCCTAACTTTAATCCTAAACACTATCTCTAACCCTAACATCAACCCTAAACCTTAAAACTTGCCCTCAACATGACTCCAAACTCTTGAAGCCACAAACACCACCATAAGGCCTGAAGAAGAACCACAAAACTGTACCCTGAATCCCTGAACACAAACTCAAAACTTACCAGCTACCACAGAACCCAAACACCAGGTCTGACTATGAAACATGAAAAGGACATATGAAATATAACATATATTCCTGAAACCAAGCGGAAACTCTTACTCTACATGTCCTCAAACCCTTACAGCTACCACTAGACTCTCACCATCATCCCTGACAAGGACTGAAGGGTATGTATCTCTGTGTGACTGGATGTATTCAGGAGGTGAGGAACATGTGCTGGGGGTTCTTGCATTTGGATGTACCTTCAAAAATATCTTCGTACATGTGCAGGACCCTCCGGTGTTCACTATCTGAGATGATGCAGTTCTCAGGGCTCAGCAGTGGATGCCTCCAAGGAGAAGGACTTCTGGTATGGAACACTTGCATGAGCAGCAGTGTTATGATAGGTCCATGACATCAGAGTGGTGACTGTAACGATGGTTTCATAGAAACAGGTTTCTTGTTGAACAGGGAAGATTCCCTCTTTAGGCCCTGGGGCCTCAAGTGTGGATGCAGTCCTTGGTGAGCTGCAGGCTGATCCTATTGGTGGCTATAGAGAAAATGGAACCCATATCCAAGGCGCCTGGGTTTGCTCTGTGCCATGGTGATCCAAATGGTTCACAGGGAGAGCCATTCAGTTCCTGCTCATCACTGGCAAGTGTGGGTTTTGCTCCTGGGCTGTTCTGTATCCACATTCTTAGAAACACAGGGGTGCAGGAGGAATGCCAGGTGACCCAACACAGAGTCCAGCATCCCCATCAGCAAATTTGGAATGATAATTCTCATCCTGAACCTGAAACCCCTCAGTTACCCTCAACCTAATCCTCTCCCCTCATCCTCAGCCTCACCCACACCTCACTGTTAGCCTGGAGCTAAACTGAACGCTGACCCTAAGCCTAAGACTCACCCCTCATGTGAACTCTAAGTGAAGCCATAACTTCACCTTACACCTACCCCTAAACTTAACTGTAACTCACACTCAAAACCTTAACCTTACAGTCACCCACAGTTCAGTGTTAGCCTAAAAGCAAACTTAAGCTTTCCTAACCAAGAAACTTAACCTAACCCTAACTATAATCATGACTTCACCCTAAAGCTCACCCTTAAACTAACCCTGATCACCGTCAGAGCCCAAATGCTAACACTCATCCTTTCCCTCCCCCTGACCAAGAACGCGCTCTTGGTTGAAAGCCAAAGCAAACATTTACTCCCACACGAAAGCCTTACCCTGAATTAAACCATAATGATAACTTCATTGTAAAAGTAACCATAAATCTAACCCATCCCTACTTCCAACCTGGACTCCTGATCTGAAATCCCAAACCCCAGAATTCAAACTCTAACCAGTGAACCAGAACCCCAGATTGGAACCAAAAAATGAACCCCAGAGAAGACAAACATGAAGACGCACCCCTGAAATCATACCTCAAACTGAATCCTGAACACTCCCTCTGTATCCAAAACCCCCAACCTGAAAGGGAACTCTGGATATTTATCAAAACCCTAACCCTGACCTCTAAATCCTAACCATCCACTTTCACACTTACCCCCTGGGGCCTTTGGAATCATGAGAAACAACGATGTCCACTTCAGAGCATGGTTTTGCATGCTGAGGTACTGCAACCTAACCATTATTTATTTCCTCGGATCTGCTCTTTTGGTTCATGTCTCTCTTGGTTGTCCCACCTTTATGCCCACAAGTTTTCCTTGCAGAATACTGGTAAACAAACGGAATTTCCTATCTTGCATACTTCTCAACTGACAGCAGCTGATTTGCATTCCAAGTGAATATTTTCTCAGAGTGATAAATTTGTGTTGATTAGGCTTCTTGCAATAATCAAACACTGACTTGGGCAGACAAGCAAGTGGACACTAGAGAAAACTACATTTCCTCTTGTCAATATATGGGAAAACTTTCTTACTTTGTATTGAAAGTGGGACAATGACACTACCGGGATTCATGATCCATTAAGAAAAACAGCTAATTCAGTGGGATATCAGTATGGAGCTGTCCTTTAGTCCCTCCTCATCAAATGTTTGTTCCTGAAAAGGGATAACTTTAAAACGTTTTTCACAGTAGCAACAGAGCTTCATACCTGATCTTGAGTACAGAACTGAATTTTTAGGAAAGTACGTTCTGTGAGTTGCTGCTGTGGGGGAATCCATTTTCCATATCAAAAGGGGGTGTGCAGTGGGGACTTTTGCATCAAGAGATCTCATCTGTGTAAATGATTAAACATAGCTTGAAGTTACATAAGGATTTCTCCTATTCTCCAACTTTGGGGTGGTGGAATTCCAGCACAAATAATTTTGCATGTGCTGATATTTGACAATGTCCAAATGTATGCTGGTCACCAACTACAAAGCACAGGGCAACAAGGAACAGAAAAGACTATCCTGCCACCAAAATTCACTGTGAGAAGGTGAGAAAACCTAATGTAGGAAAACTGAGCTCAAACATCCAACTGTGATTCAATGCAGCAGGCGGTATCAGCTGGTGCATTGTTTGTTTAAGGATTTGCCATGCTGTTCAAGGAAGTACGGGTGTCCTCAAAATTCTCCTGCGAAGTGGAAAGAATGGTCAAAATAGACCAAAACAGATCTGCAGTCAGTGAGATATTCCATCATGTTCTTCTGCTGGCTGTGAAGGTGTAGGGGTCCATGATTCAAGTCATGTAGCTTGGTCCTAGATATCTGAGTGTTAAAGAAACTGAATTCTTTTCTGGATGATCGAGAAGGAAACCAGCCTATAAGAAATCTTGATGTGAGCCCATTGTCGCTCACTGTAGGCTTAGGGTTTACTAAACTAACAATATATAGAGTGTGAAATCCAGGACTATGAAATTTGGTCACCATAGCAACTGAATTCTCTCAAGTAGATTTATCCTGGTATACTTTGTTCAAATATATATATAATGTTTCAAATCCAGTCATTTAGCTTCCTATGGTTAAAGGAATTGGAACTTAAAATTACATCTCAGGTCATCTCTAATTTAGCTTCAAAATAGTCTTTCCCATTTACTGATTCCTCTCACTCCACAGCTATCCCTAACTCCATGGTTGAGTCTATCATTTACCCTTAACAATAACCCTAACCCTGACACACATCTCACTGTATCTCAAACTCTAACCCATAAACCTAAACCAAATGCAATCCTTAAAACTCTGTCCTAACACTAAGTGTAGCACTAATCATAATTCTAACCTTCAGCCCAAAACCTTAACCCTTAAATGCAGGTAGAAATTGAAACCCACATTGTGAAACCCTGAAATTTTGCTACCAATTCCAAACCCCAATCCAAAATGTAAGCATGACACTGACACCTGAACCAATCAGTAAAATACTGAATCTCAATCTGAAGCCTAAGCCTGCAAACCCAGAACCCGGAGGCTAGCCCTTAACTCTAACCCTGATCCCTACTGGACTGGATAGATCAGTGCCTGTGTGGCTGGATGAATGCAGGAGATGTGGAACTGTGTTGGGGATTAACACATTGGAATGTTCCATGGCAGAGCTCTCCATGCATGTGATTTGACACCGGAAGTTCAATGTGGGAAATGATGCAGCTGCACAGGGATCTGCAGAGGATGCATCCACAGGGTAGCAATCTTGGTAGGGAGGATTTGCATGAGTGTCAGCAATACCATAGTTCTGTGACATCACAGTGGTGACTATGATGATGGGATCCTAGAGACTGAGGCTGCCCAGTGGGGAGAGCAGGAGAGCACTTCCATGCCTGGGGCCTCAGCTGTAGGTGTGGTCATCAGCATGGTAGGGCTTCAAACCCTGTTGGCTTTAGAAAAAATGGAAAAGAGAGCCAAGGGCCCTGTTAGTACTTTGGAAACCGGTGACCCACATGCTTCCTAGAGAAAGCAACTCTCTTTTTGCCCTGACCCTAGCAAGGGTGGATCCAACTCCTGGGCTGTCCTGAAGCCTCATTCTTAGAAAATGCAGGGTTCCTATGAACACCAGGCAATCCAACTGGTGCCAGCATTCCCCTTGGCAAAATGTAGATGATAACGTTCAACCTGTAGCCCAAACCTCACCTTACCCTCACCTTGCCCTTGCCCTAAACGTCACTGCTCACCCCTCACCCTCAGCCTCACCTACACCTCACTGTTAAACAGGAGCTAAGCTGAATCCTGACCCAAACCTTATCCCAGTATTCTAACTCTAACTGAAGCCATACCTTAACACTACTCCTAATCCTAAAATTACCTTAACTGTTCCAATAAACACTAACCTCACTCTCATGCAAACTTCACTGTTAACTGAAAGACTAACTTAACCCTTCTCCTAACTTGATCCCTTCTTCTAACTCTAACCATAACCATAACTTCACTATAAATGTAACACTTAACCTAATCTTAAATCTAGATGTAGCACTAACCCTAACTCTCACCCTCTCTCTCACTCTGACAAACAGCGCAAAGTTGGTCAAAAGCTAAACTGGACCCTAATGCTAATACTCACCCATTACCCTAACTCTAACAAAAACAATCACTTTAAACTTAACCATTAACCCAACCCAAACATTAACCCCTAACATGCCTGAGTTCAACCCAAACCTGAGCCCCATATCAGAAACCCAAGCACAAAACCTAAAACTTGAACACAAGCGACAATGTAACTCCTTACTCCCACAGTAAACTCACACTCCTCAGACTGAACTGGAGCTCCTAAACCTTACCCTGGATGCCTAACCTTTGACTCTCACCATCAACCCTCAAGTGGAGCATTAATAACTGAAATACACAGCAGTGTCTAATTGAGACCCCAGATGCATATGCTGAAAGCCTGCAGCATAACCATTGTTCAGTTCTTTGTATCTGCACTTTAGGTAAATGACTCTCTTGGTTGTCCTGCCTTTATGCATACATGATTTCTTTGCAGAATACCGGTAAAAACAGGAAGGAAATGTTTCCAGAGAATCTCTGTTCCTAGTAGTCTTGTCTCTATGACAGTTTAAAGGAACCATATTTGCTTTTGTTTTCATGTTTCTTCTATTCTCGTGCTTTTCCTGCCTTCTATAGGTCTCGATTGCCAGCAACTGTTATGCATCATGAGTGAATCTTTTCTCAGACTGAGAAAGCTAATATCATAAGTATTCTTGCAATATTTAAACATGACTTAGGCCAGACAAATCAAACACTGGTCACTCTAGAAACTACTTACTTTTCCTATCATCAACAAAAGGGAAAACAGGTTGCTTTATACCAAAGGTGGGAGCATGACACTCCCTACTATTAATAATCCTTTGTACCAAATCAGCCATTTCAATGGGATATCAGTTGGGAGCTATCCTGTAGTCCCTCTTCATAAATCTTTGTTTCTGACAAGGGAAATCTTTGAAATGTGTTACATCCTAGCAACAGATGTTTGCATATGATCTGCAATATGGGATAGAACATTTTGAAAAGTGCCTAGTGTGAGTTGGGTCTGGAATGTAGACTTGCCAATCAAGAGTTCTCATCAGTGTAAGGTATGGAGCATTGCTTGAGGTATTAAAGGATACCTGTTGTTCTCAAACCCTCGGGTGGTGGAATTCAAGCACAGATTATTTTGCCTCTGAGGATATTTCTCAATGTTTAAGTACAAGCTGCTCAGCATATACAATGCAAACAGCAACAAGAAACAAAAAGGGCTATCATAGCCTCAAAATTCAGTGTCAGAATTTCAGAAAACACACTGCAAACAAGCTCAGCTCAAGCTTCCGGGTGTGCTTCATTGTGGCAGATGATGTCAAATGGCTCATTGTGTGATTTACAAAGATTTGTTACAATTTTCTAGGTGGGACTAGTATCCTCATATTTCCCCACCCAAATGGAGAAAAAATGAACAAAATAGACAAAAAAAGATCAGGAGTTAGGGAGATATTCCATCATGTTTTCCTGCCAGTAATTATAGGGTATCTATGATTCAAGTCATGTAGCCTGGTTCTAGAGCTTGAATGATAAAGCAAGTGAATTCTTCCATGTATGATGGAGAAGGAACCCAGCCTAGCAGACATCTTGATGTGAGGACATGGTCACTCTTTGTAGGCTTAGGACCTACTAAATTGTAAGAGCATACATAGTTTTGAAACCAGGAAGATAAAAATTGGTTACCCAAGCACTGATTTCTCACCCAGAGATATGAACAGGAATATTTTTCTCAGATATGGAAATTCTGTTTCCAAATTCAAACATTTAGTTTCCTATGCTTAAGGGATGTTCACTTTGAAATTCCATCTTGGTGAGAAGATTTCCTGTAAGTTAGATTGGAGATAGTCTTCCCCATTAACTGATTTTCTTTGCTCTAAATCTATCCCTAAGCCTACAACTTATCCAAAACCATAAATATAACCCTAAGTCAAACAGCCGTTGTAACCTGACCCCAAACCCAAGAATGAAAACTAATCTTATCCTAAATCTCAGTTCTAACAGTAAGCCTAACATTAACCCTAACCCTTAGTCTGAAAGCTAACTCTAACCCTAAACATCAACCAATCTTAACTCTTACCAGCACCCTGACACTAACCACTGACCCTAATGCACAAACCCCAACCCTAAGCCCTGAACAAGAAAACTGATTCTGAAACCCGAACCCCTGAACACAAACTCAAAACCTAACCAAACTCCAGTTCTGACACCTAAGCTAGTAACCAACACATGAACCCCACCCTAAGCCCTGAAACAAACTTCACAGCTGAACACCCAGCTTCCTGGAACACTGAGAGCTAACCCTTGACTCTCTCCTTGACGCCTGACCTTGACCCATCTGAATGGATCCCCAAGAGGCTGCATGGATGCAGTAGCTGTGCAACATGTCCTTCTGGCTCATGCATTTTGTTGTGCCAAGGCAGAGCTCTCCACACATGTGACTGAACCCCTGATGTTCGCTGTCTCAGATGTTTTAGTTTTTCTGGGCTCTGCAGTAGATGTGTCCAGTGGAAAGCACTTACTGTGTGTAGGACTTGCATGAGCACCAGTGTTCCCACAGATCCATGATGTCACAGTGGCGACTGAATCGACTGTAGCTTAAAGAGATGCTGGCTTGTAAGGAGAGCAGATTCCACCTCCAGGGCCTAGGGCCTCAGCAGAAGGTGCGGTACTCAGTGAGGTGGAAGTTGTTAACCCTAGCCACTGTGGAGAAAACAGATCCCAGACACAAGGCATATATATATCTCAAGGAGAAAGGCATTCAGTTCTGTGCCCATCCGAGTGAGTGTGGGTCTTGCTTGTGGGTTGTCCTATAGCCACATCCATTTGAAAGGCAGGGGCACATGGGAACACTTTAGCCAAGTGTTCCCCTTAAGAATTTTGGGACTGGAATGCACTATGTGCAGCCAAAACCTCACCCTCACCCTCAACCTTATCTTCTCCCATCACCCAACAACCTCAGCATCACCCACATTTCACTGTTAGGCCGGAGCTGAAATGAACACTCACCCTTACCCTTTATGCTAACTGAAGCCATAACTACACTGTACACAAAACCTTTAACTTAACCTAAACCCTAGTCCTAAATGCTATCATCATTCTCAATGACATTTAACTGTTAACCAAAAGACAAACTCGAATGGTCTATTAACCTAACCCCTTACTTTAAATGTAACCAAAACTGTACATTGCCTACAGTGCACCATAAAGCAAATATAATCTAAGACCTAGCCTTAACACTATACCCATCCTCACCCTCACCCACACATCACTGTTGATCAAAGCTAAACAGAACTGCTAATATAAACCTATCCCATTACCCTAACTCTACCCATAACAGTATCTTCATCATATACCTAACCCTAAGCCCAACATTAACCATTTCCTAACCTGGATGCTGGATCCTGAAACCCAAAACACATGAACCAGAACTCTGACCTATGAACCAGAATGCCAGAGATTAATGAGATCCTGAACAAAAAACTCTGAACCCAAACACAAACTTAACTCATGAACACGATCCCTAACACAAACCTTGGCCCCTCACAATGAACCCGAACCATTCAAATCTAAGTGGCACCCTTTACCCTTTTGTGAACCCTACCCCTTACCTGGAAGCTTAACTGTTGGCTCTCAGCCAGACCCCTCACCTGGAGACTTAGGAATCAAAAGAAACCGCCTTGTCCTCTTCAGAGCCCAGTAGCAGATGCTGAGGGGCTGTATCAATAAATTTATTTAGTTCCTTGGATATGTCCTTAAGGTGAATGACTCTATCAGTTATCCCACTCTTAAGTACACCTGCTTTCCTTATGGGATCCTGGTAAAAATGGAAAGGTAGTTTTTCCGGCCAAATCTCTGTTTCTAGTAGACTAGGCTGTAAGCTGACTGAATGGAGTCATTTTGGGTTTTGTTTCTGTTTCTTCCTTTCTCTCATTTCTCCTGCCTTGCCTAGGTCTCAGTGCCAACACCTGATCTGCATCCTGAGTGACTGTTTTCTCAGACTGAGGACCCTGTGTTCATTAGGCTTCTTGCAATCTCCAAACACTCACTTATGGTAGACACACAACCATGAGTCCTCCCAGAAACCTACTTCTTCTGTAGTCAACAAAGCGGAAAACTGTTGATTTCTTCAAAAGGTGGGGCATAACACTCATTAGACTTTATGTTCCTTTTGCCCAAGAAGCCATTTCAGTGTTATATCAGTTGGAAGCTGTCCTTTAGTCCCCTTTCATCAAATGATTTTTCCTGAAGAGGCACAACTTTAAAATGTTTACACACTACCAAATCATCTTGGCATGTGATCTGGATTATGGGATTGAATTTATAGAAATGTGAATTCTGTACATTGGTACTCTGAGGAAACCCATTTTCTATGTCAAAAATGGGGTCTGGACAGTGGACTTGTCCATGAAGAGTTCTCCTCTGGGTAACAACCCAGAATTGTTTGCAGTTATGCCAAGAAGCATCCTGTTCTCAAACTCTGGGGCTGCAGATCACAAGTATGGATGATTTTGTCTCTGGTGATATTTGGCAATGTCAGATGCATGCTGTGCAATATCTACAATGCACAGTGTAGCAAGCAACAGAATCAACTACTGTGCCCCCAAAATTCAGTATCAGAGGTGAGAAAGCCCACTGCAAACTCATCTCAAAAATCCAGATGGAGTTCAAAATTGCACGTGGTATTAAGTGGTTCATCATTTTATTTAAGAAGAATTGCCATAATTTTCAAGGTGGGACTAGTGCCCTCACAATTCACCAGCCAAATAGAAACAATGGACAAAATAGACCAATATAGATCTTTTGTTAGGGAGGTATTACACCATATCCTCCTGTTGGCTGTGAAGTTGTAGGGGATCCTAGATTCAAGTAACGTGGCTGGGTCCTAGAATTGGGAATGATAAGCAACTGTATTACTGCCTGGATGACTGAGAATGAACCTTTCTAGCAGACTTCTAGATAATGAGTTGCTTGTCACTCATTGTAGGCTTAGGACCAACTGTAATGCAAAAGCACATCTGTTTTTAAAACCAATAATATTAAAATTCATTTCCCCAGCAATTAAATTCTCACATAAAAGTTTGTCCTTGAGTATTTTGCAGACCAAATGTGTATTATTTCCCAATTTACTTAGTTTTCTATGTTTGCGGCAAGTTCATGCTGAAATTTCATCTCAATGAGAGGACCATATAAGTTAGCTTGGAGATAGTCTTCCACATTATTTGATTCCCTCACTGTAAAGCTATGCTTAATTCTATTGCTAAGCCTAACAGTTATCCAAAAGCATTACACTTACCCTCTCACAACACGTCACTATAATCCTAGCTCTAACCCATACCCTACCAGTAAATCTATCCTTAAACCTAAGCCCTAACACTAAGCCTAATAATATCTTAAAGAGATCAAGTTTGAATAGAGAGGAGCCAAGATGGTGGCGTGAGTAGGGCAGTGGAAATATCCTCCCAAAACCATATGTATTTTTGAAAATACGACAAACACAACTATTCCTAAAAGAGAGACCAGAAGATACAGTACAGAAGACAGACTACATCCACACCTGTGAGAACCCAGCACCTCACAAAGGGGGTAAGATGCAATCCTCGGCCCAGCGGGACCTGAGCAACACCCCTACCCCTGGAGGGAGGAGAGGAGTCAGAGCAGGGAGGGAGGGGATCCCAGGACTGCTGAATATCTAGCCATAGCCATCTGCACCAGGAGTGCAGACATATGTGAATGGTGTGCTGGATACTAGGGAAACAGAACAGTAAAACCTGCAAGTGGGTCCCTGCAACTGGCGCCCCTGGGACAAAAGAAAAGTGAGTGATTTCTGAAAGTCTTGAAGGGACAGGGGCCTAACAGCTGGACAGAACTGTCCCTGTGCACACTTTCCAGCAGCTGGGAATCCCAGGGAACTCCAGACACCCTAACCCCCTGTGTGGCAGCACAGCTCAGAGACCCCTCATTGCGATAAACAGCCTTTTCCACCCATTCCCCCTCCAGTGGCCCTGCAATAGCAGAGCAGCAGCCTGAGGCTGAACACACCCAAAGCAATGGCACAGAGCTTACTGCACAGCGGCCGGGCAAGTATCAGAAAGCCCATCTGTGTGCACGTGCCCAGCACAAGCTGTTAGGGGTCGCTGTTCTCCCAGGAGAGGAAGGCCACAAACTAGAAAGAAGGGACGTTCTCCCAGCCGACACACGTGTCAACTCCCCACAACTACCTCTATCACCATGAAAAGGCAGAAGAATTTGATCCAGACCAGAATCACACAGACATCCTCCCCTGAGAAGAAACATGGGGAGATAGACCTAACCAATCTTCCCAAAAAAGTATTCAAAATAAAGGTCATAAACATGCTGATGGATCTGCAGAGAAAAATGGAAGACCAAGCCAACAAAGTAGGGAGGGAGAGGACAGAAATTAAACAATCTCTTGAAGGATTCAAAGGCAGAACGGATGAGATGCAAGAGGCCATTGATGGAGTGGAAACCAGAGAACAGGAACGCATAGAAGCTGACGCAGAGAGAGATAAAAGTATCTCCATGAATGAAACAATGTTAAGAGAACTGTGTGACCAATCCAAAAGGAATAATATCCACATTAAAGGGGTACCAGAAGAAGAAAAGAGAGGAAAAGGGATAGAAAGAGTCTTTGAAGAAATAATTGCTGAAAATTTCCACAAAGTGGTGAATGAAATAGTCGCAAAGACCACAGAAGGACACAGAACTCCCAACAGAAGGGACCCAAGGAGGACAACACCAAGACACATAATAATTAAAATGGTGAAGATCAAGGACAAGCACAGAGTTTTAATGGCAGCTAGAGAGAAAAAGATCACCTACAAAGGAAAACCCATCAGGTTAACATCAGACTTCTCGATAGAAACCTTACAGGCCAGAAGAGAATGGCATGATATATTCAATGCAAAGAAACAGAAAGGCACCGAATCAAGGATTCTGTATCCAGCACAACTACCATTTAAATATGAAGGAGGGATTAAACAATTCCCAGACAAGCAAAAGTTGAGGGAATTTGCCTCCCACAAACCACCTCTACAGGGTATTTTAGAGGGACTGCTCTAGATGGGAGCACTCCTAAGGCTAAACATATGTCAGCAGAGAAAATAAAATCACAGCAAAGAAAGCAGACCAAACCAAATACTAACTAAAGGCAAAAAATGAAATGAACTACTCACAAAAGCAGTCAAAGGAAACACAAAAGAGCACAGAATAAAACACCTGACGTATAAAGAAGAGAGGGGGAGTAATGAGAAGGGAGAGAAATAACGAAGCAGCAGACAGTGTTCATAATAGCTCAATGAGCAAGTTAAGTTCGATAGTAAGATAGAAATAAGCTAACCTTGAATCTTTGGTAACCACAAATCTAAAGTCTGCAATGGCAATAATTACATATCTTTCAATAATCACCGTAAATGTAAATGGATTAAATGCACCAATCAAAAGACACAGAGTAATAGAATGGATAAAAAAGCAAGACCCATCAATATGCTGTTTACAAGAGACTCACCTCAAACCCAAAGACATGTGCAGACTAAAAGTCAAGGGATGGAAAAAGGTATTTCATGCAAACAACAGGTAGAAAAAACAGGTGTTGCAGTACTTGTATCAGACAAAATAGACTTCAAAACAAAGAAAGTAACAAGAGATAAAGAAGGACATTACATAATAATAAAGTGGTCAGTCCAAGAAGAGAATATAACCATTATAAATATATATGCAGCCAACACAGGAGCACCAGCATATGAGAAAAAATACTAAACAGAATTAAAGGAGGAAATAGAATGCAATGCACTCATTTTAGGAAAAAAAGAAAGATGACACAAATAAGCAAAATCAGAAATGAAAAAGAAGTTACAACCAACATCACCGAAATTCAAAGAATTATAAGAGAATTTGATGAAAAATTATAAACCAATAAATTGGAAAACCTAGAAGAAATGGACAAATTCATACAAACATACAATCTTCCACGACTGATCCAGGAATAAAGAGAAAATATGAACAGACCAATAACTAGTAACAAAATTGAACTGCTAATAAGAAAACTCCCAGAAAATGAAAATTCTAGAACAAATTCCTTCATGTGTGAATTCTAGCAAACATTCAGATGAGCTAATTTCTTAAAGTATTAAACAAATAGAAAAGGAGGGGTGAATACTTCCTAACTCATTCTATGAAGTCAGTATCATTCTTATATCCAAACCAGACAAAAATACTACAAAAAAAGAAAACAGAGCAATATCCCTGATGAACATAGATGCAAAAATCCTCAACAAAACAGTAGCAAACAAAATTCAAAAATACATGAAAAGAATCAATCATCATGACCAAGTGGTATTTATTCCAGGAATGCAAGAATGTGTAATATCCATAAATTAATCAATGTGATACACCACATTAACAAAAGGAAGGACAAAAACCATATGATCATCTCAATAGATGCTGAAAAAAGAATTTGACAAAATTCAACATCCAATTGTGATAAAAACTTTCAACAAAGTAGATATAGAGGGACCATACCTCAACACAATAAAGGCCATATACAACAAATACACAGCCAACATCATACTCAAATGCAAAAAGTGAAAGCTTTTCCTCTAAGATCAGGAACAAGATAAGGATGTACATTCTCACCATTTTTATTCAATATAGTACTAGAATTCCAAGTACCAGAATTCCTAGCCTAAAATTGACAGTGACTGACTGTGAAGGGCTATTTGGTGGGGACTTGGTGAAGGGGGGAGTCTAGTAAACAATGTTCTTCATGTAATTGTAGATTAATGATATCAAAAAAAGCAAGAGCTAAAATAATTTTTTTCTTGTATCTAGGAAAATTGGTTACAATAAAATCAGTGTAAAGAGGTTTCAAAAAAAAAATGGGCAGAGGACCTGAATAGACATTTTTCTGAAGGATACATACAGATGGCCAACAGACACATGCAATGATTTTCAATGTCACTAGATATCAGGGAAACACAGATCAAAATTACAATGAGGTATCACCTCACAGCAGTCAGAATGGATACTATCCAAAAGAAGTAACAAGTGCTGGTGAGGATGTGGAAAAAGGGAACCCTCCTACACTGTTGGTGGGAATGTAAATTGGTCCGGCCAAAATGAAAACAATATGGAGTTTCTTCAAAAAACTAAAAATAGAAATACCATGCAAACCAGCAATCATTACACTTCTGAGAATTTACCTGAAGAGCACAAAATCACTAATAAGAAAAGATACATGTACACCTGTGTTCATTGCACCATTATTTATAATTACAAAGATATGAAAGCAATCTAAATAGATGAATGGATAAAGATGTGCTATATATATACAATAGAATAATACTCAGCCATTAAAAAGATGGAGCTCTGTCATTTGCAACAACATGGATGGAACTAGAAGGTATCATGCTAAGTGAATAAGTCAGTGAGAGAAAGATAAATACCACATGGTTTTACTTATCTGTGTAATCTAAGAAGCAAAATAAACAAAGAACAGAGAAATAGACCCATAAATACGAACAACAGACTGTTGGTTACCACAAGGAGGGCAGTGGGGGCATGGGTGAAATAGGTGAAGTGGATAAAGAGGTAACAAACTGCAAATTGTAAAATAAGTTAGTCACAGGAATGGAAGCATAATGTATAGAATATAACCATAATACAGTAATGTCTTGGTATGGTAACAGGAACTATACTTACTGTGGCAAGAATCCAGTAATATGCATAATTATCATGTAACTGAAGCAAATAGAATTTTATTCCATTTTAAAAAGGTAAAAAAAATGAACTGAAGACAGGAACTCAAACAAGTACATGTACACAAACGTTCATGGCAGCACTATTCACAGTAGCCAAAAGGTGAAATCAACCCAAATGTTCATCAGTAGATGAATGGAAAAATAAATGATGGTATATACCACACCAGAATAATATCCAGCCCTAAAGCATTTAAAAAATATCATGAGGAAAACGTCCCATTCATAGAGGCAATAAAAATCATGTAATACTTTGGATCAAATAGAGCAGAAATACGAACGTTGTCCCAAGGACAGAATGAAGAGTTGAATAAAACAGGGAAACTTCGTGCATCTGAATGAGAAGGCTCAGGGCTCTCAAGATACCAGTTGTTTCCAAATCAACTGATAAATTGAAAAAAACTTTACTTTCTTTAATCTGACAAATTGATTTTTAAATTATACTGAAAGAATATATTCATGAAAGGAAGATAAATGTTGAGAATTAAAGGAACAGGCTACTAGCTACTAAAACATATTTTCAAACTACCATAGTTTAGGAAGTTTGCTGCCAACCTAGGAATCAAAAAATAAATACTGGTCCAGAACTCCAGCAAACCGAGTTTACCATATGCTAAGTGAGCAACTGCAAGAGGTGAGAACACTAATTAAATAGTCTAGAAACTATTGGCTAAAATGAATATACCAAAATTAATTCCAAGAGGATTAAATGTTTAAATGGAAAGATGAAACCACAATAGAACTAGGAGAAAATATGAGTAAATATTTATGTCATATCATGGTGAAGAAAGTCTGGGTAAACATAAGTCCAAGAGCAGAAATTACAAAGTGGAAGATTGCTAGATACATTTGACTATGTAAGAGTTAAAAAAAAAACTATATAAAAAATTAAAAGGTAAATGAAAAATTGAGGAAAACATTTGCAAAATAAATAATAATGTTTCCAATATATGAAAACAGCTCTCATAAATCAGTAAGAAAAGAATGTAATATCTCAACAGAAAAATATAACAAGCAAATGAACAGAAAATCATCAGAATATGAGAAAAGCTTTGTATAATAATTGTATTAATAATTAAAAATACAAATTATAACGAGTTTTCCAAAATGGAAATATTTTTAAAGTTAAAACAACTTAGCAAGAGTGCAAAAAAATGGACATTGAAGTTCTCTCATTTGGCGTGAACTTTCTGGAAGACAATTTCACATTGTGCTTCAACAGTGTTCAAGATGTGCCTGGGTATTGACCCAAAAATTCCATGTTTGGGAATTTCCCTTAAGAAAATAACAAAGAATCAGAGATGGAAAAAGATCTGGTAGCTTTTTATGATGTTTAACAAGTATAAATTTTTTAAAAGCCACAGAATGGAGTATTATGTAGCCACTGAAATAGTGTTACAGAAATATGTTTCTGGTATGGAAAGATGTAGATGTATTCAGTGAAAAAGAAACCTGTTTTTAAAATGATATGTATAATACCATTTTGTAAAAATCACACCATCTTCAAAACCAAACAATAATCTATGAACTATGTTTTTCTCTGGCCATTGGAGATTGTGAGCACTTTTATCTTTCTCCCTTTGGGCCATATGTATTTCTTTTTTTTTTGAACTGTGGTTTATCTAGGGCTAAGCTGGAGAAAGCATCATTCAATAGTTACAGAAGATTACAAGGAGTTTTAGGGAATTCGTATTTATTCTTTACTAAAATAGACCATACCTTTGAAACAAGAAAGTCATTATTGAACTAAAACGTTTTCCTGAATAAAAGAAACAGCAACTAAATATTTCTATCTACCTCACTTGTACATTTTGACAAACCTTGATGTCATAAAACAAAAGAAGAATAATCTATCTAGAAAAAAGGAAAGATTCTGGGACAGGAGAGAGCTTGGAAAAGTGTTAACATTGCTTGGCTGCCTTATGTTAAGCGGAAGTCTTAGTTGGAAATGGCAAGCCCTTGACTCAAGCTAGCTGAGCAGGAAGGTGGATTCAAGGACACTGAAGTACTTCAAATAATTGAGGGAAGATTGTCCAAATGAGCCCTTACCAAGGGCCAGGGGTCGGGTGTGCACAGTGCTCGACCTGCAGCAAGCAGACACACAGTCCTGCCCTCCTGGAGGCCAGGCTCTGCTGAAAGAACAAGGTAGCCCAGATCTCAGTGGCTTAACACAATCAAGGTGTTGCTCTCTTGCTGCATGACCAGGGCAGGTCAGGGAAGAAGGCTTCCTTTCCCAGAGTCTCCGCCGCCTTGGAATCATCTCCACCCTTTGGACAATGTGGCCTCCAAGTTTTCAATGGAGGCGAAGAGAAGATTGAGGAGCCTCAATGGCTCTTAAGTGCCTCAGAACCGACATGCCCGATCACATTCCTTCTCTCCAGAGCTTATGTCTGTGGCTCAGCTCAGCTGGAGGGAGGGCCGGGGAATGTGTGTGCCTCTTCAAGAAGCGCTCACTGTGGCTCCCGTAGACATCCTACTGACTCATGTGGATTGGGAAGAGGAGACGAGACTTTGAAACTGAGGGGCTTTCTAGATTCTCCCCACGTTTATAAAAAAATTCCAGTACCCAAAATACTCCACTCCACAATTATTTTATTTTATAGGCAAGACTTCATTTCCTCATTTATAATCTTAGTAGATCTTTATAATGAGCAAATTGTTAGCTGTTATCTGAGATGCATATGAGAATTATATGCACTCTCATTCTCTTTTTAATAATGAAGCTTGAATTACAGACAGCAAGGGCTAACAGTGTACGGATGGGTTCCAAATTGCTTGCTAGAGTGAAATACAAAAGAACAAATGTGTTTTGTTTTAAAGGGAGGTTCACCGTAGTACTAATGCTGATGGTTAAAACTGATTTGGCCAATCCGGGTGAATGAAGCCCCTCACAATTCGCCAAGAAAGTAGCAGGTCAGGAGGGGTACGCGTGGCCAGAGCTGGGTACAGTGGAGCTGTCAGGGTAGCCGTTTCTTCTGCACCAGCCAACTGTCTGGACTTGAAACGGAAGTGTTAACTCACCGAGTGGAAGTCCGTCCACCCTTGACCTTTTCCACACTTAGACTTTTAGTAGCACTTGTTGGGGAAGAAGAGGTGCTCGTTTTATTCCTACTTGTACAGAGCAGCTGATCAGTGTCTGACTTCTGGAAGAAAGAATGTATTTCAGACCTTCCTTAGCTCATTTAAAACTTAACAGATGTCAATTGTGGCACATAAACGCTTTCTCCCTAGGTGATGGATTAGGCAAATTTCACTTTGTCTGGCATGAAAGCCACAATATGTTGTGTGTGGGAAGACCATTTTTTAAAAAGAAAGAGAGAAAGGAAAAACCATTCTGACTTAAAATCCTGTAACGGAAGAAACCCAGTTTCCACAAAGACGTTGTCCTGGAAAGCTTGGCTGGTGTAGGGCGCCACCTAATGGGCACGAGTGGATACACTAGGGCTGTTTCAGCTGCACACACCGTCCTACCCAGAACACAAAGGCAATGAGGGTGATTGGGAATGCGATTCACAAGGATTTCCGTGCTGGGTGAGATGTTGTCTTCAATTCTACGCATGCTTCTAATTAGTTATGAAACCTCAGACGGTCCCCTCAACCTCTCTGGACCCCAGGATCCTCATCCAAGGGAGGTGCCCAAAGCCTTTTTGCGGGATTTCTGAGAGGTCTGAGAGAGGGTGTATTTGAAAGCAGGAGGCAAACGAAGACTCTCAGGATCAGATGGCCGCCAGCGGCGATTTGGCACCACCGTGAGACACGTTGTATTGTGTTTTACTCCTTTTGGTAGAGATACGGGTTCAGAGGTATGATTCTCAACAGTAAAAAATAACGGTGTGACAGAAAAACAAATGGCAGGTGATGGCTACCCTCAAGCTTGGAGAGGCGAAGGGATTGTGAGCACTGGAGAACCGGACACCACTCGGCTGGTGTCGGGGCGGCCGCCATCAGCCCAGCCAAGGGCTAGTTTCCCACTTGACAAAAGAAACCACCTACCTACGGGGGATCTCCTGCTTTGTAAAGTGCCCCAAAGACTAAACACCATAGGGACTGAAAACTAACTCATACATGGGGGCTGAATTCAGCTTGTGGGGCTCCAGCTGGCTGTCTCTGTGTTCATTTCTTAGAAGTGAAAGAAGACAGGGTGCTAGGAGTGAGCCTGCTGTCTGCAGGCTGCGGGGCCTGGTGGAGGGTCAGCGTGAAACTGGAGGCAGGGATGGGCGCCTCTCTGCCGTCATCAGCTGCCCTTCCTGCTCTTCAGCTCCTTGGGACAGCTCTCCCTGAAGCACCAGGCTGCCCTGCTGCGCCTCCCTTCCCCGAAAGCCTCTCAGGCCGTCACTGGTGGATGCGGGGAAGAGGGCTAGCCGGGGAGTCAGACCCACGTAGACCAGCACTCGTAGTGCGGCCTGAAGCAGACACCCCCACCGCTCTGAGTCTTTGTTTCCCTGTTTGGAAAGTGGGGAGACAAGCACCATCCCTGGCTTCTGCTCAGGATGGTGCAGGAGGCAGTGCTTTGTGAACCAGAAGGTGCAGAACATAATTTGGTTATTTCAGAACTATGCTGCCTACTTTGAACAATTCTTAAGGGCCAGAAGTGCAGTGTTAAGAGGGGACCATCCATTCGTTATATGAATCGTTGGTTCAGCAAATATTTAATGGGCGTCTGCTATGTGCTTGGCATGTCTGAGCAGCGACTAAGACAAATGTGGGTCTTCCTGTCATGGAATGTAGGTTCTGGAGAAGGAGGCCGATGCAGAAAAGGGAGGAAGGAAAGGGGCAGCAAGGAGCTGGGGAGGAAGCTTGCAACCAAGTTGGCTATGAGCAGAGTATGAACACCACTAACACTGATAAACTATAGGTTGGGGTCCTTCCCGAGGACTGACATTAAATGTTTACTGTCACCCACTGGAAGTAGAGGTCAGATCCCGGAGTGAGGGGCTCCAAGGGATTCTGAGCACAGCAAAACATGATTTGCCATTTATTTTATCCACTTTTCAAAGGCTGCTCTTCCACGGTGTGGCAGCAGAAAGCCCAGCCTAGCAGGCCATGGTGGGAATCCAGGCAGGGGCTGGAGGACGCCTGGGGCTGCTAGTGAGGGAATGGTGCGATGTGGCTGGGCTGGCACAGGCATTGGGACAGGGCTGACAGCATCTGTGAACAGACAGGTTGTGGAGGACATGGGGCCTGGCTGGTAAATAGCACAGACACACTCCCTGCCCACAGGGAGCACAAGGCCTAGTGCAAAAACAGAACAGGCAGTCAGCTAGGAATTTCACAAATCAGCAGTTAGTTATACCGGTTATCAGTGGCTTAGAACACAGTGAACCTCAAGGGGACTTAACCTTGTCTGAAATGACATTTAAGCTTTGTCAGGATTAGTATGACACAAATACAGAGCCATGGGAGCACTGTCAGTATTTCCTACATAACTCCAAGCTGGATAGGCAAACGTCTAATCCCCAAACACATAGGAAGTTAGGAATAGACTGTGTAGGGAGAAATCGGCAACGTGCAAGCAGTGACCGGCCACCTCCCTACCAGATACCTGAGGTTTGCAGGTCTGGTCTGCATCCTTTGAAGCTGCTGGAGGAATGAGGGAAAGGGTGGAGATGCAAATGCAAATGGAAAATCCGAGAGAACAAGTTGGGATAGTGGTAATAAGGTGCCAAAGGAGAAGGCTGCCAGTTGGAATGGGCCATTCAATAGTTCCAGACAAAGAAAGATTTAGAGGAGAGCAGATGCCCTAACGAGAGGAGCCTTGAAGGAGGTGGATGGTGGGTTTCTTTAAGGCTGACAGCAGATGGTATATTCTATTAACTACATTTGCCATGTGACTCTACAGATACTCCTAATAAAACAGCAGAATGTATTTTACTACCCCTGAGTTTGGGGTTTGGTATGTGACTTGCTTTAGCCAAGAGACTGAGATTAATGAAGGAAGAGTGAGCCAGTTCTGACACAGAGGCCTTCAAGGCTTTCCATATTTGCCACTGTCATAAGAACACCCCAGCCAGCCTACAGGTTGCAGGAGGTGAGTGACACATGCAGCAGAGCCAGCCCCACTGAGCCCTTCCTAGGTCAGCCATAAAGCAGCTGACCCACAGACATGCAAGCAACAAATAACAGTTATTGCTTTACCCCACTGAGTTTTGGGGAGGATTGTTACACAGCAATAGCTGACTGATACAAGGCTTTTACTGTGTCAAGCAATGTAGTTTCCCATTAGTCATTCTTCATAAATTGAGGTTTGAATTATTTCTAGATGCTTTCCAGATAGTGGACTCTTGCTTCTTGGATGGTATCACCATGTAGAGGCTGGGCATGAGGTGGCTCTTGCATATAACCTATTTTTCTTATCCAGGAAAAGTAGAAAAGGAAATAATGAGCAATTTCTTACCCATTGACCCAGTGTCAGTGCGCATTCTTAATCACTATCCAAAATCATTTTTAATGTCAAAGGATTTGGGTTCCATTGCTCTCAATGAGTATTTGAAAGTAAGGTCTATTGACTAAATACAAGAAACTCATAAAAATCACTCAGAGAACTTGATAACAATGTAAATATTATTTTCTCTTTCTCTTCTCATCTCTTAACAAACCATTCTGCTAAAATGATCAGCTGGGACAGAGCAAGGTGGGCAGTGTAGTGCTGGAACAACTGGTTATTCAAAGGCAAAGCAACTGAGAGTGGAAGGAGGGAGAGTCCAGGAGGTGCTGGAGCCCAGAGCAGGGCTCAGCGCCTGAACAGGGCAAGCAGTGTGCCTGGTGTGGGGTCAGAGCTGTAGAGGGTGAGCAGGGTGTCATGTCAGGGGGCCTGCAACAATGTGATGGACCATGAGCTGTGTAAAGTGTATCCACACCGAAAAGCAGTGGGATATAGGGTTTTAAAGTCCAAGTGGGGTGAGGTGGGTCTCCAATATGGGCAGGGTGGTCCAGAGTGTGGGCTCAGACACCAAGCAGGGTGAGGAAGGTACTCCCACAGAGGCTGTCCTTGTCCTGGTACAGGGTGTCAGAGCTCAAGTGTGGCAAGGGGGGCATCTCTGTCAATGAGAGGGGGTGATGTAGAAGAACTGCATGATCTTTCTTTGTTTAAGAAGCTTGGGAAAATCTTGAGGATAGTACAGCTTGCCTAGAAGTTTAGACTTTGGTTGTCATGTTTTTCAAAGATGCCTTTTGGGAAAAAGTGATTATGAGGGCCACACAAATTATCTCATAATAAATGCTATTGAAGACTGGAAAACAACTGGTAGCACCTTCTCTAAAGGGTGAAACTGAAGTTCTAAAGAACTATCGCGTGGCAGACTTGGACAGAGCTCTATTGTAACAAACACTATGAAAACATGTTTGGAAAAGTGTAACTTCATTAAATAGTCTGGAAATAGGAGTTGTAAAACAAAGTATGAAATTAGAAAATAAAATTTCTCTCTGATAAAAAGGCAAAAAAACCTGCATGATCACCTCAATAGACAGAGAGCATTTGGGAAAAATCTCTCATTGCTAATAAAAAGCTCTTGACAAACTAAGTGTTGCAGAGAATTTCCCTAAAACAGTAAGGAGCATGTATAAAAATCCTGTAGTTAATACTTTGCTCAGGAACAAGACAAGGAAGTCTTCTCTCACTACTTGGTTTACATTACCCCGGGGATTCTGGAGAATGCATCCAGACTAGAGACAGAAACTAAAGGCATTCAAGGTGAAAAAGAAAACTGTCTTTATACATACTGGCATGATTGTCTATTTAGAAAATCCAATAAAATCCACTAAAAATCTTAGAGCTAATAATTGATTTTATTAAATATCAATATGTAAATAGTCAATATTGTTAAGATGTTAGTTATCTCTAAATTAATCTGTAGATTCCATGCAATCCCAATCAAAATCCTAGCAGACATTTTATGGAAATAGACAAGCTGATTCTAAGATCAAGATGGCAATGCATAGGACCCAGACCAGATGAAACAAATTTGGAAAAGAAGAGCTAATGTGGAGGGTTAGCAGTGGTGTTCACTCCAAGAATTGTTACAAAGCTAATGTAACCAAAATAGCATGATATTGACATCAAATGTTGACAAAAGAGATCAATGAAACAGAATAGAGAGCCGAGAAAATATCCACACATATATGGACACTGATTATTTTTTCTTTTATCACAAAGATGCGAATGCAATTAGTGGAGAAAAAATGGTCTTTTCAACAAATGGTGTAGTGCTGAAACAACTGGTTATTCAAAGGCAAAAGCACCCCACCTGTATTTCACACCATATATACAAATGGATCATGGACCTAAACGTAAAATATAAAAGTATAAAACTACTGTAAAACATAGGAGAAAATCTTTATGACCCTAGATTAGGCAAAGATTTCTATAGATATGACACCAGAAGTACAATCCATTAAAGAACAAATTAATGAACTGGATCTTATCAAACTTTAACACATGTTCTTCAGGTGACACTATCAAGAGGATGAGCAAACAAGCTAGAGACTGGGAGCAAATATTTGCACAGAATATACCTCATAAGAGACTTGCAACCAGAATAAAGAACTCTCAAAATGCTGTGATAATAAAACAAGCGACCCTATAAAACAATGGACAAAAGATTTGAAGATTCTTCCATAAAGAAGATACATGGATGAAAACTAAAATCATGAAAAGATGTTGAAAATGATTAGTCATCAAGAAAATTCTAATCAAAACCACTGCACATGTATTTACAAAGCTAACTTGAACGTACCAAGTACTGGCAAGGAAGTGGAGGGATTGGAGCTCTCCTGAACTGCTGGTGGGAACTCAAAATGGAAAATAGTTCGTCAGTTCCTAAGAGCCAAGCACATTTACTATATGATATAGCTCTTGCACTCTGAGGTATTTACCCATGAGGAATGAAAACATACGTTCATACAAAGACTTATACAGAAGTGTGTAGAGCAAACAATTATTTGTTTGCAAAATGCAAACACTGGAAACAACCCAAATGTCCATCAAGAGTTGAGCAGATAAAGAAATTTAGATATATTCATACAATGAAATACTATTCAACAATAAAAAGGAACATAAAACATGGAAAATGTCAAAATAATTATGCAGAATGAAAGGAAGAGAAAAAAGAGTACATACTGTATTATTCATAAATAGGAAATAAGGTCAGATTAACTCAGTAATTAAAGTCTGAAAGAAGGAAAGGCAAGATAAGATTTTGCGTGTAGCTGGAGAATAAGCAGAGCCAAGTGGGTAACAATTACTGTAGAAAATATTTATTGTTCATTGCTAAAGGAATAAAAATGACTGATAATTGGTGCCTAACCCTATGAATATGTGTGTGTGCATTTGAGTCAAGCACTGGGAATACAGATGGAAAAATAAAAAAGAGTTTATATGTTGGGGTGATGGGAACATGCATGACAACTTTCTTCTTACTACTAAAACTTATTTTCAATATGTAATAACTAGCAAAAAATAGGAATGGAAATATTTAAAAGCAATTAATTTTAATTAAATGGCTTAAGGTCATATTTTCCTTCTAATTATTTTTCTGTAGTGATTAAAAACCAAACATGTTTAAGTGAGTAAAACCCAGCACTTTTTGAGGAGCTCAAATAATGAGGAAATTGACCTAATATGGTCACTAACTGCATTTAGTGAGGTATATAATTGTTGAATCACTGTGTTGTAAGCCTGAAATCAATATAATATTGCGTATCAACTATGCTTCAATAAAAAAAAGCTGACTGCATTACCAAATGAACCCCTAGGTCTTGATTTTAAAAGATTTTCCTGACATGATGTAACCCAACAGTAATGGCAACTGTTATTAAAACCAAATGGCTGAATTGACTATTGTCAGAGTGAAGTTCACCACATCACTGGTTCTTTAGTAAGACTCTTCAATTGGGAAGCCCAATTTTTTTTTTTTTTTTTTTTAATTATTATTTTTTATTGAAGGGTAGTTGACACAGTATTACATTACATGAGTTTCAAGTGTACAACACAGTGGTAGAACATTTATATACATAATTCTAGGTTCCAGCTATCACCCTACCAGGCTGTTACAATATCTTGACTATATTCCTTATGCTATACCTTACATCACGGTTACTAATTTATTTTACCATTGGAAGTCTGTCCTTTTTTTTTTTTTTTTGTGAGGGCATCTCTCATAATTATTGATCAAATGGTTGTTAACGACAATAAAATTCTGTATAGGGGAGTCAATGCTCAATGCACAATCATTATTCCACCCCAAGCCTAATTTTTGTCAGTCTCCAATCTTCTGAGGCATAACAAACAAGTTTTTACATGTAGAACAAATTCTTACATAATGAATAAGTTACATAGTGAACAGTACAAGGGCAGTCATCACAGAAACTTTCGGTTTTGCTCATGCATTATGAACTATAAACAGTCAGTTCAAATATGAATACTCATTTGGTTTTTATACTTGATTTATATGTGGATACCACATTTCTCTCTTTATTATTATTATTTTTAATAAAATGCTGAAGTGGTAGGTAGGTACAAGATAAAGGTAGAAAACATACTTTAGTGTTGTAAGAGAGCACATGTAGATGATCAGGTGTGTGCCTGTAGACTATGTGTTAATCCAAGCTAGACCAGGGCAATAAAACATCCTTGTATGCAGAAGATTTCTCTCAGAACAGGGGTGGTGAGGTTCTAAGCCTCACCTCTGTTGATCCCCAATTTCTCACCTGATGGCCCCCCTGCGACTGTGCCTGTCTTAGGTTGTTCCTCCCTTGAGGAATCTTACCCGTCTCTGGCTAACCAGTCATCTTCCGGGGCCATACAGGGAAATGTGAAGTTGGTAAGTGAGAGAGAAGCCTTATTGTTTGAAAAAGTTAGCTTTTTACTTCTTTGCATATTTATGCCCTGTGACTTCTATGCCCAGCATTTGTCTTGAGGTATCTTTACCACTTGGAAGAATTATGATACTCGGTAAATTTGATATGAGGCACGAATTCTATTTAAGGGTTGTAATTAGGAAGGAAGAAGAAAAGCTATAGAAGTAGCAGGCGGAAGAAAACTTGGGAAGATTGATTATTTCTTTGATATATCTTCTTGTAGAGTAACTTCAGCATGTATAGGTTTTAAGCTACTACTTAAATTGCACACACACATTAACATAATAGGAGTATAGTTACATAACCAAAGCATATCTGTAATTACCAGCCATCTGCAGTGAAACCAAGAAAACCAGTTAGGCACCTTAGGCATTTGTGAAAACTTATCTATGATATGGTGGATATTGTCCAAATGAACTTGAACAGTCTGAGAGAAATCAGACAAATTAAAACAACCCATTCCTGGGGACTGTTCACATGCCATATGTTCTTTTAACAATAAATAGTTTGTAGTTGTAAGACTTTGGAGCGCTACAATTTGCACTTCTCCAAATTCTTGGTTGAGTTCCAACAGTATAGATCCAGTCCAATTTTGTTGTTTTACTATATGCACAGGCCAGCTTAGATATCTCCTTCCTCATTCCCATGGCAGGTCCAGGAACTGGTGGGATGAGTGCATCTACAGCTGTAGCAGTGCGTGGATCTTTGTTGGGGTTTTTTGATGATCATCTTCTGGCATGAGTCTTCCAGAGGGTGCAGATGTTGGAAGTTCTTTTTCATATCGTATCTTAGTTCATTTTCGGGGTAGCCCAATTAGGCTTTGATCCTCTGTATAAACACAAACAGACCCTTTGCCTACACTTTTATATGCCCTTTATACCCTTGTGTAGAACTCGTTGGAGGTTACCACACAGGAACTGCCCTTTTTTTTTTTTTTTTTTTTTGCTATCACTAATCTACACTTACATGACGAATATTATGTTTACTAGGCTCTCCCCTATACCAGGTCTCCCCTATAAACCCCTTTACAGTCACTGTCCATCAGCATAGCTAAATGTTGTAGAATCACTACTTGCCTTCTCTGTGTTGTACAGCCCTCCCTTTTCTCCTAACCCCCATGCATGTTATTCTTAATACCCCCCTACTTCTCCCCCCCTTATCCCTCCCTACCCACCCATCCTCCCCAGTCCCTTTCCCTTTGGTACCTGTTAGTCCATTCTTGAGTTCTGTGATTCTGCTGCTGTTTTGTTCCTTCAGTTTTTCCTTTGTTCTTATATTCCACAGATACGTGAAATCATTTGGTATTTCTCTTTCTCCGCTTGGCTTGTTTCACTGAGCATAATGCCCTCCAGCTCCATCCATGTTGCTGCAAATGATTGGATTTGCCCTTTTCTTATAGCTGAGTAGTATTCCATTGTGTATATGTACCACATCTTCTTTATCCATTCATCTATTGATGGACATTTAGGTTGCTTCCAATTCTTGGCTATTGTAAATAGTGCTGCAATAAACATAGGGGTGCATCTGTCTTTCTCAAACTTGATTGCTGCATTCTTAGGGTAAATTCCTAGGAGTGGAATTCCTGGGTCAAATGGTAAGTCTGTTTTGAGCATTTTGATGTACCTCCATACTGCTTTCCACAATGGTTGAACTAACTTACATTCCCACCAGCAGTGTAGGAAGGTTCCCCTTTCTCCACAGCCTCGCCAACATTTGTTGTTGTTTGTCTTTTGGATGGCAGCCATCCTTACTGGTGTGAGGTGATACCTCATTGTAGTTTTAATTTGCATTTCTCTGATAATTAGCGATGTGGAGCATCTTTTCATGTGTCTGTTGGCCATCTGTATTTCTTTTTTGGAGAACTGTCTGTTCAGTTCCTCTGCCCATTTTTTAATTGGGTTATTTGTTTTTTGTTTGTTGAGGCGTGAGAGCTCCTTATATATTCTGGACGTCAAGCCTTTATCGGATGTGTCATTTTCAAATATATTCTCCCATACTGTAGGGATCCTTCTTGTTCTATTGATGGTGTCTTTTGCTGTACAGAAGCTTTTCAGCTTAATATAGTCCCACTTACTCATTTTTGCTGTTGTTTTCCTTGCCCGGGGAGATATGTTCAAGAAGAGGTCACTCATGTTTATGTCTAAGAGGTTTTCGCCTATGTTTTCTTCCAAGAGTTTAATGGTTTCATGGCTTACATTCAGGTCTTTGATCCATTTTGAGTTTACTTTTGTATATGGGGTTAGACAATGGTCCAGTTTCATTCTCCTACATGTAGCTGTCCAGTTTTGCCAGCACCACCTGTTGAAGAGACTGTCATTTCGCCATTGTATGTCCATGGCTCCTTTATCAAATATTAATTGACCATATATGTCTGGGTTAATGTCTGGATTCTCTAGTCTGTTCCATTGGTCTGTGGCTCTGTTCTTGTGCCAGTACCAAATTGTCTTGATTACTATGGCTTTATAGTAGAGCTTGAAATTGGGGAGTGAGATCCCCCCTACTTTATTCTTCTTTCTCAGGATTGCTTTGGCTATTCGGGGTCTTTGGTGTTTCCATATGAATTTTTGAATTATTTGTTCCAGTTCATTGAAGAATGTTGCTGGTAGTTTCATAGGGATTGCATCAAATCTGTATATTGCTTTGGGCAGGATGGCCATTTTAACGATATTAATTCTTCCTAGCCACGAGCATGGGATGAGTTTCCATCTGTTAGTGTCCCCTTTAATTTCTCTTAAGAGTGACTTGTAGTTTTCAGAGTATAAGTCTTTCACTTCTTTGGTTAGGTTTATTCCTAGGTATTTTATTTTTTTTGATGCAATTGTGAATGGAGTTGTTTTCCTGATTTCTCTTTCTGTTGGTTCATTGTTAGTATATAGGAAAGCCACAGATTTCTGTGTGTTGATTTTGTATCCTGCAACTTTGCTGTATTCCGATATCAGTTCTAGTAGTTTTGGGGTGGAGTCTTTAGGGTTTTTTATGTACAGTATCATGTCATCTGCAAATAGTGACAGTTTAACTTCTTCTTTACCAATCTGGATTCCTTGTATTTCTTTATTTTGTCTGATTGCCGTGGCTAGGACCTCCAGTACTATGTTAAATAACAGTGGAGAGAGTGGGCATCCCTGTCTAGTTCCCGATCTCAGAGGAAATGCTTTCAGCTTCTCGCTGTTCAATATAATGTTGGCTGTGGGTTTATCATAGATGGCCTTTATTATGTTGAGGTACTTGCCCTCTATTCCCATTTTGCTGAGAGTTTTTAACATGAATGGATGTTGAACTTTGTCAAATGCTTTTTCAGCATCTATGGAAATGATCATGTGGTTTTTGTCTTTCTTTTTGTTGATGTGGTGGATGATGTTGATGGACTTTCGAATGTTGTACCATCCTTGCATCCCTGGAATGAATCCCACTTGGTCATGGTGTATGATCCTTTTGATGTATTTTTGAATTCGGTTTGCTAATATTTTGTTGAGTATTTTTGCATCTACGTTCATCAGGGATATTGGTCTGTAGTTTTCTTTTTTGGTGGGGTCTTTGCCTGGTTTTGGTATTAGGGTGATGTTAGCTTCATAGAATGAGTTTGGGAGTATCCCCTCCTCCTCTATTTTTTGGAAAACTTTAAGGAGAATGGGTATTATGTCTTCCCTGTATGTCTGATAAAATTCCGAGGTAAATCCATCTGGCCCGGGGGTTTTGTTCTTTGGTAGTTTTTTGATTACCTCTTCAATTTCGTTGCTGGTAATTGGTCTGTTTAGATTTTCTGTTTCTTCCTGGGTCAATCTTGGAAGTTTATATTTTTCTAGGAAGTTGTCCATTTCTCCTAGGTTTCCCAGCTTGTTAGCATATAGGTTTTCATAGTATTCTCCAATAATTCTTTGCATTTCCGTGGGGTCCGTCGTGATTTTTCCTTTCTCGTTTCTGATACTGTTGATTTGTGTTGACTCTCTTTTCTTCTTAATAAGTCTGGCTAGAGGCTTATCTATTTTGTTTATTTTCTCGAAGAACCAGCTCTTGGTTTCATTGATTTTTGCTATTGTTTTATTCTTCTCAATTTTATTTATTTCTTCTCTGATCTTTATTATGTCCCTCCTTCTGCTGACCTTAGGCCTCATCTGTTCTTCTTTTTCCAATTTCGATAATTGTGACATTAGACCATTCATTTGGGATTGCTCTTCCTTTTTTAAATATGCTTGGATTGCTATATACTTTCCTCTTAAGACTGCTTTTGCTGTGTCCCACAGAAGTTGGGGCTTAGTGTTGTTGTTGTCATTTGTTTCCATATATTGCTGGATCTCCATTTTGATTTGGTCATTGATCCATTGATTATTTAGGACCGTGTTGTTAAGCCTCCATGTGTTCGTGATCCTCTTTGCTTTCTTTGTACAATTTATTTCTAGTTTTATGCCTTTGTGGTCTGAAAAGTTGGTTGGTAGGATTTCAATCTTTTGGAATTTTCTGAGGCTCTTTTTGTGGCCTAGTATGTGGTCTATTCTGGAGAATGTTCCATGTGCACTTGAGAAGAATGTATATCCCGCTGCTTTGGGATGTAGAGTTCTATAGATGTCTATTAGGTCCATCTGCTCTACTGTGTTGTTCAGTGCTTCCGTGTCCTTACTTATTTTCTGCCCAGTGGATCTATCCTTTGGGGTGAGTGGTGTGTTGAAGTCTCCTAGAATGAATGCATTGCAGTCTATATCCCCCTTTAGTTCTGTTAGTATTTGTTTCACATATGCTGGTGCTCCTGTGTTGGGTGCATATATATTTAGAATGGTTATATTCTCTTGTTTGACTGAGCCCTTTATCATTATGTAGTGTCCTTCTTTATCTCTTGTTACTTTCTTTGTTTTGAAGTCTATTTTGTCTGATATTAGTACTGCAACCCCTGCTTTCTTCTCACTGTTGTTTGCTTGAAATATGTTTTTCCATCCCTTGACTTTTAGTCTGTACATGTCTTTGGGTTTGAGGTGAGTTTCTTGTAAGCAGCATATAGATGGGTCTTGCTTTTTTATCCATTCTGTTACTCTGTGTCTTTTGATTGGTGCATTCAACCCATTAACATTTAGGGTGACTATTGAAAGATATGTACTTATTGCCATTGCAGGCTTTAAATTCGTGGTTACCAAAGGTTCAAGGTTAGCCTCTTTAGTATCTTACTGCCTAACTTAGCTCGCTTATTGAGCTGTTATATACACTGTCTGGAGATTCTTTTCTTCTCTCCCTTCTTGTTCCTCCTCCTCGATTCTTCATATGTTGGGTGTTTTGTGCTGTGCTCTTTCTAGGAGTGCTCCCATCTAGAGCAGTCCCTGTAAGATGTTCTGTAGAGGTGGTTTGTGGAAAGCAAATTCCCTCAGCTTTTGTTTGTCTGGGAATTGTTTAATCCCACCGTCATATTTGAATGATAGTCGTGCTGGATACAGTATCCTTGGTTCAAGGCCCTTCTGTTTCATTGTATTAAATATATCATGCCATTCTCTTCTGGCCTGTAGGGTTTCTGTTGAGAAATCTGACGTTAGCCTGATGGGTTTCCCTTTATAGGTGACCTTTTTCTCTCTAGCTGCCTTTAACACTCTTTCCTTGTCCTTGATCTTTGCCATTTTAATTATTATGTGTCTTGGTGTTGCCCTTCTTGGATCCTTTCTGTTGGGGGTTCTGTGTATTTCCGTGGTCTGTTTGATTACTTCCTCCCCCAGTGTGGGGAAGTTTTCAGCAATTATTTCTTCTAAGATACTTTCCATCTCTTTGCCTCTCTCTTCTTCTTCTGGGACCCCTATAATACGGATATTGCTCCTTTTAGATTGGTCACACAGTTCTCTTAATATTGTTTCATTCCTGGAGATCCTTTTGTCTCTCTCTATGTCAGCTTCTATGCGTTCCTGTTCTCTGATTTCAATTCCATCAATGGCCTCTTGCATTCTATCCATTCTGCTTATAAACCCTTCCAGAGTTTGTTTCATTTCTGCGATCTCCTTTCTGGCATCTGTGATCTCTTTCCGGACTTCATCCCATTTTTCTTGCGTGTTTCTCTGCATCTCTGTCAGCATGTTTATGATTCTTATTTTGAATTCTTTGTCAGGAAGACTGGTTAGGTCTGTCTCCTTCTCTGGTGTTGTCTCTGTGATCTTTGTCTGCCTGTAGCTTTGCCTTTTCATGGTGATAGGAATAGTCTGCAGAACTGGGACGAGTGACGGCTGGAAGGACTTCCTTTCTTGTTGGTTTGTGGCCCTCCTCTCCTGGGAGAACAGCGGCCTCTAGTGGCTTGTGCTGCGCAGCTGCGCGCAGACAGGGTTTCTGCTTCCTGCCCGGCTGCTATGGAGTTAATCTCCGCTGTTGCTGTGGGCGTGGCCTGGCTCGGGCAGCTACTCCAAAATGGTGGAGTCGCGTTGGAGCAGGAGCTGCTGGGAGGCTATTTATCTCCGTAAGGGGCCTCCCTGCTCCCTGCAGCCCAGGGGTTAGGGTGCCCAGAGATCCCGGATTCCCTACCTCTGGATTAAGTGGACCGCCCTGCCCCTTTAAGACTTCCAAAAAGCACCCGCCAAAACAAAACAACGACCACAAAAAAAAACAAGAAAAAAAAATTTTTTTAATAAAAAAAAAAAAAAATTTTTTAATTAAAAAAAGAAAGGTGGTCGTTCGTTTTTCTTTATTCTCCGGTGCCAGCCTCAGGCCTCTGCTCACCGGTCTTTCTGCCCTGTTTCCCTAATATTGGGGTCCCTGTCCCTTTAAGACTTCCAAAAAGCGCTCGCCAAAACAAAGCAGCAAAAAAGCAAAAAAAAAAATGGTCGCGCGCTTTTCTTATGTCCTCTGTCGCCCAGCCTCCAGTGCCTGCTCACTGTTCTTGCTGCCCTGTTTTCCCAGTATCGAGGGCCCTGCACTCTGTCCCGGATGGCGGGGGCTGGGTGTTCGGCAGTCCTGGGCTCCGTCTCCCTCCCGCTCTGCCTGCTCTTCTCCCGCCGGGAGCTGGGGGGAGGGGCGCTCGGCTCCCGCGGGGCCGGGGCTTGTATCTTACCCCCTTCGCGAGGCGCTGGGTTCTCTCAGGTCCGGATGTGGTCTGGATATTGTCCTGTGTCCTCTGGTCTTTATTCTAGGAAGGGTTGTCTTTGTTATATTTTCATAGATATATGTTGTTTTGGGAGGAGATTTCCGCTGCTCTACTCACGCCGCCATCTTCCGCCCCACCGGGAAGCCCAATTTTTGTGGAGAGCTAAGGTAGGACCTGAGACCAGGCATCATAAATATGTAAATTTGCCATTTCAGCTTCCTAAAACTTCCATATCAGGATTCTTAGTCTCCACAGCTCCATGGCAATGCCAATCAAGAAAGAAATGAAACTCCCTTCAACCAAAACCAGTGTCCCAGTCATTCCTGCGGCCCCCTAGGTGCCCAGTGAAGATTATGTGAATCACAGTTCACAAAGGCAATTTGCCTTCATTCCACAAGCTCAGCTGAACTCCTACTTGTGGTGGTCTGTGCATGCTGGACATATTGCAACAAATAAAACACAGTTCCTGTGCTGGGAGAATTTATAAAGAAATTGGATACTACAGGTCACATGAAACCGTAAAGTACATAAAGTGTTAGCTTAGTGTTATCTTTCCAAAATTAAACATTTTTATTTCTTTTGTTTTTACATTCTTATTGCAGAAAACTCGAATAATTCAGAAAGAATAAATAAGAAAATAAAAACTATTGAAATGCTACCATCAAAAAATAAGCATCACTACCATTGGTGAACATTCTTCCTCTTACACATTCAGGCATTAATACACGAGAATAATACATTTCTTTTCTAAGGAGGGATGTACACTACACCTCCTGACATGTTCATATATGTCATCTTTTTCTAATGTGATGTGAGCAATAATCATTAACCCAATGTGAAGTCAAAATGCTAAGGTCTGAAAAATCAAACTCAAGCCACTGCTCTTCACTCACCTCCACCTTATCTTATATGTAGTATTTGTCTTTTGTCAGACTGTGGAGGGAACCCTTACCTTGGAATCAAAAGATCTTGGTTCTGGTGCTGACCCTATTTTGACTCAGGGCCATCACTTAAACTGCCCTAAATTTCAATTTTTCTCTTCTGTAAAATGAGAGTGGCATGTATGTGTCCTGCCTGCCTTTTTAAGCTCAGTAAAGGGGCCTTGGGGCCTGTGCACTAGTTATGCCCTCTGCCAAAACTACTAGAAACAGAGGATGATAGTCCACTCCTTTACCTTCAGATTCTACAGGCCAGTGAGGAACAGAGGTATAGAAACAGGAAATTACAAAACACTGTGTCAAGAGATATCTGTGTCCTGGTACTCCAACAGTCTGTTTTCAACCCAGCATCCCCAGCAGCCCTTTAAACTCATCAGTCAAATCATGTCCCTGCTCTGTTCAAAACCAGTAAAGCGACTCTGACCTACAGGGGTTTGGGCGATCTGGCCCTCCATTACCAACCAGTCCTCATCTCCTACTGCTCCCTCCCTATCTCACCCCACCTACCACACTGGCCTTATTGTTTCTCAAACTCACCAGGCACAATTTTCCCTCAAGCCTTTGCACTGGCTAGCCCCTCTATCTAGAATGTTCTTTCTCAAGATGCCAACATGGATTCCCTCTTGGCCTCTTTCAAGCCTTTGCTCACTTGCGGCTTTCTAGGTAGGTTCTGCTCTAATCATCTTACTTACAGCTGAAACCCCATCCGTGTGGCAGATTCTGGTCTGCCTTATCACTCTGTTCTATTTCTGCCTTCTCATATACTCTACACTTCATTCCTTATTCTGCTTATTGCCTTTCTCTCCTACTGGAATGTCTGCTCTACAAGAGCAGGTGTTTTTGTCTGCTTTGCTGATACTCTGTAGTGCCTACAACGCTGTTTAGCATGGTAGATGCCAAATTAGTGTTTGTTAACTGGACAAGGCTGCATAGAGATGGGAGAGGGGAGGGCTGCCCATCGCACACCCCAGGGGGCAGCCTCACCCTACCACATGAATGATGTCTTCTGAAATGAGCAGTGTGCTGGCTTCAGGGCTATTTGCAATTCCTAAAACAAGCCATGGGATTACTTTCTCAGAGTATACATCATTAATAAAAACATTTTTCTAATAATAAAAATGTGCAAAAAGATAAAGAAAAAAATTGTCTTAACTCCATCAACATAGACATAATATTACCATTAACACTGGCTGAGCACCCTTCTAGATACTTCTCAGTGAAACATACACACATATACCTTCATTTCAAATAAGTGGCATCACATTATATACCAAAGTGGGGTTTTATTTTTATCCAATACTACATAATGTGAACACATGTTACTAAATGCAAATCTATACATCTCTTTCATTCAAGGGTGTGCAAATTAAGGCACAAAAGCAAAATCTGTTATTTTTTTGGTGTTTTGTTCTTGTAGAGTTTTACTGGAACACAACCATGCCCATTACTTTAAATATTGTCTAAATCTGCTTTCATGTTATAATTGATCTTTATATTAAGCCTGCAATATTTACAATCTTTACATTTACTGAAGAGTTTAACAACCTTTGCTTTGTGGCCAACTTGTTAAATAAAATGCACATAAAAAGCCTAATTGAATTTTTCTCCTATTGGTATACATTTAGCTTGCTGCCATTTTTTTTGGGTGAACAAGGTCATATATGTTCAATAGAATTATAGATTTCTAGATCAGTTTATTGAATCACATCTATATATCTGATAATGGGCTAATGTCCAAAACATATAAAGAATGCAAACAAATCAATAACAATACCAATAATAACCAATTCTTTTAAATGAACAAAAGACCGAAATAGGCATTTTTCAAAAAGAAGACATACAAAAGACCAACAGGTAGACAAGAAAGTTCTCAGATCATGGGAAGATGGTGGCGTGAGTAGTTCAGAGGAAATCTCCTCCCCAAAACATATATATTAATGAAAATACAATAAATACAACTATTACTAAAAGAGACACCAGTGGATGCAGTACTACAGCCAGGATACATGTACATCTGCGAGGTCTCAGCATCACATGAAGGGGGTAAGATTCAAGCCGCAGTCAGGTGCGACCCAAATGTTCCCTCACCCAAAAACCCAGTGGGAAGAAAGGAGTCAGAATGGGGAGGGAGTGAAAGCCCAGGGCTGCTAAACAACCAGCTCTAAAAATCCAGACCCAGAACGCAGACACAAGGTGCATGGGGTGCTGGATATTAGAGAAACAGAAAAGCAAAACCTGTGGCCAGGTCCCTGCAACCAGCGCCCATGAGACAAAAGAAAAGTGAGTGCTTTCTGCAAGTCTTAAAGAGACAGAGACCCCATAGCTTGATGAAGTAGTCCCGGTAGCTGGGAACAGGGAAACTTAGGCACCGTAAATGGAGGCAGTGCAGCTCTGAATCCCCTCACAGAACAAGGCAGTGTGCCAGTCGTTCCTCCAACTAGCGCGGACCCAACACACAGGCCCAGTAGCAGGAGAGTGGGAGAGCGTGCTGGGGGCAGAAGCACTAGAAGGAACCAAGAGCAGATCCGTGTGCCACAGGACAAGCCCACAGAGGCACAACCGAAGAGCCCGGGCACGGCTCGCGTGCGCCAGCGGCAGTGAAGCCAGAGCCCGGTAGAAGCCTGCGTGGAAAAGCCCCGCGTGCACCGGCAGCGGAGCCAGAGGGAGTAGACATGCTCCCAGGAGCCGACCAGTGTCCCAGCCCAACACACAGCTGCCCGGGCCAGACCCAAAGGCTGCTGTTGTCACACAGCTGCCAGGCAGGTTTGCCAATAGCACAGAGGGGCACACCTGGCATGCCTGCCACTCCCCACAGGGCTCTTTGCTGCTCTGACAGACACCCCGCCCACAGCAGCTTAGGAGATTAACTCGGTGGCGGCTCCAGGAGTGCAGGTAGCCATCACAGGCAGCAGAGAAGGGGAAGGCATCCATCAAGCAGGAAAGGACTTTCTTCTCCCAGCTGACACACCCACAACCTGCCTACAGCCACTGCAATCACCATGAAAAGGCAAAAGAGTCTGGTCCAGACCAAGACAGTTACACCTGAGAAAGGATCTGCAGAGGCAGACCTAACCAGTCTCCCTGAAAAGAAATTCAAAATAAAAATCATAAACATGCTGACAGAGCTGCAGAGAAATATGCAGGAGCTAAGGGATGAAGTCCAGAGGGAGATTGCTGATGTCTGGAGGGAGATCACAGATGTCCAGAGGGAGGTTACAGAAGTGAAACAAACTCTGAAAGGATTTATAAGCAGAATGGATAAGATGCAAGAGGCCATTGATGGAATAGAAACCAGAGAACAGGAACGCATAGATGCTGATGCAGAGAGAGATAAAAGGATCTCCAGGAATGAAACAATATTAAGAGAACTGTGTGAGCAATCTAAAAGGAACAATATCTGCATTAGAGGGGTACCAGAGGAAGAAGAGAGAGAAAAAGGGATAGAAAGTGTCTTTGAAGAAATAATTGCTGTGAACTTCTCCAAACTGGGGGAGGAAATAGTTGCTCAGACTACAGAGGCACACAGAACTTCTGAGAGACAGGATCCAAAGAGGTCTACACCAAGACACACAATAATTAAAATGGTAAAGATCAAGGACAGGGACAGAGTATTAAAGGCAGCCAGAGAGAGTAAAAAGGTCACCTACAAAGGAAAACCCATCAGGCTATCATCAGACGTCTCAAAAGAAACTTTACAGGCCAGAAGAGAATGGCATGATATATTTAATGCAATGAAACAGAAGGGCCTTGAACCTAGGATACTGTATCCAGCACGATTATCATTTAAATATGAAGGAGGGATTAAACAATTTCCAGACAAGCAAAAGTTCAGGGAATTTGCCTCCCACAAACCACCTCTACAGGATATCTTAGAGGGACTGCTCTAGATGGGAGCACTCCTAAAAAGAGCACAGAACAAAACACCCAACATATGAAGAATGGAGGAGGAGGAAAAGAAGGGCAAGAAATAAACATCAGACTGTTTAGAATAGCTCAATAAGCGAGTGAGGTCAGACACTAAGGTAGTAAACAAGCTAACCTTGAACCTTTGGTGCCCACAAATCTAAAGCCTGCAATGGCAATAAGTACATATCTTTCAATAATCATCCTAAATGTAAATGGACTGAACGCACCAATCAAAAGACACAGCGTAACAGAATGGATAAAAAAGCAAGAGTCATCTATATGCTGCTTACAAGAGACACACTTCAAACTCAAAGACAAGCACAGATTAAAAGTTAAGGGTTGGAGAAAGATATTTCATGCAAACAACAGAGAGAAAAAAGCAGGTGTTGCAATCCTATCAGATAAAATAGACCTCAAAATAACGAAATTAACAAGAGATAAAGAAGGACATTACATAATGATAAAGGGCTCAGTCCAACAAGAGGATATAACCATTATAAACATATATGCACCCAATACAGGAGCACCAATTAAATTAAAGGAGGAAATAGAATGCAATGCATTCATTTTGGGAGACTAACACACCAAGCACTCTTAAGGACAGATCCACCAGACAGAAAATAAGTAAGGACACAGAGGCACTGAACAACATGCTAGAACAGATGGATCTAATAGATATCTAGAGAACTCTACATCCAAAAGCAACAGGATGCACATTCTTCTCAAGTGCACATGAAACATTCTCCAGAATAGACCACATACTAGGCCTCAAAAAGGAACTCAGTAAATTCCAAAAGATTGAAATCCTACCAACCAACTTTTCAGACCACAAAGGCATAAAACTAGAAATAAACTGTACAAAGAAAGCAAAGAGGATCACGAACACATGGAGGCTTAACAACATGCTCCTAAATAATCAATGGATCAATAAACAAATTAAAATGGAGATCCAGCAACATATGGAAACAAATAACAACAATAACACAAAGCCCCAACTTCTGTGGGACATAGCAAAAACAGTCTTAAGAGGAAAGTATATAGAATTCCAGGCATATTTAAAGAAGGAAGAACAGTCCCAAACGAATAGTCTAAAGTCACAATTATCAAAATTGGAAAAAGAAAAACAAAATGAAGCCTAAGGAAAGCAGAAGGAGGGACATAATTAAGATCAGAGAAGAAACAAATAAAATTGAGAAGAATAAAACAATATCAAAAATCAATGAAACCAAGAGCTGGTTCTTTGAGAAAATGAACAAAATAGATAAGCCCCTAGCCAAACGTATTAAGAGAAAAAGAGAGTCAACACACATCAACAGAATTAGAAACGAGAAAGGAAAAATCACGACAGACCCCACAGAAATACAAAGAATTATTAGAGAATACTATGAAAGCCTATATGCTAACAAGCTGGAAAACCTAGGAGAAATAGACAAATTCTTAGAAAAATACAAGCTTCCAAGACTGACCCAGAATGAAACAGAAAATCTAAACAGACCAATAATCAGCAATGAAATTGAATTGGTAATCAAAAAACAACCCCAGAACAAAACCTCCGGGCCAGATGGATTTTCCTCGGAATTTTATCAAACATACAGAGAAGACATAACACACCCATTCTCCTTAAAGTTTTCCAGTAAGTAGAAGAGAAGGGTAATACTCCCAAACTCATTCTATGAAGCCAACATCACCCTAATACCAAAACCAGGCAAAGACCCCACCATAAAAGAAAACTACAGCCCAATATCCTTGATGAACGAAGATGCAAAAATACTCAACAAAATATTAGCAAACCGAATTCAAAAATACATCAAGGGTATCATACACCACGACCAAGTGGGATTCATCCCAGGGATGCAAGGATGGTACAACATTCAAAAATCCATCAACATCATCCACCACAACAAAAAAAGGACAAAAACCACATGATCATCTCCATAGATGCTGAAAAAAGCATTTGACAAAATTCAACATCCATTCATGATAAAAACTCTCAACAAAATGGGCATAGAGGGCAAGTACTTCAACATAATAAAGGCCATATATGATAAACCCACAGCTAACAACATACTGAACAGCGAGAGGCTGAAAGATTTTCTTCTGAGATCGGGAACAAGACTGGGATGCCCACTCTTCCCACTGTTATTCAACGTGATAATGGAGGTCCTAGCCATGGCAATCAGACAAAACAAAGAAATACAAGGAATTGAGATTGGTAAAGAAGAAGTTAAACTGTCACTATTTGCAGATGACATGAAATTATACATAAGAAACCCTAAAGACTCCACTGCAAAACTACTAGAGCTAATATCAGAATTCAGCAAAGTTGCAGGATACAAAATTAACACACAGAAATCTGTAGCTTTCCTATACACTAACAATGAACTAATAGAAAGAGAAATCAGGAAAACAATTCCACTCACAATAGCATCAAAATGAATAAAACACCTAGGAAGAAACCTGACGAAGGAAGTGAAAGACCTATACCCTGAAAACCACAAGACAGTCTTAAGACAAATTAAAGAGGTCACTAACAAATGGAAACTTATGCCATGCTCCTGGATAGGAAGAATTAATATCATCAAAATGGCCATCCTTCACAAAGCAATATACAGGTTCTATGCAATCCCTATCAAATTACCAACAGCATTCTTCAATGAACTGGAACAAATAGTTCAAAAATTCATATGGAACCGTCAAAGATGCTGAATCATCAACACAATCCTGAGAAGGAAGAATAAAGTGGGGGTGATTCTCGCTCCCCAACATCAAGCTCTATTACAAAGCCACAGTAATCAAGACAGTTTGGTACCGGCACAAGAACAGAGCCACAGAATAGTGGAACAGAATAAGGACTCCAGATATTAACCCAAACAAATGTGGTCAATTAATGTATGATAAAAGATCAATGGATATATAATGGGGAAATGACAGTCTCTTCAACAGATGGTGCTGGCAAAACTGGACAGCTACATGTAAGAGAATTTAACTGTATCACTGTCTAACATCATACACAAAAGTAAACTCCAAATGGATCAAAGACCTGAATGTAAGTCATGAAACCATAAAACTCTTAGAAAAAAACATAGGCAAAAATCTCATGGACATAAACATGAGTGACCTCTTCCTGAACATATCTCCCCAGGCAAGGGATACAAAGGCAAAAATGAACAAGTGGGACTATATCAAGATAAAAAGTTTCTGTACAGCAAAGGACACCATCAATAGAACAAAAAGGTATACTACGGTATGGGAGAACATATTCATAAATGACAGATCCAATAAAGGATTGACATCCAAGATATATAAAGAGATCACATGCCTCAAAAAACAAAAAGCAATTAATCCAATTTAAAAATGATCAGAGGAGCTGAATAGACAGTTTTCTAAAGAAGAAATCCAGATGTAGGCACATGAAAAGATGCTCCACATAGCTAATCATCAGAGAAATGCAAATTAAAACCACAATGAGATATCACCTCACACCTGTAAGGATCGCCATCATCGAAAAAACAAACAATAACAAATATTGGCGAGGTTGTGGAGAAAGAGGAACCCTCCTACACTGCTGGTGGGAATGTAAACTAGTTAAACCATTGTGGAAAGCAGTGTGGAGGATCCTCAGAATGCTCAAAATAGAAATACCATTTGACCCAGGAATTCCACTTACAGGAATTTACCCTAAGAATGCAGAAGTCCAGTTTGAAAAAGACAGATGCCCCCCTTTGTTTATCGCTGTACTGTTTACAATAGCCAAGATAAGGAAGCAAAATAAATGTCCATCAGTAGGTGAATGGATAAAGAAGATGTGGTACATATACACAATGGGATATTACTCAGCCATAAGAACAAAACGGATCCTACCATTCACAACAACATGGATGGAGGTAGAGGATATTATGCTCAGTGAAATAGGCCAAGCAGAGAAGGACAAGTAACAAACGATTTCACTCATATGTGGAGCATAAGAACAAAGGAAAACTGAAGGAACAAAACAGCAGCAGAAGCACAGAACCCAAGAATGGACTAATTGTTACCAAAGGGAAAGGGACTGGGGAGGATGGGTGGGAAGGGAGGGATAAGGATGGGGAAAAAGAAAGGGGGCCTTACGATTAGCATGTATAGTGTGGGGGTGCACGGGAAGGGCTGTGCAATGCAGAGAAGACAAGTAGTGATTTTACAGCATCTTACTATGCAGATGGGCAGTGACTGTGAAGGGGTATGTGGGGGGCACTTGGTGAAGGGGAGATCCTAGTAAACATAATGCTCTTTCTGTAATTGTAGATTAATGATACCAAAATTTCAAAAAAAGAAAGTTCTCAGTGTCACTAACCATCGGGGAAATGCAAGCCACAGCTACAATGAGAGGCTGCCTCACATCAGGAATGGTCAGTGTTAAAAATACAAGAGATGACAAAGGCTGGTGATGGTGTGGCCAAAGGGGAACCCTTGTGCACTGTTGGTGGGAATGTAAATTGGTGCAGCCATTAGGGAAAACAGTATGGGGTTTCCTCAAAAAATTTAAAGTAGAACTACTATGTGATTCACTAACCCCTCTTCTGGGTATATATCCAAAGTAAATGAAATCAGTATCTTACAGAGATATACGTGTTCACTGCATTACACACAATAGCCAAGACATGAAAACAGTCTAAGTGCCCACTGGGAAAAAAAATGTGGAATATACACAATGGATATTACTCAACCATAGAAAGAAAGAAATCCTGCCAGTTGGGACAACATGGATGTACCATGAAAGCATTAGGCTAAGTGAAATGAGCCAGATACAAGAAAGACCAATCCTGCATGACCTCCCTTACATGGGTGATCTAGAAAAGCTGAACATGTAGAACCAGAAAGTAAATTAGTGACTGGCAGGGGCTGGGGGATGGAAGAAATGGGGAGGCATTGATCAAAGGTTATAAACTTACAGTTATAAGTTCTGGAGATCTAATGTACAGCACAGGAATTATAGTTAATAATACCGTATTGTGTATTTGAAATTTGCTAAGAGTAGAATTTATGCATTCTGACCGCAAAAAAAGCTAACAGTGTGAGGTGATAGATGTGTTAATTAACGTGATCGTAGTGATCATTTCAGTGTGTATGAATATTAATCATATCATACATGTAATATCTCATTATACACTTTAAAAAATCACATTGTACAAACCAAATAGATAGATACAGTTTTATTTGTTAGTCATACCTCAATAAAGCTGGACAAAACCAGTCAGTTAATCCAATTTGTGTAAAAAAATGAAAATAGGAAAAAGAATAATTTCAGTGAAATAAAAATAAACACAGAAAATAATGAAAATGGTCTATTCCATTGTATAGAATATCAATCAAGGAATTAAACTTGCTTGAGATTGATCTGGAAAATATTTTTATGAAAATTCATCCATGTTGGAAGTAATATTTCTCTAGACCCAGAGCTAGACTGATAACTTTCTACTCATTGTCTGACTTTCATCATTAGCCATTTTCCATAAGCTTTCTTAGGTCTCTGGAACTAGTAAGGCCCCCAAGGAAAAGGAAATGGAATGCATTTTCTATCAGTTGTTCTGAGCAGAATCTGCTTTACACGTGTCAGCCAATTTTAAGATTCCTCACACTGACTTCTACGAGAGAAGATTAAAAACACTTCTGCATAGACACTGCTCGTTTCATACCACTTTCTATTAGTTCCAAGGACAGGCATTGTTGTACCACTTCAAAGTCTTTTTACAGTGTAAATGTAATAGCAAATAAGAGACTATTTTACTATTTAATGTCACAATTTTACACGTGAGTTTTGTTTATAGGCCAAATTATTTTCATCCTTCTATTATTTCTTTACCTGGTTTTTGGTGAGGTTTTCATAATGTTTTGCCAATTTGCCTTATTTTTATTAGAATACTATGTTTATCAAAGATTTTCTATATCAGAAAAAACAAACAAGGGAGAGCTACAAACAAAAATATGAAAGCAGCTGTGGCCTCTGTGGTGTGTAGGCACCAGTGCGAAAATACCAGGGTACCAGGGGCAAAATACATCCATTTTATTACCGGTACAATTTCCTGAAACCTCGTTTAAAAACACGGTTCCCCAAGTTACATTATGTAGAAAAGAAAGCATGAAAGGTAAGAAGCAGGGAAGAAAAAGTACTAGACCAAGAAAGCAACATCTCCATCACCATCGTGACCCCATTACCTTCTCTCCTTATCAGGAGGAAAGCCAAAGCGGCAAAATTCCAAGGATCCCTAAAAAAAACAAACTGTTTGAAATGGCTGTGGTCATACTTGTGAAATTTGATTTGCTTAAAAAAAGCACAATAAAACTGACCCCAAGCTTCTTGAGGGTGGGAATGTTGTGTTATTTCCATAGTCCCAATATTTTGTAAAGAGCTCTTTTTGAGTAAATGAATGGTTGAGGGAAATAAGAACAAACAAACCATGAATATGTAAATAAAAATAACTGATTATTTAAATATTTGGAGTTTATTTGTCCATTTAGCTCAATGGTTCTTAGTCTCAGCAACATATTAGAATCCTTTAGGGAGAGTTGTTTTTTCTTAACTTTTTCTTGATGTATTATATACAGAAAAGTACATATGTCTTGAGGAGCTTTTAAAAATGGCTGCCTCCTCAGAGGGTTAAAATTTAAGACTGATGATAGTGTTGGGGCAAAATGTAGAGCAGCCTAATACTCATACATTGCTAGTGGGAATGCAAAATAATACGACTACACTTTCGGAAACAGTTTGGAAGTTTCTTGTAAAGTTAAACAGACAAGTGCCATATGACCCAGAAGTTCTACTCCTAGGTGTTCACCCAAGAGAAATTAAAACATATATCCACACAAAACCTTTTACATGAATGTTCATAAAAGCATCATTCCTAACTGTCTATAACAGGAAACAGCCCAGATGTCCATCAGCTGGTGAAAGGATAAACAGAATGTGTCCTCCTATACAACAGAATACTAATCAGCAGTAAAAAAATAATAAACTATGGAACATGCAGCAATGTGATGACTCTCATAAACACACTGCTGAATGACAGAGGCCAAAGTGCTCAATTCCATTTATGTGAAATTCTAGTACTTACAGTGTCACAACTATGGTGACAAATCAGATCCTCCATTACCCGGGAACTGAATGGGGGGTATTTGGGGATGACAGGAATGTTGTATACTTAATTGTGGTTTTGTTTATACGGAAAGTACACGTGTACTTGTTAAACAATTCATAACACTGTACACTTAAAAGAGATGTATTTCACTGTATGTAATTTACAACTCCAAAAAGTTGATTGAAAGGAAAAGTGTTGACACTCAGACCCCACCTCAGGCCAATTAAATTAGGACCTCAAGGCTAAAATTCAGATATTAGACCTATTAAAAAGCACCCTATCTTAGTCTATTAAGGCTGCTGTAACAAAATATTGTAGACTGGGTGGCTTTTGCACAATTAATTTATCTTTCCCAGTTCAGGAGTTCTGGTGTCTGGTGTAAGCTCACTTCATACATGGCCAGCTTTTTGCTGGGTCCTCAAATGGCAGAAGAGGAGAGGTGGCTCTCTGGGCCTCTTTATAAGAGCACGAATCCCATTCATGAAGGTTTCACTGTCATGATCTAACCACTCTCCAGAGGACCCACCTCCAAGACTGGGGATTAGGTTTCGACATACAAATTCTGGTGGCAGAAACATTCACCCCATTGCAAGTTCCCTGGATGATTCTATGTGTAGCCAGAGTTGAGGACCACTGGCCCTAAATTTAAGAGCATTTTTGGGGCAGAAACAGTACCACACAATTTTTAAAAAAGAGATATCAGGAAAGATCACAGCTGACTTCTGTTTCCTCCTTTAAACTAGTCTATATTCTGAGTTACGTGCGTATTTTTGAAAATACGGTGTTATGTTTATAGAGAGCATTTTTAAGGGTCAGGTTGGTGCGCTCTACCACGCCTTGCCCTTGAGGGTTGTAGGGAATACCTGTGGTATGGGTGATATCCATTACCCTTAAAAAATCTAAGAAAGGATTGGGATGTATATGCCATCCATTATCAGTTTTTACATGCTTGGGCTTTCCCCAGGCCGAAAACGCCTGAAGGCAGTGAGTTATGACATCTCTAGTTTTTTCCCCTGTATGGCAAGAGACGAAAATGATGCCTGAGCAGGTGTCAACAGACACATGAATATATTTCATCTTGCCAAACTCTGGAATATGAGTGACATCCATTTGCCAAATATGATTGGGTAGTAGCCCCTTTGGATTGACTCCTTCTGAGATGGTGGGTAGGAGTGTGACACACCATTTGCAACTGACTACTATGGCTCTTGCTTTGTCTCTGGTAATATTATATTTTAAGCGAAGAGTATGTGCATTGACGTGGAAATGTTTGTGAAATTGAACAGCTTGTTCTGCAGGGTCAAAGAGAGCTAAGATGTTAGACTCATGGGTCAGGGCATCGGCACGTCTGTTTCCCTCAGCAATGGGTCCTGGGAGGGAAGTGTGGGCTCTTACATGTCCAATAAAGAAAGGTGTTGATCGATCCCAGATCAGTTGCTGTAGCTTTCTAAAAATACTGGCAACGGGGGAAGACTGGCTAATATAACTTACATTCTCTAAGATGGACACAGCATTCACTACATACTGACTATCTGCTAAAAGGTTAAAAGGTTCCTGTGAGAAAAATGTAAAAGCTTGTACTACAGCCAACAGCTCTGTTTGTTGGGCTGAAGTGGTTGGAAAACTGAATGTCCAAGATTGGTCACCAGTGACCACAGTCCCGATGCCACTCTTTGATCCATCAGTGAAAATGACCTTTGCCTTGGGTATGGGGTTGCATCTTGTAATTTTAGGAAAAATTATGGGATTAGACAGGCAGAATTGTAACCAAGGATATTGTGGGTAATGGTTGTCAAAGGAAGCATTGGTTATGGTATAAGCAATGGCCCATGCATCACAGCATGCAGTAAGACATTCAATCTGACCAGCAGTATAAGGTGTTATTATAATGCTTGGAGGAATCCCAAATGTTTTTATGGCTGTTTTGATTCCTTTGAGAATCAAGTCAGCTATACTCTGAGGATACCATCTTAATGTTTTTCCTGGAGAGTGGGCCAGATATACCCAGAGAATTGGCCCTTCCTGCCAAAGTACCCCTGTTGGGCGATTATTACTGGGTATCACTATAAGGAATAGCAGTTTGCCATAGTCTATTCTATCTACCTGGGCAAGCTGCAAGCGGGATTGGACTAGGCTCAAGGCTTCCTTGGCTTGCTTACTGAGAGAGCGCAGAGATGATAAATCAGAATCGCCCTTCCATGTCTCATATAATGGACTGAGCTCTTCATCTGTAAGCTTTAGGAATGGCCTTACCCAATTTATATCTCCAAGGAGTTTTTGAAAATCATTGAGGGTGCTTGGATGATCTGTTCTTATGATCACTTTTAATGGTCTAACTATAGTATCTTCCAATATTATTCCTAAATACTGTTTGGTACAAGTTACCTGTACCTTTTCTGGTGCTAGTTCTAAGCCCCATTGTTTAAAATGTTCTTGCAAGAAGCAGAGGCCTTCTTCTACTACACTGTTCCTTTCATGACATAAGAGAATATCATCCATATAATGATAGATAATCACTTCAGGGAACCTTTTTCTAACTTCTGCCAGGGCCTTATGTACAAACAATTGGCACATAGTAGGGCTATTCGCCATGCCTTGTGGCAACACCTTCCATTTATACCGCTCATCTGGGTGACCATGATTGATGGCTGGTACCATGAAGGCGAACCTTTTACAATCCTCAGGATGAAGAGGGATGGAAAAGAAACAATCTTTGATATCTATTACAATGGTCTTCCAATCTTTTGGCAGGGCCATAGGCAATGGTAGACCTAACTGTACAGATCCCATGAGTATCATCTGTTTATTCACAGCTCTTAGATCATGCAGCAATCTCCATTTTCCAGATTTCTTTTTTATGACAAATATGGGTGTATTCCATGGAGAAGTAGACTTTTCAAGGTGCCCTGTGGCAATCTGCTCTTGCACTAATGTATGGGCTGCTTCCTTTTTCTCTCTCGTAAGGGGCCACTGAGAAACCCACACGGGATCCTCTGATCGCCATTGTATTTTTAATTGTTGTCTTCCCTCAATGGCCCCGAGGAAAAACCCAGTCCTGGACCTCCAAGCCTACTGGGTGTCATTCCTGAGAATGGGATAGGTGTCTCTCTACCAGTCAGGTTTTTTCCTAGGCCTCCAGTCCCTGTATAGCCCTGCTTCCTCATTATGGATTTTGCCTGATCACTATAAAAGGTCTCTGTTGTTAGTTTTGAGGTTCATTTGGGTCAGTATGTCTCTTCCCCACAGGGACACCGGTATTTTCAACACATAAGGTTGAACCATTCCCTCATGTCCCTCTGAGTCCCTCCAGGGGAGTGTGACAGCACTACATAATGGGGCTTGGGCTATGCCTAGCCCTCTTAAAGTCTGAGTAGCTCGGTTTAAAGGCTGGTCCTTCGGACACTCTTCTTCCCTTATAATGCTGCGATCTGCTCCTGTGTATAATAGTCCTTAGAAGTTCCTATCTCTAATCTTCAGGACAAGCATAGGCCTGTCTCCAAGCTCTGATGTGAGACAGGTCAGAGGTGCCCCAGATGATCCAAATCCTGATTGACCTCTTTTCATGTTTTTATGTCCATATTGTCTATGCTTACTAGGAAGCATAAGAATTTGAGCAATGCGGTCTCCAGCATTGATGGCTGTAACGCCTCTTGGGGAGGAGACCATAATCTTTACTACTCCCTCATAATCTGGGTCAATAACTCCTGGGTGTACTATCAATCCTGCTTTAGTTGTGGAACTCTGTCCCAATAGGAGTCCCACTGTATCCTTAGGTAATGGACCTTTAAAATCTGACTCTACTAACTGGACCCACATCTCGGGTGTCAATACGAGTCTGGTGGTGGCACAGATGTCCACTCCTGCGCTCCCTGCGGTGGCTCTCCTTGGTTCTTCAACTCAAAGCTGGATCCTTGATCTGTCAGATGAAAATGTGTCCTGGGAATCTGTTGTATCACCCCATACATTTGAGGGCCCTGAGGTGCGAGGCCCGGCCTCCCGTTGTTTGCCTGCTGCAGGGGTAGTGGGTGTCCCTCCACATCTACTACTGATCTGCACTCTCTTGCCCAATGGTTTCCTTTTCTACATCTGGGACATAATCTCAGTTGTGGTTTGATGTTGGTCACACTGGCTCCTCCTCCGCCTAATTTCGAGCAATCTCACTTTAAATGACCCATCTGCTTGCAATGGATGCATGCCCCAGGAGGGGTACCCCTGCTATGTGCCTGTTGCAGTCCCTGAGTTATGGCTGTGGCTATCACTTGTCCTTGCACTACACTATCATTGATGTCTTGGCAAACTTTGAGGTACACATTTAAATCTTTATTTTTCCAAGGCCTGATAGCTTCTTTACACCATTTATTTGCTTGTTCATAGGCCAACTGTTTTACTAGGGGCATGGCTGTGTCAGCATCTCCAAATATATGGCCTGCGGTTTGCATCAGTCTCGCCAAGAAGTCTGCATAAGGCTCATTTGGTCCTTGGAGTACTTCAGATAATTGACCCTGTAAATCACCAGTGCCCTGGAGTGTCTTCCAGGCCTTGACAGCTGCTGTAGCTATTTGCATATGCACTGCAGGTGGGTAATTTATCTGATTATGCTGTCCTAAGTAAGGTCCTGTGCCCATCAGCATCTCTAGGTTCCACTGATTGTTCCCTGTGGCAGCGTTGTGCCGGGCAGTGTCTTGTGAAAGCTCTGCCCACACGGTTTTGAATAGCAGGTACTGACCTCCAGTAAGGCATGCTCTGGCTACATTAGCCCAATCATCTGGTGTTAGATTCTGAGTGGCTAATGACTCCACTATGGCCACAGTGAACGCTGCTTTTACTCCATAGGTGGTGGCAGCTTCCTTTAGGCTTTTTACAAGCTTAAAATCTAGGGCTTGATGGTATCTTTGCTGGGTGTTTGGATCTTCTATTACTGGGAAGGCTGCATTCCCCTCCATGTTTAGCCATTCCTTCCATCTATTCTTGCCCAATTGTTCTTGGCACCCCTGGCCACCACAACATGAGTAACTCTGGTAAAGGGGTGGCTCTGCTCTATAGGTTGGAGAGTAAAATGGATGACTTGGGGCGGTTGGCACAATCTCTTCTACCTTACTGCTCTTATTGGGGAGAGGGGCCGAACTAGTCTCTCCTTCCTCTCTGCTTATTCTCAGTTGGCTCAGTGAGGGGTACAATGTGGGCCGATGTCCTCTCTGAGCAGCTCTAGCCTCTAACTCTTCTCCTGATAATTCTTGGTCCTCTTCCTCATCAGAGGACCCCCCCTGTGTAGATCTTCTTTCAGATGCTCTCGCAGAGGCTCTTTCTTCTTTCACTTCCTCAAGAACCTCCTCTAATTCCCTTATGGCCTCTCTACAACTAGGTTTATTCTCCTTTAGGCAGCTCTTAACCAGCCCCCATATGGGGAGCGTCCCAGCCGGGAGCGGCTCCCTGCGATCTGCGTTGCGCAGATCCTCGCCTAACTTTTCCCACATGGGGGTAGTGATTCTTCCTTCATCTAGGAACCACGGATCATGCTTCTCAACCATGTGGAGGAAAGCCCTTGCGGTTTTTGTTTTTAATGATGTTCCGTTGGCCCTCAGGAGTGCTCTCAAAGGCTCTTCTGCTCTAATTCTAGACACTTCAGATCCCATGTTAGCGATTAAAGGATAAAAGGCTACTCCTAAGTTTATGAGTAAAGGGTACTCTTATCGCTAACCTGCATTCGTCACTCTCCCGCAAACTTTTCTTGCTTCATCGCTATCCCGCGAACTTTCACTGGCGCCCTAACTTTTCATAACATTTTTGACAAAACAAAACAGTACAACAAAGAACACTATGACGGACAGACAAAACAGAAATCTCCACCACAGCCGCTTGCTATCTCCTTTCCTACTTCTACTTTTGCTTTGCTCGTTGGTCCACTCACCCTTCTCCTCTGAGGTGCCTTCCCGAGCGATCCTTCCAAATGGGGTCCACAGATACTGCTTCAGGGTAAGAAGCTCTATTGTGTCCACGTCCGCCAGTTTCTCCTCTGGGTGGTTGGAGAAAAATTCCCGGGTTTCGGCTCCAGATATCGCGTTTGCTCCTTGTGGCGGTGACAACAGCGATACGTACCCAGACCTGGTTCACTTCAGTTCTTTATTGTTGCTCAGCAGGTCTGGAGAAGGTGAGTGAGAAGAAGCAACAGCCGGAGAGAGCGAGAGGAAGAATGAGAGGAAAGAGACTCTCCTTCTCTTTCCTGCTTATGCCTTATATAAAGGAAGCTGGCCAATGGTGATCAAGATCATGTGTGACCTTTAAGCTGATTGGTAGCATGCCTTCTGCATGAGTTGAGCACGAGTGCGGAAGCATGGGGCAAGCCTATAGGAGCAACTTCCTTATGCTAATGCCACCAAACCAGGAAGGGTGGCGCCCAGGAAGCGGGTGCCATCTTAGGGCGTTGGTCAGCTACAGTGGAAGGGCGGTGTTCAGCCATAGTGGGACTCAGCCTCGGCCATAGGCCAGCCCCTACAGGTGAGCACAAACTGCGATGAATCTGTATTGTGGAGTACTTACTACTCAGCAATAAAAAGGAAGCAGCTATTGAAACATGCATCAAAAGGACAAATGTAAAAATAATTACGCTGAGTGAAAGAAGCCAGGCCCAAGAGTATATATTATGATTCCACTGATAGAAAAAGCTAGAGAATACAGACTAATCTATAGTGATAAAAAGTGGATTCTTTGGGGGGAAATTAATTACAAAGGTGATGGAAATGCTACTTGCCTTGATTGTTGTGAGGGTATATGTCAAAACTCACCCATTGTACATTTTAAATATGTGCATTTTATTGTATACAATTACAGTTGGCCCTTGAACAACATGGATTTGAACTAACCAGGTCTACATATATGTAGATTTTTTTCAACAAATATATTGGAAAATGTTTTGGAGATTTAAAACAATCTGAAAAACATTTTCTTTTCTTTGGCTTACTTTATTCTAAGAATACAGTATATAATAAAAGTAACATACAAAATATGTTTTGGTTGACTGTTTATCAGTAAGGTTTGCAGTCAACAATAGGCTATTAGTAGTTAAATTTTGGGAGAGTCAAAGTTATATGCAGACTTCCTTACTTTACAAGGGCATTAGTGCTCCTAACCCCCAGTTGTTAGAAGGCAACTGTATAATCATGTAGGATTATACAAAGGAAGGAGTACCAAGAACTTTCAATAGGAAAGAATAGTCTTGTCAATAAATGGTGCTGTAACAACCGAACATCACATGCAAAAGAATGAAGGTGGACCCCTACCTTATGCCATATAAAAAATTAATTTGAAATGGATCAATGATGTAAATGTGAAAGCTAAAACTACACAATTCTTAGAAAAAATATACAAGGGTAAGCCTGCGTGTCTTTGGACTTGCAATATATTCTTAGATATAATATCAGAAGCCTAGGAAACAAATTATTGATAAATTAAACTTCATATAAAATCAAACTGTGCATCAAAGGACATTATTAAGAAAGTGAAAACCCAGCTTACAGACTGGGATAAAATATCTGCAAATCATGTATTTGATCAGAGTCTAGTATCAAGAAAAATATATATATATATTTGTATATGTAGATGAATCAGTCTATCTATCTACATCTTAAACTCAATAGTAAAATAACCAAATTAAAAAGTGGGAAAAGGACTGAATAGACATTTCTACAAAGAAATACAAATGGCCAACAAGCACCTCAAGAAATGCTCTCCATCTTCAGTCACTAGGGAAATGAAAATCACAACCAAAGTGAGGTACTATTTCATGAGGGTAGCTACAATTAAAAGACAAAAACAAGTATTGGCCAGGATGTGGAGGAACTGGAACCTTTGTGTATTGTGGATGGGTATGTAATGTGGTTCAGCTACTGTGGAGAACAGTTCGGTGGGTCTGAAATGACTGAACAGAATATCATAGAAGCCAGAAACTGCACTAAGTATATACCCAAAAGAGCAAAAAACGGGGACACAAACATGTACTCATGTTCATAGCAGCACTATTCAGTGGCCCAAATGGGAAGGCAGCTCAAGTGCCCATTAGCAAGTGAATGGATTAATGTGGTATACTGCGTACAATGTAATATTGTTCAGCCATAAAAAAGGAACAAATGCTACAGTATGGTGCTAAGTAGACAAAACATGCGAAGTGACAGAAAGACAAAAGGCCATATATTGTATGACTCCATTTATGTGAAATATCCAGAATGGATAAATCCACAGGTTGGTGTATGCTGGAAGCTGGAAGGGGTGGAGGACGGGGAGAAACTGCTGAATGCATAATGGTTTTTATTTTGGAGGGATGGAAATATTTGGTAGATAGGTGGTGGTTGTATAAGATTGTAAATGGACTAAATGTCATTACTCACTTTTGAATAATGTTCTTATGTGAATTTCACCTCATAAAGTGTTTCCTAAAGAAAAGATTCTACAAGGAAGAAAATTTATTCATTTTTGACACTTCTTCCACACTCAACACCAGATCTGTTCTGTGTAAGCCACTGTAGTGTGAGGAAAGAGAGTGGTGTGAGGTGGCCTTGAGGTTTAAGTGACAATCAGAGAGTTTAGGATAGTGGTTGACCCTGAGGGCGTAAGACTCCTGACTGCAGCTAACTAGCTCGGTGACATTAGGCAAACTCACACTTATGAGCATTTGATTCTTCATCACTAGAAGTAGGGGCAGTACCTATCTAACCTTATTAGGTTGTTGTGAGGATTTAATGAGGGGAGCTACCTAATGCAGATTAGCACAGAGCCTGGCATATGGTAAGTTTTGGCTAGTCTATTCTAACAGTAAGCGACTTTATTTTTTCTCAGTCGAATGCTAACTTTCCGTTTTACTTTCTGGACCTAGTTATAGTTAATATGGAGCACAAGGAAAAATATTTCCATATTTTGTATTTGGGAAGAACACTGTCTATGAGATAGCAGAAAAAAGCATTGGCCCAGCTATGCAAAGTCCTAGTTTCTTATTTTTCCAAACCCAAGGTGTGTACATTTAGGGAAATTATATCTAAAACCTGGGTATGTCCAGTGCTTCAATGGAGCTGGTGAAGATCAAATGAGATCATATGCATGAAGTAGCTCTGAAAATCCTGAAGCACTATACATACAAATACCAGGGAATATTTTTGTGATGAAAGCCGGATGACAAATCCTTCCTGCCTCTCTGAGCATTGTAGGGGGAGATGAGGGATCAGACTGTAATAGGCAATGTTGGCCCATACACATTCATACACTTACTAGACATTCTGTTCAGTCAAGGGCCTCTCAGAAAAAGAGAAGAACCATTCTAGAATATATTCTGGATACCCCAGAATAATGAGCTACTTGCTGCTGCCAAAGAAGATGCACAAATGTTAAATCTCAGTGTACAGCATCCCACCTATATGGCATGACCATTCTGTACATTGAATGCTTGCAAAGTTCTTGACACTAAATGAAAGGACCAGGAGAAGGCCTCAGAAGAGGGAACTACTGTGGAAGGTGGGTGGATAGAGTGGTGGAAAGGAGCTAACCATGTCGATACTTTGTCAAACTTAATCTCATTGCAACCCTATAAAGTAGGTATCAGAATTATTATTTTATAGAGGAAGAAACAGACTGAGAGAAGCTTGTCCAGGTTACTCAGTAAGTATTGGGTCTAGAGTCTGAGCATCACGTTCTTTTAATGGGACCCTAGTGCCTATCCTGAGATGGGTTCTAAAGTAATCACAAGCATAAAGGTGTTTAAGAATGTTGACAGTACATGACTTAGAATAGTGGTCAACCAATCAATATTTAAATATTTAGAATTGAAACATAAAAAATAAAATTCTATTGTCTCTTAGCAAGACAAAGGGGTAAGTAAACCATGCGATACTCAACTGATATAACAAAAGAGCAGTGGAAATAAATAGTCTAAAAGTAAACATGGATGAGTCTCATAATGTACAGCCACAAGAGCAATTTGCTGTGCAAGTTCTTTTAAGGGCCAAAACCATGTACAAATTCAAAACTGTACTGAAAGTTTTTCTTTTGCAACTAGACAGGAAAAGGAAATAAAAGACATACAGATTGAGAAGGAAGAAATAAAACTGTGTTTGCAGATGACATGATCATCCCCATAGAAAATCCTAAGAAACTAACAAAAAATAACTCTTGAAACTAATACACAAACATAGCAAGGTTGTACGATACAAGGTTAAGATGTGAAAGTTAACTGCTTTCCAATATATGTGCCACAAGTGGAATTTGAAATTAAAAACACAACACCATTTACAGCAAAATCTCCAAAAATGAAATACTTGGGTATAAACCTAACAAAATATATCTAATATCTACAGAAGAAAAACTACAAAACTCTGATGAATGAAATCCCACGACATAATAAATGGAGAAATATTCCATGTTTATGTAAGGAAGACTCAATATTGCCAAGATATCCCCAAGTTTATCTGTAAATTTAATGCAATTCCAATCAGAATCCCAGCAAGTTATTTTGTGGATATTGACAAATTGATTATATGGAAAGTCAAAAGACACAGAATAGCCAAGGTAATATTGAAGAAAAAGAACAAAGATGGAGGACTGATACTACCAGACTTTAAGACTTCCTGTGTAAAGCTACAGTAGTCAGGACAGTCTGTGGGTGAAGGAACAGACAATCAATAGAACAGAATGGAAAGCCAAGAAACAGATTCACACAAATACAGTCCACTGATCTTCTACAAAGGATCAAAGGAAATACAGTGGAGCAAAGAGAATCTTCAACAAATGGTGCTGAAACAAGTGAATATCCACATGCAAAAAGCTGAATCTTGGCACATAATTTACACCCTCCATAAAAATTAACTCAAAATGGATAAGAGGCGTCAACACAGAATGCAGGACTATGAACTCTTATAAGATAACATGGGAGAAAATATGGATGACTTTGGGTACGGCAGTGAAGTTTTTTAGATACAAGACTAAAGGCACAATCTATGAAAGAAATAATCTTTCTTTGCTAAAATGAAAAACTTCTGCTCTACCAAAGACAAATTTTAAGAGATGAGAACACAAACCACAGACTTACAGTAAATATTTGCAAAAGACACCTCTGATAAACAACTGTTATCCAAAGTGCACAAAGAACTCTTTAAACTCAACAATAAGAAAACAACTGGAACAAAACATAGGACAAGAACCTTAACAGACACTTCACGAAAGATATACAGATGACATATAAGTATATATGAACAGAAGCTCCACATCATATGTCATTGGGGAAATACAAACTACACCAATGATAAGATACCACTAGACAACTAATAGAATGACCAGAAACTGCAACACTAACACCACCTAATTTTGACAAGGGTATGGAGCAGCAGGAGCTCTCATTCATTGCTGGTAAGACTGCAAAATGGTACATCCCCTTTGGAAGACAGTTTGGAGGTTTCTAAAACTAAACATACTAAACAGACTCTTATCATACAGTCCAGCAATTACACTTTGTGGCATTTACACAGATGAACTAAAGACTTCTGTCCACTCTATGTTTATATCACATAGATGTGTACAGCAGTTTTAGTCATAATTGTTAGAACTTGGAAGAAACCACTATATCCTTTGTTAAGTCAATGAATAAATGAACTGTGGTACAACAGAATAGTACTCAGTGCTAAAAGGAAATGATAGATCAAGCCATAAAGACACAGAGGAAACCTAAATGCATATCACTAAGTAAAAGCAGCCAATCTAAAGAGGCTATATGCTATAATTCTAACCACATGACATTCTGGAAAAGGAACACTTTGGAGACAGTAAAAAGATCAGTGGTTGCCAACTGGCAGGGGTGAAGCTGAAATGATGACTGAGCAGAGACCACAGGATTTATAGGGCAGTGAAAATACTCTGTATGATGCTATGATGGATTCATATTATGTATTTGTCCAAACCCATTGTCCAATGCACACCACCAGTGGTGATCCCTAAAGAAAACTATGGGTTTTGGGTGATTATGATTTTGATAGGTTCATCAGTTGTAACAAACATACCACTCTGGTGAGGGAGGTTGATAATGGGGAGCCTATGCATGTATGTGGTCGGGGGCATATGGAAAAATGCCTTCCTCTCATTTTTCTATGGACCTGAAATTGCTGTAAGAAAATAGTCTTTAAGTAAATGCTTAAAAAAAGCAAAATCATGAACACAGACACACGTGCAAAGAAATAACAAATCATTTGGTGGATGATAAAACCAAAATTCAATTTAATGGTAACATGTTGTTGGGGAGGAAGAGGGTTTGTGATCAGAGAGGGCATAGAGAAACTTGTAAATTAGTGGAATGTCCAATTTCTTAAATTAGGTATATACTATTCTTTAAAAGTATACCTACTTTTAATATTTTATGTGAATTACATCAATTTTAAAACTCAACACACATACAAACACAACATGGATCTCAATATGCCAAGATTATCTCTGGAATTTGATTTTTCAACATATTTCCAACATTGATTATTATTAAGGATGAGACATATTAGTTAATTCCAAGGCAGGAAAAGGAGTGATGGCAGGTCACACTCTTCTAAAACCCAAGGGTAATACCTCTTATTAAATGTTCCTAAGAGGGCCAGAGGCATAGTTCTATCCTCCAGGAGGCAAGTACAGTATCTCTACCTCCACCACGTTCACTCAACCTGCTCGCAGCCAAACCTCATCCCTCACCCTTGGCTTGCCTGCACTTGGCCGTAGAATCCAGTTTTGCTTCTTCAGTCACTCCCTTGTACCATTTGTTTTTGGCCAGAAATATTGGCCTTCAGATTTCATTCCATCTATTTTTCAGCCTGTTCATGCATTACCCTTGCCTGTGGACATCTGGCACTCCTGGATAAAAGCGTGGCAGAGAAAGATGGGTTAAGCCAATGAAATCCCTTATGAAGGAGTCAAAATGAGCCCAACAGGCTTTTTCTCCAAATCCAGCTATCCCAGAAAAAGAGGTAGCCTGAGATGACAAACTGAGAGATCCCCATCTTGGGCAGTATTTACAAGTGTTGAACAGGTCAGAATCCCGAGGGACTTGTTAAAAACAAAGATTACTGAGTCCACCCAGGGCTACAGAGTAAGAGCAATCTGAGAATGGTGCCCAAGAATCTGCGTCTCTAAATAAAAGCACCCCAGATGATGGATCTGCTGTTCTCAGGTTTCTCTGTGGGCTGGTACCATTGATAAAACTTGCCCTATCAATGCAGGGCTGATCCAATCCTGGATATAACCTTGGTTGGTGAGGATATATATTGGTCAAGAATGGACACACCACTAACCAGAATTAAGAGAAGCTACCAAGTCAAGTTTAGAAAAATAAAATGTAGAGTTAAAAATTTTTCTCATTTAGCAATTGTACTGTTAAATACAGTTTCAGATTTACTCACACTGTGAGCAGGTCTAGCACTAAGTAGGGGATCAGCTTAGATAAAAGCAAAGAGAAAATGGTCTCTGTGTTTCAATTTCGGCTCTCCATTTCCACTGGTCCACTAAGATTTATTCAGTGGGTGTGGGCCGGGGTGGTGTCAACATGGGGGAAGGCACTCAGAAGAGTTGGCAGTGTTAATAGTATTAAGTATTTTTATCTAGTGTGCAAGGGCAGAGGGGAACAGTCCTCTGTGAACCACTAATCTGGCTGTACCAGTGCAGATCAGTTGACTGTCAGCCCTACCTTCTTCTTTGGTAAACAGTTTTATCCACGATTGGGTAATATGTCTCTATTCATTTTATTTTGGGAAAAGACAATAGATGTAGATAGAACCATAATGTATTTTTGCTAGATTTTTCTGTTAAAAGAGAAATACAAATAAGGATTATAAAACTCCAACTTGAACTGCTTGAAATACTGCTATTGCTTCAAATTTCTAGAGGGCTTTCATGACCCCAATATCCTATTCATTCATTTGTTCTAATGTTAACGACCTAGTGAACTGATTGGTATCAAGAATTTTAAATGTGGGAAGAGCTATATTCCTGGTACAGCCTCAGTGTAGATGCACATAATATACAAAGTCTTCCCGTGCACTGGGAAAACAAAGTACGGACTCAACTGGAAAACTTTCTATTTCAGAGCAGTTAAAATCATAAAGCATAGCTTCTATAGAGCTTAATTGTACAGTGGGTTTCAACTTCTGCATTAAGACAACTTTTTGCATTTTCTTGGGATTGGCCCACAGCTACAGCTATATTGGAGAGATATTTTCAACTCTAAATATGATTTGGAATTACCTATCATTTATTTGCTATGCAATTGAATATTTTGCATGAGTATTCAAACTTACATGTTAATAGTTTGAACTTCTTATGTTTATTGTCTTCTACCACCAAATGTACTATCTACAGATGGGAAACTCAGTCTTTGATGATGGGTGGTGAAGAACTGCTCAAAAAGATTCAGTCACACAGCGACACATATCACATATCACGTTGGAAAGGCTAGATTACACACTTATCAACATATGTACAGAAGCAATCCTCATCTAGAAGTGTTTCATGGATTCCAAACGATCATACTCAACAGCGGGGCCTATTTGTAAGACTTGCAAATGGAAAACACTGCCACTTTTCTCCCCATTAGAGTTCCCCACCCTCTCTATTGTCATCTTTGTGGAAGCAGAGTGGCATGCTGCTGTATCGCTGCTGCTCTTTATTACCCTCAAACAGCAGCAACGAAAGCAGGGAGGACAATTAAGCAATGCGGAAGCACATTTTTATGAGTTTACCTTTAAAAACAATGAAGAGAATTTTAGAAATGAGGGTAGCAGGCTTTACAACTATAGGGAACTGCTGTGGAGTATTTTATTTTTGAAATTACTTCCTTGCAGTTTAAGGGTGCTAAACAACATTGAATAATTATTTAACCACGACAAAGGTAACATGTTCTTAGGCAAAAAAAAAAAGGCATGAAGGTTACACTTCCTACAAGGGTTACCAGCCTTTTTGGAGTTACTTGATTTTGACCGAATGTGAAATTTTTTACAAAAAAAGTGCTGAAATTTTTTCAATCCTGAAGACCTGGTTCTGTGTTGAGAATTTTGTGGTAATTCTCAACAGAAAATATACCTGAAATATGAATAGGTTTAAAACAACTGTTTTAAGATATATGTGGCTGTTTTAGCATCTCAGGTTGAACCTTATTTAGCGTGGTCAGGGATTAAAATTTCTGGATTAGTAGATATGTATGAGCATATACACACACACACTCATGCAAAATTCAAGTATTACTAATCTTCAGCAATTATAAACATCAAAATGTATCTCTAATGATTCAGAAGGCACTCTTTTTTATCTTGCAGAACCTGAAAATCAAAATTTATTGGTAATGAGTCATTCATGAAATAGAGTATAAGAGCATCCAAAGGGGGCATTTCCTATGGCTTCAGCTTCTGGAACTGGAAATATTCCAACTAGGACAGGAAGAGGTGGTGTGTAATGATCTTTCGGATGCATCCTCATTTGAAGCAGACAAACGAAAAAATCTTTGCTCTATTATTGACAACTTCAATATCCTAAGTAAAAAGGTCACAGAGATTAGGCCCAAAGTGTGCAGTAAACAAAATGGAGTTTATGGAGTCCAAAACGAGAGGGCCTCGGCCATGAGACCACAGTCATATATAATGCTGCAGCATACCTAGTAGGTACTGCTCTGTTGATGCACAGCACTGGAAGTCACAGATAATCATTTCCAACTCAACAAAAAAAGGGTTGGTTTCTTATGAAAATCTCTCTTCATAAGTAATACAATGTCCCAAAATTTGCATTTATAAGCGAAATCTATCAGGATAAAAAAAACTGAACAGTATTTACACTTTTGAATTTCAAGTGTCTAAACCCCTGTTCACATACTACCCACCCAACTCGCCATTTCTTAAGGTAATATGGGGTGAATAAGTAAGTCCAAAACACTTTTGGGAAAAAGAAGTTTATTTCTTTTTATTCATTTATTCAAAGACAGTTTCAGTAATAGGTAATATGAACTTACTTCTATCTTTAAAATTAATTTTCAATTTTGAAAGGTTCAGGACTTTGTGTTGTCTTTCTACCTTACTCTTTTAAATACTTCAGTCCAACAAAACAGCAGACAAATACAAAGTTTATTCCCCCACTTTCCTTAAGGGCAAACTGGGATAATTTGAATTGGCTCTTTAGACCTTGGTATCATCTGTAGTAATCAAGAGATTTAATCACAGAATGATAGACACACACACAAAACAGAGAATTCTTAAAAGGACAAATTTCAGGGCACTTTCAAATTCTGAGGCCTAAGTAAGCCCTCTTGGGGATCCTTAAGTTAAAAGTCTCTTCATATTTAGAATGAAAACTGTTCAGACTAAGACAACAAGAGGCCCTGATGAGAAGGCCTATAGTAACGGCAATAGGCTAAGTAAGGTAAATAGTGTCTCCACGTGGTAGCAAAGGGGCCAATGTAAAGAAGGCTAGGCAGCCACTTTAAACTCATGTCTGTGGCAAGTCATATGATGTGATACAAGGGTTTCCCTTAGAAAGAATTACCCACCCTACTGCCACCTTTCCAGGGCTGAGTCCTCAGACTGCTCATACTGCTACTTCTCCTCTTCACGTCACCTGTTCTAGGCACCTCTGCTAGAACAGGGTACTGGCTGGAAAAGCTGGACAGTGGGTCCAGCAAACGTGGCTCTGGTGCTCTAGCTGCTTGTCAAGATACAATGTCTAACCACAGGGAGACTAGCTAATCTAGAAATGGATTGTTGACTCTAGCACATTCTTGGGATATGCTTACTAAACAACTTTTGTTGTTTAGAAATGTCAAAATTACTTTGACTCTTCTGGACATATTTTACTTTAATAAAGGGAATATAATAGGTAACAAAATAAAATTCTATTTGCTCTTTAACAAGCAACTAATATTTTCATGTTTTTATAAAAAATTCCTTTCAGGTACTCCGATTAACCATCAAGTGTCATAAAAAACTTTCAGCATTCTTTAATACTAACATTTAATACAATTTAATATAAGATAGAGCCATTGATTTTAGCATTTCAAGGAAAAAAGAAAAAATAAGGAAAATGGTAACTCACTTAGAAGCATATGTTCCTAGTAAAATTTAGTTTGTCTTGGATTAAAAAAAAAATTAGGCCCAGAAGTTTTGTTATCCTAATTGCCATCCCAATCAAATACCATATCTATGTGTGGATTCCAGGTAAAAGATAAATATTTTGAATAGACATAAGACCCACTGATTGGACTGTTTTGTTTAGAATCTGTCTTACTGGGTTTAGATAAGGAAGACATCAATAAAGTTAACTATATTTTGAGTTCCACTGATTAAAAATGTAGTTTTAAAAACTCTTGCTTTTGTGGTGAATTTCTAGACAAATAATAAAGTACAATTTTAAGCACTGTAAATATTGTAATGTTCACTGTTTACTTGTTGGAGAAATGAAATGCTTGTGTTCAAATTATCAAAATTCTGACCTTTCAAAATAGTAGGTTTTTAAAACAATTTTTTGAAAATCAGCATTTACTTCAAACTCTGAAAATGTTAATTTCTGTTTAAAAAAGTCCTTACAAATATATCTTAAGTTACTCCTTTTGGTCTTTATTATTTTTTACTTTCAGCTATATATTCAACACAGAACATTTCTAAATAAACATCTAATGAAAAACAGATTCATTGTAAAGTAAAACTAGGCCATCCAATATAACTTATGTAGAAAGTCTGAGTGCAATTTATACAAATTCAGCATTAAATTTATATAATAGTGAACAACTTTCAGTCTCTTCATATTCAAAACCAACAACTTCCAATGAGACTAGAAAGTTAACAGAGAGAATCGATCAGATTAAAGCACTGCCCGACTTCTTCTAAAGTAATGCACTCTTTTATCCTAGAAAAGACAGAAACAGTCCTTTATACTTCATTGAAAATTTCCTACTATCACTATGACCTAAGAGTTGCAAAATACTTAAAGCATTTATTTTAGTTTTAAAAACTATAAATATTGAGAGAAAAGTGATCCTTTTTGGGAAGCATTCCTTAATTTTAAAAAGTACTGTTTTCACTAAAAGAAGTGCATAGGGAGAAACCATGGCTTGAGAATAGCACTCCACTTCAAATTGAAATCCCAGGTTTTTAGGTTAAAAAATAGAAGTTTGGGCATTCTTTAAGGTATATCCTTATCCTGTGATGATGATCAATCATTCTTTAGGAAATAAAGAGAAAAATAAACAACCTATCCATAATTGTCCCATCCATAATTAACAGGTTTTACCCTGGATATTTACGCTGGATATGCCTGGACTTTACGCTGCTGGCAGATGGGCAGATGGAGGGAGGTGAGGCATTACAAAGAGGAATAGAGCTCAGTAAACTAGTAATAACCTAATACTATCTTCTCTACTTACTCAGATACATTTTTAGCTGTCTGTGTTTAGTCAATTTCCTAGGAATTTAATTCAGTTTGTCATATAAAGAAAGGTGGTTTCAGGAAATTATGTCATCTCCAACAGGGTAATATCCTATTTGAGTTAAAGCCCAGAAAATTGGTCACAAACTCAAATACCTTCAGAGGTCAGGTAAAGATATCAAAGATTTTGAAGGAGCTGGAATTAGGACAACAGAGTAGAATTTACTATGTATATCCTGCCTCATTGCATTCAATTTCAATGAAAACAACGTTTAGCTTATCAAAATAGGTCTAGATGCCAGACATCTGCAAACTACCAACTTTTGACTCATAGCCCAGAGAAGCAGAAAATTGTGGAAGGTGTAAAGGGAGACTTTTGTCTAATACCAGGTGAAAACTCAAGTTCAAAGACAGTATAATTTAAGTACTGTCTATTTAACCTTGAAAACTTTGGGCAAGGTAAGCTGTCATATAGCCCCAGTTCTTTCATTTTAAATTGTACTGTCTATACAGGATGAAACAGCCAGAGAACAAATGTCAACTTTAAGTGAGTAAGTTTATGCTCTCTGTTGTGAAGATGGTTGAGGACTTGATCCTGTTAACAGCTCTCCCCTTATGCATTTATAAAATCCTTACACTGCCTTTAAAAAGGCTGTAAGCTTCATCCTATGTAAATTCATTGACGGAAAAAAGCTATTCTCCTTTAAGACACCCAGCAATGGTTGAGAATTTCCCTTTGAATCGAAAATGGTGCTGTCATTTTGGAAAACTTCAGTCAGTTCCTCAAAACGTTAACAGCGTTACTCATCAGAGGCAAAAAATAAACAACCCAAAAGTCTATCAAGTGAAGAATGGATAAACAAAATGTGGTATATCCATAAGGAAAAGGAAATGAAGTAGTGAAACATGCTCTAACATAGATGAACCTTGAAAACATAATACCAGTGAAAGAACCCAGTCATAAAAGGCCACATTTTGTATTATTCTATTTATAGGAAATAACCAGAATAGGGAATTCCTCTAAAGAAAGTAGGTGTGATAGATGAGTTGTGGGGAAAATGTAGAGTGACTGAAAATGGGTAGGGGGTTTATTTTGGGGGGTGTTTAAATATTCTAAAATTGATTGTGACCCATGGTGTACAACTCTGTGTGAATATACTAAAAGTATTGAATTGTGCATTCTAAATGGGTGAACTGTATAGTATGTGAATTTTGTATCAATAAACCTGTTATAAAAATTTTTTTAAATCCTGTTCTCCCCATGGAGAGTCCAGTCAGTTCCTTTCCATATTTACAGCCTCAGAACTAAGGGATCTTAAAAATCTTTAGTCCTATGTTTCCTCATCTTAGACTTGTAAAAACTGGAGTCCTAGTAAGATTTGAGTGATTTGTCTGAGGTGATAGAACCAGGACCAGAAAGCAGAACTTAAATTCAAACACCCACATTCTCTTCCATTTTACCAACTCTGAATCATCTTCCATTTCTTTCTACTCAGCTCTTTTTACTGTTTCACATAATCTCTTCTCTCCCAGCATTGTTCAGGTATGTCATTTGAGTGATCAATTTCTTTTCTTCTCTTTAGTACAATATCCATGTACTCTTAAGTTCTGCTTTCTGTCATCTAAAATTTTATTTTTGTATTTGGTCAAGCCAATATTCTCTTTCAACTCTCCTCTTTCAGGAACCTTTTCAATTGT